>NC_042615.1:61291563-61891563 GCF_901001135.1 Rhinatrema bivittatum | reverse complement strand
GCCATAATGTGTCAGAACAAAGGTCGATCCAGCCTAGCATCCTTTCTCCGACAATGGCTAATCCAGATCACAAGTACCTCACCGGATCCCCAAGAATAGACCTAAATCTTCTCTCTCATAATCATGGATAAGCAGTGGTTCTCTCAAGTCCACATGGCTAATAATGGTTTACAGACTTTTGCTCCAGGAACTTGTCTAAGCTCTTTTTAAATCAATCTACAAATTCCATAGTTTATCCTATTTTAGCACATTTTGGGTGTGGGCTTGTCCCTCAAAGTCATGAATCAACAATTACAATATAGTAAATCCTCCATATTAAATCAGCACTAATTCCAGCACTCAAACAGTAACAACTCTACCTATGAAAAAGCAACCCTACAAATATTTCACCAGGCCCTAAAACACCAATACACCTTTTATTAGGAAAAAAGAGCAAGCCAGGCTGTTATTAATCCCTATACAGAAACTACACACTAGCAGAATACATCACCTTGGTCACACATGAAGAACACAGACAGACTCTCACAAAATATAGTAACCATAAAGTATAAACAGAAATGTTATAGACAAAAACTGAACTAGAAATTACAAAAAGCCAGACTCTGTATGTAATGCAACAATGGAAAAACAAATATCACCATTCCTCATAAAATAGACACTAAAATCAAGCAATAGAAACTCATAATAGAAAAACATATTAATAAAAAATAAATATTTTAAAACAGCTGATGAATAGAATAACAACCAATAATTTAAATTTAAAAAAATTCACAAACACCAATAACATTTTTTCAAAAAAGCAGACACATAAATACCCTTTAATTAACAATAATAAGAACATAAGAACATGCCATACTAGGTCAGACTAAGGGTCCATCAAGCCCAGCATCCTGTTTCCAACAGTGGCCAATCCAGGCCATAAGAACCTGGCAAGTACCCAAAAACTAAGTCTATTTCATGTTACCGTTGCTAGTAATAGCAGTGGCTATTTTCTAAGTCAATTAATAGCAGGTAATGGACTTCTCCTCCAAGAACTTATCCAATCCTTTTTTAAACATAGCTATACTAACTGAACTAACCACGTCCTCTGGCAACAAATTCCAGAGTTTAATTGTGCATTGAGTGAAGAAGAACTTTCTCCAATTAGTTTTAAATGTGCCACATGCTAACTTCATGGAGTGCCCCTTAGTCTTTCTATTATCTGAAAGACTAAATAACCGATTCACATCTACCTGTTCTAGACCTCTCATGATTTTAAACACCTCTATCACATCCCCCCCTCAGCCGTCTCTTCTCCAAGCTGAAAAGTCCTAACCTCTTTAGTCTTTCCTCATAGGGGAGCTGTTCCATTCCCCTTATCATTTTGGTCACCCTTCTCTGTACCTTCTCCATCGCAATTATATCTTTTTTGAGATGCGGCAACCAGAATTGTACACTGTATTCAAGGTGTGGTCTCACCATGGAGCGATACAGAGGCATTATGACATTTTTTGTTTTATTCACCATTCCCTTCCTAATAATTCCCAACATTCTGTTTGCTTTTTTGACTGCCGCAGCACACTGAGAACCAACGATTTCAATGTGTTATCCACTATGACGCTTAGATCTCTTTCTTGGGTGGTAGCACCTAATATGGAACCTAACATTGTGTAATTATAGCATGGGTTATTTTTCCCTATATGCATCACCTTACACTTATCCACATTAAATTTCATCCTCCATTTCGATGCCCAATTTTCCAGTCTCACAAGGTCTTCCTGCAATTTATCACAATCTGCTTATGATTTAACTACTCTGAACAATTTTGTATCATCTGCAAATTTGATTACCTCACTCGTCGTATTTCTTTCCAAATCATTTATAAATATATTGAAAAGTAAGGGTCCCAATACAGATCCCTGAGGCACTCCACTTCCCACTCCCTTCCACTGAGAAAATTGTCCATTTAATCCTACTCTCTGTTTCCTGTCTTTTAGCCAATTTGTAATCCACAAAAGGACATCACCACCTATCCCATGACTTTTTACTTTTCCTAGAAGCCTCTCATGAAGAACTTTATCAAACGCCTTCTGAAAATCCAAGTACACTACATCTTCGGTTCACCTTTATCTACATGTTTATTAACGCCTTCAAAATAGTGAAGCAGATTTGTGAGGCAAGACTTACCTTGGGTAAAGCCATGCTGACTTTGTTCCATTAAACCATGTCTTTCTATATGTTCTGTGATTTTGATGCTTAGAACCCTTTCCACTATTTTTCCTGGCACTGAAGTCAGGCTAACCGGTCTGTAATTTCCCGGATCGCCCCTGGAGCACTTTTGATTTCCAATCATCCTGAAATTGTTGTGGATTAGTTAGGGGAGAAAGGAGAGGAGGTGGATGGCAGCACAAACTCTCTCACACACACACATATTCATTCCCTTACTCTCATGCTCACTCACATATGCTCTCTTACACACAAATAAGCTTCTTCTCTCACATTCTCTCTCATTCACTCTCTCACACTTACATATACACACATACAGACACACATGAACTCTCTCACATACACACTCACATATATACACAGACACATACATGCTTTCTCACACACATGTTCTCTCTCTCACACGTATATATAAATGCTTTCTCTCAATCTCACACACACATTCTCCCACTCAGGTCAGGTCTCTTCTTTATTTTTCGGGCCACTGGTGGGATGGGGGTCTGCTGATAGCCTCACTGTGCTTCTCCTTTCAACTGCCAACAACCAAGGGTTTGGGCTGGTGATTTTGCTTCCCCCTGCTCCCAGCTGCCAAATATGTGAGAGGAGGGGCTCACAGTGTGACAGCTTGATACCCATTCCTGTTGCATGAGTCTCTGTCATGGTATATTGCCAGTTTTATAACCCTCTAGAATAGGAGCAGGGTTGGACACTCAATCACTCACATATACTCTCTCTCACACACATAAGCTTCCTCATTCACATTCTCTCTCATTTACACTCTCACATACATACACACATGCATTCATATATATACTCTCTAACATATACAAACTCCCTCTCTCACATTCTCATTCACTCTCACACATACATACACACATATACACATACACCTGAACTCTCTCATACATACACACACGTGCACTCTCACATACATACATAGACACATACACATGCTTTCTTATATACTTTCACACACACACACATTCTCACTCAAACATACATTTTCTCACACACATGATCTCTCTCTCACAGGCACACATTCTCTCACTCACACACACACACATACACAAACATTCTCTCACTCAGGCCATGTCTTGTAAGTAAGTTTAGGGGTGCAGGGACCTGTCTGCACCAGGACACTTCCAGTTCCCCTCCCACTTCACTTCACAATCCTAAGTTCAGGAAAAAACAACATGTTCTCCTCAGAATTAGATTTTTATTTATCAGATTTGGCAGGATTTAGCATTTAGAAGATAACAACAACAATTCCTGTCTCTAACATCCTGGCCACTAAGCATCAGTTTACCCTAAAGAAAGTTCTGTACCATGGGTGGTTTCAAACATGCCATAAACCTTAGCCTGCCTAATATATTAATACTTATGGTTAACTTACTTACCCTTGGTCCCAACTTCAGATGATTTCCCACTGTTTACCTCTGAAGCAGGCTCTGGCTGGAGGTCTGGAGAATGTGGGCAGGGAAAGAGGCTTGCTTCCTGGTCTGGTGCTGGCAGAGCTGCAGGGTGGTCCAGGAAAGATGCGTGCTTCTGGGACTAGTACTGGCAGAGCTGCTGGGCTTTCTGGAGGCTTGCTTTCAGATGTGGACCTGGCAGAGTTGCCAGGCTTCTCTCAGCTCCTCACTGCCTCAGACTTCATATCACTGTCTTACCCTAGGCAGGGCATCTCCTCTCTTCAGTCTCCTGGCCACACCTAGTCTTCTCTCCCCTTGATAGCAAGGATTGCTGGGCTGCTTCAGGTTCACTCCTTTTCTCCTTATTTGCCCCATGTTATACTTTCCAGATGATAAATATGCATAAGCTGATGCATATTCATATAGTGGGTAGAGGGTCTTTGCCACATTGCAGGTCTTTCCCCCTCCCCTTTTCTTTGAGGGGGTCCTGCCACGAGGATGTATGCCAAGCTGTATGCCAGTGTCAGCGCTTTCTCCATTTCAGAATGCTCTCCCCCTTCATCCAAGGATGGGGGTCCCTCTGACCTCTAGACTTCCCTTGGCTAGTCCGTGACTTCTGCTTATGAGATTAAGTTGCTGCATTGTCCCAGGAGCTTACAAACAGGCAGCTCTTGATAAATATCCTTCAGTTCTGGTTTAAAGTTCTCATCTGGGCAGAGTTTCTTTTCTTTAGCTGTAACAGTGTTTTGGCCTGTAGTTATTTGGGTCAGCATACTTCTTGGCTATTATAATTCATATTTGGTGCTTTTATTGGTTAAACATGAGATATCTCCCTACAGTCCCTTCTTCTTTGTTCCTTGGGCCACTTTTGGGATGGGGGTCTGCTGATGGCCAAACTGTACCTCTCTTTCCAGCTGCCAGCTACTAAGGTCTTGCGCAGGCAATTTTGCTTCTCCTGCTCCCAGCTGCAAAATATGTGAGAGAAGGGGCACACAGTATGCCAGCTTGAGACCCGTTCTTGTTACATGAGTCTCTGTCATAGTATATTGCCAGTTTCATAACCCCCTAGAATAGGATCAGGGCTGAACACTCACTCACATATATTCTCTCTCACACTCATAAGCTTCCTCTCTCACTTTCTCTCATTTACTCTCTCACACTTACATACACATATGTACTCTCACATACACATGCTTTCTTACAGACTGTATCACACACACACACATTCTCACTCACACTCTTAAACACAAATGTTCTATCTTTCTCTCAAACACACAAAGACATTCTAGCACTCAGGTTAGGTCTCTTCTTCTTTGTTCCTTGGGCCACTTGTGAGATGGGGTTCTGCTGATGGCCAAACTGTACCTCTCCTTCCAGCTGCCAGCAAGAACATAAGAAATTACCATACTGGGTCAGACCAATAGTCCATCAAGCCCAGCATCCTGTTTCCAACAGTGGCCAATCCAGGCTGCAAGTACCTGGCAATTACCCAAAAACTAAGTATATCCCACTCTACTGATGCTAGTAATAGCAGTGGTTATTTTCTAAGTCAACTTGATTAATAGCAGGTAATGGACTTCTCCTCCAAGAACTTATCCGAACCTTTTTTAAACCCAGCTACACTAACTGCACTAACCACATCCCCTGGCAACAAATTCCAGAGTTTGTGTATTGAGTGAAAAAGAACTTTCTCCAATTATTTATTAATTGCGTTTTATATACCATCATTCAGTTTCACCATCACAACGGTTTACAAAGATTCGAGTGATACAGTAGTTATTACATAAGTATTAAAGCGGTCATAATGTACATTGGGGCAGCATGAAAAGGTACATTCTGGTATAATTACATAGTTTGGTAATAGAATGATAGCAGTATTATGTTGGGGGAGGGAGATACTAGGTTATTAGGGTGATAAGTTTTGAGGGATATATGTTATTAAAAAAAAAAGTTTAAATTTGACTTGTCACCACATCATACTGTGCTTTCTTCTCTCCTTTCATCTTCTGGCTTCTTCTGACTCCTTGTACTGTTTTCTTTCTATTTCACATTTCTTGCTATGACACCCATCCTTTCTCTAGCTCTCCTTCCAGCTGATATTATTTCTTTACCTATCACTTCTTCCCACATTTCTCCTCTCTGCCTTCCTGTAATCTATCATCACTTCATGCCTCTCATTCTATTGCATCTCACATTTTTTTTAAATCTCTTACCCTTCTGTGTCCCATCTTACTCCTTCATCACCCAAACACCAGCCATCCCTCTTCTGTCTCCCTCTCCCACCTACCCATCTATTCCTTATCCCATCCCAGCTCTCAGCCTTCCTCTTTCCCACTTCTTCCAGTTATCTCCTCCATGTGCCCTCTGATCTCCTTCTTCATAGCCCCTTCTTTTCCCTTAGTGCCCTATTTGTCATTCCCTACCGCTCCCTCAGAGATCCTCTGTGTTTATATTAGGCTTTCTTGAAATAATATACTGTCCTTGTCTCCACCACATCTATGGGAAGCTGTTAACGTGTCCACAACCTTCTCTGTAAAGGAATATTATTTTGATTACTTCTGAATCTACCCCAATAATAAGAAAAGGAAGTCCAAGTGCCTTTAACTAAAAACTCACCTGAGCTAAAAAAAATTCTAACTTATCCCTATCAATTAAAAAGCAGAATGAAAATACAAACAAAAAACAAACTTTGAAATGTTTGTATGCTAATGCCAGAAGTCTAAGACATAAGATGGAGAACTGGAATGTAAAGCAGTGAATGATGACATAGACTTAAGTGGCATCTCAGAGACATGGTAGAAGGAGGACAACCAATGGGACAGTGCTATACCGGGGTACAAATTATATAGCAATGACAGAGAGGAGCAGACGGGAGGCAGTGTGGTGCTTTATGTCTGGGATGGCATAGAGTACAACAGGATAAACATCCTGCATGAGACTAAATCTACAATTGAATCTTTATGGTTAGAAATCCCTTGTGTGTCGGGGAAGACTATAGTGATAGGAGTATACTAACGTCCACCTGGTCAAGATGGTGAGATGGACAGTGAAATGCTAAGAGAAATTAGGGAAGCTAACCAAACTGGTAGTGCGGTAATAATGGGAGACTTCAATTACCCCAATATTGACTGCGTAAATGTATCATCGGGACACGCTGGAGAGAACACGTTCCTGGATGGAATAAATGATAGCTTTATGGAGCAATTGGCTCAGGAACTGATGAGAGAGGGAGCAATTTTAGATCTAATTCTCAGTGGAGCACAGGATTTGGTGAGAGAGGTAATGGTGGTGGGGCCACTTGGCAATAGTGATCATAATATGATCAAATTTGAATTAATGACTGGAAGAGGAACAGTATGCAAATCCACACCTCTCGTGCTAAACTTTCAAAAGGGAAACTTTGATAAAATGAGAAAAATTGTTAGAAAAAAATTGAAAGCAGCAACTACAAAAGTAAGAAGTGTGCAAGAGGCATGGTCATTGTTAAAAAAAATACCATTCTAGAAGCACAATCCAGATATATTCCACACATTAAGAAAGGTGGCAAGAAGGCAAAATGATTACCGGCATGGTTAAAATGGGAGGTGAAAGAAGCTATTTTAGCCAAAAGATCTTCATTCAAAAATTGGAAGAAGGATCCAACAGAAGAAAATAGGAGAATGCATAAATGTTGGCAAGTTAAATGTAAGACATTGATAAGACAGGCTAAGAGAGAATTTGAAAAGAAGTTGGCCGTAGAGGCAAAAACTCACAGTAAAAACTTTTTAAAATATATCCGAAGCAGAAAGCCTGTGAGGGAGTCAGTTGGACCATTAGATGATCGAGGGGTTAAAGGGGCACTTAGAGAAGATAAGGCCATCGTGGAAAGATTAAATGATTTCTTTGCTTCGGTGTTTACTGAAGAGGATGTTGGGGAGGTACCCGTACTGGAGAAGGTTTTCATGGGTAATGATTCAGATGGACTGAATCAAATCACTGTGAACCTAGAAGATGTGGTAGACCTGATTGACAAACTGAAGAGTAGTAAATCACCTGGACCAGATGGTATACACCCCAGAGTTCTGAAGGAACTAAAAAATGAAATTTCAGACCTATTAGTAAAAATTTGTAACCTATCATTAAAATCATCCATTGTACCTGAAGACTGGAGGACAGCTAATGTAACCCCAATATTTAAAAAGGGCTGCAGGGGCGATCCGGGAAACTACAGATCGGTTAGCCTGACTTCAGTGCCAGAAAAAATAGTGGAAAGTGTTCTAAACATCAAAATCACTGAACATATAGAAAGGCATGGTTTAATGGAACAAAGTCAGCATGGCTTTACCCAAGGTAAGTCTTGCCTCACAAATCTGCTTCACTTTTTTGAAGGAGTTAATAAACATGTGGATAAAGGTGAACCGGTAGGTGTTGTATACTTGGATTTTCAGAAGGCGTTTGACAAAGTTCCTCTTGAGAGGCTTCTTGGAAAAGTAAAAAGTCATGGGATAGGTGGCGATGTCCTTTCGTGGATTGCAAACTGACTAAAAGACAGGAAAAAGAGAGTAGGATTAAACGGACAATTTTCTCAGTGGAAGGGAGTGGGCAGTGGAGTGCCTCAAGGATCTGTATTAGGGCCCTTACTTTTCAATATATTTATAAATGATCTGGAAAGAAATACGACGAGTGAGATAATCAAATTTGCAGCTGATACAAAATTGTTCAGACTAGTTAAATCACAAGCAGATTGTGATAAATTGCAGGAAGACCTTGTGAGACTGGAAAATTGGGCATCAAAATGGCAGATGAAATTTAATGTGGATAAGTGCAAGGTGATGCATATAGGGAAAAATAACCCATGCTATAGTTACACAATGTAAGGTTCCATATTAGGTTCTACCACCCAAGAAAGAGATATAAGCATCATAGTGGATAACACATTGAAATCGTCAGTTCAGTGTGCTGTGGCAGTCAAAAAAGCAAACAGAATGTTGGGAATTATTAGGAAGGGAATAAAACGGAAAATGTCATAAAGCCTCTGTATCGCTCCATGGTGAGACCCCACCTTGAAGACTGTGTACAATTCTGGTCGCTGCATCTCAAAAAAGATATAATTGCGATGGAGAAGGTACAGAGAAGGGCTACCAAAATAATAAGGGGAATGGAACAGCTGCCCTATGAGGAAAGACTAAAGAGGTTAGGACTTTTCAGCTTGGAGAAGAGATGGCTGAGGGGGGATATGATAGAGGTGTTTAAAATCATGAGAGGTCTAGAACGGGTAGATGTGAATCGGTTATTTACTCTTTCGGATAATAGAAAGACTAGGGTGCACTCTATGAAGTTAGCATGTGGCACATTTAAAACTAATTGGAGAAAGTTCTTTTCTCTCAATGCACAATTAAACTCTGGAATTTGTTGCCAGAGGATGTGGTTAGTTCAGTTAGTATAGCTGTGTTTAAAAAAGGATTGGATAAGTTCTTGGAGAAGAAGTCCATTACCTGCTATTAATTAAGTTCACTTAGGGGCGGATTTTAAAAGCCCTGTGCGCATAAATCCGGAAGGATTTACACACGCAGGGCACTCACGAGCCGGCGCGCGCAGAGCCCCGGGACGCGCGTAAGTCCCGGGGCTTTCTAAAAGGGGCGGGGAGGGGCATGTCGGGGGTGTTCCTGAAACGATGCGACATTTTGGGGGCGTGCCGCGGCGTTTCGGGGACGGACCTGGGGGCATGGTCGAGGCCTCCGGACCAGCCCCCGGGTCAGGTGACGGCGCGCCAGCAGCCCGCTGGCGGGCGCAGATTTACGTCTGCTTTTAGCCGGCGTAAATCTGCCAGCAAAGGTAAGGGGGTTTTTTTTAGATAAGACTGGGGGGGTGGGTTAGGTAGGGGAAGGGAGGGGAAGGTGGGGGGAGGGCGAAGGAAAGTTCCCTCCGAGGCCGCTCCGAAATCGGAGCGGCCTCGGAGGGAACAGGCAGCGCGCGCTGGGCTCGGCGCGCGCAGGTTGCACAAATGTGCACCCCCTTGTGCACACAGACCCCGGATTTTATAAGATACGCGCGTATCTTATAAAATCCAGCGTACTTTTGTTCGCGCCTGGTGCGCAAACAAAAGTACGCGATTGTGCAATTTTTCAAAATCTACCCCTTAGGGAATAGCCATTTCTATTACTAGCAACGGTAAGATGGAATAGACTTAGTTTTTGGGTACTTGCCAGGTTCTTATGGTCTGGATTGGCCACTGTTGGAAACAGGATGCTAGGCTTGATGAACCCTTGATTTGACCCAGTATGGCATGTTCTTATGTTCTTTCACCCGCATCCCATAACCCTTTGTTCTAGAGCGTCCTTTCCATTGAAAGCGCTTTGCCTCCTCTTCAAGAAAACCTTGGAATTATTTAAATGTCTCAATCTTCTCTCCTATCCTGCCTTTCCTCTAGGGTATACATGTTTAGATCTTTAAGTCTGTCCCTCTATGCTTTAGAAAAAGACCACTGACCATTTTAGCAGCTACATTCTGGACTGACTCCTTACAGGTTATATCCTTTGGAAGATGCGGTTTCCAGAACTGTACACAGTGTTCCAATTAAAAAGGAAAGGTGAACGGGAAGGGTGATGAGAGGAGCGTGAGAGGGGAGGGAAGGCAAAAGAAGGGAGATGAGGGGTAAGAGGGGAGGTAAGAAAGTGAAGTGAGAGGAAAGACAATGAATGATGGGGTGAGTGAAGGAAAGGAATGAGAGGGAAAGGTTGGGAGTGGGGGTGAGAGGGAAGGGAGGGAAGGGAAGGAGGGCAAGAAGGAAGGACATGAATGAGAGGGGTAAGTAAAGGGAGGGAGAAGGGTAAGCAAGAGGGAAGGCAGGGAAAGGAAGAAGGAATATGAGTGGGAAATTAAGTTAAGGGTGGGGTTGCAGAGGGAGAGCAGGGGATAGAGAGGGAAGATGTTGCACCACATACACACATAGTTACACCTACCTACCATAGGGGCCAGATGCAGGAGAAGAGGAAGTAGAGGGCAGGGAGTAGGGGTCTGAGTCATTACTGGCACTCTATCTGTCAAACCCCCAGGAACCTTGTTCCATCCCTTTCCCAGTATTTTAAAATATACAAAGGGCTAGATATGCCCCTTCCCCAGCAAACTCCGAAGGGGACACCTACCCCCACCCACTAGCTCTTTTGCTGATTTGAAATACTTTGAGGCCCTTCCTTTGAAACATTCTTGGGGACTCCTGCTATATTGCAACAAAAGGTAGTTTGAGCTGACTGGATGGGCCTTACAGTCCTTTATCTGCTGTCACAGTCTCTGCTTTTATGTTTCTATGATGTTGTTTGTGCATCCAGTCTTTCCACTGGGAGTCTGTTGCATGCATGCGTCAGCTCTTTTGTGAAGAAATGGTTTTAGCTTGATGGCACAGCTATGTTGACACAGACTTCTTTAATGCATAAAATTATGGGCCCAGTTGGTGGCATTTCATTAAAGTTTTTCTATCCGTGCATGTTAACATACTGTCTTTTCTTTCCAAGTCTTTGAAAACTTAGTTGACACTATAAGGAAAAAAAGTCTGTTTCAGTTAAATATCAGCTGTGGCCTAACTCAGACAAATAAGCAGAAAGGCTGAACGCATACGTTTGCCAATGCTTCCTATTTCCTCGCTGCATTCTATCTCCGACACCTCAAAGAAGACAGCTGTGAAGTTACTACACCGCAGTATGCAATTAAATCCCAATGCAACTACTTATTTAATACTGGCAGTATATTTTACTTAAGTGTTACACCTGCATCTAATTTGCTCTAAGCTTTGCAAACTTGTTTTTAAAAACAAATTAGTAGAACTCAATTAATTGCTGTTGGCATATGTGCTTTTTCTTCCAAGAGTGACCCGATTCCTACAAAGCTACTGCGCACAACATTTCACATAAGAAAAACATGAAACCACTTATTTTTTTCCTAGAGAATATTTCCCTTACCTTAAGTGGTAAAAATGATATTTTTCTTTGTAATCATAATTACATTTGAATGCAATGTTTCTGCTGCTATAAATTACATAGTTGGTTAGGTAGGGAAATAACAGAAGGCCACTGAATACAACCTTCTTCTGATTGACTAACAGCTTTCACCACATGGTAAGCCAAGAAAAGGCAACCTCAACTCCTTACAACCCCCTCTTCACCCCCCCCCCCCCCCCCGTACTCTGCATCTGTAACCAATTATGCAGCAATGAAAAAAAATTTCTTCCTGACCCAAATGTGGTGACAGCTCAGATTCACTGGATTAGAATTTTTCCTAGCGTGTAGCTATAGCATCATGTATGTCAAGACCTATTTCCTCTGAAATCTTCTCCAGTATACTGAAATGCAACTGCTTACAAAACATTTCTTAATATTCAGTATCAGGCTTGAGATTCTGGTGCATATCAAAATATAAATGTTAACGTTTGTTCTTATTACATTGGTTAAAAGTTTAGAATACATTTGGAAGATCATCAAACCTAGAAACTTTTGTGGTTCATTCAGCTTGAGGTGTGAGAGTAAACTGAAGGTTCTGGCATTCAGTTAAAGGGCTCATCACAAAAATAAATGCTAAACATGAAACGCACAACGAGGGCAATATTCTGCACTATTTGTACGGCTAAGTTCGGCTTAGCTTGATGGACTCTCTACCTGGGCAACATCAAGCTACGTTGAGAGAACATTGTACAAATCTCATCTTTGTGTGCGTTTCTTCACGCCAAAGGACATCAAACCTTCACCAGAGTGTATTGTTCTGTTCGTACGTCTCATTCTGTATGTAAAAGTGGCCCCTAACCCCTACACTACTACCTAAAGCTCACCTCGAGTTAGTAGGGGGGCCTCCTATAGTAGCATAAATAGCTGCTTGCTATGGTGCCACCCCCAGAGGCACACTTTCTCTCTCTCCCCCTCTCCCCAGCCTAAAAATGCCAAAATGGAATTTGTGAAAAAAATCACAACTTGCGTTATGGGTGTTAAAACCATGCGTTATGGCTTTGCACTTTGCGAAGCCAGAGAAAATTCCCGACTCCACCCCAATCCCTTCTTTTTTAAAAATTAGCATCGCACCATGCGTTATGGTGCTTTTTGCATGCGTTAAGGGTATTTTTGCATGCAAAAATGCCATAACGTGAGTTGATAAATGACCCTGCAAGCTAGTTGAGACTATTCAACAGTGCAGCTGTGCCACTGACTATCCTGCCAAATTTAGCAAATTAAGTTTATCCGGCTATCTTTATTGGCAAAATAGCAGCAGAAAATTGACTCCAATGTCTTTAATTAAGTTTTAGTTTGAGTAATGCTTTTCTACAGGAAATCCTGAACTCTCAATGCATGTTAGAAAAAACCTTAAAACCCCTTACTATATCAAAATACATCTAAAACATAGTACATCAATAAGCTGTTAAATACATATAAATCAAAATAAATTACATCAACATAAAAAGCAACATCCCAACATAAATTAAATGCATGAATATGTGTGATGCTTGTAAGGAATCACTAAACTTTATCATGGGTAATGTTCCAGTATTGGGAGGCTCCCAAGAATTGGTGTCATTTACAGTGATAAGGGGTGGTCCATCCCCTAAAGTGTAGATCAGTAGAGGAGGACTATAAACAGTGACTCCACAAGTCACAAGGAGGTGTAATGCAATTATTTCTGACTACTCTGGCTGAGGATGTATTTGGAGCCCCAGGTGGTTCAAACAACAGTTTGAATCCTATAGGGATCCATAGAGATAGAGTCCCACAGTTCAAATTGCGGGGCTGAAGTTTCAACAAATGGCTTGGAAGGGATGCCGGCTTGCGGACAAGGATAGGCTTGGAAATGGATAGCCTGCTCATCTTGAACTGCCAGCCCCCATGATGGGCCAGCAGCACCCTTGAGCCGTGGCACCTATGGCCATGGCCAATAGCTACGGCTCTGTCACCATAGGAAGCTTCACCCAGATACCTGAAATTAAGGACACCTACCTAACATGAAACTCACATTTGTAACAGTCATTTGTAACTTCAATATTATGGATTAAATGGACTTCTATTTAATTATTCCAAAATCAGTACACTTTAATTTTAACACCCAGAGCCTGGTCCTGCTTGGTTTGTCCCAGCATCTCACCCCTTGGGATGCAGCTATTTAACACACAGAGGAAATAACACACCACTCTCTGGGCCATGAGCGAGAGCTTACCCCCATAGAAAGAATCCATCCTGGGCTCAGAGAGTTAAGCATGGGAGGAATGCTGGGCGGATGCATTGCCCCGAAGAGAATAAAATGTTTGTGGGCCCTTGGGACCCAAACTTCCCCAGATAAGGGTTACACACTTACATGATCTCCAACTTAAGTAGATCTGGCAGCCGGGTCTTCGGGACAGCGAGCAATGGTGCTGTCCCGGCCCACCCCTTCGAAGAAGCCTGGCACTTGTGTGCATAGCAGGCTTTATGCGCGTGGCCAGGCCCCTTCAAAAATTGGCCCGGCCACACACGTCAAGCCTGGATTTTACGCGCGCGGGCAATTGAAAATCTACCCGTTAGAGTCACTGCATTCTTCTTTGATATTTGCAGCAATACTTTGCCTCTGAGCCTCTTCCTGTCCTAAAACAATGCACAGGGTATACTTCTATAATTTCCCTAAACTATTTTCATCTAACAGCAAGGGCTGCAGATACATAGAAGGACTGTAAACGTTTCATTTCCTCTGTTTGCTAAACTACTATAACAGGTATAGACCACACCATCTTTTTGCCTCTGTTCCACTATGTGCTTTGATTGAATTTATGGGAATGCATTTGCTATATGATGTCATGCAAGCCACAGTTTGTCTGAAGTATATAAAACTATGAAAAGCTAACCAGAGGGTAAGTTGTTCCATACTTGGTTTGGCTCGGAACATCTGACTATAGATTTTTTGCATTACAGACTTTTTTTTTTCGTTTTCATGTAAGGGGCCACCCATGAACAGAAAGTGAATAAGACCGGCCTGCCTTTGCATTATTAGCTATTTTAGAACAACTTCCAGAGCATTCCATTATTTCAGGCAGTTTTCCTGTGCATGGAAGCACGATCGATTTTTCTTAGTAACAGGAAGAACAATAATCAGCTGATTGACTTACAATATCCACTACAAAAAAAATCCCAAACAGGCCTTTCTTTGTGAAAGGTAGGAAGCCCGCTGTAAGGGGGAACTCAAATGCAGTATCAGAGAATATCGGATACTGAGGAAACTCTTTCTGGTGGGGGGACTCTATTGTCAGAGGAATAAATGTAGGGATCCAGAGTCAGATAAGATGCAAGGCACAATTTTTAGCATTGCTGGAACACATGACATTGATGTCATGGCCTACTTTGGAGATAAGACAAACCTAAAACAAGCAATATGTTGTTGGTTGTTATCTGAATGCAAATCCTCTTTTCCACATTTCTCCTTGCCGTTGAAGCAGAGAACAATGTTGGAGGTTTGCTCCAAATGTTCCTTTTCTCTTCTATTATGATGTTACATACTACAGGTCCAAGAAACTGTGAAAAACAATAATAATAGCAAGCAGCAATATTATTTAGATATAAGGAAACAGGATCTCCACTGTGGCCCATTTCAGGCCATCAGAGTGTGTTCTGTGTTTTAGGTCTAAGACCTTTCTAGCAGGGGAGGTTCATGGAGAATTTAGGGAGGCGTGGAATTAAGGGAGTGATGGGCAGTAGGTTCCTTTCCTCCTACAGGGATGGGTTTTGCTTAGAAAGGGGGGGATCCTAGCAAGGGTTCTCTGTGCTGAGAGTTTGCACAGAGGTGTTGGACTGAAGTTTGCAACACTACAAAGCTGGATTGTCGAACCTTGAGGTTTGCTGGAGGGGCAAAGGGAGTTCCTTCCGGTACTGTCCATGTACCAGCCAGGAGAATAAAGATCTCCCCAAGGTCTACGAGGACACCATCCTGCCTGGGGAAGCCCACAGTCAAAGTGCTGTAAAAAGAGACATTTGGCTAGCAGTGTTCTTCAGTGCGGTCTTAAGCAGAATAGAAGACCTGAAAGAGAGAGTGTTGCCTGAAACACATTTGCTTAAACAACTGAATATATCTGGAGAATTTTGAACTGTTTGAGAGGGTGCTAAATGTTCTTTGTGTTTTCCTGGAATGGCTTGCTATTTCTCTGGATTTTAATTTTTGATACATTCCTTTTTTTCTGTTTTAGAACAAACCTAAACTTTTCCTTGTGTAGACTCCTATTTATTTTTCCTTTCTTTAGTTATAAGTCTCTCCTTTGACCCTATAGCTTGTGCTGTCCCCTCCACTAGACTGAATCCAAGTTCTGGGGCTGCAAACATGTTTTTCCCCCACCCTGGTTACTGTTGAAGATGATAAAGAGGGGTGGGGAGCATTACACCATAAATATAGTAAAAGGCATGAGAAAGGCAAAAGAAATTATATATATATATATATATATATATATATAATATATAACCAAAGAATCCCAACCAAGGAGAGAAAAGCACTAATGACAAACAAACTTTAAATACATAATTATTTAATGTACATACATATGAGACAAAACTTGTGCAAACAAGATTACATTTCTAATCACTGATATACACTCAATATTTGCTTTAGCAATGGTCCCAACTCTATTCAATAGATACAATGTATTAATGAGAGCATTAGCTCAAGTGAATACAAAGAGATACAATATTACTATTCAAAGAATGGCACAAATGCTTTAGACAATGTGTCCAAATGCCTTGCACAGACAAAACACAAAACTAAACCTACCTACCAGTCAACTAACTCAAGTGCACATAAACATAAGATACAACATATGCAAAAAAAAAAAAAAAAAATGCATGCAATCTTGAAGGCTTGTATTAAGCTTTCACTTTGGATATCTTTTTATATCCTTTTCCTGATTTATAAAGTTGAACTATTTTTGATCACAGATCCTTTGACAGTTCTTTTCCTTTCCCCATGCTTCAGTACCCAAAGTCAGTGCAGCCCTGAATGAAATGCACAAGGGTTTCTCAAGAGCTAAAACAAACTCACTGACTATTTATACACACACTATTTACAATCAAACATGGTACAGGTGTGGATACCTACCCTTCAGTGCCATCTCAACCTGTGTGTGTCAGCTTGAGCATATGTTTTCAGCCAAAAGTTTGAAGAGGACTATTTTATTATTTCCTTTATTGCTATGTTTTGTTTAATGACTGTGCTATTTAGTGATGCATAATAGAGGCAAAAACTCATAATAAAAACTTTTTAAAATATATCCGAAGCAAAAAACCTGTGAGGGAGTCGATTGGACCATTAGGTGACCGACGGGTTAAAGGGGCTCTTAGGGAAGATAAAGCCATTGCAGAAAGACTAAATGAATTCTTTGCTTCCGTGTTTACTAATGAGGATGTTGGGGAGATACCAGTTCCGGAGATGGTTTTCAAGGGTGATGAGTCAGACGAACTGAACCAAATCACTGTGAACCTGGAAGATGTAGTAGGCCAGATTGACAAACTAAAGAGTAGCAAATCACCTGTACCAGATGGTATGCATCCTAGGGTACTGAAGGAACTAAAAAATGAAATTTCTGATCTATTAGTTAAAATTTGTAACCTATCATTAAAATCATCCATTGTACCTGAAGACTGGAGGGTGGCCAATGTAACCCCAATATTTAAAAAGGGCTCCAGGGGCGATCTGGGTAACTACAGACCAGTGAGCCTGACTTCAGTGCCGGGAAAAAATAGTGGAAACTATTCTAACAGATCAAAATTGTAGAGCATATAGAAACACATGGATTAATAGAACACAATCAACATGGATTTACCCAAGGGAAGTCTTGCCTAACAAATCTGCTTCATTTTTTTTGAAGGGGTTAATAAACATGTGGATAAAGGTGAACCAGTAGATGTAGTGTGTTTGGATTTTCAGAAGGCGATTGACAAAGTCTCTCATGAGAGGCTGCTAAGAAAACTAAAAAGTCATGGGATAGGAGGCGATGTCCTTTTGTGGATTACAAACTGGTTAAAAGACAGGAAACAGAGAGTAGGATTAAAACACCATTTTTCTTATTGGAAAAGGGTAAACAGTGGAGAGCCTCATGGATCTGTACTTGGACTGGAGCTTTTCAATATATTTATAAATTATCTGGAAAGGAATACGACGAGTGAGGTTATCAAATTTGCAGACGATACAAAATTATTCAGAGTAGTTAAATCACAAGCGGATTGTGATACATTACAGGAGGACCTTGCAAGACTGGAAGATTGGGCATCCAAGTGGCAGATGAAATTTAATGTGGACAAGTGCAAGGTGTTGCATATAGGGAAAAATAATCCTTGCTGTAGTTACACAATGTTAGGTTCCATAATAGGAGCTACTACCCAGGAAAAAGATCTAGGCATCATAGTGGATAATACTTTAAAATCTTCGGCTCAGTGTACTACAACAGTCAAAAAAAAGCAAACAGAATTTTAGGACTCATTAGGAAGGGAATGGTTAATAAAACGGAAAGTCATAATGCCTCTGTATTGCTCCATGGTGAGACCGCATCTTGAATACAAATTTGCAGATGACACAAAATTGTTCAGAGTAGTTAAATCACAAGCAGATTGTGATAAATTGCAGGAAGACCTTGTGAGACTGGAAAATTGGGCATCCAAATGGCAGATGAAATTTAATGTGGATAAGTGCAAGGTGATGCATATAGGGAAAAATAACCCATGCTATAATTTCACAATGTTTTGTTTTTTTTTATTTAACAGTTTTATATACCGACCTTCATAGTAAATAACCATATCGGATCGGTTTACAATTAACAAGAATAAAAAACTGGGGTAACTATTCAAGTAAACGAAAGATAAACAGTAAGTAGGAATGAGTCAAAAAGTTACAATCAACAGGGAAGAGAACTTGGAAGCTTGCAACAAGCTGGAAAGAAGATAAGGCGGGAAATAAATATGAAGTGATGCCATAGGGCGTACGGGTTAAAGCATTAATGGTGCTTTAACCTGGGAGAGTCAGAGTCCATATTAGGTGCTACAACCCAAGAAAGAGATCTAGGTGTCATAGTGGATAACACACTGAAATCGTTGGTGCAGTGTGCTGCGGCAGTCCAAAAAGCAAACAGAATGTTGGGAATTATTAGAAAAGGAATGGTGAATAAAACGGAAAATGTCATAATGCCTCTGTATCGCTCCATGGTGAGACCGCACCTTGAATACTGTGTACAATTCTGGTCGCCGCATCTCAAAAAAGATATAATTGCGATGGAGAAGGTACAGAGAAGGGCTACCAAAATGATAAGGGGAATGGAACAACTCCCCTATGAGGAAAGACTAAAGAGGTTAGGACTTTTCAGCTTGGAGAATTGACGACTGAGGGGGGATATGATAGAGGTGTTTAAAATCATGAGAGGTCTAGAACGGGTAGATGTGAATCGGTTATTTACTCTTTCGGATAGTAGAAAGACTAGGGGGCACTCCATGAAGTTAGCATGGGGCACATTTAAAACTAATCGGAGAAAGTTCTTTTTTACTCAACGCACAATTAAACTCTGGAATTTGTTGCCAGAGAATGTGGTTAGTGCAGTTAGTGTAGCTGTGTTTAAAAAAGGATTGGATAAGTTCTTGGAAGAGAAGTCCATTACCTGCTATTAAGTTCACTTAGAGAATAGCCACTGCCATTAGCAATGGTTACATGGAATAGACTTAGTTTTTGGGTACTTGCCAGGTTCTTATGGCCTGGATTGGCCACTGTTGGAAACAGGATGCTGGGCTTGATGGACCCTTGGTCTGACCCAGTATGGCATTTTCTTTTGTACTTATGTTCTTATGTACAATTCTGGTCACCGCATCTCAAAAAAGATATAGTTGCAATGGAGAAGGTACAGAGTAGGGCAGCCAAAATGATAAAGGGGACAGAACAGCTCCCCTATGAGGAAAGGCTGAAGAGGTTAGGGCTGTTCAGCTTGGAGAAGAGACGGCCGAGGGGGGATATGATAGAGGTCTTTAAGATCACAAGAGGTCTTGAGTGAGTAGATGTGAATCTGTAATTTACACTTTCAGATAATAGGACTAGGGAGCATTCCATGAAGTTAGCAAGTAGCACATTTAAGACTAATTTGAGAAAATTCTTTCACTCAATGCACAATTAAGCTCTGGAATTTGTTGCCAGAGGATGTGGTTAGTGCAGTTAGTATAGCTGGGTTCAAAAAAGGTTTGGATAAGTTCTTGGAAGAAAAGTCCATTAATGGCTATTAACCAAGTTGACTTAGGGGCGGATTTTAAGAGCCCTGCTCGCGTAAATCCGCCCGGATTTACGTGAGCAGGGCCTTGCGTGCCGGTGCGCCTATTGGGGCGGATTTTAAGAGCCCTGCTCGCGTAAATCCGGGCGGATTTACGCGAGCAGGGCCTTGCGCGCCGGTGCTCCTATTTTACATAGGCCTGCCGGCGCGCGCAGAGCCCTGGGACTCGCTTAAGTCCCAGGGTTTTTCGAGGGGGGCGTGTCGGGGGCATGTCGGGGGCGGGCCTATCGGCGCAGCGTTTTCAGGGCGGGACGCGGCGTTTCAGGGGTGGGCCCGGGGGCGTGGTTTCAGCCCGGGGCGGTCCGGGGGTGTGGCCGCGCCCTCCGGAACCACCCCCGGGTGGTCGCGTCTCGGCGCGCGGGGATTTACGCCTCCCGGAGGGAGGCGTAAATCCCCCGACAAAGGTAGGGGGGGTTTAGACATGGCCGGGGGGGTAGGTTAGGTAGAGGAAGGGAGGGGAAGGTGAGGGGAGGGTGAAAGCGAATTCCCTCCGAGGCAGCTCCGAAATGGAACGGAGGTAGGCTGCGCGGCTCGGCGCGCGCCGGCTACATGAAATCGGCAGCCTTGCGCGCGCTGATCCAGGATTTTAGCGGCTACGCGCGTATCTACTAAAATCCAGCGTACTTTTGTTTGCGCCTGATGCGCCTACAAAAGTATGCGAAGGCGCCCTTTTTAAAATCTACCCCATTTTACATAGGTCTGCCGGCGCGCGCAGAGCCCCAGGACTCGCGTAAGTCCCGGGGTTTTTCGAGGGGGCGTGTCAGGGGCGGGGCCGATTGGCGCGGCGTTTTCGGGGCAGGACGCGGCGTTTCGGGGCGGGCCCGGGGGCATGTTTTCGGCCCAGGGCGGTCCGGGGGTGTGGCCGCGCCCTCCGGAACCGCCCCCGGGTCGCGTCTCGGCGCGCGGGGATTTACGCCTCCCTCCGGAAGGCGTAAATCCCCTGACAAAGGTAGGGGAGGGGTTTAAGACAGGGCTGGGGGTGTGGGTTAGGTAGAGGAAGGGAGGGCGAAAGCGAATTCCCTCCGAGGCCGCTCCGATTTTGGAGCGGCCTCGGAGGGAACAGAGGTAGGCTGCGCGGCTCGGCGCGCGCCGGCTACACGAAATCGGCAGCCTTGCGCGCGCCGATCCAGGATTTTAGCAGATACGCGCGGCTACGCACGTATCTACTAAAATCCAGCGTACTTTTGTTTGCGCCTGATGCGCCTACAAAAGTACGTGAAGGCGCCCTTTTTTAAAATCTACCCCTTAGGGAATAGCCACTGCTATTAACTGCATCAGTAGCATGGGATCTTCTTAGTGTTTGGGTAATTGTCAGGTTCTTGTGGCCTGGTTTGGCCTCTGTTGGAAACAGGATGCTGGGCTTGATGGACCCTTGGTCTGACCCAGCATGGCAATTTCTTATGTTCTTATGTAATATGAAACCCATTAACAATGACAGACGTGTTTTGTCTGATCATTCATATTTTCTTAAAATGCTACACATCTTATCAATTCTGCTAGGGGTATGTAAACTTATGATCACAACTGTACGTATGCCCTAAAGGAGACGAGA
This sequence comes from Rhinatrema bivittatum, assembly GCF_901001135.1. NCBI lineage: Eukaryota > Metazoa > Chordata > Amphibia > Gymnophiona > Rhinatrematidae > Rhinatrema > Rhinatrema bivittatum. The sequence continues at coordinate 61,870,136 of NC_042615.1, read as the reverse complement.
GATGGAGGGAGGGGGAATATGGAAGAGAAACTTGCATTTCTCAAAGATATAACTAATATACATAAGCACACTTTCTTCAGAGAAAAGAATGCTCCAAAACATGAGGTCAAGATATGAGGCTTCAGGGAGTGGGCTCATGAACATTAGAAAGTATTTCTTCATGGAAAGGGTGATGGATGTTTGGAAACAACCTCCCCATGGTGGTGGAGGAGGCAAAATCAGTAACAGAATTAATGAAAGCAATGGATAAGCACAGAGGATGCCAAGGAACAACCGAGGTCTAAGACGTTGTACCAGGAATGAAACTGAGCAGACTGGATGAATGTCAGTCTTTATCTGCCATCATATTCTGTTTCCATTATTTCCTGTAATAAATGACGTGACCCCAGGAGATGAACCGCAAGCAGCTTTTGTGGCTGTGTTTTCTATGAACTTGATCTATTTTAAATTACCACGAGGGTTCTGAATCCACTTGGGGTTTCTTAGTGTATTTGAGGAGGAGGCACAAAAGGACTGAGGATACATGTTACTGGAAAACAAAGAATTCAGTGATAAACGAGGATTTTGAGAGCTAGGAACGAAGAAGGCTTGTACATTTCTTCTTTGCCAATAATGTACATACACAAAAGCATATTGTAATTGTTTTGAGCATTATCAAAGCGTGTACTCAGGACTTACAGAAAAGTCCCGTAACTTCAACCAAGCCAAGAGATTAGTCTTACAATGAACTCATAGTGCTGGATTCACTTTAGACTCTGAGATCCCTCATCACAATTGACAGTTTTCAGGAGGAGGAAGAAACCACTGCTGTGGTCTCATACGGTTATGTTATGGATTATGTATTACTCTGTGCAATGGCTTATTCACATTACAGGTATTTATATAACTGATTGTAAAACCCATTCTTCCTACGAGTTATTTTTCTTTGTAAGGCCTGATCTTTTTCTAGGTCATTTCTTTTCTATGCTGCTAGTCGGTAACTTTAAAATGAGTGAGCAGGTGCCTATATATGCACGCATGAACACACATTCGAAGACATTTTATATCATGCATGCAAATGTGCGCATACTATTTAAAATGCACCTAGCACGCATATGTGTGCTCCTAATTTTAAGCGGATACACAAGCAAAAGTTATTCATGTATCTTCCTTAGGGATTTGTCGGTTTTAATGCGCACAGCTAAGCAGATTTTAAAACGTGTGCATAAAGGCTTTAGCCAGTTTGACCTATGTAGTCTATCAGTTTGGCCAGTCTATCTCTAGGTCATCCAGACTCCTCTGGGTCTTCAATCTGCACTCCCCCCAGTTTACCCAGACCCCTCACCCAGGTGTTTAAAGCCTAAAACAAGATTTCTTCAGACTTACTCCTCATCAAGAGCAGAAGTAAATAAGCGTGAGAAACAGCCTGACGTGCGCTGTGTGCGTGGGATTTAAAACCCATATTAATGTGTGTAAATGTCGGCCCCACCACAGTATGCCCCTGACATGCCCTAACTCTGCCCTGCATTGGGTTTCTTGCACTCATGCAAACACACATGTAATTGGGCCATTATAAAATATGAGTTGCCTGCACTTGGCCCAGATACTCATGTATATGGGCCTTTTAACATTAGCAACTCTTAAAATTCATCCCTTGATGTATTGCTATTTAATATTCTGTACCGCTTTGGGTGAGTTCTCTCAAAGGTTAGTTGACAATGCAGAATATCAAATTGAATAAATAAGCAGACAAATAAAAGGTAATAAATTGTAATAATATAATTACTCCTGGGGGAATTCTGCACACTTTATATTGGTCAAAACAACACAATTTACATGACAGTCTTTAAGTACCGGTAATTACATTTTCAATTATTACAGAAAAAAGTTATTAAAGTTGCAGAATTTTAAATATTTTGAGCAGAATTTCCCTAGAAATTCACTGTAAGAGTGTCCCTTCCACATACACACACCTTCATACAGGCTCCCTCACTCTCTCGCACATACACATCCCCACATACAGGGCCCTCTCTCTTGCATACACACCCACAAAATCTCCCTTTCTCTCTCTCACACATACATCCTCACACAGGCTACCTATGTCTCTCTCTCACGCAGCCCTTCACACAGGCTCTGTCTCACACATACAAAATCCCTTCACACAGGCTAGCACCCTCACATCCACACGACTCCTTTTTCATACACATGAGCTCCCAATCTCTCACACACATCACACTCCTTCACAATCTCCTCATATAGGCTCCCTCTCTCTGAAACCCACACTCAAGCATTCCCCCCACCCACCCTCTCTCTCAACTTCCCCACCCCCCTTACCAACCATGCTCTCTATCACCCTCCCCTCTCTCTCTCTCACACACACACACACACACACACACACACACACACATACACACATTCTCTCTCACCGGCATCCCCCCCCATGCTCTCTCTCGCACCCTCCTGCTCTCTCTCACCCTCCCCTCCCTGACACACATTCTCTCTCACCGGCATGCTGCGGGACGCGCTCCGTTCGTGGCGAAGATGAAGGCCCAGCGTGCCGTTCACGGCGAAAAGGGAAGGCCCCCATGTGCCACGAACGGCGCGCTGGCCCTCCATCTTTGCAGCGAATGGAGCACAGCACACGGCGGCCTTCCTTTTTCGCCGTGAATGGTGCCCAGGCCTTCATCCTCACTGCAAACAGAGCGTGTGCCATGGGACGCGCTCCGTTCGCGGCATGCCGGGGTCTCCTCTGTTATTTTTTGCGCAGAATTTGGCAATTCTGCACAGGGGGGAAATTCTGTGCAAATTCTGCATTCTACAGTAGCGCAGAATTCCCCCAGGAGTATATAATGTAGTGGATCTATATTGTCTATGTGCACACTGTGAATTAAGAGCTTGCTTGCAAAATGCATTGAAGAGCTCATCTGCAGTCATACAAAAATGATTTTGTCAGAGGCAGATCTCACATTTAATAAAACATACAGGTGAATTTTCAAAAGGAGTTACGGACATAAATGTAATTACTATTGTAGCATTTTTCAAAATACATTTACTCACATAAAGTCCTCTTACGCAAGCAAATCCTATGAACAATTCAATAGCATATATTGTAGCAATTTTCAAAAGCCCACGTACATGGGTAAAGTGCGTTTACACACGTAAAACCCAGTTTAAAGCGTGTAAATCCTTTTGAAAATCAGGCCCTAAGAGAATAGCACTGGCAATAGAAATGTCAGAGAAAAGCTGCCACATACTTCCAAGAATGAAAGTGACAGATATCAGCTCTGTTCACAAACTTAAGATAATACCATATTAAAACATTTTGGTTTAAGATTTAAAAAAAATTGTCATCAGTGTTCAGTTTACACTGATCAAAGTGTTCCATGACAGAAAAAAAGCATATTATCGCTATGGTAAAATGAATACCCAATGGTTAGTACAAGACAGGTATTCCAGTGCACAGAATGCTTCCAGAAGAGATAAGTGCACTTTTTGCTGTTTAAATTATCTTAGAGCCAAGTATAGGAGTTATCTATATTTTCACTATATATATAATAATGAATATATATATCACTATATTATTATTGTGTGTCTTTGGTTTTTTTTGAGGGAGCAGATTTAATTAGACTGCTTTTATAGTTTTGTAAAAGTAAGGGGGGGGGGAAAACCCCTAGCTTTCAGTGGATTAGATAACGTCACACTTAGTTCACGTCAGGGAACATTTTGTTTACTGATAAATCTCAACTGTTAAAAGCCCTACTTCGCTACCCCTCTACCCATTCACCCATCCCAGAGCTTGCTCTTTTATTAGTCTTGCTGGGTTTCATAACTGCAGTAATTAGTAACAAGATAAATTGCTAATCTTTATCAGATTAAAGAGTTTTATATCAAATCAAATGAACAAAATGACTAATATTCAAAGTAACAACTGTGGTGCTGATATGCAAACTGCCTGTGGGTCAGGCCTTTGAGGAGTTCACTCACTCTCAATGCCGCACTGTTCTGGCCGAGTCCGTGCCCCTCTGTCTCTTGCGGCCCGAGCTGCCATCTTTGCTGCCCTGTCTCTGCGGCAGGAGAGAAGCCACCATTCCTGATGCCAGCTGGATGCCACCTTCTCCATATGGTGGGGAACGCCGCCGTCGCTGACCTGCTTCCTCATGGCCTAAGATGCCGACTTCCTCCCTCAGCATCTTCCTAGGCATACACTTGCGCCTCTGATTGCAATTTAAAGGGACCACGGTGGGAAAAACCCCACGGCCCTTCTTGATGGTGTCATGCCTGCAACCCTCTTCCATTCCCTGGTTGACTTTGTAAGGAGTAGCTTTGCCCTGGAGTTCCTGTTCCAGCTCTTACTCCAGGAGTCATCGGAGTTCTTGATCTTTGCTTCTTCAAGGTTCATGTTCTTTATGGGAGCTCCTCTGTTTCTTTGTTCCATGTTCCTGGTCTCTCATCAATTCCTGTCTTCTGTGTCTTCTAAGTCTTCAGTCAAGTCCCTAATGTTCTAGTCTTCATCTCCGAGACCTGCCTTCCAGGTCCTCTCCTTTGTCTTTTTCCATGCATGCCAGTGTCATGGTCCACGACCATCTCATGGGTTGTGTAGGGTGCCTCATGGCACAAGACCTGTCTCCCAGTCCATTTTCACTGGTCAAGTTTCCAGATGTCCCTTGTTTTTAAACACCGGGGTCCCATCCCTGGTTCTGAGTCCCTGAATCCTGTTTCTGGTCTTTGGAGTTCCTTGTTCCAGCTTCCATCTATGTCCAAGTCTCAAGTTCAGAGTCTGCTCTGCCTCCAGTGTGGTCCGCGACCAGCCCACAGATTATGTAGGGCATAGTGCGGTGCAGGGCTCATTCTGTACCTGAACCTGAGTCTTCATCTAAGTTCCAAGTCTTCTGTGCCTTTGTCTATGTTCCAAGTCTTCAGTGCCTTTGTTATGTCCTCATCGCCAGAGTCATCTTCTATCCTCAACCTCCATCTTTCCTGACGCTCAAGCTGTTCCCATGCGGCAAGTCCGAAAGGGCTTCAGAATGGCCAGAGGGCTATCCTAGAGACCAGCATTGCATTGCTGGGTCTCACTCCTGTGCATGCAGGTTCAGTGGAGGCTAGAGTGTTCCAAATCTCAAGCTTCTGTCCAGGCCATGCTCGGATGCGCTCACCTACCCACAAGTATGTACCATGGAGCCTTGCCCCAGGGTTGTGCCATGGCCCAAGGGCTCACGTTCATATCTGCTACCAAACACCTGCCTTTGTCTTGAGGCAAACTATCTGGAGGCTTTGGGTTTACTCCATTTGTTCACAACTCTTTTCAATGTAGAAGGAGTTGTCTCACTTTAAAGCTAAATTAGCTAAAATAAATAAGGAATTAGCAAACACCAAGGAAGCCTCACCCACTTTATAGCATTCAGGAAACTTTCTCCCACTACTACCAAAGATTCAGAAACCCAGAAACTAGTGGTTTACAGTGGGCTCAGGTAGAATAAGATCTGCAACCGAAAGACACCCACTCTTCCCAATTGTGCAGCCCAGATATCCTCCCACATTTCCACAGAGCATCCAGAAAACCAAAAATAAATTTACAGTGGGATAAGATCTGTGATGAAGGACACCCACTCTCTCAATGTCACAAGTACAAAATGCCTTCTCTGTATTGGAAAATGAAGATGCTCTAGCAATGGAAACTGAAGTGGTATCTGAAAGGAAAGAAGAAATCCAATGTTCACAGAAATCCCATAACACAATCAAAAAACATAACAATAAGATTTCTGTGCTAGGAGACCCAGTTATCAGAGGCACTAAATTGGGAATTCTTTTCAAGGGGAACACTTTTGTTAAATCTCTTCCAGGATCCTCAGCTGGTAAAATACAAATCAGATAGTCAACGCAATCAAAGAAGAAAGTAAGAACTCTGAAATGGACTTCGTGCATCTGGGAATCATCGACCTTGCTAGAAACAGCTTCCAAGTGATACCGAGAGATTTCCAGTCTCTGGTGAAGCAGATTCGGTACATGGCAAAGAATACTGCCTTTTCAGAAGTGTCATCTGTTCATGGAAAGGGGAAGGAGAGGCTGAGCCATAAAGATAACTTCAATGCATAGTTCAAAACGTGATGTAAGGAAAAAAGTTTTGGATATATGGGGGCCATGTATGGAAGAGTAAAAGGCTCTGTGTCAAAGATGGTTTACATTTGTAATGTCAGGAAAAAGGATCCTAAGTGAAAAATTCTAATCATATGCTATAAGGCATTTAAACTAGAGGACAGGGATGGCAGAAGGAAGCAGGAATGTCACCCCTGACAACTCCAGGAAGTAGGTGGAGAAATGAACAAAAATAAGCTGAATAGGGCAGAAAAAGGAGTCCAAGAAAAGCAGCAAGCTGAGGGAGAGGAGCTGGAAAGCTATGAGCACAATGCTTGTAGTCTGGGGCAATAAAATCCTAGATCTGCAAGCCCTAATGGTGGAAGTAGACTGGGATATTGTTGCTATTAAAGAAACATGGTTCATTGAGTCTCATGAATGGGATATGGCCACACTGGATTACAATCTATTCGGAAAGAATAGAGATGATAGAAATCTGAGCAACTGAAATGCAGGGAGCATGAGGAAAGGAAAAGCGCTGTGGGCTGTCTTAAAAAGAAATAATAGCACTTGAGACCAATCATGGGGTATGAAAGCACGACTCAATCTGTCCTCTGTTACATTCTCCATTTTGGCCAGGTACATGGTCCTGAGCACCATCCTGTGGGAAAGAGCCCATGACCAGATCGGGACCAATTTCTGACACAATAGATATGTATCTCATTATTTGTTGACATACTACTAACAACCAAGAGGCGATGTGGTATCAGAACAATTTTGTTGGACAGCCAAACTCTGAAAGCCCATAGCGAGTACTAATTGTCTGGAGCTCCAGGAAATTGATTTGATAGATACATTCCTGAATGAACCAAAAGCCCTGGGTGCTAAGCCCATCTACATGAGCTCCCCAGTCCAGGGCAGAGACATCTGTGGTTAGGACAATTTGGGTGGGAGGACTTTGAAAAGACACCCCCCTCTCCAGATCTGAAATTTCCTGCCTCCACGACAAATCCCAAAGAGATGAAGTGACATGGATGCGGAGCTGAGTAGCTTGTCGCCACTGTGACCTCAGGGTGCATTGGGCCTTTCGTATGTGTAAATGTGCCAAGGGAGTGGCATGAACTGTTGCAGCCATATGGCCAACTATCTTAACATGTACCAAGCTAACGCCTGCTGGCTCTGTTGGATCCCTAGGTTGATGACCCTTTGATAGAGCAGGAAGGTGTTGGCCTGAGTTGTGTCTAGCAGGGCTCCAGTGAAGTCCAATTGCAGTGATGGGTTGAGATGGGACTTGGGGTAGTTGATAACAAATCCTAGTGTCTCCAGCATCTGGATGGTCAAGTGCATGGACCTGTTGGCCCCTGCCCAAGAGGTGCTCTTGACCAGCCAATCGTCCAGATACAAGAAAATGAACTCCAGTCTGTGAAGATGTGCTGCCACCATAGCTAGGCATTTTGTAAAGATACATGGAGCTGACATGAGCTCAAATGGCAAAATGTGATACTGGTAGTGCCATTTTCCCTTCTATGTGTGAGGACTGACATCCTGCTGTCCTCAGAGAACACCTTTACAGGTAAACAACTCTGGTTTCCATTTATACTGGTCTATAGGCCTCCAAATTAACCAGAAGAACTGGATAAAGATTTGGCCAAAGACATCCAAAAGGTGGGAAGGAAGGGTGAAGTGTTGCTTGATGGAGATGCTAATCTACCTGATGTGGATTGGAGTATCCCTGCTGTCAAATCTGCAAGAAGTAGAGAGATTGTGGATGTCCTTCAAGGGGCTATGCTCAGTCAAATGGTTATGGAACTCACGAGGGGAGGAGTGGTATTAGATCTGGTATTCACAAATGGAGACAAATCTCTCAAATATCTGGGTAGGTGCCCACTTGGGCACCAGTGATCATCGGATGATATAGGTGGACATAACAGCCAAGAAAGACAAAAAGCTTGAATGGAAGGAAAGATCATCAAAGAAGTAAAGCATGGTGACAAAACATTTTTCAGATATATCAGAGAAAGGAGGAAGACCAGAGGAAGCATTGCAAGATTTAAAGGAAACAAGAACAAGGTGTGGAGAAAGATGAAGAAATAGCAGAAAGATTTAACAATTACTTCAGTTCAGTTTTAGCTAAGGAAGACATTGGAGAAGAACCATTGCTGGCTAGCAAGAGTGCATCCCCATTTACAGAAGAGAGTGTTTGGGAGGAACTAGCCAAACTGAAAGTGGACAAGGCTATGGGGCCTGATGAGATGCATTCCAGGATACTTAAGGAACTCCAAGAAGTGCTGGTGGGTCTGCTGAAGAATCTGTTCAATAGATCCTTGGAGGCAGGAGTAGTGCTACAGGACTGAGTCCTGCTTCACAAACGTGGCAACCAGGAGGAGTCTGGAAACTACAGGCCAGTTAGCCTTATATCGGTGGTGAGTAAATTAATGGGAAGACTGCTTAAGGAAAGGATAATGAACTACCTGCAATCCAATGGGTTACAGGATCTGAGACAACATGGTTTTACCAGTGGAAGGTCTGAAAAACAAATCTAATTGATTTTATTGATCGGGTGACTAGAGATTTAGATCAAGGAAGAACAATTGCTTTAGTTTACTTGGATGTCAGCAAGGCTTTTAATATTGTCCCACATAGAAGGCTCATAAATAAAATTAGAAACCTGGAATGGGTCCCAAGCTGGCAAAATGGATTGCAAATTGACTGTCTGACAGATGCCAGAGAGAAGAGGTAAATGGAAGCTATTCTGAAGAAAGAAGGGTGATAAGTGGAGTTTCTCAAGGATCTGTTCTGGAACTGGTTCTGTTTAATATCTTTTTGAGTGATGTTGTGGAGGGATTAGAAGGTAAAATGTGTCTTTTTGAGGAAGACATTAAGATTGCAAACAGAGTCGACACACCTGAAAAGTGGAGAGATTGAGAAATGAGTGACCTAGGAAAGCTCGAGAAGTGGTTTAAGGTTTGGCAGTTGGGATTCAATGCCAAGAAGTACAGAGTTATGCATTTGAGGCCTGGCAATCTGAAGGAGCCATATGTGTTGGAGGATGAAAGCTGACGTGCATGGACTGGGAAAGAGACCTTTGGGTGACAGTATCTGATGATTTGAAGGTGGCCTCTGGAATGGGCCCTGGCATTGGACCTTGGCTCGGGTTGAGGCCTTGGTGTCAGAACCTGGCCTTTGGGCCGGGCCATGGTATTGGGCCTGAGCCTATGCTCCAGCCTAGGTCAAGGCACTGGTCTTACATAGGCCGAAGTTGCGGCGACCTACTTTGGCCTTGGCCTACGCAAGTCTTCGGCTCAGATCTAGGCCTTGCCGGCGGATCCCCACAAGACCAGGTAAGTTGGGGGCGGGGGGATCCTAGCTCTGGCATTCTTCTGGGTGAGTGGGAGGCCTTGGGAGCCCACCTTTTCATTTTTTGGGCCTTTTTTTGGGGGGTGGGGTTGTTTTTTAAATGTTTGATTCATTTTTTTTCACACGAATGAAACTAATCAAACATTCCACAAACCAAAATTTGTGAGGGAAAAAACCTCCCAAAAATGAACCAAACAACAAAAACAATGATTTTTTTCCCTGCACAGTTGCGGCATGGAATGACACAGAGGTATTATGATATTCTCCATTTCATTCTTTTCCTAATAACTCCTAACATTTTGTTTGCATTTTTGACTGCCACCACACACTGAGCTGACGATTTCAACGTATTTTCCACAATGACACTAACAAGTCCCTAACTAATGTTTTCATCTTCTTAGAGCAAGCCTGAAGATGTCTCAGGTTGAACAATCATCCACCTGACCATGACTGAATGTAAACTCCCTGATCCGTGTTCTGGAAGGCATCCAGAAGCATCAATTTATTTATTTAATAGAAGTTCTTATAGACCGCCTATAAAGACAACCTTGCTAAGTGGTTTACAGTAATGCATGCATAATCAAATGAAAATACAAGACTGCCAAAACAAACAAGAATAAAACCAATAACTATCATGGAAATAAAGGAAAGTGCTGGCACCAGTACTCAGCCTTGTTTTCTGCCACTTGAAACTAAGAAGGGATAAATGGATTCACAGCATTCCTGCATCTTGGCCTACAACCCTTCATAGAAAGATCCGATGATGGAAACAAACCTCTCTGGGCAGCCAAGCTTCTGTGTCAAAGGACTTTGTCAGGTCTATAAAGACCACAGAGACCTTGGTTTTGCTCAAAGCATTTTTTCTGAATCTGCCTGGCCAAGAACACCATGAGGCTGATATTCAGCTGAGGAACGGCTAGTGAAGTTGGCTGGATATAGCTATTTAGCTAACTTAACAGGGCCAGATAAGTCTATACCACCAACTTTAGGGCAATCCTAAGGAGTGACCAGAGTTAGCCACATAAATTAAGAGGCTAACTCTGCTCCACCTCGAAATGCCTCCTGCCTGCTCTAGAATGCCCCTTACATGGCTAAATTCTAGCCGCAAAATTCATTATGAGGATAAATTTTATCCACATACAGCTCTGAATATAGCCAGGTAGCCATTCAGATGGCTTTTGAATATCGACCTCCCTGTCTATAGTGCAGAGCACATTCACATATATGATTCCTACAATATGCATTTTTGAGCCCTGTTCTCCAAACTCTCAAAGCCAATTACAATTAGCAAGGCTTTAATAAGTCACCTTCAAAGTCAAAATATGTATTAAGTAATAACTGCATGAAACATTGTTACTCCATTTCCCAGGAAATCTCTGGAAGCCTTTACACATTGCAAAAAGTTTTGGAAGCCATGCCCTAGCATTACAGCGCACCAATATTCCTAGGGTGCACCTCGGAAAGCAAAGCTTTCCCCATGCTTTCAAATATAGCAGATATGATCGAGGGTACTTTCCCCCAGAGCAAGTCTGCTAAAACACTGCTTTCTGAGAAGAGCCAAACAGATCTTAAAGTAGATGTCAGAGATGACTCATATACTTGGCATGAAGAATACAAGTTTAATCAGATCTTCCTGATTAACAAGCAAGCAAGCAAAAGGATAAAATGTCCCTTCTGCTGGCAGTGCCTCTTGCAGTACATTTTGTTCTGCCCAGTTAGTCAGTTGGATGTTATTCTCGTTTCCTTTCCCCTTGTCCCCTTCTCTTCTCTACCATTCCCTCTTGAGACCTGCAAACATGTGGAAGTAACCAAGCAGAGCAGTATCACTGTACCATCCAACCCCAAAACCTGGGCTCTCACTTCTGAAATTTCTGGCCCTACTGAACCCATATTTTAAAACAAGTTATTATATTACTGATTTTTTTTTTATAATTAAAGATAGTTTTTAATGAAAAAATAATCACTGAGAACGTAGCAAGGGATTTGAATCATTGTCTACTTTGTTCAAATTGCCAATAGAAACAACGATATTCAAAATACATCCTTTAGAGAGTAATTTGCACTCACATCTAGGGATGCTAACAGGTACTCTTGAAGAGAACAATTTTCAGTGCCATTGATGTGGGTAAAAAGAGTTTTGCCCATGGAAATTGTTCTCTTAATGCAGTTAACAACGCGTGGAACCCTTAGCTGCGCTGAGGGCGGCCGACCCTGGGATGTGCTTAGTTGGGGGAGAAGAATAACGTGATTAAACCGCATTCAACTCTACACCAATTATTTTCAATGACAAAAGCACCTGCAGGAAGGGGTGATGATGGCATTGAAGTTAGGTGCACAGCTGTCCACATCTGCGGAGGGCTTAGAATTACCTGTTTAACTATTCTTCGTTCTTGGTTTTCATGCCTCATAAACGTAAGGACAAGATGAATGAGTTTCCCCTTCAAAACCTCCCAGTCTCTTCCATTCTGTCAGACGATGGATGAACATCTCTGCATTTTCCTGCTTCACTCGATGGGTCCATTGCCAGTATCAGGGCAGAAGTCATAGTTCAGCTGGAGACAAAAAGGTTTCTGTTAAGCCCGAGTGACAGAAACGTCTTCCCTGAGGCTGGAATTTGACTCTATGGCTCCATCAGATGCGCTGCAAGTTTATTTATTTATTCATTTTTATATACCATCATTCGGTTCAGCCATCATAACGGTTTACAAAGTCAAACAAAAACAGATAGATTATACATAGTTAGAAAAAAGTAACAATGGGGGGGGGGGGGGGAAATGGAAGGAAGGGGAAGATGGTGGGGTGAAAAAGGGAGGAAAAGGCAAAAAAGGGAAGTAACAGTAATAGTATTAATTTATCATAAAGGAGGGATTCTATCATTACTTCTTACAAGTTCCGGATGTCCAGCCAGCTCCCTTTCTAAGCTTTATGCCAAGCCTTCAGTCTTCATCGAGAGCATTTAGCTGAACACAACTAGCAAATTCTGTTATCTCAGACGCATGCTTTCGAACTCTACCAACGTTGACAATGAGTTACATAACACATTGCCAAGGCAAGTTCTTCCTTTGGCAGACTCTATCGTCATCTATTGGATATGAGAGGGGTGAGACAACTCATTAGGTTCAAGGTGTACCAGCTAGCAGTACTGCCCATACTGGTGTATGGATGTGGATCCTGAATGCTATACAGGAGATTCGTCAGGCAACTCAAACCAGCAATATAAATATGGCAAGACAGGAACTCTAACAGAGAAGTCATTGAAAGGGGCCAGATTTCTAGCATGAAGGGTATGGTGGTGAAAGCTCAACTTTAGTAGGCAGGCTATGTCATAAGGATGGAGGATACCACAGTTCCCAAACTTATGGACCCATGGAGGAAGCAGTGACAAGAGTTGCCAGGCTATTTCAGGGGAAATGCAGGCCCAAGTGCAGAGACCAAGTGAGCTGTTCCATACTGAACTTGAAGCCAAAGGGAGTGAGTCAACAGGTGTTTCTGAGTCATAAGAACATAAAAAGTCGCATACTGGGTCAGACCGAGGATCCATCAAGCCAGCATCCTGTTCTCCTATCCTCATCCACCTTCCTGCGCTCTCTTCTCCTCACCAGCCCCTGCTCCTTCCCTGTCACTCGTTCCTTCCCTGGCCTCCAACCCATTCTTCTGTCTCTTACCCCCTACCGGCTTCCTCTCTCACCACCTCCCCAGCCCCATTCCCACCATCTATCACCCCCTTCACAGCCCCCTAATCCTTTTCTACTGCACTTCACCAGTCCTCCAGGCCATTAGCACCTCCTCTCAATCCTTTCACACCCTTCAGTCTTTTTTTCTCTTACCCCCATCTTACACGTTCACTCATACTCCCCGCTAGTAACCACCCGAGTGCCCACTCTTCCATCAAATCCTGGCTCTCCACCATTCACAAGTCTCTGCTCTGGCCCCCAACCAGAGGCGTTACTAGGTATTTAAAAGATGCTGGGCATGGGCCCCGTGATCCTTCCCATCCACACGCACCCCCTCCACCTCCCCCCCCTCAAGTTTTGATAATTAAACTGAAGATTGAAAATCCAAGGGCAATTAGGATGTAGGCTTTCCGCTTCCTTACCTCCCCACTCTTTCTTACACCCATTTCCCAGCCCAACTAACACCCCCCACCCAATCTCCCAGTTTCCACACAAAGTTCCTATTCTCCCCCATTCTAATGCCCACACCCTAAACTCCTATTGTTCCTGTCCCCCATCCCCACTCCCCCTTTCAATCCCCTCAGTCACTATTCTTCCTCCTTCAATCCTCATATCCTCACACTGCCCCTGCCTCAATTCCCCACTACCCCACCCAACAATGGGTGCAAAGCAGAGCTGGGCTTTTCCCCCCTTATAACTCACCTTACAAAATACATATTCAGATGATGTTGTCACCTCAGAATCAGCAACACAACATCCCTCCTCTACCAACACCTTATAAAATAACATAAAACCGTGCGAAACAAACATGCAGAAGCCATCTAGCAAATTTACCCTGCCATAATAGCACTAACTCCAAGGACTCAGAGAACAATAACCCAGCCTATGAAAAGGCAGCACTGCAAATATTACACTGGGCCCTCGACCTCTACATGTTTTACTGGAAATACAGATCACTACGGATGCAGTAGAAATCCTCTCCTTTGTCCCACACCCTTACCTAATACAGAAAAAGGGACCATCACGGACTAGAAAGAGAAAGATGCAGACTAAAACTGAAATGGAAACCCTGAGAGACCAGACCAAGCATGCAACACAACACCAGAGAAAGACAAACTCCTCCAGTAATGATCAAAATACAAAAATACAACAACTGCACATTCCCAAAGGTGACGTAATCATGAGAAAATTGGAAATGAAACATTTTTTTCCTAACTTTTCTGTGCTTTTTATTTTTTGTAATGGGTGAGGTCCTGGTCTCTCTTTTTCACTTTTTTCTTGTTGGTCTTTGAAGTATCTTTCATTTCCTGTTTCTTCTCTCTCCTCTTCTCTTCTCTTCTTTTCCTATATCTGTCTCTGACATTGATCTTTCCCTTTCATCTGCTTTTTCCATTTTTCTTCCTTGCTTTGTTATTCTCTCATAGCTAGATTTGCCTCTCCTCCTCCAGTCCTCTATCCCCCTATCCCTTTATCACCTCTTACCTATCTACCACTATCATCCCCTCCCCAGGCCTCCCATTCCCCTTCCCTCCTTTCTCAGCCTTCTATTCTCTTTCACCCACTCCCTAGTCCCCAATTTCCTGTCTGTACTCCCCACCCCTCATCTACCTGCCGCTCTCATCCTCTCAACAGATCCAGCTCCTTCTCTCACTCATCCCCTTTTTTCTACCCCTCCCCAGTCCTCCCATTCCCCTTTCCTCCTTTTTCAGCCTTCTATTCTCTTTCACCCACTCCCTAGTCCCCGATTTCCTGTCTGTACTCCCCTCATCTACCTACCTCTCTCATCCTCTCAACAGATCCAGCTCCTTCTCTCACTCATCCCATTTTTTCTACCCCTCCCCAGTCCTCCCATTCCCCTTTCCTCCTTTTTCAGCCTTCTCTTCTCTCTTTCACCCAGTCCCTAGTCCCCGATTTCCTGTCTGTATTCACCACCCCTCCTCTTCCTATCTCTCTCATCCCCTCAACCACTCCAGCTCCTTCCCTCACTCACCCCCTTTCTTCTGCCCCATCCAGCTTCTTATTCCCACTTTCACCTCCTCCCCTGGTCCCCCATCTCTGACCCCCCTGACAGACTTGTCCCTCTCAAAATAAGAAGTGCCATGCTGGTCAGGCCTATGGTAATTGCTCATCAAGCCCAGGATCCTGCCTCTGATAGTGAACAGTCTGGGTCTTTTGTAAATAGCAGGAAGATCACTTCCCTCTGCTCAGTCCCAGATTTCCTGTCCCTTTCCCTTGCTCTTAAACTTCTCCAACCCCTACAGGTGCTTTACACCATTTCTCCACCTCTCCCACCCCTGGCCCATCTAACACCCCCCTACTCATACCTCCCACCAATCACCGAGTCACTGCAGCCCTGCACATCCATTCCAATTACCCACTCCCTATTCTTCCATTTAATTCCTAAGTCTGTTTTTCTACTCTCCCACACAATCTCTCATCTCTCCCCCTCATCTCTCCCTTCTTCCTTTCACCTTTCCTCATCTCTGATTGCTATCCTTCCCTTCCACTACCAACCTCTCCCTCCACATCTCTCTTCCCCCTCCCATCTCTCCCCTCCTTATTGCTGTCCTACCCAAATCCCCCCTTCCCTAACCTATGTAGCTCACCTCCCACTCTTTCACATCTTTCTTTTCCCTCTCCCATCTTCTACACATTTCTCTTCTTCCCTTCTGAAACCAACCTTTCTCCCATTTACTACCTCATTTTTGTATCTCTCCTTACTTCTTTCCTGGCTTGGGGGAGGCTCGACTCAGCTCAGCAGACAGTAGTAGAGGTGTTTGTGGTGCCTGCTTTTTACAGGTAGCAGGAGGGGGAGGGGGGAAGGCTGTAGGTGCCAGCAGCATTGCACATGTGCAGACGTTCCCTGGTCTGCATTGCTGATGGAGCTGGAAAGCAGGCAGCCTGGAGATCATCTATTACCGTCTGCCAAGCTGACACCCCTCCCCCAACAAATGAGTGACAAAAAGCATGGTAGAAGAGGTAAGAGAAGGTGGGGATCTTTTCACCAGTGCAGTGCATGTGAATCAAATGATAAACCTTTTCTTTTTTTTTGTTTTTACAGTGACAAAAAGACTAAGGGCGCTAATCATTAGACTCAGGGAACAGGCATATGCTCCCAGACCTAGGGAAGCAACTGTGGGTGGTGCACAACACAACCCTTTTTTTTTTTTTTTGTAAATAATATTTTTATTGGATTTGGTGTTGAAAAACTGTACATTGTACAATAAACTAATAATGTAGACACATACATTTCAACAGTACAAATATCCAATGTGTTGGTGGAATAGCAATGTTTAAACCTTGTAAAAACAGTGGTAATAGAGATTCAAACTATTCCCTCCAGAAGGAAACGTTCTAATATCTTAGAACTCAATAGTCTCTGATGTTCTTTTAATTTCCCTCAGTACTTCTTTGTGCTTATTTTCCCCCACCTCCCACCCTCCCCCCTCCCTCCCTGAACATCTTATATTCTCACTCTCTTAAACCGTCCCACAGTATAACCAGATACAACAGTAACACTCAATGTACAACATACCTAGTCGGTAGGAAATAATGTCCGATAACTATCCTCATAAAAGAACATCCTCAATATCATAGAAGATCTATAGTATTGTTAAGAACACATTTCTTTGTTTGCCCATTGGCCAATCGTTCAATTTGTGTGGTCCTCCACCCCCAATAATAGCTAGTAAATCAAAACAGACAGTAGACAACCTGGCAGCAATCAGGGGATAGCATTCCAAAATATATATCACAAATCACCCCAACATTATGGCCTGAAAGCTTTTGATCTCCCTAACTCGATGGCAGATTTAAATCAGCAATATGCTTGACCAAATGGAAAGGTTGGTGTTGAATAAACGCTGACCACACCTCCGCCACCTGTCGCTGTTTCAAGGCCCCCAGGGATTTTGCCGTCATATGTTCATACGTGGCTATTTGGAGTAGTTTCCTGTTCCAATGCACAAAGCAAGGGGGTTCTTTAGATATCCAAGTATTCAGAATTACAGTCTTGACAATGATACCTGCTTTACGTAAGAAAAGTTTCTGTGAAGCTGTCAACAAGACATGAATATTGTTAAACAATCCAAACAGCCATAACATGGGGTCCAAAGGAAGGGAGCAGTCACATATTTTGGAACATTGTTGCTGAACCTCTACCCATAATTGCTTGATTTTACGACATTCCCAAAAACCATGAAGATAGTGTCCCTCCTCAGACTCACACTTCAAACAAAGAGGGGATGAAGCTATCCCTACCTTGTAAGCCATGGAATTAGAGCAGTACAACTGCCATATAAATTTAAAATGTGTTTCCCGCAGATTAACATTTTCCGTGATTTTACTACTCTGTAAGAAATACTGTTTAATATTGGCAGTAGTTAATAATATAGACGGATAATGAGCCCATTTAGTTAGAATTTTATCATAAGCATTAATATTCAGTTGAGACTGTAACAGTGTAGAGAACATGGAGCAGGAATACTTTATATGGGGCCTAGTACCCACCATCACTTCTAGTCCCTTTTGTGAGCCCGTGGGGATACTGGGCCATTTTTCTTGCCCAACATAGTGACGCACCTGCAAATACGCATAGAAATCTTCCTTAGGGACACCAAATCTGCTCTGTATTTCCGTGAAGCTATACATCGTGCTTCCTCCAGGCGCAAACAATTGGGACATCTTTGTCAGCCCCTTCTGTGCCCAACCTTGAAATACAGATTGTCCTAAACCTGGAGGAAATTGAGGATTATCACACATGTCCAGAACAAAAGGGAGTGGACCACGAGAAATCCCCATTTTAGTGCATAAATACGCCCATGCTTGTCTGCTAGATTGGAGTATCAAGTATCCTCTACAGTTGAGTGGAAGATGTCTGTAACACAACCCTTTTTAATGTTGGTGGTGCCTATGCTCCACTGTGCACTATGGACACTATGCCCCTGACTGGCAAGTACCCAAACATTAAATAGATCCATGCTACTAATGCCAGAAATAGCAGTGGCTATTCCCTAAGTCAACTTGATTAATAGCAGTTTATGGACTTATCCTCCAGGAACAGGGCTGGCACAACCATTGGGAGAGACTAGCGATTGCCTAGAATGGCGTGAGTGGGCAGAGTGCCACTGGGTACGCGAGGATGCCATCTTCAAAAATGTGAAGAAGGGATGACAGCAGTTTCGGAGCATTCGCTGAGAGAAAACACTGTAAGAGGATGATCAAAGTCTACTACTGTCAGAGGGTACATTCAACTCAGGGTGGGTTGGGGGGTCTGCCTAGGGCACATCAGACCCTCGCACTAACTCTGTCCAGGAACTTATCAAAACTTTTTTAAACCCCGCTACGCTAACTGCCCTTATCATATCCTCTGGCAGTGATTTCCAGAGTTTAATTGTGTGTTGAGTGAAAAAAGAATTTTCATCGATTTGTTTTAAATGTGCTACTTGCTAACTTCATGGAGTGCCCCCTAGACCTTCTGTTATCTGAAAGAGTAAATAACTAATTCACATTTACCAGTTCTGGTCCTCTCATGATTTTATAGACCTCTATCATATCCCCCCTTCAGCCGTCTCTTCCCCAAGCTGAACAGCCCTAACCTTTTTAGCCTTTCCACAGAAGGGAGCTGTTACATCCCCTTTATTTATTTTTATTTATTTATTTAGCATTTTTTATATACCGAGGTATAGCAGAGTTGCCTTCAATCCGGTTTACAATTATAACAACCTGTTACATTAAAAAGATTTAAAACAGATTTAAAACATTTACATTTAACAAGCTGAGAACTGTCATATAATATTAATATAAACAAGGCAAGATATACCAAAGGATAGGTACATTGAAGACTGAATTCAAAACTGAGTTCTTTATCACTTTGGTTGCCCTTTTCTGTACCTTCTCTAGTCTGAATAGTCATAGGAACCAATGGAATTTCTTCTTTGATTTCTCCACTTGCCTTGGATTTACAAAGATACGTCCCTTTGGTAAACTGGCCGGTATAACTTTAAACTCCCTCTGGTCTGCATTAATTTCATTGGAAAAGTCTATTTCTTTGTTAACCACTGCTAACAACACAATCAGTGCTGGTGCAAAGAAGGTTCAGGCTCAGGGATCTGTTCTTGGTTCCTCTGCTGAAAAAGTGGACAATTTGGGCAACTGCCATTTACAATTTCATCAGTGCAAATGGGATTGGTACAAGACAAACTGGTTGTACGCTGGAGGCTACAGAAGCTTGAGAATACAGCTAGGCAACTTTAATTTTTGAATATTATATTTTCCTAATGTTCCCTTAACCTCTTTCTTGGAGTGCTTTAAGAAATATTTACAAGACGTTCTACGCATTTCCAGTTAACATATAGGGCCAGTGCAAAAGTATTTGGTACCCTAGGCAAACCTTCAGTCATGCACCATTCCCTCCCCCAACTTACATTCAGCATTGCGCTTCCTCCTGTCTGATGCAGTTGCTCCAGCACATCATTCCACTCCCTTCTTTGGAAGTACTGACTGGCATGGCACCCTTTTGAGTCGCATGTTGGCAGGATTTTGCCATCCCCCAAATTTGATGCTCCAGGGTACCACCTAATTTGCCTAATGAAAGCAAAGAACCTGTTATTAAGATATGTTCTGCCCCCTCCCCCACTAAAAGATCAGGAGATCAATATTCAAATGCTAGATAGCCAGACAAGTTGGGGGTGGGCAATGGGCAGATTGGGGCGCTGCTACTTAGCCAGTTAAGTTCAGATCTCAACCCTGGGCAGTGCAGGGGTGGAAGGCAGCCTGGTCCCAAGCAACAGCAGGTCTCATCACTGTATGGTCCTGGTCAGTGGGCTATCTCTTCCCTCACTCCTCTTCAGTTGTCAGACAGCAGCCGACATGAGATACCAGTAGTCTGCAAGTAGATGACATTGTTGTTAAAGTGTCAAATGTCAAAAGCATTTTGTCTGGAGTGCCTTTTAACTCGAGCAAGGACCCAAGTAAGGGCCCCTAAGGTATCTCTTGTGGGGTGCTTAGTGTCCCTTTACCTAACACCACACACGAGATACATGTAGATTATGTGCTTGCTAGGCCTGGCACCTGCAGCTGCACATTTCTGATCCCTAGAGATTAACAAGACCTAGTGTTTTCTGTACTTGGCAAGTCAGCTGCCAACATAAGACTTATGAGAGGACAGCATTCAGTGCTCAACCCAGAGAGAAGGCCCATTGTTTGGTCAGAGGTGAAATATCTTCACAATGGAAGATGCCAATGGTTTGTTATATTTGCACTATGACATTAGCATAGCTATATAACCTATTGATATTCAACAGCGTGAAGACATTGCTACATCACCTCTATCCAAGCATTTCTACATCTGTTCCACCAGACAGCTTATGGAGGTGAATACTAGCTTGTTTGCTAAGAGTATGCTCTCTGAAGAAAGTAACACAAGCCACTTGTGAAGCTCAACAGTAAGGAGTTTGCAGTTTAGTTCTTGCTGTCTTTCTTGGGAGCATACAGTATGCTTTCAGGTGTATGGCCTAGGCCATATGGTCTTGCATACAATAAATGTGCTTAGTTGGAATGGCCAATGGCACTCTTGCATGCAAGAGCATGTGGATTCCAAACTTTTTACCTAGTGAACCCATAAGACAAAAACCACACAATGAAAAGACACAACCAGAAAGTGCTTTTTCAAAATATGTGAAAACTTCATTACAGAGCAAATGTCAATAGATTCAAAGCAAGTCAATGTCTTTGTTAATCACATTCTGCAAGGACAAGATATCAAATAGCACATGATATTGTAACTGAAATTATCAGCACATTGAAGGTAGACTTATACATTCATTGAAACAAATGGTAACATAGCAGCACAATCAAGTTTACAGCATAGAACATAGAAAGCAGAAGTGGCAACCCAATAGCTACAGTACAGCTTAATGGTAGAGTTGATAGCACAACTATGCGAGGGCAAGGAAAGGCTCATACAGTCCATGTTGAAAGAATGCACTCAAAGGGGACAGCCTAAGGGCCAAGGCAGCAGCGTTCAACAATAAGACAGCAGGACCAGGCCCAAAGAGCATGGAGGCCAAGGACCAGGAGATGACAGAGCAGCATGAAGCCAGAAGCCCTAGGAGATGACAGAGCAACATGGAGGCCAAGGACCAGGAGATGACACCACAGCATGGAGGCAGCAGCCCCAGGAGATGACACAGCAGCATGGAAGCAGCAGTCTCAGGAGATGACACCGCAGCATTAAGGTAGCAGCACGATGAGATGAGATAAGACACCATGAGAAGAGACAGCAGCAGGACCTTGACTGGAGACCACATCAAGGAGGCTGAAGTACGGGTAGAGCATAGAGGAGGGCATTATAAGTAGGCAGCAGCCTAACATAGGCAGACAGAAGACGATCCCCATCATGAAGCCAGCACAGGAACTCTGTAGTGAGTATGGGCAGAGCAGGCCTCTCCCAACTAGCCGGCGCAGGATCTCTGTACAGAGGCCTGTCTATGGTTGTTTCCATTAGTCTTGTAAGGTGGGTATATATGGCACCACTGTGGAAAAAAGGGCATAGGTTTTGGGGTTCACCACTAGCAGAATTAAAAGTTTTTACCAGGGGATCCTGCTGAGATGAAAACCCTTTCTTATCCTTTTTTCTACCCTTCTTGCCTTATAGACAGGAGCTTATTATTTAATTTAGAGATGTGGCTTCTTTTCACTTCAGAATTTTATTAACCAATGATTACTGCAGCACAGCATACGCTAGAATAAAACCAGACAATATGTAGTAAAAATATCTTCTTTATTCTTGATAAAGAAAAATATCTCTTAAAACCTTTAAATGATTCTATGAAACAGTTCTATTTTCAAATCTTATTCTAATCAAACAATACACTACAATTAATATGAAAACCATTAATACAGTGACAAATAAGATCAATATTAAATATAGGTCTACCAGACACATAATTTTATTTTTTTATTTACTAATGCATTTCTAATTCATATGCCAATTTTAGAAACAATAGCAATTAGTTTAAAAATTGAGTTCTCATATGCTGGAAATAAAAATAATTTTTACCAGATATCTGAAGCAGTCCCGCTCTTTGTCTCTCTCAGTTGCACGTGTCAGGAAAAAGCCAAAGTATTCTTCCTTCCTTTGTCTGCTTCCCATTTTTTAACCCCAAAAATGCATAATCTGGGTCAACTATATTATTTCTTTCAATAACTCAATAATTAGCCTTTGTAGAAAATGGTCTGAAACCTTGGAAGATTTCAGCAAATTCATTAAAATTGTTTTTCCTCTTACAGTCAGGATAAGAAGAATTGGGAGGTTTCCTGCTTAATAAAAAGAAACTGCCTGAATTCCTTTCATGGAGGCAGTGCCAGGCAAAAAACACTCTTACTGTTTTTTTTTCTTTCTTCTAACAGTTCAGAGATAAGAGATTACGTATTCCTTCCTATCCGGGGAAATTCCAGGTGCATTTAATTAAAGGAAGAGAACTTTTTTACATGCCTGAGAAACCAAATGGTTGAGGCTGCATAAGGCCATAAAATTCAAACCTTGAACGGTCCTCTTCCAGTATAGATAAGGAATTAGCTTCAAAGCTGTTCCTTTCAAGGTCTGGGAAGGGGGGTTGGAGGGCTTCCAAGGAAGGCTTCTTTGAGCAGTGCTGAGGTTTTAGAGAGAAAAGGCATATGGGAATTAATGCTCATGTTTCTCTTATGGCCTATTGATTACTGACTACACTGAATATAGGTCATTATTAATAAAACACAAACTAATAACGTATTTTCTGACACCACTACTGAGGTCTCAGGGCCCTTTTCTGTGGCTTGGCTTTCCGGTTGGGGGTGGCATGTCTTTAGGAAGCCTATCCCTGGGTTGGCTCTCTGGGCACAGACTCTGGGGGTGGTGTGGATTCCTAGTGTGCAGAGGAAGGTACAAGTGGAGGCTCAGGCATTCTTTGGATATTTTATGTGAACACACTGATCAGGTTGCTGATGGATGTTGATACAGTGGTTAAAGTTAGTATGTGGGCTGCTGTCTAATCGTGCAGGGCCTGGGTCTGAGTGTTGACAGCCCCTCTCAAGCACACTAACTCTGCTCTTATGTGGGTAGAGGTGTTCACCATGACTCCTTTCTGGCGGTCCAGCTGCTCATGCATAGAGGTCTCTGTTGGTGCTGGTGCTGTGCTGGCTGTGGTAGGAGCTGCAGTTTTGGCCTCCAAATATGGCATAATGGGGCTGGTGGGCTGCTCCTGCTCAATGCCTGCTGCCTCCTGCTGGTGACATGGCAGGCTGGAGGTAGGTTGTGATGGCTCAACTGGCTCCCACTGCAGGTTGGGATTGTCCGTGAAGCCTAATATGTTGAGGCTTGCATTGAGAGGGTTTACTGCATCTGCAGCTGTTGTTTTTTAGGCTGCTGCTTTTCCTCCTCGCTGACCTATGTCTGTGCATCCAGTTGTAAGGGGGCATGGAAATGTGGGGCTGTGTTGCTGGTCCCTGGGTCTTGACAGCTGGGTCCCATGGATTCCCAGGCTAGAGCTGTTGAAATAAAGAAGAAAACATAAGTACCAATGCAAAGAAGTACACATGTACCATTAGGCATAAGATGTACACTCTGCATCAATCAATGTGAGCATTTTATGCCAAATGATGTGGACATCTGTAGCAGCCTTGACATTTACAGATGAGGTGAACTTACCGGCTCTGGCTGTGTGGTGTCCAGCCGCTCATCCATTCCCTTGAAGACATCCAGTCCCAGCTGTTCAATGAGGCGCTTCTCCATTGGTTTCATGACAGTGGGGCAAGGGGCGTCTCCTCTGGACTGCCGCAGATATTTATTGCAGCTTGCCACCTTGTTTTTGAGTTGTGCCTTGAAGTCCCGGTACTGGTGGGCCACCTGCTCCACACTCCTTTTCACTCCACTGCACCGGGATACTGAGCGATAGTATGCCAGATCTGACCCATGGCTGCCCTCAATGTCTTGGCTGCATGGTTGCTGAAGAGCATGGTATAGTTCTCAAGGACCCCGGCATGATCATGTCATTGTCCTCGACATTGAACTTCAAAGCCCTTAGGTGACCATGCCCTGCTGTGTGTCTGCCATAATGGGGTGCCACTTCCGCGTCCGGAGAGGTGAACCTTTCCTCACTCTAACTTCCACTTCCTGCTCCCCTCCCTTCTCTGTCTGTCCCTAGCCTGCCATCCTCCTCCCTCTGTACTCGCCAGCCTATCCCCTTCCCGCCTCCTCCTATCCCTTCTCTCTTGTCCCTACTCCTACTCCTCCTCTAGCACTCCTGCCCTCGTCCTCCCTCCTCTTCTCCTGATGCCTGTCCTCCCCTCTCTCCACACGCCTCTCATGCTCCATCCTCTCCATTCCTCACTCCTCCTCATTACCACTCCTTCTCCACACCACCACTCTTTATACCCTGTTTCCCCGAAAATAAGACATCCACCGAAAATAAGACCTAGTAGAGGTTTTGCTGAATTGCTAAATATAAGACCTCCCCCGAAAGTAAGACCTAGCAAAGTTTTTATTTGGGAGCATGCCCGTCGCACAGAACACCAGAGCATGCAGCTGTGATTTTTTTACCCTGCAGGATTCACAGTTAGTTGTCATCACAAACCAGCATAACCAGACAACTATTCAGAATATGATAAATGTTCATTTTTTTGTTCAACAATATATGTGAATTCTTCTTCATGGAAAAATAAGACATCCCCTGAAAATAAGGCCTAGTGCATCTTTGGTAGCAAAAATTAATATAAGACACTGTCTTATTTTTGGGGAAACACGGTACCACTCCTCCTCCTGACACAAACATAGACAGACAAACAGGACAAACTGACAAAAACTTTCACTCACACAAAGAAGATAAAAGTCCAAGGTAAAGGGAAACAGATGTCAACAAAAGACAAGACAATACACTCAGGAAATTGAAATCTATAAACTCCTACTCTCCTACTCCCATTAATTCACTCTACAACTCTCCTCTCCTCTCTCCAACACCTGACACACCCTCAAAAAGGCAGCTGCAGGAAGTCGATATATATAAACAAAAAAATTAATGTGCCATGTATAATTCTACGCACACTGTGTAAAATGATGCACGATACATTGACGCATCATGCAACGTAATAACATTTTGGGAATGATGCAAATTACCTTTGCGCTGCAAAAGATCAGGTGTTTTCCTAACCACTCCTTTTTTAATACGGGCGCTATTTCTGCTATATTTATAACATTTTGATAATACTAAGTCTACGTTAGCTGGAGAAAAACTGATTTTCAGCATTATATTTATATAATGGTAGTTTCACCCCATTACTAAACATTTTCCCCTTTTTACATCTGTCAGTAGTCTTTTTGCATTTTGTAATCTTCTCCTTGGTTTTGGGATTTGTCACTGCTTTCCTATATAAACTTGAGTTGAGCAGGCTCAAAGCAGTTGTGTAGCTATGGGTGTAGCCTTAGCCCACCCAATTATTTTCTAGATATAGGAAAGTTTTGGTTTGGGGCCAATAGGAACTGGCCAGCTGCCGCCCAGGGCCCAATGAGAAGGAGCCAGGGAGTGGCCATAGTCAGCCCGCAGCATCATGGCAGGGTCAACTGCAGTTGGTTTCTTGCTGCACTTCACTGCGAAAGATAGGAGTCTGTGGCATAGGGGAGAATTTCAGCAGCGGCAGGACCCCCAAAGGATAAGAGGAGTCTGCAGAGGTAAGCAGGAAAGAACAGCATCAGCCAGAGTTTGCGGCAGGAAAGAAGATCAACAGCAGCTGCCCAGACTGGTGAGAATTACGGGGAACCACACCCCCAGGTCTTCCGTGGTTCCCAAAATTAGAAATTGACCCAGTCATCAATCTGAGGAGAAGCAGAAATGCACACAAAATTAATAAAAGCCACTGCTAGCAAAAAGAAATGGCAGGGAGAGGAAATCACTGGCCCTGAAATGGCCAGAGACCGAACAGTGTCCTTGCCAGCACATCCAATCATTGGCCGCAGCTTACACTGTCTTCCCCTGTGAATGTGAGACTGCTGGGGATGAAGTGGGGGGAGGGTGAGTGGGAGACTGCTGGGGATGGAGGGTGAGTGAGACTGCTGGGGATGAAGGGGGAGGGGGAAGGGTGAGACTGCTGGGGATGGAGGGGGAGTGTGAGACTGCTGGGGTGAAGTGGGGGAAGGGGAGACTGCTGGGGATGAAGTGGGAGGAGGGGAGTGTGAGGCTGCTGGGGATGAAATGGGAGGAGGGGAGTGTGAGGCTGCTGGGGATGAAGGAGGTGAGGGGGAGTGTGAGGCTGCTGGGGATGAAGTGGGAGGAGGGGGAGTGTGAGGCTGCTGGGGGTGAAGTGGGGGGAGGGGGAGTGTGAGACTGCTGGGGTGAAGTGGGGGAGGGGGAGTGTGAGACTGCTGGGGTGAAGGGGGAGGAGAGTGTGAGACTGCTGGGGATGAAGGAGGTGAGGGGGAGTGTGAGACTGCTGGGGGTGAAGGGGGAGGAGAGTGTGAGACTGCTGGGGATGAAGGAGGTGAGGGGGAGTGTGAGTGCTGGGGGTGAAGGGGGAGGAGAGTGTGAGACTGCTGGGGATGAAGGAGGTGAGGAGGAGTGTGAGGCTGCTGGGGATGAAGTGGGAGGAGGGGGAGTGTGAGGCTGCTGGGGGTGAAGTGGGCGAGGGGGAGTGTGAGACTGCTGGGGTGAAGTGGGGGAGGGGGAGTGTGAGACCTGCTGGGGTGAAGGGGGAGGAGAGTGTGAGACTGCTGGGGATGAAGGAGGTGAGAGGGAGTGTGAGACTGCTGGGGGTGAAGGGGGAGGAGAGCGTGAGACTGCTGGGGGAAAGTAGGGGAAGGGTGAGTGTGAGACTGTGACTGCTGGGAAGAAGAGAGATCTGGGGGAGAGTATAGTGAGACTGCTGACGATGAAGGGAAGTCTGGGGATGAGGAAGCTGAGACTGCTGGGGACAGATATGGAGGCTGGTGGGGAGAGAAGGGGTTGGAGATGGGTGGGTGAGAGTGAGACTGTTGGTGATGGGCATCTGGGGGTGGGGGGAGAAACTGCTGGGGATAGGATGGGAGACTAGGGTGTGAAAGTGAGACTGTTTGGGATGGGAGGGTATATAGGGGATGAAACGTTCAGCCTCATGCCCTTGTCTGCCCCTGAGGTGTCTCAATCAATAACCCTGGTCCTCCTCACTGGGTTGTCTCTCGCTCTCTGATCATGTGGAGGAGGGACATTGAGACTGCTGGGGACAAAGGTTGAGGCTTGAGAGAGATTTTGATTCAGGAAACTTGGCTGACATGACAGTTTGTACATGGGTTGCCAAAGTTATATATAAAATGTTTAAAATGAAAGTAATATTTGTGAAAATTTTACACAATAGTGATAACAGGACAATTAAGTTACAGGTTAAAGAGATAAATAGGAAGAATAGCTCCCAGGTTTGGTGCTTGTTCATATGGTTTCTAGTAAGATTGTTTTTGGCCTAATGGCAGGATAAGAACAATTTTGTGCTAGCACTGCTGTTTTCCTGTTTTGTTTTCTTTTGGGATGGATGCACTTTTGGAATAAAGATGGCATTTTGTAGGCATATCTTATGCTTACTATTGCACTATATTCTTGTTGTAAACTGCCTTGGGTCTGCTTTGGTGTGAGGAAGGGGGTATATAAGTGAATATTATGTTCTCCCAGGGGTATAGCCTGCTCATTCTTCTGTGGGAAGTTTTTCATTTTTCTGTCTGTTTTGGGAAATGGGCATTGCTGATATCTTGGTATTTTGCACAATACTGGGGGAAATGCTTTCCCCCCCCCCCCACCTCTGGTGTTGTACTGCAGGCAGTCTTGCTTCTTGGGGTTTCCATTTCAGCTTTTGTTTGTACCTTAATATTTGTGGTCGCTTATTCTGCATTTGAGGATCTGTGTTTTGCATGGGCACTCAAGGTGTTTCTGATTAGAGATGTGCGAAGCCCGAACCTTTTGGTTTGGGCTTTATTTTCGGCCCACTGTGGGAAATTTAGTATTTCCCGCGGTTTGCACCTTTTAAATTCGGGGGGACCATAATTTCGGTTTAGTGTGCACTAATGGGGAGTTAGTGCGCCCTAACCCCATTAGTGTGCACTAAACCCGAAAACAAGTTTTTCCTGAAATTTCGGGAAAAACTTGTTTGGGATTCGGGCTCCGCGAACCAGAACGAATTAGGTAATTTCGTTGAAATTGCCTAATTCGTCCTAGACGAATGCACATCCCTATTTCTGATTAGCAGTTCAGTCTGTTCTGTTTTCGAAGCTGCACCTGCTAATAGGATAGTGTGATTTCTAGGGAAATGGTTCTCAACCTTTCATAACTATTGTACCCCTTTCAAGAGTTTTCAGATATTTTTATACCCCTGGGGGCACTAACAGGTAAAATTCACAGCAAATACTATAGCCCTTATTCAGAAAGTGTGTTAAATGTTAACACGCTCTATCTAGTGCAGGCCCCATTATTTTCAGTGAGACCTATTCACTAATAATGTGTTTTAGCATGTTAACGCTTAATATAGGCCTCTGAAGTGAGGCCTATATTTACATAACAGTATGATGTTTGTGTTTATTTTTCAATGATAGTTAATTGCCAACTAACACTCACACACACACTACCACTAAGCCTAGGAAGAAGTGATAAGAGTCATTGAGTTTAAATACTAAAAGTACCACAGCTGAAGCAGACTATTTAAAATCTGTTATTAGGTGAACTCTGCCCATCTATGTGATGTTAGAGCAAGAGCAAGAGCCATATCCCTCGCCAGCCCCAAGATCTGGAATCTTCTACCTTTATCATTGCGTTTACAGGCTGACATAAAACTATTTTGATCAGGTTTAAAGATCTGGCTATTTATGAAGGCGTACGAGGATTCAGCCTAACTACATAGCAACTTTGTTTCCTCCTTGACCTGCTACTATGATATTTATGGTAAATCTGTTTTTATTTTTTAAAAAGCATAAAATAATGAACATTATAAAGTATATATATTAATACATACAGCATATTTTTTGTAAAACTCTTATGTTCATTTTTCTCTTCCTAGTCCATTTAACTCCCATCCCTCCTCCCAAAACCATTCCTCCATTCCATTTCTCCCTCCCTGCACCAATGGAGTTCTTAAATAAAAATACATTAAAGATCTTATCAAGTCCTTGTTCAAGTACATTAAAGATAATCTGTTAAATGTCTATGCGATTAAGAAAAAGACTTTTTGAGTCATGTGGTAATGTTAGTATAAAGGGTAGCCAAATTGCATTTATTACTCTTCTAGTTCTTTAAATCATTTTAATTCCAATTTTATTCTTTTGTTATTATGTATTTTGTAATTTATTGTAACCTAGTTTGTATATCATGCTTCCTTGTTTAACTCTAAATTTATCATGTAAACCGTTGTGATGGTTCCCCCCTGAGTGACGGTATATAAAACAAATAAAATATTATTTATCAATAATAGTATAACTACATGGCTCAGACCTATATGCCTAGTGCCCACCTATGTTAACTTTGGGCCCAGCCAAAAAATTTGTTCTATGCCACTGGCTAAAAGCCTGTTTGAATGTGGATTTTGCTAGGGGGTGGTTTGCTTTTCGGAAAGGAGAGTCGGTGGTTCCCTCAAATTTAGGCCCCATGGTCTGCCACAGAGGAGTTTGGGACTTTGCCTCGCTTGCCAATGCCCTCTCACAGACCTGGAAGAAGGACTGTCTGGTTGGAGAGAAGAGTAGAGAAGAAGAAGAATATTTTTAGCCTTTTAAAAGAGGAGGCCATTTTTCCTGACCACCTTCACCTCAGAAGAGCCAAAACCCCTGTCTGAGGTGATTAGATGTTGGTTCCTGGGCTCCTTGCCCAGCTAAAGCTGAGTCATTGGGACCAGGGTACTGCATTGTCCTCTGCCCAGTGACAGTGGGGTGGATGGATTCTCAGAGAGAGAACTGATTTTTGGAAGAGCTGTTTGTTGAGAAGGGTTTTTTTTTTTTCCTTTTGCTTGGAGGGAGATATTTTCCACCACCATCTCCCTGCCGTTTATGGAGAAAGGAGGTTTTCTCTTTGGAAGGAGTTTGAATATGGCTTCAGCGGCTGACCATGGATAGAGACTGTAGCACTTGAAGCTGTCTTTTTTTTTTTGCTTTTTCTTATGATGATTTTAGCCATTCTTGCCTGGATTCTATTTTTTTAAGTTGCAGTGGAATATTTTTGTTTGAACACCACACCAAGTCTCTGCCTGCTTTCTTCCAACTGGAGAACCAGCCTTCTGAACTGCTAAGATTTGCAAGTGTGAGTACCATTGGGAGAGTGGTGGAGTGGCAAAAGAGGATACCCACCCCCAAGAGCCTAGGGCGCTGAAGGCTTGCTCTCCTCTCCGCTGGTTGGACTCCCTGCTTCCCAGTGATGGATTACTGCAGAGAAGTTAAGAAGAATGAGAGGTCCAGGATATTGAGTGTGGCCCTGGGTCTGTGTGACCCTTGTATTAGGGACCTCAAACCAAGAGAGGGTTACATTTATATAATCTGCACTTCCAATAATGAACCATTTATGCAATCTGCTTTGAAGTGTCAAAAAGCAGAATATAATTAAATAAACCAACAAACTAGGAAGTACAGTACTCCAAAAAAGCAATCAAACTGCAATCTGTCCTGCAATCTCTCATCTTTACCAGCCTCGATTACTGTAACTCACTACTAATTGGACTTCCCAAATCTACCATAAAACCACTCCAATTGTTACAGAACGCTGCTGCCAGAGTTTTAACTGGCAAAAAAGTCAGAACACATAACCCCTGTTCTGAAGAGCCTTCACTGGCTACCGGTCGAACAAAGAATAAAGTTCAAAACCTTAACAATCCTACACAACGCGATTTACAGACCAGATAACACCATCCTAGATAACATGCTCCAAACACACAAACCGCAACGCACGACAAGAACCTCAAGCAAACTGCTCCTAGCCATACCCTCTCTTCCATCAGCTAAACACTCCAACACTAGGAACAGAGCCTTCTCCATTGCGGGACCAAAAGCATGGAATTCCCTACCTGACTACCTAAGTTCACTCAGAGACATAAAATCCTTCAAAAAGGAACTCCAAACATGGATTTCCAGACAGACCTTCACAGATGATGTTGGCTAAGCATACATCAAACACACACACAAAAGACTCACTGACGTTACCCTGTTTTTCATAGAATTTATGCATCAGCACTCGTTTATACCCCGATTAGGCAATATTTATAAATAGACATGTTTAGCCTAAATTTTCTTCGATGTTTCCGTTACGTCTAGTTATCATGATACCCATTTATTTTGTTCGTTGTCTGTATCAAATGGTTACCCATTTATATTGTTCTTTGTCTGTATCAAGTTGCTATACTGTAAACCGGAGTGAAGGCAGATTGCTATACTTCGGTATATAAAAGACTTTAAATAAATAAATATATAAATAAATAAAGTAAATTCAGTTTTATTAATGGGGAAATGTAAAAAAAAGAGAAACCAGTTCACCATCTCCTAATATGCTTACAATAAATACCCATATACTCTAATATTCATCAAACTGTGGTGAATATGGACAAAAAGCCTGTAATTAAAGTTAACAACAAAGGATTTATGGACCATGTTCTTCTAGTGTGACAGGATGAATCTTTGGTTGAGTTAGCTGCAGAGTTTTGTGCCAGAGCCTCAGTTCCTAAACATTTAAAAATGAGTACTGCTCTCCCTCACACAGGCTTTCTTTCTTACACATACACACACCCTCACACAGGTTCCCTCTCTCACAAACAAGCACCCTCACATACACACGATCCCTTTTTCATGCTCACCAGCTCCCAGTCTTTCACTCATATACACACTCCTTCACAATCTCCTCACATAGGCTCCCTCCCTCTGGTGCCCACACCCATGCACCCTCACATATGCTCTCTCTCTCACCCTCCAGGCTTGCATTCTCACCTCACACACACACAGACTCGCTCTATTTTTGGCAAAGGTCTTATTTCTTCAATGCTCCTCTAACTGTGTGAGAGAGAGACAGACAGAGGCACTGCAATTCTATCTGTTTATGGGGTAGTGAGTGAAAGTATCTCTGTCTCACTCTGAAGTCTTGCAATTTGCAACTATTACCGCCAAACACAGACTGCAGTGACAGGAGCCTGATCTTTGTCTGCTTCTTCTCCCAACCTTGTGTGCATGCAAAATGAGTCAGCACATACACAATGTGTGTGAGACGTTTTTGCACACACTGTGAGAATTACTGGGCATACTATTGTACTGTGTAACCCTACAAGCCTAGCTAGACAGAAGACAGTGTGTGTTACTACCATGCTTTCTAACTCTGCTTGCTAAGCAGTAGACTGTAGGCTGTTAACCACGTTGTCAGTGACAGTATTTTAGTAATATTGGTGAACACATTACAGTACATTAATAAATTATATTGTGACATAAAAATACCCCAATTCCATCATGTCACTGCAAGGAAAGATGACAGGAAGCAGGGCTGGTGCTGAAGAGCAGCCATGTGGATTCCCAGCTGATCCCTGAAAAGGTGCCCTCCAGCCCTCGCTGAGAGCCTCGACATGTGCCGGGCCAGCTCCAGCCTCAGCAGGAAGGCCCTGGCTCACGCTCCATGGGCTCTCCACTGCGGATGCCCATGCACTGAATGACAACTGTGAGGGGTGAGCACATGAGCATCCCCTCCCTTTCTCCTCCCTGGGCACCAGCCAGCACTTCTCTCTCCCTTGCAGGTACTGACAGCTCGCCAGCTGTGCAGTAACCTGGTCCCCACCCCCTCACCTCACCTGCAGCAGCTCCCTCAGGCTGGACTCCGGCTCGCACCGCCTCTCACCATCTTGCTTTGGCTTTCTCTACGCAGAGGAGTGGGAGAGTGCACGAGCTCATCTCGTGACAGGCATGGGTGGGGCTGGCAGAGACACCTCACGTGGTCTCAGTGCCCTATGTCATGCCGCAGAGACCGGGGGGGTGGCGCAGGGCAGAAGGTACGCTTAGGGTGCCTAATACCCTTGCACCAGCCATGACTGGAAAGAATGGCAGGGGCAGAAACAACCTAGCCAGGCAGAAGCACAAGCAGTAGTAGCAGTGAAGAAAAAGGGAATCCTGCCCGTCAGCTAAAAAAAATAATTTTTATATCAGGAGATACCCCAAAGTGGCAGGCTCCCACCATAAGAAGCCAAAGTTGGCAGAGCATGTGACACCACTGCCTGTTCCTCTCTTTCTTGCTTTGGAATAGGGACAAAAGGCAGCAGAGCCATTGAAGGCTGGCAACAGAAGTGCAGCACCCAAAACCAGCACCTTGCTCCTCCCCAATTACTGCTTCTCAGGCATTCAATGCAGTATTTGCAAAAACTGATTCCAATAAAGAATTGTATCTTGGATTTCCTGAATCAGAGGATATTAAATAGCTAGTAGCTGAAGAAAATTTGTGGCCTTCAGTTGATACCATCTGAAATTCCAGTGCTGAGGTGGAGGAGGCAGATGATACGGACAGGGCTGAGTGTATTCCCAGGAAGTGCAGTTACAGAGCATGAGTGATACTCATAGCTTTTTACCTCCTGGATTGCCCTCAACCTCCGTGCCAACAGCGGGACCTTGTAAGGATCCAAGAGACAATGAGTAGATAGTGGAAGATATTGATGGTGTGGAGGTACTTTATTTGAAGAGAGAACCTGTGTTTGGTTCAGTGCATTCACTGTTATAAGGCCATTGGTTGAGGGAAGGTACTGGAGCATCTTACAAATGCTGTTATACAGCATCACATAGAAAAACACCACACACTAGCATTGGCATCAGGGGAGGGCACCAGTACTAGCTTAAGGACCTTCTGTCATTCAAAGCAGGAAGAGAAGCAAAATGTTTGAAAAGAGGAAGACCTTTTCTCAAGCTAACCCCACAGCCCCATCCACAGTCAGGTGGCAAAGCCAGTAGCCCCCAGCCACTTGTCAGCAGTGGCAAGCTCCCATAGAACAGATGGTTTGGTGTTCTGTAGTACTGTCCCAGAGAGTCAGGAAGCATCAAAAGTGATGACAAGGTGCTTTGGGGAAATGATTGCCCTGAGCAACCAGCCCCTGCAGAGTGTAGTACCTGGGCTTTAAGCATTTGCTGCACCTTTTAGCCTCCATTTACAAGATGTCTTCTAGGACTACATTAAGTAAACAGATTCTCCCACCCTGTATAATAAGTGCTGTAATCACATGCAGTCACAGCTGGCCAAAGCAGAGAGTAGCACTTCACCAGTGACATCCGGACCAGCCAGAACACTATGCACGCCTACCTCTTCATAATAGCACACTGGTGGCAGCTGGCCAAAGCAGGGCGGGCAGCAGCTCTAGTGGAGACTGACCAGCAGGATGCAGGTGGGCTGTGCTGTGAACCAGTGCCAGAGGCATAGGCTCAGTGGGAATGCAGTGCAGGAAATAGTGGCCACCCCACAGTGAATGATCAGCACCCTGTCAGATCCCACTTCCTCCCCTACCTCAATATACCCCACTCACATTGCCCCCCACAGAGCCAGACACTCAGTATTACAATTGTACTGAGGAACACACTATAATATATTAATAAATTATACTGACATCAAAAAGCATTTCTTTTTCCTGTCTCAGCCCCTGCTCTATATTTTGGGGGGGTTGATGTACTTTTCTTGCTACATTGCTCAGCACCTAGGTTCCAAGCATCCCTTGTACCTTTGGGTGGTTCTACCTCTGTTTCAGCTGTCTTCAAGCTTCTTTTCCTTTTGGCACTTGCTGACTTTTGGTCTAGCCATGGCAATCTAATGATTTACACAGATCTTACTAGTTACTTTTAACGGTTTCTCATGCCATCTTGGACCTTTTCTTCAAATTTCCTTCTCTTATGGTTCTTACTAAGTGACTCTTGCTCTTTTCCAGTAAATAGACTTTGATGGATTATATAATAGCAAAGGGGAAGATCAACTCTAAGTCTGAATCTCCAGCTCCTTCCCCAAATGATGCCATAGTCAAAAAACCATCAGGCCTCCTTCAGGGATTTCCTCTGGCTTCTCCCTGCCCCAAAATAGTAAATTCCCCATTTATCCAGATTCTAGATGCTTCAGTTAACAAGCAGACTTCCAAACATTTTTCAAACGTGTAAATGAAAAAGATATTGCTGTGTGTGTTTTTCATATCAGACCAAGAACTGTCCACACTGACAAATACTGAACAGCTCCCATACAAGAAACAAAGATAAACAACATAGTAAGTATTTTTTGCTATAGTTTTACAAGGTTACAAAATTCAATATTCTTAAAATATTGTTGAAGGAATAAATGTGACACATGTTTGTTTTATTTTAATTTTAGCCTGAGAAAATTTTACAACACTGCAAATTTCCAAAAAGAAAAGACTGTGATTTTCACAGAGAGGGAACCAATGCACAATGAACAGTAGAGAAAGATTATGGAAAGCATGGCTTTTGATAATTGTACTGATGATGACTGTGTTTCAGAACAGTTGGTAAATAATTATATATTAGAACCCTTGAAAATGCAGCTGCAGAAAATGAACCAATGAATTTTGTGCAGTTTGTGAGAAGGTGGAACTGTGAAGCAGAGAAATTTAACAGTGTGCTTTATTCAGAGAAACTTCATTTTATTAATATAGAAGAGAATAACCTCATTCAGAAATGGGTAGGATGCTGTGTGGCAAGGCATACAGCATGTTCTAAATGAAATAAGCAACAGAGTCTTACCAAGTGATTATTTATAAGTGCCTTTACATTCTACAGATTTTCATAGTTCTCTGTATTCAGGAAAGTTAAATCTTCAGGATCTGGATGCTGATGATTTGAGTTATAGAGAAACACAGAATGGTGAGACATTCCATATTATTGTTTTTGTGATAAAGAACTGGGGAGGAGGTGCACTTAGGGTTTTAATGTCTATTCTATCCACTCAAATCATACATTAAAAAAATGTATTTAATAAGTAACATGTTACTCATGTTACTTAAATAACATGAGTAACAACCTGTGTTTTGCGGGGAGCCTTATGGCACTCATGTCAACATTAAAACTCACAGATGCAGAATGGTTAACCATGTTAAACTGCACACAGAGTTGGGGGTCGTCAGAACATATAAAGGTCATGCTCAGTGATGTCTCAACATTTGAACAGCATCTAGAGTTAAATATAAGGGTTGTGCTGTATATAAAGTCATGGGTATGTTTTAAAATAAAATGAGAAATGAGTTTTTTCTAAAACTGGTTTTATGTTACTATACAATGACCATTTCTATGGCATATTAGATGTAAAAAAAAAAGTTCTATGGTGAGCGAAGCTTCTGTAAATTTTGCCATAAGCTGTATGTATAGTCATCATTCAATTATCTATTTTATTACTTACTTGTCAATTTGTGAGTTTTAATGTATCTAATATTTTTAGTTTTGATTGTTTTATTATGTCCTTTAATTTTGTAATCTGCATTGAAATTGTAATGGAATTATGGAATATAAGACTGCTAAATAAATGAATAAATGTACATTATAGTGCCACCTTTGTTTGACAACAACATGTATAGACAATGATAGTGCACAACAGCGCTGTCCTAAACGCAGATTGTATTGTCGTTCTAAAGGATGTTAACTTTTTTTTTTTTGGCGTATTTATCTAAAATACTGTGTGAGAAATGTGAAGCAAGAGGCATAAATGTAGGGGCAACCAATGAAAGCTGTGCTGTGAGACCTTGACCATTGGTGACAAACACTTGTGTTTCATAGCCTCTATTGATCAATCCTAAATACCTAAAAAAAAAATATATTTTATGATTGCGAATATATGCGAAAGATTTAAACAACAAAATAAAATGAGAATTCAAAGGTTTCAAGAGTCTGAGGTTTTAAGATTTTTTTGTGACAAAAAATTTTGTAGCACAGGATTCTAAAAGCTATGATGGTTACTTTGTAGTTAGTGAACTGCTAAAAGAAAATGTATTTATTTAGAACTTTTTTTATACCGACATTCATGTAAAAATACATATCACATCAGTTTACAATGAAACAACTATTTTTTTGAGGAAACCGTTACATAGAACAAGGGTTACATCAAACTGGGATCTAGGGTGATAAATACAAACTGCTAACATATTGATTATTTAAATAAAGTATAAGAAAAGATGGATGCAGACTTGTTAGGTCAGGGCGATAAGCTTTTACAAATCACAATCGAAGCCCTGGGTATACCGTTTAAAAACTCTCTTTAAATTTCCTACCCATAAAGCTTAGCAAACTTCCACAAGCCATGGGGTTTCAAAGCTGTAAGGGCTATTTTTTAATATTCGAGATAATCAAAATTATGTGGGCCCTAAGCCTGGTTTTGCACACTATGGAGTTGGGAATATGATGTCTGAGAAAAAGAGGAACTTTTATAATTGTATAGGAACAACATAACATCTTTGATTTTCAAAAGGAGCTTACTTATTATTCCCAGCAGGATGTGAACATTTTGAGGCAGACAGGTATCCTGAAATTATGAAATTAACAGACAACTGTAGAAGAGCTGGGTAGTGAATCTAAATCTGTGAAAAGTTGCATAGACCCTTCTAGTACATAACACTTGCAACCGTGTGTATGGCTATTTACAGGTTTATGTTTTCAGAACCCAAGACTGTGGCACTCATCTCTCCAAACAGAGACAAAGAGATACCCTGCATTCGGAAACTATTCAGACCCATTCGCTTTTTCCACACTGTTTTGTTAAAACTTATTCTAAAATGGATATGCATTTTTCCCTCCTCTGTCTACACATAATAATATCCCATAATGACAAAGTTGAAATCAGGTTTGTAGATATTTATGCAAATTAATAAAAACCCCCCAAAAAACAAAAGTTTGTTTACCGTAAACAGTGTTTCTGTAGATAGGATGAATTAGCCATGCTGTCATGGGAACTGTCATTCAGGGCCCGGGAGGCGGAGCTTCCTAAGCAGAGGTTAGAGCTTTGCTCTCTGCCACTGCGCATGTGTTTCCGCACAGGAAAACAGAATCTCCTCAATTTGTAATTAAGCATAGTGTGAACCAGTGTAGAAGGTCAACTAACCAGGGAGGAGGGAGGGTCAGCATGGCTAATTCATCCTGCTATCTATGGAAACACCATTTATGGTAAGCGAACTTGCTTTTTCCCCGATGATAGCAGGGCTGAATTAGCCATGCTGTCATGGGAGTCCCAAGCTCCCGATCACGCTAGTCAGCTGAGCCGTTATGTCCATGCGTGATCTAGTCATGGTAGCAGTTGAAATGGTTATGATGATAGAGATTGCAGAATTGCTCGCCCTAATTTGGCGGCGTCAGCTGTCTGCTGATCTAGGCAGTAGTGGGATGTAGGGAGGACCATGTAGCCACCTTGCAAATGTCCACAGGTTGTACCTGTCTCAGATGCGCTATTGAGGCGCTACTGCTCTGACTTGATGAGCATTTGGATGGGAAGTTAGAGGTAATTTTTGCTTTTCATAGCAGAATTGAATACATTGTGCGATCCAGCTTGAGATCGTTCACTTGGCCAACAGTAGGCCCGGTGCGTTTGGGTTGAAAGATACAAACAATTGAGATGAACGGGAATCGGATTGTGTCCTTTCCTTATAGTAGGCCAACGCTAGTTTTCAGTCCAATGTGTGTAATAAGTGTTCCCTATCATTGTGATGTGGTTTGGGGAAGAATGTTGGTAGTTCTATTGATTGTTTTAAGTGGAATTGTGAAACCACTTTCGGGAGAAAGGCAAGATGAGTCCGGAGAACTGCTTTGTGATGATAAAACTGTAGATATGGGGCATAGTGGACCAAGGACTGTAGTTCGCTAACTCTCCAAGCTGATGTTATTACTACGAGGAAGACTACTTTCCACGTGAGGTATTTTATGTGGGCTGAGTCCATTGGTTCAAATGGAAATAGCATGAGTCGCTCCAATACCATGTTCAGGTTGCTCGTAACCGATGGCTTGGAGGTCGGCAGTCGAAGGTGGGATAGACCTCTGAGAAATCTAGATATCAAAGGGTGAGTGGAGATTGGTTGACTGCTGTGTGGTCTGATACGCTGCTATAGCGCTAAGGTGAACCCTGATTGAGGAGATTGCTAAGCCAGACGTATATAATGTATGGAGGTAGTCAAGAAGCGACTCAGGTAAACAGTCTAATGGTTGAACTCCTTTGGACGTGCACCAAGTTGAGTAAAGCTTCCATTTAAAACTGTAATTCCTTCGAGTTGATGGTATCCTAGATTCCAATATGACGTCTTGTGCTGCGATGGAAATACCCTGTTCCGTCAGGAGGAACCGCTCAATCTCCATGCTGTTAAATGGAAGGATAAGTGTAGTGGGTGGAGAAGGGTTCCCCCTTCCTGTGCTAAAAGATCAGGTCAATCTGGCAACCGAATTGGTTCTTTGATGGAGAGTTGTAACAGGTAGCTGTACCAAGGCTGTCTGGACCAAGCTGAAGCTATTAGTAACTGCTATGCATTCTTGTATTGACCTTATGATAAGAGGTATGGGTGGAAAAGCATACATTAGGCTCTCCGTCCAAGGAACGAGAAAGGCGTCTTGCGCTGACAGTCTCTGGGCCATACTTACAGAAACGAGGAACTTACGCGTTTGTCTCTGTGGCGAAGAGGTCCGTTGTTGAAACTCCCCACCTGACGAATATCACCTGAGCCACTTGCTGGTTGAGTGACCATTCGTGGGGGTGGAATATTCGGCTTAATCTGTCCGCCCGGGTATTGACAACTCCTGGAAGGTATGTCGCTTGCAGGTGGATCGAATGCCAATGAGCGTGATCGAAGATGAGAAGCACTTCCTTGCATAGGGGCCATGAACTGGACCCTCCTTGTTTGTTTATGAAGAACATTGCTACTTGGTTGTCCATGTATATCATGACCCTGTGGCCCTGCAGATGATGTAGGAATGTTTGCAAGGCGTTTCATATTGTTCTGAGTTCCAACAAATTTATCTGTAGGTTCTGCTCTTGGCGAGACCACAGTCCTTGTGTTTTCAAGAGATCCAGATATGCCCCCCAGCCCTTGAGAGGCATCGGTGGTAAGCACTGCGTTGTGCGGGGGAGACTGAACAATGCCCCTTTTGGATAGTGTCGATTTGCTGAGCCACAGTCTATATCCTTCGTCATTTCTGAAGTGAGTAATAGACGTGTCATTAACAGCTGTGAGTGTTATTTCCATTGCTATTTCAAACCCCACTGCAAACGAAGCATATGCAACCTAGTGTTGGGTACTGTAAATATGGCTGCTGCCATGTGACCCAATACTGTTAGGATTTGACATGCTGAAGGTCGGTGCATAATTTTGAGGGAGCGCAGAAGCCGCTGCATCTCCCACTTCCTGTCCTCCGGTAGGAGTGCTCTGCATCGTGTGGTGTCTAATCAAGCTCCTATGAACTGCAGAACTTGTGTTGGGTTCAAGATCGACTTCGGGTAGTTGATCACAAGTCCAAAATTGTCCAAACCTTCGATCACCTGTTGAAGATGCTCGATGCGTGCTGTGGGAGTCGAGGCTACTAGAAGCCAATTGTCCAGGTATGGAAAGATTCTCATGCCCCATTGCCGGAGGTATGCCGCTGCCGCCACCACCACCATGCACTTGGTGAAAACTCCGGGGGCTGCCGATAGGCTGAACAGAAGAACCTTTGTATTGGTAGTGCTGATTCTTGTATCGGAAGCATAAATAGCACCACGACGATGGGTGAATAGGAATGTGAGTATAGGCATCCTTCAGGTCTATGGGTTGAAGAAGTGGTAGATTGGATTTGAGGGATACCATTTTTAATTTCTCTTTGAGATACTTGTTCAACTCGCAGAGATCCAGTATTGGACAGAGGCCACCGGATTTCTTGGGAATTAGGAAATATGGTGAGTAGAAGCCTTTGTCCCTGGCATCAGATGGGATGGCTCGAATTACCCATTGTTGTTGGAGTGATGATATATCTTTTCCGAGTTGGGGATGTAACATCCTTGCTTTCTGAACTGCGAGGTGAGGAAGTACAATGTCTAGAACCCAACGATCGGATGTTATTGCTTCCCACGCCGGAAAGTGAGATGTAATCCTTGATGTAGTGGTGGCGGCGGCGTTATTTCTAAAAAGATTGGGTCGATTTTGAGGAGGTTGCCGGTTGATGGCTTTGCGGCTGTTGATTTCTCTGTTTGCCTTTCCTGTTCCATAGTTGTTGCTGTTGTTGTGGACGTTGATATGTTGGAGGTCTATAAGGTTGATAAAACCTATAGGGTCGGCGGGAAAACTGTTGACAGCGAGAGGACGTGAAGTAACGCCGAGAGCCTGAGTAAGTGGATGGAGCAGTTAGGGATTGCACTGCCACCGCCTGATCTTTTAATTTAGTAACAGTTTCTTGAAAGTGGTCTCCAAATAAATTATCGCCAGTGCATGGAAGATTGGCCAGCTTATCGTGTAGGTCTTCCCTAATTGCGCTCGCTCGGAGCCATGCCATCCGTCGAGCTGCAATGGCCGCTGCTGACGCCCTGGAAGAGGTTTCAAAGGCCTCATAGATAGTGCGAAGCAGGTGCCTGGTGCCCTCTTCCATGTCTTGGAGTGGTTGTAGAACCGTGTCTGCCGTGGAGATGAGCATTCCCTTTGTTGCCTGTATACACTCGTACAAGTATTGCACCATGTAAAATTGATGATGCTGTATACGAGCGGCAAGCATGGTGTTTTGGTATGTTCTTTTCGCAAACTCATCCAAATAACGATTATCTCGACCAGGTGGGGTAGAGGCATGCAGTTTTGCTTTTTTAGCACGTTGCATGGCTGATTCTACCACTATTGATGCATGCGGTAACTGTGGCAGAGAGTAATAAGGTGATTTGCGCATCCTGAACTTTAAATCAGTCTTTCTGGAGACTGGTGGAAGTGAGAAAGGAGTTTCCCAGGATTTCTCTAGTACCCTGTTCAGTACTTCATGAGTAGGTAGGGAGGTGGTTTCACCGGGAACATCGAAAATTTTTAATAACCCCAATGTCTCTGCTCTTGGATCAGGGAATTTCTGAATATCCAAGTGCAATATTGCT
The DNA here is from genome assembly GCF_901001135.1 of Rhinatrema bivittatum. Lineage (NCBI taxonomy): Eukaryota > Metazoa > Chordata > Amphibia > Gymnophiona > Rhinatrematidae > Rhinatrema > Rhinatrema bivittatum. The sequence goes on along the minus strand of NC_042615.1, from coordinate 61,828,021 downwards.
CCCATTTTGTCCAAGAATCTTGGATAGGACAAATCCTCAGGTGGTGAATACGGTTCCTGCGGCTCTTCTAGCGGGTCTGACGGATACCCGGTGGAGGAACTTGGTGAGGACTGAGGGGAATCCAGATCCAGGGGTGAAGGAGGAGGCCTGGGAGCCGGTGATGCAGTCAGGAGTGGTTGAGGTGACATTGCGGATTCTGGTGATGATTCACTCGTGAAATGTGGTGTTTTCGGAGAACTGGATGGAGATGCATGAGGCAAAGTGAATGTAGATTGAAGGGTTTCCAAAAAACTGGACAGTGCTTCAGAGAACTGAGAAAATGCCTGGTGGGTCTGCAGTGGCATCTGCGGGCGACTCGGTCTCGGCGGTGGCACTGCCGGCAATAATATGTCAGAGTCCGGGGTTCCAGATTGGTTTTCCTTTGGCCGATTATCCGCCGTGACTTTCTTTCTCTTTGGTAAGGGTTCTGGTAGGTGATAGCCCAAGGCACGAGGTCTTGATGCCGATGACATGTCAGAGAACTCCTGAGAGGAGGTAGAGGAAGAGGTTACGTGCACCCACTCTTCTTCGGAACATGAAGTGGCCCTCTGTGTCCGTTTCCTGTAGGAAGAACTGGAGTGATGAGAAATATGAGGGCTAGAAATTGCTCTGGCTCTGTCACCAGACTCATCCCTATGTCTTTTGTGGCCTGTATGTCGGTGTTGGCTTTCAACAGTGATAGTACTGTGCTTCGTAGGAAGGCTGGTCCCAGCCTCCAGTGACAGAAGTAGACGTCTGTGCGTTTTATCAGTGCCCTGTGACGATGTTGATGCTGGCTGTAGAGAATGTGCCGGAGTTGACCCCTCTGAGGTCAAATGCGTCGATGTCTTTGTTTGTGCCGTCTCCCGCGTTGAGTGCTCCGGCTTCTGCGCAGAGTGCGCTGGTTGTGTCACTTTCGGCGCCTGGTGTGACATCTTTGGCGCCGAATGCATTGGCATCGGTGTTTTTTGCGAAGCGGTTTTATGGTCTCCGCCGTGCACCGTATCTTTCAGGTACGATTCCCGCCCCGTTTCTGATTTTTCCCGATGAGCCTTTTTAGATCTGTGAGGGTCTCTGCTCTTTCGGGTACCTGTAGATCCCGCGTCGTCTCCAGGCCAGGAGATTTTAGGATCTAGTGAGGAAGCTCTCTTAAATTCTTTATTTTCAGTTTTTGAAAATTATCCCAAGAAATATCCTCTTGTACAGCAAATTCGATGTCTTTAAACAAAAGAAAAATAACATTCAAATATTAATAAGTACATACATATAACTTCATGAAATTATTTTAGACATCTAAATTATAAGATAATAAGGAGGCGGACAATGAGCGTCTAAATAATATTTTTTTCCTATTCACTAAACCATTAATTTTAACTGTGCTGATTAGTGCTGAGAACCAATTTCCTATCTTACACCGATTCTGTTGTGGTTACTTGGGGGGCCCGGGGCATTTTTCTCCATACCTGCCCATGGGTACCCAATTACACATACAATTTGGTGAGTCTGTTATGCTCAGGCTTGTGAACCCTTGGGCCGACGGGAGGATGGTATACCTTTGGAGAAGATCCGTAGGTTCTCCCGTCAGGAGGCAAGGCAGGAACAGAAGATATGACCAGCTGACCCTCGGCACTGTAGACAGAGACGACTGTTGAGGCGAACAAAGAGTCGTGACGTCGAGGAACGGAAGTGTGTCTTCGCCACTGGAAGTCCGCGGTCCCCCCAGGAGGAGCCCGTAGGGACCCGGACCACTGGGACTTAGGTGGACCTTTGAGAGGTCAAGGAAATGGACGTTCAGTGAAAGGGCTGACTGGAGCTTCACCCCTGGAAGCCCGCGGTCCCCCCGGGAGGAGCCTGTAGGGACCCGGGCCGCTGGGACTTAGGTGGGCCCTTGGAGATGATGGTTAGGAAGAAGTCCAAGGTCAAGTGCCAGAGGGTCATCGCTTACCAGTCCGAGGTCACACACCGAGGGATCACCGCTTGCCAGTCCGAAGTCACACACCAGAGAATCACCGTTTGCCAATCCGAAGTCAATACCAGGAATCACCGCTAGTCAATCTGAAGTCAGGGACTAGGAACACCAAGACGAAACATGAACAAGGAATCAAGACACTGGAACTCACCGAAGCAAGCAGACCTGACCAACGTAGGACGTTGCCAAGTCGAGGAATGAGCAGAGGAAGCCTCCTTAAATACTTCCTCTGCCCTGGATCATTGGAAGCAGGTGAGTATCATTAAAGGGATCAGGTCCCTTTAAATCAAGCAAGGGGGCGTGGCCTCGCGCCTAAAGATGGCGGTGGCCATCTTGGATTTCCTCCGTGGAGGAAAGCCAGCAGAACGCCGCGAGGGAGGAGCAGGTATGGTTCCTTACCCAGTGGCCAGACTGCGGACCGGCCACGGAGTGACGGGCACCGGCCCAGGGGAATAGATCAGGAGTTGCCGCCGCGGGTTGCCACGCCCATGGCCGTCCACGGGCGTGGGACACAACAGTACCCCCCTTTTTAGGGCGCCTTCTCGGAGGCCTGGGCTTAGATGGGTGGTCTCTGTGGAATTGTTCAAGTAAGCCCCAGTCCAGGATGTTGGCAAATGGCTCCCAGGTGTTTTCCTCGGGGCCGAACCCTCCCATGCTAGCAGGTATTTCCATTTCTTCCCATGCTTTCTGATGTCCAAGACCTCGCAGACTTGATAAGTGAGGTCATCTTCAGAGGCAATAGGTTGGGGAGGCAGAGGCGTGCTGGAGGGCCATGACAACACCAAGGGCTTCAGGAGGGACACATGGAACGTGTTCTGTATCTTGAGGGAAGGCAGCAGACGAAGCTGATACAAAACGGCACCAACTTGACGAATGATAGGAAAGGGTCCAATAAAACGTGGGGCCAGTCGCGCTGATGGCAGTTTCAGGCGGATGTACTGAGTACTTAGCCATACCTTTTGGCCTGGCCTGAACGGAGGATAAGGCCGCCTTCACCAATCTGCGTACTTTTTAGCAGCTTGACTGGCCTGGACCAGAGCACGTCGTGTGGAAGTCCACAGGCTGTGTAACTCGTCTGCTGAGAGTTGAGCTACAAGGGATGTAACTGAGATGGGAACTGGCAGCGGCGGGCGTGGCTGCTTCCCATACACTATTTGAAACGGTGAGGACCCGGTAGCCGTGGAGAGGTGTGAATTATGCGCGAACTCTGCCCAGTGCAGGAGGCTGGCCCAATCATCCTGTTTCTCGTTGACGCAGAGTCGGAGGAATTGTTTCAGCGTCTGGTTTGTCCTCTCCGCAAGACCATTAGACTGGGGATGATACGCCAACATATAGTCTAAGGTAACGTCAAACTTTTGGCAGAAGGCCCTGCAAAACTTGGTGGTAAATTGAGGCCCTCTATCGGAAAGGATACTTCTAGGTAGGCCATGCAGGCGGAAGATGTGCTGAACGAACAGCTGGGGAGCAGACGGCAACCCTGGGAGTGGCACGAAGTGTGCCATTTTACTAAACCGGTCAACGACCACCCATATGACCGTGTTGCCATTAGATAGTGGCAGGTCGACCACAAAGCCAGTCGCCACGTGAGTCCAAGGTTCTGCAGGTGCTGGTAAAGATTGAAGTAAGCCTGGGGTCAAACCAGGGATCCTCTTGTGGCGGGCACATGACTGGCAGGACTCCACGTAAGCCCGGACATCCTTATTGACTTTAGGCCACCAATAATATCGGCGCAGGGTTTGTAAGGTCCGACTTTGTCCAGGGTGCCCAGAACAGTGGGAGTCGTGAGCCCAGGCCAGGACCTGTTTCCGCAAGTGCGGCGGAACCAGGGTTTTCCCGGGAGGGATGGTCGTGGTAGCGGACAGGAGGATGCGGGTTGGCTCAATGATGAACCGTGGTTCCTCAGTACCTTCTGTAGACTCAAAGACACATGATAGGGCGTCCACCTTGATATTCTTCCCGGCGGGTCTGTAACGAAGGACGAAGTTGAACCTGGTGAAGAATAGGGCCCAATGTGCCTGCCATGGATTGAGTCGTTGCGCCCGCTGCAGGTACTCTAAGTTTTTATGGTCTGTGTAGACCGTAAACTGGTGTTGTGCCCCCTCTAGCCACGGACGCCACTCTTCTAAGGCTACCTTTATCGCCAAGAGTTCCTTATCTCCTATGGCGTAGTTCCGTTCTGCCGGGGAGAACTGGCGTGAGAGGAAGGCACACGGACATAGCTTATGACTTTCGGAGGTTTGGCTCAGAACGGCGCCTACGCCTTCTGAGGACGCGTCCACTTCGATGACAAACGGCCACTGCAGAGTGACGGGCACCGGCCCAGGGGAATAGATCAGGAGTTGCAGCAGCGGGTCACAGCCGTGGTGGAGGTAGGGGGCCACGCCCGTAGCCATCCACGGGCGCGGGACATAACAGAGTCACCAAATACAGAATAAAAGGACCATAAAATATACACAGAAATGCAAGGACAAACTGAATGAAATCACAACAAGTTAGACTGTATGTAATGTAGCAATGGAAAAACAGAAAATACCATCATTCCTCATAAAACATCAAACAATAAAATCAAGAATTATAAAACATCACAATAGGAAAATCATACTAAAAATGTATATTTCAAAAATGCTGATGAATAGAACCTCCAGTAATTTAACTCAGGGAAATTTTAAAAAATTTGTATATAACACCAATAAAATATTTCAAAAAGAGCAGACATCAAATAATATTCAATAATTAAAACTAATAAGGATTTTAAAAAGCCCCTGCTGTCCCCTTCTGTGGGAGCTCTTGATTTCCAGTCACCCTGATATTGTCGAGGATTAGGTTATCCTCTCTCTCTCTCACACATACTCTCACACAGGACGAAGTTGAACCTGGTGAAGAATAGGGCCCAATGTGCCTGCCATGGATTGAGTCGTTGCGCCCGCTGCAGGTACTCTAAGAGTATGTGTACTCTTGATTTTATTGTTTGGGAACAGGGAAGAGGCAGGCAACTACAGACCGGTTAGCCTCACTTCGGTGGTGGGAAAAGTAATGGAGTCACTGCTGAAAGAGAGAATAGTCAACTATCTACAGTCTGGAGAATTGATGGACCAGAGGCAGCATGGATTCACCAGGGGAAGATCCTGTCAGACAAATTTGATTGACTTTTTTGACTGGGTAACCAAGGAATTGGATCAAGGAAGAGCACTAGATGTCATCTACTTGGATTTCAGCAAAGCTTTTGATACGGTTCCGCACAGGAGACTGGTGAATAAAACGAGAAGCTTGGGAGTGAGTGCCGATGTGGTGACCTGGATTGCAAATTGGTTGACGGACAGAAACAATGTGTGATGGTAAATGGAGCCTTCTCTGAAGAGAGAGCGGTTTTAAGTGGTGTGCCGCAAGGATCGGTGTTGGGACCAGTCCTGTTCAATATCTTTGTGAGCGACATTGCAGACGGGATAGAAGGTAAGGTTTGTCTTTTTGCGGATGACACTAAGATCTGCAACAGAGTGGACACGCCGGAAGGAGTGGAGAGAATGAGACGGGATCTAAGGAAACTGGAAGAGTGGTCGAAGATATGGCAGCTGAGATTCAATGCCAAGAAGTGCAAAGTCATGCATATGGGGAGTGGAAATCCGAATGAACTGTACTCGATGGGGGGGGAAAGGCTGATGTGCACGGAGCAGGAGAGGGACCTTGGGGTGATAGTGTCTAATGATGTGAAGACAGCGAAACAATGCGACAAGGCGATAGCAAAAGCCAGAAGAATGCTGGGCTGCATAGAGAGAGGAATATCAAGTAAGAAAAGGGAAGTGATTATTCCCTTGTACAGGTCCTTGGTGAGGCCTCACCTGGAGTACTGTGTTCAGTTCTGGAGACCGTATCTACAAAAAGACAAAGACAAGATGGAAGCAGTACAGAGAAGGGCGACCAGGAAGGTGGAGGATCTTCATAGGATGACGTACGAGGAGAGATTGAAGAATCTAAATATGTACACCCTGGAGGAGAGGAGGAGCAGAGGTGATATGATACAGACTTTCAGATACTTGAAAGGTTTTAATGATCCAAAAACAACGACAAACCTCTTCCGTAGGAAAATAATCAGCAGAACCAGGGGTCACGATTTGAGGCTCCAGGGAGGAAGATTCAGAACCAATGTCAGGAAGTATTTCTTCACGGAGAGGGTGGTGGATGCCTGGAATGCCCTTCCGGAGGAAGTGGTGAAGACCAGAACTGTGAAAGACTTCAAAGGGGCGTGGGATAAACACTGCGGATCCATAAAGTCAAGAGGCCGCCAATGAAGAGTGGGTGACTCGCCAGAATGATGGCTATTGACACAATACCCTTATTAAATAAACATACACATGCTTACTGTGACTCCTACATCGCTCTAAGCTTCAACAGCAAGAGGTAATGGAAAAAAGGATTTGCACTCATAAAGAGGGGAGTAGCTGGCTTGTTACGGCGGTTACTACCCCAAACCAAATATGCCTGATACTTCACTTTCTGCATATACAGCATAGCTCTCTGCTTCAATGACAGGGGAGAAGAATAACTGATACTTCACACATCCAGCAGAGCTCTCTGCTACAACGGCAAAGGAGAAGAAAAAGGGTTCGCACTCAAAACGCGGGGAGTAGCTGGCTTGTTACGGCAGTTACTACCCCAAACCAAATGTGCCTGATACTTCACTTTCCATGCATATCCAGCATGGTTCTCTGCTGCATCGGCATGGGAGAAAGACTGATACATCACGCATTTCCAGCATAGCTCTCTGCTTCAACGGCAGGGGGAAAAAAAAAAACAAAAACAAAAAAAAAAAAAAACCAAAAACAAAAAACTGATGCTTCACGCATATCCTGCATAGCTTCAACGACAGGGGTGAAGAAAAAAAAGGATTCGCAATCACAAAGCGAGGAGTAGCTGGCTTGTTACGGCGGTTACTACCCCAACCAAATGTGCCTGATACTTCACTTTCAATGCATATCCAGCATGGCTCTCTGCTTCTACAGCAGGGGAGAAGAAAAAAAAAACCAACAAGAGCTGTACAACATAGTCTAGGTAAAACAAATAAGCATGGGTGTAGCTTGCTTATCGCGGCGGTTACTGCCCCTACTACCCCTAACTAATCAAGCTAGATATTTCACTTGCATGCAGCTCCATCACTGCTCTCTACATTAATGGTGGGGGTGGAAGGGGAATAGAACAAGGAGCTAAGAGTAACAGATAAGAATGAGAGAAAAAATGTGTGAGGCTTGCTGGGCAGACTGGATGGGCCATTCGGTCTTCTTCTGCCGTCATTTCTATGTTTCTATGTCCATTCTCTCTCACACATACACATTCATGCTCTTATATCCACCATAACTTCTCACGCTCACTGACACACTCTCAGGCTCTAAGACACTCTCTCCCCCTCCCCCCCACAAACTCTTACTCCCTTGGATTTTCTCATACACACTCATGCTCTCACATTCACTGGCTCCCTCACATACACACAAACACACACACCCAGGCAAGCTCCCAGTCATTCTCACACACACACACTGACCCCCAGGCAGGCTTCCATTAATTTTCACACCACTCCCTCTCCATCCCCCAGGCATGCACACATTCATTCTCACACACACAGACCCCCAGGCAGGAACCCAAGCATTCACACACATACACTCCCAGGCAGAGTCCCATTCATACACATGCACACACTAAAGGCAGACCCCCCTCTCTTTTGCCAGCAACCTCAGAACCTCTTTCATTTCTCTGCTACCACTGTCACTGCTGCCACATGGCTATTGGGGAGGTGCCGATTGCTGCTACTGACACTGAAGCCCATTCTGCTGCCTCCTCTGTGCAGGCTCCATGGGCTTCCACTTTCTCCATGCTGATCTCGTACATTGTGAGATCCGCATAGAGAAAATGTTATTCTTGCACATTCCCAAAGATTACATGTGCCAATCACTAAAAAGTAATTTATTTATTTTTTTATCTTTGCTGTCTGATCTTAGTTTTCTAATTGGTTGGTCACAGGCTTTTTTTTCCCACCTTCCCTTTCTTATTTTTTTGCTCCGTCAGCAGCGACCAGCCAATTTTTGCCAATTTCCTTTTATATTGTCTTTTTTTCTGTTTCTTTTCTCTCCATCTTCTTCCCTCAAACACACAGTCAGGTTCTCATTCTTACATGCATTTCTCTCTCACACACACAGGCTCTGTCACATGCTCTCTCATATAAAATCATTCATACACACAGTCTCTCACTGGCACATGCTGTCTGACTCTCATACACCCAGGCTCTCTCTCACTCCCACATGCTGTCTTGCTCAAGCACAGGCTCTCAATGTCACATGCTCTCTCTCATACAATCATTCATACACACACACACACACAGGCTCTCCCTGTCACATGCTCTCTCACACACACAAGAGACTCTCACATGCTGTCTCTGCAAACATTCAGGTCCTCACTCCCACACACAGTCTCTCAATTCATCTCATACACTGCACGCACACACCCTCTACAGACCCTCAGCCTCTCTCTCTCACCTCTGGGCCTCCTCTTCACGGGTTGCCGCAGGATGGGCTCTGCGGTGGCCCTGATCTTCTCGGGCCGCGGCGGCCCTGCTACCGGGCCTTTTCCTCTTCTCGGGCCGTTGCGACTCGCGGCGTCCTGTAAGCGCTGTTCCTCTTCTGCATGCGCTGATGCTCCTCCTCCTTCCTGCCCACACAGCTCCGGCAACGTTTACTTCCGGGGCTGTGCAGGCAGGAAGGAGGAGGAGTATCAGCGCGTTTAAACGCGATCTTTTGCTGATCTGCCTGTTGCAGCGCCACATGAGCCTCCCTGCGCCCGGGGGCATTGGCTCCCCTCGGGATATCACTGCTCGCAGCGGCCCAGGCCTAGTGCTTCCACCGGCCCTGCCCGCAGGTTTCTCTTCAGGCCGCAACGCCAGCAGACCCTCTTCTGTTTTTGGCCGGGAAGTTTAAAAAAATAAATAAAATCACGTGATGGGAGCGACTGGCCCACCGGGGGAAGCCCGATCCCCCGATAGGCCAACCCGCCCCTGAGCGGTAATGCTGTTTCAGGAATTTTTAGGACTTGTTGCATATAAGTCTTAAATAAATTCAGAGGAGAAATAGATCTTATTAGAGGAAAATTAAGAATTCTTAGATTGTGAACCCTTAATGCATTTTCAACTGCCTCAAGTCTTTTTGACCCTCAATATAAAAATTCTCTACCTAGTGAATATTAACTGTATCTCAAATTTTATTGCCATAATTGCCAATAGCAATTCCTAACCAACAATACATTTTTTATAGGAAGGGATGATGTTTTCATATAAATATTCAGTGGACCCCCACCAAGGAGTCGCATGTAAATCCGTTCTTTAATCATTAGGGATGTGAATCGTTTTTTGACGATTTAAAATATCGTACGATATATTTTAAATCGTCAAAAATCGTTAGAGCCGCGATACAATAACAATTCCCCCGATTTATCGTCAAAAAATCGTAAATCGGGGGAAGGGGGAGGGGAAGGGGGAGGGTGGGAAAACCGGCACACTAAAACATAAGAACATAAGAAAATGCCATACTGGGTCAGACCAAGGGTCCATCAAGCCCAGCATCCTGTTTCCAACAGTGGCCAATCCAGGCCATAAGAACCTGGCAAGTACCCAAAAACTAAGTCTATTCCATGTAACCATTGCTAATGGCAGTGGCTATTCTCTAAGTGAACTTAATAGCAGGTAATGGACTTCTCCTCCAAGAACTTATCCAATCATTTTTTAAACACAGCTATACTAACTGCATGAACCACATTCTCTGGCAACAAATTCCAGAGCTTAATTGTGCGTTGAGTAAAAAAAAACTTTCTCCGATTAGTTTTAAATGTGCCCCATGCTAACTTCATGGAGTGTCCCCTAGTCTTTCTACTATCCGAAAGAGTAAATAACCGATTCACATCTACCCGTTCTAGACCTCTCATGATTTTAAACACCTCTATCATATCCCCCCTCAGTCGTCTCTTCTCCAAGCTGAAAAGTCCTAACCTCTTTAGTCTTTCCTCATAGGGGAGTTGTTCCATTCCCCTTATCATTTTGGTAGCCCTTCTCTGTACCTTCTCCATCGCAATTATATCTTTTTTGAGATGTGGCGACCAGAATTGTACACAGTATTCAAGGTGCGGTCTCACCATGGAGCGATACAGAGGCATTATGACATTTTCCGTTTTATTCATCATTCCTTTTCTAATAATTCCCAACATTCTGTTTGCTTTTTTGACTGCCGCAGCACACTGAACCGACGATTTCAATGTGTTATCCACTATGACACCTAGATCTCTTTCTTGGGTTGTAGCACCTAATATGGAACCCAACATCGTGTAATTATAGCATGGGTTATTTTTCCCTATATGCATCACCTTGCACTTATCCACATTAAATTTCATCTGCCATTTGGATGCCCAATTTTCCAGTCTCACAAGGTCTTCCTGCAATTTATCACAATCTGCCGTACGGCCGGCGCCATTTTGCGCAAAATTGCGCCGGCCGTACGGCAACACGATTCGACTGCAGGTCGTTCCGGACCCATGCTGGACTTTTGGCAAGTCTTGTGGGGGTCAGGAGGCCCCCCCAAGCTGGCCAAAAGTCCCTGGGGGTCCAGCGGGGGTCCGGAACGACCTCCTGCAGTCGAATCGTTTTTCCATACGGAAAAACGATTCGCGGTAGGAGATCGTTCCGGACCCCCGCTGGACTTTTGGCAAGTCTTGTGGGGGTCAGGAGGCCCCCCCAAGCTGGCCAGAAGTCCCTGGGGGTCCGGGAGCGATCTCCTACGCTCCTGACGTCGGGGGACAAAAAAACAAAATGGCGCCGGCGCTACCTTTGACCTGTCATATGACAGGTCAAAGGTAGCGCCGGCGCCATTTCTACAACACACGGAGGTCCGAGAGTGAAAGATCTCACCGGGACCCTTCCTCTGGACCCCAGGTAATTTAAGGCATTTTGGGGGGGTTCGGGATGGTGGGGGATTTATTTTAAAGGGTCGGGTTGGGTTTTAGGGTTGTTTTAGTGTGCCGGTTTTCGATTTAAACGATATTTAAAAAACCCAAACTGCGACGATCCAATTCCCTCCCTCTCCCAGCCGAAATCGATCGTTAAGACGATCGATAAGAAAATTACTTCTTATCTGCTAATTTTCGTTCCTGTAGTACTAGGATCAGTCCAGACGGTGGGGTTATGTCCCCCGTCCAGCAGATGGAGTCAGAGTAAAACTTCGAGGGTGCTGGTATATAAACTGGTGCACCCTCCTAGATCCTCAGTATCGAGAATATCAAAGCCAAGCCAGAAAACTGGACAGACCAAGGATGATGGATCAAGCATGAACTCAACCAAAAGATTGAAACTGTGAACAAATTTATGCAACATGCAATGAGAACTGCCAAACATAACAACACACAAAAACCCACTACCCCCGAGAGGGGGGGAGCAGCGAACAGAAGGACAGTAGAGAATAGTCGAGCAGGTGCATACCGGGTGGGCGTCTGGACTGATCCTAGTACTACAGGAACGAAAATTAGCAGGTAAGAAGTAATTTTCTTTTCCCTGTACGTACAGGATCAGTCCAGACGGTGGGATGTACCAAAGCTTCCCTACACCGGGTGGGTCCCTGAGAACCCTGCTCGAAGTACCCTGTCCCCAAATGAACCAGACTCCGTCCCCGGTACATGGAGACGGTAGTGTCTGGCAAAAGTGTGGAGAGACTTCCAAGTTGCCGCCCGGCAGATTTCTTGTATGGAAACCAGCTGAGACTCTGCATGGGAAGTGGCCTGGGCTCGCAACGAATGCGCCTTGATCCCCACCGGAGGATCCTGCCCGGAACCAATGTAAGCCGCAGCCACCGCCTCCTTGAGCCAGCGTGCGATGGTAGTCTTGGACGCCTGCCGGCCCTTTCTAGCTCCAGACCAGAGGACAAAGAGATGGTCAGAGAGTCGAAAGTCATTCGTCACCTCCAAATAGCGAAGAAGCGCTCGTTTGACGTCCAGGCACCGAAGCGCCGCAGGGGCGTCCCCTGGGAAGGCTGGCAGTTCCACCACCTGGTTCATGTGAAACGAGGAGACCACCTTAGGCAAGAACGAAGGAACCGTCCGCAGGGAAACCCCGGAGTCCGTGAACCGCAGGAAGGGCTCCCTGCACGACAGCGCCTGTAGTTCCGAGATACGCCGTGCCGAGGCTATTGCAACCAGGAAAATCGTCTTTAAGGTGACGTCCTTGATGGAAGCGTGACGCAAAGGCTCGAAGGGGAGCCCCCCCAGGGCTCTCAGTACCAAGTTGAGATTCCAGGAGGAACAAAGAGGACGCACCGGCGGCCGCAAGTGCTTAACTCCCCTGAGGAACCGGGATATATCCGGATGAGATGACGGATCCGGCCTGCCGGAGGCACGAGCCAAGGACGCGAGGGCCGACATCTGCACTCGGAGCGAATTGTAGGAAAGGCCCTTATCCAGACCATCCTGCAAAAACGCCAGGATGTGATGGCGGGAAGCCGCGGTCGCGAGGGCTCCCCGCGCCGAGCACCAAACTTCAAAGACGTTCCAGACCCTCACGTAGGCGACCGACGTTGAAGCCTTCCGCGCCTTGAGGAGTATGTCCACCACGGGAATAGCGTAGCCCTTGTTCAGGAGCGCCCTCCTCTCAAAAGCCACGCCGCAAGACAGAAGGGTTCCGCCTGTTCCAAAAATACTGGGCCCTGGTGCAGAAGACGTGGAAGGTGCGCGAGTCGGAGTGGACCGTCCACCGACACGCCGAGCAGATCCGCAAACCATGGACGCCGCGGCCATTCCGGAGCCACTATGATGACCTGACCGTGGTGCCGCTCCACCCTTCGAATCACCTTTCCCACCAGTGGCCAGGGGGGAAAGACATAAAGTAGAATCTGAGTGGGCCAGGGGAGAGCCAGAGCATTGACGCCTTCCGCGCCGCGCTCCCTTCTGCGGCTGAAGAAGCGAGGAGCTTTTGTGTTGGCGGCGGACGCCATGAGATCCATCGCCGGCGTCCCCCACCGGCGGAAGATCAGCGACATCGCCTCGTCGGAGAGAGACCACTCCCCCGGATCCAACGCTTGTCGACTCAGAAAGTCTGCTTGAATGTTGTCCACCCCGGCAATGTGGGATGCCGCCAGCTGGTCCAGAAAACGCTCCGCCCACGCCATCAGGCGCGCGGCCTCCCACGCGACAAGTCGGCTCCTGGTGCCCCCCTGTCGGTTGATGTATGCCACCGTCGTCGCATTGTCTGAGAGGACTCGAACCGCTCGCCCCCTGATCAAAGGCAGGAACTGCACTAGGGCTAGACGAACCGCTCTTGTCTCCAGGCGGTTGATTGACCAGGTAGACTGCTCCCCCGTCCACCTGCCTTGAGCCGAGCTCCGGAGACACACTGCTCCCCAACCGGACAGACTTGCATCGGTAGTGACCACCACCCAGTCCGGCGTTTCCAGGGAACAGCCTTGAGCTAGGTTCCTGGGGTCCAGCCACCACCTCAGACTGGACCGGGCGGCCGGTGGAAGTGGGAGAATCGCCTGGTAGTCCTGGGAGACTGGTTTCCATCTCGAGAGCAAGGACATTTGCAGGGGCCGTAGGTGTGCAAAGGCCCAGGGCACCAAGCTGATCGCAAACGCCATGGAACCCAGAACTTGGAGATAGTCCCACGCCGTGTGTGACTGAAGAGACGCAAACCGGACGATTAGATCCCGCAGTGCTTGAGCCTTGTCCGGACGCAGGAAGACCTTGCCCAGAGCCGTGTCAAACCGTGCTCCCAGAAAATCCAACTGTTGGGCTGGCTGCAGGCTGCTCTTGCTGAAGTTCACTACCCAGCCAAGGGACTGAAGGAAAGACACCACCCTGTGGACCGCCGCCCGTCCCTGCGACAGAGACTTCGCACGAATGAGCCAATCGTCCAAGTAAGGGTGAACCAGAACGCCTTCCTTCCGGAGCGCGGCCGCTACCACCACCATAATCTTTGTGAAGGTTCTGGGCGCGGTCGCCAGGCCGAAGGGCAGCGCCTGAAACTGAAAATGTTGACCCAAGATTTTGAAACGAAGGAGTCTGTGATGGGCCGGATGAATAGGGATATGTAGATAAGCTTCCGTGAGATCTAGGGAAGCTAAGAACTCCCCTTGATGAACCGCCGCAATGACAGAGCGGAGTGTTTCCATGCGAAACTTGGAGACCCGGAGCACCTTGTTGATTTCCTTGAGGTCCAGAATGGGACGAAAGGCTCCGTCCTTTTTGGGAACCACGAAGTAAATCGAATAATGCCCCGAGCCCACCTCGCCTGAGGGGACGGGCGAGATGGCTCCTAGGGTCAGCAGCCTGTCCAGCGTGTGCTGCACCCCCTGTCGCTTGATACTTGACCCGCAGGGGGAGAAGATGAACCGATCCCTGGGGGTCCGCACAAATTCCAACGCGTAACCCTCTCTTACAATATCCAGGACCCATTGGTCCGTGGTGATGTTGGTCCACTCCTCGCGAAACAAAGCGATGCGACCACCAATCCGGGGCAGCGAGGAGTGGACTGGCCTGACATCATTGGGAAGGCTTGCCCGAGGTTCCCTGAGCCGAGGAGTCCCTGGCCGGTCTGCGACCCCGAAAGGGCCGCGTCCACGTCTGCGACCTGGTGGAAGGTGTCCTAGGGGTCTGTGTTCTGGAGCCTCGGTAACGCCTCTGGGGGCGGTAGCGGTTCCTGGAAGTTCCAGAGTACGAACGAAAACCCCGCTGTCGGTCCTCAGGCAACCTGTGGACCGAATTTTCCCCCAGGGTCTTGATGATCTGATCAAGGTCTTCACCAAAGAGAAACCTGCCCTTGAAGGGCAGAGCTCCCAGACTCGCCTTGGAGGAGGCGTCCGCCGCCCAATTCCTGAGCCAGTGATATCCCGATGCCATGGTCCTTGCCAGGACCCTCAGCAGGTCGTGCAGGGAATCCGCCCCATAAGCAATGACCGCCTCCAGACGGTCAGCCTGGGCTGCCTCCTCGGGCGGTAACTGTTGCGAGGTGAGGAGCTGTTGAACCCATCGAAGCCCGGCTCTCTGAGTCAGTGAACCGCAGATAGCCGCCCGGACCCCCAGCGCCGAGACTTCGAAGATCTTCTTGAGGGCGACCTCCAGCTTTCTATCCGAAATATCTCGCAGCGCGGTGCCCCCCGTGACCGGGATGGTAGTTCTCTTGGTGACGGCGGACACCGCTGAATCAACCTTGGGGACCCTGAGGAGATCCAGAAAATCCCCCGGAAGAGGGTAGAGCTTGTCCATCGCCCTGCCGACCCGAAGGGACGCCTCCGGGTTATCCCACTCCCGCACCAGAAGATGGAGAAACGAATCATGGATGGGAAATGTCTTCGCTATGGGACGCAGACCTGCCAAGACAGGGTCACCCTTGGAGGTAGCCGAGGCTACGGAGGGAGCCGGGGGTCCCGGGGGTTCCACCGGAGGGTCGAGGTCCAACTCCTTGAGAACGTGGGGAATGAGCTCCGCCAATTCTTCCTTGCGAAAAATGCGAAGGACCCTCGGATCATCGCATTCCAGGTGCGCTGCTAAGGCCAAATCGTCATCCACCTGTGACACCGGGTCGCCCCCGAGGTTCGGCGAGGGTGATGGTCCCCCCAGGGAGAGTGGTATACTCGGGGGCAACCTGTTGCCGCCCCCTCCGGTCCCCGGTACCGCAGCTGCAACGCCCGAGGGCCTGGGGACCTTGGCGGGAGGAGGAGAGAAAGCTGCCCCCCCCTGAGGGCTCAGGCTCTGTAAATACGCCTGGTGCATAAGCACCACAAAGTCTGCTGAAAAACTGAGCGGGCCCGTCGAGGGAGAGGGCAGGGGGTCCCTGGGGAGTCCGGATGTGGAAGGCAGAGGCCCCGAATCTGAGGTCGGAGGGGCGGCCGGCAAAAAATCTTCCGTGGGCTCCTCCGCGTCGGAGTCCGCGCTGCATTCCAGGTCCAAGATGGCCGCCGCTCCCGCCAAAGACGGGGGCGGGGCTAGCCCTCGAGGCCCGCGGCGCTCCTGGCGCGGCGGCGAAATTGTCGGCGGGGCGCCGCTCGTCTCACCCCCGGGGAGACAACGATCGCAGGGACCGTCCCTCGAGGCGCCCTGGCCCGGGCCGCCGCAGGACGGACAGCGCGCGAGGGTCAGAACGAGTGTAGCACGCCGGGAGAAGCCCCCCCCCCCCCCCCCGGGAAAGCCTAAAATCGCGGCGCGGAAAGAGCGGGCTCGCCGTGCCTTCGGACACCCGCCCAAACACCCTCAACCCCGGGGACGGCAGGGGAATGGGACCTCCGTGCCGCCTGCGGCCCTGGGGAATGAAGCGTCGCAGGGCCGCGGGGGAGGTGAGACGCCGCAACGGGAAGGAGGGGAGAGGCTGGCCCCACCAGCATCCACCTCAGAATGCGCCCAAACCTGCGCTGTAAGAATAAAAGGAACACAAACCCAAAAAGAACTACCCCTAAGCTTACCCCTGAAATCCAAAGAAGAGGGAAATAAACGAGGTAAGAGGCAGTCCTGATGGCAGGCTGATCAGGGGAGCCAAGCCACCCCGGCTCCCTTCTGACAGGAACCAAATATATATATTTTTTTTTTTTAAACAACTTGATCCATCAGCAAAAGAAAGAAGGATAATATATACATATATAGAGTAATGAACTCTAAACTTTGGGGAAACACCGAGATCCCCTCCTCACATCTGCTGGAGTCAGAGAGATACTGAGGATCTAGGAGGGTGCACCAGTTTATATACCAGCACCCTCGAAGTTTTACTCTGACTCCATCTGCTGGACGGGGGACATAACCCCACCGTCTGGACTGATCCTGTACGTACAGGGAACACACGTTCACATCTCTATTAATCATTAACTCACCACCTCCATCCTGTTTCATTATAAAACTTTTTTTTATATATATTATTATGATGCAACATACGGCAATACAATGTGGTATTTTCATCCAATAGTATTTTTTTTAAAGATTTTTATACTTTTAATTTGTGCACAATTGCTTCTCCATTTTTCTCACACCACACGCAATGCTATACTTAGCTCTTAGATGATACTTTCTCCTTTGTTGTTTCTAGTTGCGAAAGTCAATCGATTTGTACAAGTTTCGGCACCCTGCCTTCTTCGGCTCTGCTACCAATATTGCTGCTAATCATTCTTGGACATTTACTGTACCTGTCAAATGAAAGGACTTCCTTCCCATACCTTACAATCTACCTGTACACCGATGTGATATGTAAATCGAACACCGGTATACAGAAAACAAATACATAAATAAATTATTTTTGCAAACAACTTCTGGAATCCAATAGTATAGCTCAATCTTATATCCCATTCTTAACTTTTCTTTTTAAACTTTGCTGTCTGTATTAATGCGATGTGACAAACTTCTTCAGTGCTGATAGTGTTAATATTCACTAGGTAGAGGATTTTTATATTGAGGCTCTATTAGAACCTGGTGTAGTGATCGGGATGAAGTCAAGTCTTTTTGAGGCAATTCTTTCTCAAACCATCAATTTTAATTAATTTTTTTCCCACAAAGGAAATTATTTTATCTAGTTCTTCCGCTTTAGCATTAAAAATAGAAATTAAATGGTTATTTGACACTGTTTGATTTTTTTGCATCTAATGTAACTTGTGAGAGAATTTTAGTTGTAATTGTACAAGCTGTGAGGGCTTTCAGCTGCTCATCTCCCCCACCACAGCTGTTACCCCCTCAACTCTGTTGAGATATTACAGAAGTAGTGGCTTTTTGTAACACTGATATAGAGGTCATTACGGAGCTCTCCCTACCACCCAAACTCAGTTCTCCCAGCTGTTGTAAATCGTTGGTTTCTCAGTTCTCATTCTTTTGTGGCACTATTGCTTTTGACCCGGGCCAATTGTAAAGCCGCTCCTACTTCTACCATTGTAGGTGAAAGTATATCAGTGTCTCCAGGGTGAGTGGGTTTACTTGGAAATCCGGGGCTAAGAGTAACTTGAAGAGTCAGGGGGGATGGTACACGCTCTTCGACCATCTCCCCAGCGACCGAGCACTCCGATATATAGAGGTTCCAGCTCCAGAAAAGAACTCGGGGATATGTGGCTGTCAGGGATCGATTGCTGGTGAGTTATAAATCTCATCTCTCAATTGGCCCTTTCTCTTAGTATGAGGCATTGAAAACAAAAAAAAAAGAGGGCCTTTCCTCCCGTTGTACTTAACCAGATCTAATCAGCTACAGTCAACTTTAAACCTCCTCCCTATCAGTGGAGGATTCATAGGAGAGGGAGAAGAAATTGATTTTATAACATACCCGGTTCACGAAGAGTCCTAAGCAACTTCCAATATACTGAAAAGTCCAACAAAGCTGCGCACCCCTTTGGTGCGTGCGGCTTTGGCAGCGCACCGGTGTCAACTGTGCGTTGCGGGAGGGACAGTTTTAAAGCCTAGCCATCCCTCCTGGATGACGTCAAACTCCCGATGTCCTCTCAGACGGTCCATAGGGACCAGGCTCCTCCTCTTACCCCCGGTATGGCTCTGAGGTAAGGAATCAGCTGCGTCTCCTCTCTCCTCTCCTCCTTGAGGACGCTCTTTTAACTGTTGGGGCCTGCTGTTTTGAAGGGCCCAGTGAAGAATATGCCTCAGATGGATGGACATACGAACCTCCAACCATGCTTTTGAGGCCTTCAATTTTTTGAGCACGTTGTCTTTGGGTCCTTGGCGACATGCAGCCACAATGCTCACATTTGCCTTGATCGTGGTCAGGTCCCAGGCAGCAGTAACACATATCATGTCCATCAGTGATGGACATGAACTTCCCGCAATGGCAGGGTTTGAACCCCGATGGTCATACAGCTTTTTTACACATTTTCTCGTCAAATACAAAAAAGAAGCTGAGGAGATCGAAGCTCTGCGAAAAAACAGACTGAGGAGATTCTGTTTTCCTGTGCAGGAACACACGCGCAGGTGCAGAGAGCAAAGCTCTAACCTCTGCTTAGGAAGCTCCACCTCCCGGGACCTGAAAGACAGTTCCCATGACAGCATGGCTAATTCAGCCCTGCTATCAACGGGAAAATCTGAAATATCACATTTCCATAAGTATTCAGACCCTTTACTCAGTACTTTTGTTGAGGCATCTTTTGCAGCAATTACAGCCTCAAGTCTTCTTGGGTATGGCACTACAATACTTGGCACACCTGGATTTGAGGATTTTCTCCCATTCTTCTCTGTAGATCCTCTCAAGCTCGGTCAGGTTGGATGGGACTGTCCGATGCATAGCTATTTTCAGATCTCTCCAGAGATGTTCAGTTGAGGACATTCACAGACTAGTCCTGAAATCACTCCTGTGTTGTCTTGGCTTTGTGCTTAGGGTCGTTGTCCTGTTGGAAGGTGAATCTTCACCTGAGTCTGAGGTCCTTAGCGCTCTGGAGCAGGTTTTCATCAAGGATCTCTCTGTACTTTGCTCCATTCATCTTTCCCTTGATCCTGAGTAGTCTCCCAGTTCCTGCAGCTGAAAAAGATCCCCACAGCATGATGCTGCCACCACCATGCTTTACCGTAGGAATGGTATTTGCTAGGTGCCTGGTTTCCTTCAGACATAATACTTGGCATTCAGACCAAAGAGTTCAATCTTGGTTTTGATGGACCACAAAACCTTGTTTCTCATGCAGGAGAGTCCTTTAAGTACCTTTTGGCAAACTTCAAGCAGGCTGTCATCTGCCTTCTTTTGAGGAATGGCTTCCATCTGGCCACCCTACCATAAAGGCATGATTGGTGGATGGTTGTCCTTCTGGAACATTCTCACATCTTCACAGCAGAACTCTGGAGCTCTATCAGGGTGACCATCAGGTTCTTGGTCACTTCCTTGACCAAGGCCCTTTTCCACTGATTGCAGCTAGCTCTAGGAAGAGTCCTGGTGGTTCTGAACTTCTTCCATTTAAGAATGATGGAGGCCACTGTATTCTTTGGGACCTTCAATACTGCAGCAATTTTTCTGTACCCTTCTCCATATCTGTGCCTTGAAACAATCCTATCCCGGAGGTCTGCAGACAATTCCTTGGACTTCATGACTTTGATTTTGCTTTGACATACACAGTCAACTGTGGGACCTTATGTAGACAGGTGTGTGCCTTTCCAAATCATGTCCAATCAATTTAATTTACAACAGGTGGACTCTGAGAAATATCTCAAGGATGATCAGTGGAAACAGGATGCATCTGAACTCAACTTTGAGTATCATAGCAAAGGGTCTGAATACTTATGTAAATGGGATAGTTCTATTTTTTTAAAAATTAATTTGCACACATTTCTACAAACCTGATGTAGACTGAGGAGAGAAAAAATGCATATTATCCATTTTAGAATAAGGCTGTAATGTACTATATATACAGGAAAACCCCAAAGGGTAAGAATAATAGAAGCAGCAGGCTATGAACCAAGAGACCAGGGTTCAAGTCCCACTGTTGCTTCTTGTAAACATGGGCCACTTTACCCTCCATTGCCTCAGGTACAAACCTAGATTGACATCAGTTTGCTCAGTTTCCATCTGCTGGTAGAGGTGCATAACCCACTGGTCCTAAATCTATCTGTCCACATGCTAGGAAAGACCAAAGTTCACCACCCTTGGTTTATGCTACTGTAAAATGTGCTTTAAATATAAACTTGAAAAAATGTTGCACGCTCATGATGTTGTGCGTCTTTAATTATATATCGCGGTAGTTGTTAACAGGGGCGGATTGGCCTATCGGGGGATTGGGCTTCCCCCGGTGGGCCGGTCGCTCCCATCACGTGATTTTTTTTTTTTTTAAAACGTCCCGGCCAAAAACAGAAGAGGGTCTGCTGGCGTTGTGGCCCCAAGAGAAACCTGCGGGCAGGGCCGGTGGAAGCACTAGGCCTGGGCCGCCGCGAGCAGTGGTATCCCGAGGGGAGCCAATGCCCCCGGGCGCAGGGAGGCTCATGCGGCGCTGCAACAGGCAGATCGACAAAAGATTGCGTTTAAACGCGCTGATGCTCCTCCTCCTTCCTGTGCGGCCCCGGAAGTAAACATTGCCGGAGCCACGTGGGCAGGGAGGAGAAGCATCAGCGCGTGCAGAACATGAATATGTGCATGCCTGGGGGATGGGGAGGGAGTGGTGTGAAAATGAATGGAAGCCTGCCTGGGGGTCAGTGTGTGTGTGAGAGAATGACTGGGAGCTTGCCTGGGTGTGTGTGTTTGTGTGTATGTGAGGGAGCCAGTGAATGTGAGAGCATGAGTGTGTATGAGAAAATCCAAGGGAGTAAGAGTTTGTGTGGAGGGGGAGAGAATGTCTTAGAGCCTGAGAGTGTGTCAGTGTCTGTGAGAGCGAGAGGTTATGGTGGGTATAAGAGCATGAATGCGTATGTATATGACAGTATATGTGTGAGAGAGAATGGAAATGTGAGTATGTGTGAGAGAGAGAGGATAACCTCCTAATCCTTGACAATATCAGGGTGACTGGAAATCAAGAGCTCCCACAAAAGGGGACAGCAGGGGCGTTTTAAAATCCTTATTAGTTTTAATTATTGAATATTATTTGATGTCTGCTCTTTTTGAAATATTTTATTGGTGTTATATACAAATTTTTTAAAATTTCCCTGAGTTAAATTACTGGAGGTTCTATTCATCAGCATTTTTGAAATATACATTTTTAGTATGATTTTCCTATTGTGATGTTTTATAATTCTTGATTTTATTGTTTGATGTTTTATGAGGAATGATGGTATTTTCTGTTTTTCCATTGCTGCATTAGATACAGTTTAACTTGTTTTGATTTCCAGTTCAGTTTGTCTGTGCATTTCTGTGTATATTTTATGGTCCCTTTATTCTATATTTGGTGACTCACCAAATTGTATGTGTAATTGGGTACCCATGGGCCAGTGTGGAGAAAAGTCCCCCAGGACCACTATTTTCCCACAATCCGCCCCTGGTTGTTAAATCTTTCCAATAACTTCTCTAATTCTGGTGACTAGCACAGCTGTGCTCTGAACATGGCTGCTCTCTAATATTCTGGAAAACTGCAGGGGAACTGCATTTCAAGCAACCAAACCCAGGTTATGTTACCTGAATTATTACTGTTAAAAGGCAAAAATTCATTTAATTTTCAATTTTTACCTCATTTGAACTGCAATGAAAAGTCTTGTGACTAGTATAAGGTTTTATAAAAATTATGTACTATGAAAGGTTTTATGATATTTACTTATAGATAGAAATGCAACCTGTGATACACCTGAACATTACTGTGGTTTCTCCTGCTGATGGCAAATGCTTGAATCTGTGGGGATTTTTCAGACCAAGTCTGTCTCTTTTTCCATGCCCACAACTTGTAGAAAATGAGTAATGCTCATGCGCAGCTGTAACTGCTGATCCAAGCTTTTGCATCACAAGCACCCTAGGTTCTCAAGTAGTTCAGTATGAATCAGTGATTTAATATCTTTTCAGCAAATGTCATCTTATGCACAAACCCGCCTTGCCATATTCCCAATAATCAAGCTATAATTGTCCTTCAAAAGCTTGGTTTTATTTCCTTTTAAAACTCCAGTACTATTATTTTGCCTTCCAAATGCATGAGCATCTCTCCAAACTTGGATGTCAAAAAACCAGCTTCCCTGATCGTGCCCTAGCTCTGAAAGGGTCGGTGACTATATTACGGGAGCTTCAGTAAATGTATATAAAAATGTATATTTTGCTCTTATGTTTTAAATGTTATGTTTTAAATGTTATTCAAAAAAGTTATACAATATGTTACTCAAAAAAGTTCTTTGTTATATGTAATTGCCCACAAGCAAGCTTATTCAACTGTTCTCTGTAAACCGATTTGATTTACATATAATGTAAGAAGATCGGTATATAAAAACCATAAATAAATAAATAAATAAATAAGTTTTGTTTGACTGCTTAATTGGGGGGGGGGGGGGGGCAGGTGCCAATGGGTAAGGTAAACTTATTCCGAGGTGAGGCAAGGGGGTGCTCATTCAGTACTAAAACCTGCAGCTACGCTTCAGTGCCTCTGGCCTCTCCGAGCCAAAATGTCATGCTCGGAATTTACATTCCCATGGTAACCGCGCGCCTCCCGCCCATCAGTTAAAAATGTGTTCATTCCGGCGCCGTGGGAGAAAGAACCGAGCACCGCTTCACCCCGCGCGCTCAGAGCGGCTCCCGGTGCCGCTGCTCTCACAGCACTTCAGCCCCGTCCTCGATCAACCTCTGTCAACAGCTCCGCTCCGCCCGTTCCCTCTCCGGTAGTGCTCATATTCACAACAAGGCAAAGTACTGTCCTGAAATAGTATTATCTGCGAGAAACATTTCTTACCAGCCTAAAGGTATTTTATCTGAGACCAACGTTATTTTTAAGCGCAAACCTCGCTTGCGCTCTGCGGCCAGAAAAAAACTACGAGCCGCCGCCGCCGCCGAGTTAGGAGCAGCAGCGATAGGCGCACACAGGCAGCGCGCGCAACGGTCCCTACCACCGCGGAACCGGAAGCAGCCGTCCCCTTCCAGATAGGAGGCTGTGACGTTTGGGTTGCTGCACATGCGCGGAATCCCCCCCCCCCCCCCCCCCCCCCCGCCTTTCCAAGATGTCGGCCAGATACGAATGTGGAAGCTAAGGGAGGAAGAATCGTGGATTATTGTTGGGGATATTGCGGTCAAACCCTCCCCTGCAGAAAAGAACTCCTAGGAATTAAGCAGCAGCCCAGTTTGGTGAGAACCCCGCATGCTTGCCAACACAGGCCAACGTCGCTCAGAATAGAGCCGGGCTGAGATTTCCCTTTTCTTTTTTTTTTTTTTGTTGGTATACGGAAGGACCGCGCCCAGCCCACAGTGCAGGTCAGTCAGGCTTTTAACTTTCACGCATGAATGTTTGATTTCTTCCTGACGACAGTTAACACTCTGCTCCCTCTCCTACGTGGGAGTGAGGGGGACAATGATGGTTTGATCTTTTTTGTGCGGTTTTTTTTTTTTTAAAAGCTCGGAGGAGAAGCCCTTGGGGAAGAGAGCGGTGCTTTGCCTTCTGGTGGGGAGAGGGCGGAGGACCTGGGGGTTCTTCTCCTAACTCTCTGAAATCTGTTCTGAACTCTCTCAGCCGAGGGAGTTCAACTTCAATCTCAGTTAATTCTGCTCCTCTCTAATTCATTCATGCTGCATGTGGTCTGGTTTTAACTTTATTCTAACGGTATTAGTTTATTGCAGGAAAACATTTTTTCATATAGTATTGTGTTTCCTCAGACATGGGGGTAATATTTACATTTGCGAAAGCAGAAGTATGTTTCGGATAAGAAAAGTGTGGCCTAATGATCTTTCTGTCTGTTGACATTTCTTATTTTTGCTGAGACCTTTCTGTGGCCCAAGTAAGACCTCCTTTCCTTTGCAATCCTTGTACTGAGAGGCAAGTGGTAGCATAACTCATAGTAAAATGTAAATAACAGCCAGTGAAGACCAAAAAGAGCCATCCAATCTGCTCAGCAAAATGACTTAAGGTTAGAATCGCTGATCGCCTTTGTTTTAGAGTTATTTTAACTACCACTTTTGCAGGTTGCCCCCAGGCAGAAGTGTTATACCATTACCATTGGTTATCTCTGTTCATTTCCATCCTCCAGCCACTAGAGATCTTGTGTATGTATTTCCTTTTTGAATTCTGTGTTAGCTTGTTCTCCCTATCTATTCTGGGATGGCATTCCAGACATCCATGATCATTTGTGTGTACTTTATTTCCTGCCATTGTGCCTGAATTTACCTGGAGCTTCATATCAAGACTCCTTAGTCCTACCGCTTTCTTTCCAGTGAAAAAGATTTGATTCCTGTGCATTAATATCTTTCAGTATTATACCCCTCTTGCCTCTTTTCTCTGGGTTATACATATTTCTGAATGTGGGAGGAGGAATAGCCTAGTGGGCTACAAACCAGGAGACCAGGGTTCGAGTCCCGCTGTTGCTCCTTGTGACCTTGGGCAAGTCACTTTACTCTCCATTGCCCCAGGGACAAACTTACAGTACTGATACAGTACAGTGCACTCTGGTGGAGCGCACTGTTAACCCGCGTTTGGACGCGCTAGCTTTACCCCTTATTCAGTAAGGGGTAATAGCGTGTCGAAAACACGCGTCCAACTCCCCCAAAACTAATAGCGCATTCCCGCACGATTCAGTAAGTAAAATGTGCAGCCGGCACCTGGAAAGTGCACAGAAAAGCGGTAAAAATATCATAGCGAGAGGTCCCAAAAGTTAAAAATAATTAAAAATGTAAAAAAAAAAATTAAAATCGTCCCGCGGCTCGCGGGTTGAAAACCGGACACTGTCAGCGGGTTCAGAAACCGGACGCTGGCAAAATTGAGTGTCGGCTGTCAAACCCGCTGACAGCCACCGCTCCTGTCAAAAAAGAG
The DNA here is from genome assembly GCF_901001135.1 of Rhinatrema bivittatum. NCBI lineage: Eukaryota > Metazoa > Chordata > Amphibia > Gymnophiona > Rhinatrematidae > Rhinatrema > Rhinatrema bivittatum. The sequence continues at coordinate 61,802,659 of NC_042615.1, read as the reverse complement.
GCGCTAGGGATGCGCTAGTGTCCCTAGCGCCTTGTTTTACCACGGGCCCTAATTTGAATTTTTTTTTTTTTTTTTACTGAATCTCGCGCACAGGAGAGTGGTCCCGTTACTTTTACTGTATCGGCCTGTTAGATTTAAGCCCTCTGGGGATAGGGAAATACCTACAGTACCTAAATGTAAACTGATGTGTTATCTCAGATCGAATGTCGGTATATAAAAATAAATAATAATATTTAGGTTCTCAAGTCTCATCTCGTATGTCTTTTGGTGTAGGCTCTATACCATTTTGGTTGCCCTTTTCTGGGCCTCATCTAACTGCTCTCTATCCTTTTTGAGGTATGGCCTCCAGGACTGAACACAGGCCTCACCAGTGATCTATACAGGGTCATAATCATTTTATTATTCCTTTATTCCTGCTAGTTAAGCATCTTTTTGTGCAGCCAGCATCCCTTTGTCCCTAATTGCTGCCTTGTTGCATTGCTTTACCACTTTTAGATCATCGAGCACTACCTGCTGAGGTTTCTCACCTGGTTCGTGCACATCAGTTTCTCACCCCCCCCCCCTCCCCACCACCACCACTTACAGCTCCTTTGGATTTCTGCATTCCAAATGCATGATTCTGCCTTTGCATTGGAACCTAGCTACCAAACCTCTGATCACTCCTCAAGCTTTCTTAGATCACGTCATTTTCTCTACTCCTTCAGGGATGTCCACTCTGTTACATATCTTAATGTCATCTGCAGAAAGACAAACTTTTCCTTCTAACTCCTCTGCAGCATTGCTCACAAACATATTGAATAGAATGGGCCCTGGAACCAATCAGTGAGGCATTCAACTAATCCCCCTCCTCTACTCAGAAGGGAGTTCCATTTACCACTACTTGCTGCCATCTGTCCGTTGGCCAGCCAGTGTCTTAATTCATTCCACCACCTTGGGGCCCACTTGCAGGCTGCTCATTCTATTCATGAGCCTCCTATGTGGGGTTGTAGCAGAAACTTTCTTGAAATCTAAGTAAATCACATCAAGTACCTGCCCTTGATGTAGTCACCCAGTCAAAATGAATTGGATTTGTTTGACAAGATCTTCCTCTGGTAATACCGTGTTGCCTCAGATCTTGCAACCCACTGTTCTTTCCTTCAGCAGGGTCTCCATTAATTTTCCCATCACCAAGGTAATGCTAACTGACCTGTAGTTTTCAGCCTCCTCTCTGTTACCACTTTTGTAACATACATAGTAACACAGTAAAGATAAAGATCAACTAGTCCATTCAGTCTGCCCAGCAAGTTGCCCATGATAATTGCCGTTTCCTATAGTTTACCTTCATGCATTCTGTGAAGGATACATGCTCTGTGCAGGTTACCCCCATGTGTTCTGTTAAGGATAGTAACTGCTAGGGATGTGCATCCGTTGGTCATTCATTTTGCAGTACATGCATTAGTGTCCGTGTTTGTATAGTGGAAAACATACATGTGTGCTGTGAAACAAATGACTAACAAATGCATGTTTCCAGTAACTGCTGTTCATCACCATGCAGAAATGTTACCCCATTTCTTCATTCCCAACTTCAAGCTTCTAGGGATCCACAACCAACCTTCTCTAGTCTTGTGGTTCCACTCCCCTCTCCAAGGATCTATTGAACAGGTTCTTCATTGGATCTGCCAGCACCTCTGAGCTCCCTTACTATTCTGGGATGATGTATCCCACCCTGACTAATTACCGTGTCCTCTTTCATTTTGCTAGTTCTATCAGAACAGTTTCCTGTAATTGAGTGCAGGAGTTGCCTAGGGGATAGAGCAGTGGGCTACGAACCAGGAGACCAGGGTTTGAGTCCTTCTGTTGTTCCTTGTGACCTTGGGCAAGTCACTTTACCCTCCATTGCCTCAGTTACAAACTTACAGGCCGATTCAGTAAAAGTCGCGGGAGAGCGGGCGAGCTCCCAGGCCACTCTCCTGTGCGCGCAATTCAGTATTTAAATGAGGGCCCGCGGTAAAAAGAGCCGCTAGGGACACTAGCGCGTCCCTATTGCCTCTTTTTTTGACAGGAGTGGCGGCTGTCAGCGGGTTTGACAGCTGACGCTCAATTTTGCCGCATTGGTTCTCAAACCCGCTGACAGCCACGGTTCGGAAACCGGACGCTGGCAAAATTGAGCAGTTGGTTTTCAAGCTGCGTGCCGATTTAAAAATTTTTTTTTTTTAATTATTTTTAACTTTTGGAACCTCAGACTTAATATCGCCATGATATTAAGTCGGAGGGTGTACAGAAAAGCAGTTTTTACTGCTTTTCTGTGCACTTTCCCAGTGCTGGAAGAAATTAATGCCTATCTTTGGGTAGGCGCTAATTTCTGAAAGTAAAATGTGCGGCTTGGCTGCACATTTTACTTACTGAATCGCGCGGGAATAACTAATAGGGCCACAACATGCATTTGCATGTTGCGGGTGCTATTAGTTTCGGGGGGGGAGGGGGTTGGATGCGTGTTTTCGACCCCTTACTGAATAAAGTGTAAAACTAGCGCGTCAAACGCGCGTCCAAATGCGAGTTAACAGTGCGCTCCACCGGAGCACACTGTACTGTATCGGCCTGTTAGATTGTAAGCCTTCTGGGGATAGGGAAATACCTACAGTACCTGAATGTAATCCACTTTGAAGTGCTGAAAAAATGTGAAAAGCGGAATAAATAAATAAATGTATCTATCCTAAACCTATTTTCTCTTGCCAACCAGCAGAGAATTCTTTAGTGAACATTGAATTGAAATGTTTATTATTTCTATTTTATTCTCCTCTTCCTCCACATATTGCTCCTTGTCATTGTGATCTGTAGATGGAACGATGGTATAAAATGTCTAAATCTTTCTGTCATTCAATTCCACCTCTGGCCTTCCTTCTTTCTCTGCGCTAGCTGAGAAATGTTTTGTCACGTTGCTTTACTATCTTAACTATCCTTTTTCCCACTCGAGCTTTTGATTACTTTGTGTCTCTTTCAGTTTCACTGGTATGCTTCCCTGTGTTCTTTTTGAGATTCCTTGTATTTTTTTAATTCAGATTTTCATTTTTTTCAGCCATTACTTTGGTGGCTGTTCTTTTTTTCTCTTTTATTTACTTTTCTTACAAAAAGATTTGTTGTCATTATTATAGCGCCTTTTATTTTTTGCACTGTCCCACATCAACTATTTATAAATTCCATTTATGAAACAGCCCTTCCATCAAAGGCTCTGGACGAGTACAAAACATACAAAATAGTTGTGATTGCTGAAGTGTATCTCCTAAAACTTATAGAGAAAACATAAACAAAGTAAAGCATTTAAGAACACATAAAATAAGAAAAGATCACTAATCGAGAAATATATAAACATATGTAACAAAAATCAATTCTACTACACTTCACATTGCTTCTTGCAAGAGTGTTGATAACTAAGATATTCTTCAAAACATTGGAATACTTTGCCCAAGATATTCAAAGAAACAGACCTAGGAATTAGAGAGCTTTCATCCTGGTATCTATCGATTCAACCTCTTTAACTAAGAGATTTTCATCAGGATCTCTGGGGAAGATTACAAATTCCTTATTGGAATACTGTCAGATTTATTTATAAAATTTAATTGCTTTCCAGTTTTCACAATAAAATCTTTCAAAGCAATGTACATAATTACAAAATAAAACTTAAAACAACATCCCAAAACACAAATCGTGGACAAGAATTGTGAAGCAATTTAAAATTAAATGTTAATACTTTAAATTGTCTCTGTAAGTGAAGGATAACCAATGAAACAATTTTCAAGGTATGAGAAACATGAGCAAGTCATCTAAGATTTCATCATATTTTCACTGCTGTATTTTGAACAAGTAGCAGATGGTGTACTGAGGTCTTTTTTAGTTCAATATATCTCTTCTCAGCCTTCCAGTTCTCTTCAAGGTACTTTCCCATTTAACCAAAGCCAATATTTTTGGAATCCAGGAATTTGAGCTTCATCAATCTCCTCTCTGCCTCAGCCATTATATCATCCCATACCAAAACATGTGATGGCCATTAGTGCTCAGGTGGGTACCTAACTGGACATTATAGGACTAGTTTCCTTTCCATTTGTGAATATGAGGTACACTATCGCCCCTTCCCTTGTGGGTTCACATACCATTTATTTGAACTGAGTCACTCTGAAGGGCATTGACAGTCTTTGTTTCCTAAATATTCTGCAGAAGGGATGCTCCAGTCCACATCCAGCAGATTAAAGTTTCCAAACAGCAACAATTCTTCTTCCTTGCCACCTTTTGGATGCCTTTAGCCAGATCTCTATTCAGCTTTTTTGTTTGAGTTGGATCCATGTACAGCATATCTGTGTAAACGGAAGTGCCATTTTTTTTTTTTGTAAGCTTCCAGTACTTCCTCCTTTCACCATGAACCCTGCATTTCAGTTGCTTGCATATCGTTTTTGACATAAAGAGCTACTATTTCCTTTTTTTCTGTCATCTTTATCCTTCCTTAACAGACTATAGCCTGTATGCCATTCACTGAACCATATCTATATAGTAGTGACAGTATCCAAATCTGCCTCTACCATCAGGGCCTGCAGATCTGGAACTTTATTGCCCAGCCTACAAATATTTAAGAACATAAGAACATGCCATAATGGGTCAGACCAAAGGTCCATCAAGCCCAGCATCCTGTTTCCAACAGTGGCCAATCCAGGCCATAAGAACCTGGCAAGTACCCAAAAACTAAGTCTATTCCATGTAACCATTGCTAATGGCAGTGGCTATTCTCTAAGTGAACTTAATAGCAGGTAATGGACTTCTCCTCCAAGAACTTATCCAATCCTTTTTTAAACACAGCTACACTAACTAACTGCACTAACCATATCCTCTGTCAACAAATTCCAGAGTTTAATTGTGCGTTGAGTGAAAAATAACTTTTTCTGATTAGTTTTAAATGTGCTACTTGCTAACTTCATGGAGTGCCCCCTAGTCTTTCTATTATCCGAAAGAGTAAATAACTGGTTCACATTAACCCGTTCTAGACCTCTCATGATTTTAAACACCTCTATCATATCCCCCCTCAGCTGTCTTTTTTTCTCCAAGCTGAAAAGACCTAACCTCTTTAGTCTTTCCTCATAGGGGAGCTGTTCCATTCCCCTTATCATTTTGGTAGCCCTTCTCTGTACCTTCTCCATCGCAATTATATCTTTTTTGAGATGCGGCGACCAGAATTGTACACAGTATTCAAGGCACGGTCTCACCATGGAGCGATACAGAGATATTATGACATTTTCCGTTTTATTCACCATTCCCTTTCTAATAATTCCCAACATTCTGTTTGCTTTTTTGACTGCCGCAGCACACTGAACCGACGATTTCAATGTGTTATCCACTATGACGCCTAGAATTCTTTCTTGGGTGGTAGCTCCTAACATGGAACTTGACATTGTGTAACTACAGCATGGGTTATTTTACCCTAAATGCATCACCTTGCACTTATCCACATTAAATTTCATCTGGCATTTGGATACTCAATTGTCCAGTCTCAGAAGGTCTTCTGCAATTTATCACAATCTGCTTGTGATTTAACTACTCTGAACAATTTTGTATCATCTGCAAATTTGATTACCTCACTTGTCGTATTTCTTTCCAGATCATTTATAAATATATTGAAAAGTACGGGTCCTGATACAGATCCCTGAGGCCACTCCACTGCCCACTCCCTTCCATTGGGAAAATTGTCCCTTTAATCCTACTCTCTGTTTCCTGTGTTTTAGCCAGTTTGTGATCCACGAAAGGACATCGCCACCTATCCCATGACTTTTTACTTTTCCTAGAAGCCTCTCATGAGGAACTTTGTCAAATGCCTTCTAAAAATCCAAATATACTACATCTACTGGTTCACCTTTATCTACATGTTTATTAACTCTTTCAAAAAAGTGAAGCAGATTTGTGAGGCAAGACTTGCCTTGGGTAAAGCCATGCTGACTTTGTTCCATTAAACCATGTCTTTCTATATGCTCTGTGATTTTGATATTTAGAACACTTTCCACTATTTTTCCTGGCACTGAAGTCAGGCTTAACTGGTCTTTAGTTTCCCAGATCGCCCCTGGAGCCCTTTTTAAATACTGGGGTTACATTAGCCACCCTCCAGTCTTCAGGTACACTGGATGATTTTAGTGATAGGTTACAAATTTTTACTAATAGGTCTGAAATTTCATTATTTACTTCCTTCAGAACCCTGGGGTGTATACCATCCGGTCCAGGTGATTTACTACTCTTCAGTTTGGCAGTCAGGCTTACCATATCTTCTAGGTTCACTGTGATTTGGTTCAGTCCATCTGAATCATTACCCATGAAAACCTTCTCTGATACGGGTATCTCCCCAACATCCTCTTCAGTAAACACTGAAGCAAAAAAATCATTTAATCTTTCTGCGATGGCCTTGTCTTCTCTAATTGCCCGTTTAACCCCCTCGATCATCTAACGGTCCACCTGACTCCCTCACAGGCTTTCTGCTTCAGATATATTTTTAAAAGTTTTTACTGTGAGTTGTTGCCTCTACAGCCAACTTCTTTTCAAATTCTTTCTTAGCCTGTCTTATCAATGTCTTACATTTAACTTTCCAACGCTTATGCATTATCCTATTTTCTTTTGTTGGATCCTTCTTCCAATTTTTGAATGAAGATCTTTTGGCTAAAATAGCTTCTTTCACCTCCCCTTTTAACCATGCCAGTGATCGTTTTTGCCTTCTTTCCACCTTTCTTAATGTGTGGAATACATCTGGACTGTGCTTCTAGGATGGAACTTTTTAACAATGACCACGCCTCTTGCACACTTTTTACCTTTGTAGCTGCTCCTTTCAGTTTCTTCTAACTATTTTTCTCATTTTATCAGTTTCCATTTTGAAAGTTTAGCATGAGAGCTGTGGATTTGCTTACTTTCCCCCTTCCAGTCATTAATTCAAATTTGATCATATTATGATCACTATTGCCAAGCGGCCCCACCACCGTTACATCTCTCACCAAATCCTGTGCTGCACTGAGAATTAGATCTAAAATTGCTCCCTCTCTTGTCTGTTCCTGAACCAATTGCGCCATAAAGCTGTCATGTATTCCATCCAGGAACACTATCTCTCTAGCATGTCCCGATAATACATTTACCCAGTCAATAATGGTGTAATTTAAATCTCCCATTATTACCGCACTACCAACTTGGTTAGCTTCTCTAATTTCTCTTAGCATTTCACTGTCCATCTCACCATCTTGACCTTATGCAGGATGTTTATCCTGTTGGACTCTATGCCATCCCGGACATAAAGCGCCACACCGCCTTCCAGGTGCTCCTCTCTGTCATTGTGATATAATTTGTACCCCGGTATAGTACTGTCCCATTGGTTATCCTCCTTCCACCATGTCTCTGAGATGCCAATTAAGTCTGTCATTCACTGCTATACATTCTAATTCTCCCATTTTTCTTCTTAGACTTCTGGCATTAGCATACAAATATTTCAAGTTTGTTTTTTGTTTGTATTTTCATTCTGCTTTTTAATTGATAGGGATAAGTTAGAATTTTTTTAGCTGAAGTGAGTTTTTAGTTTTATGAACTTGGACTACTTTTCTTATTATTGGAACCTCACTGTCGGGATGCGCTAATTCTAATGCATCATTAGTATCCTTTGAAGATACCATGCGCTGCTGAGCGACTGTCTGTTTTCCCCTTTGTTCTTGTTTAAAAGCTCTATCTCCTTTTTAAAGGTTTGCGCCAGCAGTCTGGTTACACCTTGATTAAGGTGGAGCCCATCCCTTCAAAAGAGACTCCCCCCTTCCCCAAAAGGTTCCCCAGTTCCTTACAAAATTGAATCCCTCTTCCTTGCACCATCGTCTCATCCACGCATTGAGACTCCGGAGCTCTGCCTGCCTCTGGGGATCTGCACGTGGAACAGGGAGCATTTCAGAGAATGCTACTCTGGAGTTCTGGATTTAAGCTTTCTACCTAAGAGCCTAAATTTGGCTTCAAGAACCTCCCTCCCACATTTTCCTATGTCGTTGGTGCCCACATGTACCACGACAGCCGGCTCCTCCCCAGCACTGTCTAAAATCCTATCTAGGTGATGCGCGAGGTCCGCCACCTTTGCACCAGGTAGGCAAGTTACCAGACGATCCTCATGCCAGCCACCCAGCTATCTACATTCCAATAATCGAATCACCAATTATGACGGCCAACCTAACACTTCTCTCCTGGGCAGTAGGCCTTGGAGACACATCCTTGGTTCGAAAGGACAATGCACCCTCTGGAGAGCAGGTCCTTGCTACAGGATCCTTCCCTGTTGCTCCAGGTTGATGCTCTCCCATCACGAGACCACCTTCCTCCAAGGCAGCACCAGGGCTGCCAGTCTGAAGTTGGGACTTGGCTACTATGTCCCTGAAGGTCTCATCTATATACCTCTCTGTCTGCCTCAGCTCCTCCAGGTCTGCCACTCTAGCCTCCAGAGATCGGACTCATTCTCTGAGAGCCAGGAGCTCTTTGATTTGCATGCACATGTACAACTTCTCACCAGTGGGTAAAAATTCATACATGTGACACTCGATGCAAAAGACTGGGAAGCCCCCCTCTTGCTGCTGGACTGCAGCCGCCTTCTCCTTGTCATAAAATAATTTAATTCGGTGGAGAGATCTTGCAACTTTCTGCACAACAGTAGATTTCAAAATAACTGTTTTATGTGCCTCAACCTTGTGCAACATAAGAGTAGTGACTGATTCAGCGCCTCAGTCCTCCTTAACGCTGCCCTGGCCTTATCTTCATTTTCTCAAAAGGGGCATTTCCTTGCAATAGACAGCACTATCAACTTCCCCTGAATAGTAGCCTTAGCCACCTCCCAGATTATATAGGTCTGGATACATCTTCATTGTTCACCTAACCCCCCCCCCCCCCCCCCCCCCCCAAACAATTCCTCTCTGGCATCCATAACAGAAGAGCATATTTTCTTATCTCTTAACAAGCAATCATCCAACCTCCATCCCTGCAGAGTTTGATCCCCAGTATCCAAAGTGCTTTTGAACATAACTAGGGCATGGTCAAACCACTCAGTGTTTTCCACATCAACAGAGAGAAAAGGGATCCCAATTCTCTCCCATCAATGAAAATAAAATGAATCCTCAAAAACGAGTTATGAGGAGTATCGTAAAGTGTAGTGTCTTAGGCGGGGGTATAAAGCTCTCCAAGCAACTACTAAAGCATATTCCGCAAGCAGTCCTTCAGACATCTGAGCCTTACGACACAGAGCACTGGCGATCTAACCAAGGAGAGAGACTTAAATTAAAGCGTTCCTCCCCCCGATAAACCCTTTCCCTTCTGAAAAAGCAAACCTGCTGAGAGCAAAGTAATCTGAGTCATGTTTGGGGTGTTGTGGAACACCCGCCACCCTACCTTTGATAAAAATATAATGCGCCTCAGATCCTTCTGAGTTTTACTTGCAATAAGTCGGAAACGTTTAGCAAACCTACCCGCCTTCTTAACAACATCAGAGGCCAAATAAGAAGAGGCAATGTATTTGCTCCTAAGACTGAATTGCTTATTTTCTTTTTATTTTTGAAATGCACTTCCTGAATAAACCAAAACTTTTTTTTTTTCCCCTATAAGGGGAGTTTAGCCCCTTTACATTAAGCAAGTAACTATAAGCTACAAAGGTTGAGACATGGAAACAGGATAAAAACTTCATCAACACCAGGGCAAACGTGCCCTGCACACATAATAAAATACATCAGGCCACTTTGCAAAACCAAGAAAACAAAAAGAAAAGCGAACCAACCAAACACCCCCCAGCCTAGAACCCAGGAAGCAGCCTAGCGTGGCCAGCCTGATGTCTAATGTGGGAAAGGCAACCTGATCCTCACCAAGAAACAGTGCAAAACTAATGGGTAACACAACCAAAATGAGAGAGAATGTGAATATGGGGAACAGAGCGACCTCACCCGAACTAAAAATTAAAATAAATTTAAATTAAAATTAAAATTTAAATAAATAAATAAAAAGGGAACTTGTGAAAGCAAGTAAACTAACTCCAACAGAACTAACTCCCTTGTACAATCACAGTCGCACTGCTGTGCAACCCCCTCCCCCTCCCCCCCCCAAAAAAAACAAACAAACCAGAAGAAAGGCATACGGGAGTTATCAAAAGGACAGGAAAAGGCACACGTGCGCACACACACACACGCAGTGACACTCAGTATAAGAAAGAGAGTGGCAGTAGAAATAAGCAACAGCACAAAAGTCCTTTTGTAACAACTATGAGTCAAAAGAAACAGAACTGGTCCAGCATTTCCAACATTAGCCATGAGTTCCACCTCCTGTTTCTTCCTCTGAGCATGGTGATTCCTTCTAGGAGGAACCTCTGATCAGTCCTGCTCCATGGAAGAAAGCCCTCTTCTTGACTTTGATCTTCCAAGCAGATGCTCAGTAACCACTTTTATAGTCCTCCAGCTCTGTGACACGATCATCTCTACCATCCCAGGTAAACTGCAGAGAAAACAGAAAGCCCTGTCTCTATTGTTTTCCTTTATCTCTCAGCACAGTGCTGAGGGGACTGAAGCTTTTCCTTCTCTTCAAAATATATTAAGACAAGTTTTGAAAATTCTTGATTTTTTTTGCTCCTTGACATTCCAGTAAACAAACCATAGCAGAGTTCCTCCTAATGTAATTCCAAAATAATAGGTAGTGTAAAAATATTTTTCACAAGGATTTAGAAAATGTACGGTATATACTTTGTAAATCAGATACTTGTGCTCAATAGAGTAATCTATTGCCTCTTCCCCACAATGGGCTTCAGGCAAGGTCATTTGGGAGCACTTAGAATCAAATCATTTACAGGCTTTTACTATTTGAACTGTGATTCAACCTCAAATTTAATATGACTAAGCTACCCACAACTTATCTTGTAAATCACTGCTTGAAGTCTACCATGACTAACACTCCCTTATAAAAGTCTTCCTTTTAATTTTCAATTTGTGTCCTTGAATGTCCCTGACATGGCCCATGTTTAACATTGCAAATGTCTCCTGGGGTCAGATACAAATATGTTAGCGGAATAAAAAATCAAGTGTAACCAAATAAAATGTCATACACTCCTCTCCTCTTATTCTTAATTTATAACATGAAGTTTTCAAGACAGCACTCTGACAGTACCCCTTTCTTCATCCAGACAACCATTTGATGAAATTAAACACAATATATTGTAAATATTTATTCCTTAACTGATCAGTTTTCCTGCTCTAATTCTTTCCCACAGTTAGACTTTACCCTGTTTTAATGTAACTTTACGACCTTTGCACTTGTTAATGTTCTGTTATTTGACTCACTCCCATTCAGGCCTATCCTGTAAAGTGCGGCCGCGTTTACCCTGCTCCTAAGCCGCTTTTAACTCACGTTCCGGCCGCGTTAGCCCTTCCTGCAATCCCGAATCCCCTTTAACCTACTCCTACCGCGTCCTAAATTCCCCGGGTAACCCCTTCCGCCCGTGGCATGTATATTGCATGCAAACGAGCGAATTAGCTCGATATTGCATGCAAACGAGCCAATTAGCTATTCCCCTAGCATCCCGTAACCCGCGCCCCGACTAACGCTACCTTTCCCTGCCGTTTTGTCGCGCGTTTAACCTGCAAACTTATCGCCTACCCTGACCCAGGCGGTAGAGGCATGGGTAAGGGTAGGTGGCAAGCTTTCCCCCAGCCCCCGCTCACCTGCCCCGGCCGCGATCATGGGTGCCGGTCTCCGTGGCAGCCCCAGTCCTCTCCCCTCCTCCCGAAGCCAAAAAAAAAAAAGCTTTTTTTTTTTTGGCTTCGGGAGGAGGGGAGAGGACTGGGGCTGCCACGGAGACCGCTTTCCCCCGTGCAAGTAAGTTGTTTCGCCGCTTGTCTCTTCTCCCCCCTCCCGGAGCAGGGCGCGAAAAGCAGCCTTGCTCCGGGAGGGGGGGGGGGGGGAGAGATGACAGCGGCGAATCCAAAAAATAAGCGAAAAAAACTTAAAAGCTAAAAGTAAGTTGCTTCGCCACTGTCATCTCTTCTCCCCCCCTCCCGGAGCAGGGCGCGAAAAGCAGCCTTGCTCCGGGAGGGGGGAGAGAGATGACAGCGGCGAAGCTTTCCCCCAGCCCGGACGCCGGCAAAAAACTTACTTTTTTGCAGCCAGCCATGAGCAGGAACACGATCTGGCCTGCCTTAGCTCCTCCCGACAAGATGGCCGCCTGCACGGGGAAAGCGTGCAATTGGCCGCTCAAGACGTGACGACATCACGTCTTGAGCGGCCAATTGCACGCTTTCCCCGTGCAGGCGGCCATCTTGTCGGGAGGAGCTAAGGCAGGCCAGATCGTGTTCCTGCTCATGGCTGGCTGCAAAAAAGTAAGTTTTTTGCCGGCGTCCGGGCTGGGGGAAAGCTTCACCGTTGCTAGTGTCCCCCCTCCTCCCGGAGCAAGGCGGCTTTTCCGCCCTGCTCCGAGAGGAGGGGGGACACTGAAAAGTCGTTTCGCCGCTGTCTTCGCCGTTGCTTCGCCGCTGTCTTCGCCGCTGTCAGTGTCCCTCCTCCTCCCGGAGCAAGGCGGCTTTTCGCGCCCTGCTCCGAGAGGAGGGGGGACACTGACAAGTCGTTTCGCCGTTGTTTCTGCGCTGTCGCCGCCGTTGCTTCCTGGTATCTGTCATTTCAAATGACATTTGAAATGACAGATACCAGCGTGGCGTGAAGCCTTAGGCCCGCGCACCCAGGATCCTGTATAGGCGCTCTATCCAGTATCCTGGGTTGCGCGGGCCTAAGGCTTTTCGGACGCGGCTTACATTTACATATAATTAGGCTTCAGGATCGAGCGGTAGGTGAGCTGCACTGTGCGGGCGGTAACCGCGGGTGCCGTAGGCACTAACGCAGCTCTTCCTACCGCTCGGTACTGGATAGGCCTGCCTGTTATCTGTTTCTATAGAAACCTCTAAATAAATAAATAAATAAGCAGTTCTCTGTCTCTGAATGCCATTTGTTGCCCTACATTGCTGGTATGCCCCTCTGTTAGTCACTATCTCTTTACAACAATCAGAATCTAGCCTGTCACTACCCCAGGACAGCATAAAATAATAAATGCCTCACAGAATAAAATCCAAATCATAAACACAATCCCTTAGCTAACATAAACAGTTTAAACTTAATAGGAACATGAAACAAACACATTTTAAAACAAAATAGGCGCTAACAAGAACTATTTGTGAGGATTGCAGGAACACTGCCCATTCAGTTTCCTTGTTAAGCCCGAAAGGATTTACAATATGTAATTTATATATGCACCGTTGCTCTGCACGTAAAAGATAGGTGTCATAATTGCACCCTCTAGATCGGTTTATCCAAAACCGGTCATTTTAGATCTCTAAGTTCGTGTGATGCTTGTTAATGATGGGCTAAAAGTCTTCATTTTGTTATCGCACTGCGATGTTCGTTCGTTCGTGCTTCTGAATACTCTGTTGTATGCCGAACCCTTGCGGGGAATATGGAAGGATACACGCTGGTCTAATTTCATCTGAGCGCCACCTAAGCTGCAAAGATGCTCTCAGCTCATGTTGCGCTCTAGGGGCAGATTTTAAATACTTGCGCGAGCGCGCACTTTTGTTCCCGCAGCAGGCATGAACAAAAGTACGCTGGATTTTATAAGATACGCACGTAGCTTATAAAATCCGGGGTCGGCACGCGCAAGGGGGTGCACATTTGTGCAACCTGCGCGCGCCGAGCCCAGCGCGCGCTGCCTGTTCCCTCCGCGGCCGCTCCGATTTCGGAGCGGCCTTGGAGGGAACTTTCCTTTGCCACCCCCCCTTACCTTTGTCAGCAAAGTTACGACTGTCGGTCGGCTGCCCCGCTCCATGGTCCGGTCCCGGGGGCTGTTCCGGAGGCCGCGGCCCGCCCCGTAAACGCCGCGTCATCCCGCCACGCCCCCGACAGGAAGCCCCTGGACTTACACGCGTCCCGGGGCTCTGTGCATGCCGGCGGCCTATGCAAAATAGGCACGCAGGAGTTTTAAAATCCGCCCCTTAATTTTTTTTTTTATTTTTTTTTTTTTAATAAAAGGGGTATCCAAGTGCCGTAAAATGGTGTTGCATTTCTGTCCCTATCAACGTATATTCAGCATCAGTTGAACATAGCCTTCTCAAGCATAGAAATTGCCCATAAGATGAGATGTCACATGGGCGCTGCAGATGACAACTGGAATATAGAAGCAGTGTATTTCTAGCAGTAGGTTTTTTTAGTGTATTGAAAACTCAAACTTAGTGCCTAGCAATGAGATACTGATATCAAGAAATGTGATGGAAGATGTAAGTTGACATACTGATTCAGCCATATCATAAATTGAGTTAAAACTTCTCTATACTTCCTGTGCATGACATATATCTTTGCCACAAGGCTATCTGCTGTTGAAATGGGTAATGCGGTAGCCAAACATCTTCAAAGTGACTAATATAAATGATTGGCTACATCAGGAGCCATCGTGGCTCCTATGGCCACTCCCTTAATCCTTTGGTAATATTTCCTATTAAATATGAAACATTTTCTTTTAACCCGTTATGTCCCAGTCTGTTTAGAGGACAGCCTCTTAAACTTTTTGGACATAATAGGTTAAAGCTGTTTCTGCTAACCCATAGATTAAAGATGGAATTCTGTTGGACCCTGGTCCACCATTGTTTGCTCGATGATGATTAATGCTGGAGCGTGAGGTATGTTGATGTATAAAGACGCTATATCAATCATTGCTATGGCCAAAACCATGAAACAGACCTGAACATTGTTCGAGAACTGTGGTATCTGCTGAATCTCATACATATGTAAATAATTTAGGCATAAAAGGTCTCAAGAATATGTTCACAAAAATTGATAATGGTTCTAAAAGTGAACCATGCACCAAAATAATTGGCCGTTCTGGTGGATTTTGTAATATCTTGTGGATTTTGGGAACCGAGTATATGCTGGTGTCACAGGATATTTGACTCTCAAGAACCACTGTTCTTTTGAAGTAATCCAAGCGTGTTGGGAAGCTTGTTCAATGAGTGTGATAATCTGCGGTTTCAAATTAGTTGTAGGGTCCATATCTTAAAAGAGTAGAAGGAGGTATCTGCCAACTGACAAGAGTATCTCTTTATTATAATCTTGTTTATTGAGAATTACTATTGTACCGCCTTTATCAGGGGCTTTGATTTCAATGTCACTGTTATTGCTTAATTCTCCTAAGACTATCTGCTAATCTTTAGTTAGATTATGTGCTACCCTTCTTACGTAAGTTACTATATCTTGCAGGTCTTTATGAACTAATTCATAAAAAGTTGAAATAACTGGATCAGTGGGTCTTAGTGGATTCCAGTTGGACTTTGGTGTAACAGTGGAGCCATTTTGACTTTGAATTTTATTTACTGCAAAAAATAACTTTTAAACGCAAGGCCCACACAAATTTAAATAATGCTACTTCAACTTGAAACAGATCAAAAAAGTCAGTTGGAACAAAGGGGCAAGCCTTTATCAAGTACTTTGATTGTTATGGAACGTCAACTCACAAGAAGATTTATTACTGAAGATTCCATGATCACTAAGATCTGGTGTATGGGCATTCCCACTGTCTCCCATTGGTAGCTGTATAGTTTGAATTGACTGCTCAATTGAGTACTGCTTTTAACTGAAAACAATGCAGTGCCCACATCTGGGTTCTAAAAAAGAACTTGTTTTCCTTCTCATCATTAGAAAAATCGGATGAAGAGGCAGACGAGTCAAAAGATGATCTCTGTACTTGATTTTGTCTTGCAGGAAGCATCCATGTATAAACTATTTGATCTTTTTAATCTCTTCACCGAAAGTGGCCATATTTAACTGAAACTGTTTTAAATGTCTCATAAATCTGATGAGGAGGCATTCTGCATGGTAATTAAAGCTTCATCAACCTCCTTGATTTGCCACTGCATAAGCTTGATAGATAATTATTAAAAGCATCAGATAGTGAACCCTTATTCAGTTTATTGTTCCACTTATGTGCAGAGTCCAAGGCAGATTCTTATAAGGGAGCATTAGTTGTGGTACACTTACAGCGGTGATTTACAAGATAAGTTGTGGGCAGCTTAGTAATTTTAGTCATTAAATTTAAGGTTGAATCACAATTCAGGTAGTAAAAGCTGGTAAATGATTTCATCCCTAAGCACTCTCAACTATCTTTGCCTCAAGCCCTTTATATTCCTTTACCCCTAATGTGATTGAGAGAGGGCTTATTTATCCTCAGAATAGTTTACCCATGCCATGATGGCCCTAGGAAATCTGCATTTTCCAGAAACCAGCTTCCCAACCCTGTGTGCCAGGCATACAGGACTGGACTATAACATTAAGCAATTTTTATTTATTACAGATTTCTTATATCCCGCTAAATCCAATTATGTTGTGCATTGAGGGTTTCAAATAAAGCACACACAGTTTAACTTACACAAATGAAAACTTCTGTATATAAAACATAAACATTTACATAAAAGAATCCTTAAAAAAAACTAACTTTTTACTAATTTCCTGAATGTTTTTTTTATGTCCATCTGTCTGATCTCAATTGGAAGGCCATTCCAAATGATAAAGATCTCGATCTTCATTCTTATCTGATTCAGAGACTCTGATAACCCTTATGCTGTTCTGTCACCGGCAATCTTTTTCAGATTTTTCTGGCACTCTTACTTCCTTGGTCATTTTTTCCATCCCCTTCTTATACCTATAGAAGTCGGCTGTAGAATCAAGATGTTTGCCAATATAGATCTCGTTCTGAGAGACCCTCTCTTTCAGGCCTCTAATTTCGACTTTAAGGTCATTAATGGCATTGCTGACATCAGAACAACTTATTTCTGAGCCTGTGAGGGGAAATTAACTGATTCCATTACTGATAATCATTCTTCAGGGGATGATTCATTATGATCCATTTATTACTGGCACCTCTGGAGAACTTTGCAAGAGATGCAGCATATGAGGGCTTCTGCTCTATCACAGTTTCAAGGACAATGGCAAATATTTAACAAAAAATATCAGGAAATACTGCTTACCAAAAAAAAAAAAAAAAAAGCACATTCCAAAACTTTGTCTCCACTCGATTCAGCATACCAGCAGCTACTGCTTTCAGTAATGGAGAGGGGAAAAAAGTGCCGAAAAAGGGAAAGTAACCTCTATGTCAGTAACCTCTATGTCAGCTCCTCACAGACCTCGGCCTCAAATTCTACCTCTATGCAGATGACGTTCAAATCGTCATTCCCATTCACAACTCTCTCTCAGATGCCCTTGCCTTCTGGAACACATGTCTTGCCAACATCAATGACTTCCTCACCAACATCCACCTCGCTCTAAACTCCTCCAAAACAGAGCTGCTCCTTATCTCTCCTCACCTCCCTCCCAAACCACCGATCTCCAACGATCCAGCTTTCAACGTCATAACACCCCAACCCACAGTAAGAGACCTTGGGGTTATCATAGATCAACAACTCAATCTCAAAAAACAGATCAACTCCATCCTCAAAGAAGGTTTCTTCAAGCTTCACATCCTGAAGAAACTCAGACCCCTCCTCCACTATCATGACTTCCGCACCGTCATCCAAGCCACCCTTTCCTCAAAGCTGGACTACTGTAATGCCCTCTTCCTTGGCCTACCCTCCTCCACCACCAAGCCCTTACAAATGCTCCAGAATGCCATCGCCAGGGTCATCACCAACTCAAGGAAAGCTGATCACATTACCCCAATACTCAAAGAACTCCACTGGCTCCCCATCGCATCCCGAATTCTCTTCAAAATTCTAACCATAGTGCACAAGTCCATCCACTCGCACAATTCCAATTGGTTGGATGAACCCTTTCGTCCTATACGCACTGAACGACCCACTCGCACTATCAACAAAGGCACCCTCTCCATTCCCCCTTTGAAAAAAGCCCACCTCTCCTCTACTAGGGACCGTGCACTATCCATTGCAGGCCCTAAACAATGGAACGCCCTCCCTACCACTCTCAGGCTAGAGCCATGTTACGCCAAGTTCAGAAAAAAACTTAAAACATGGCTCTTCCGACAAGCCTACCCTGATTAAGTACACCGACTTCTGCAAGTATCTTGCCTACGCCTTGTATATTCCTGTAAATAGTCCGTTGCAGTTTTTATTTATTGCTTTAATTCCTCCACCTCCTGCTCTTTGTATACTCCTCCTTGTTCGCCCTCCCTGTTCATTGTAATTTCTACCTTTAAAGTTACATTGTAAACTGGTATGATGTATGCATACTAATACCGGTATATAAAAGTTTTTAAATAAATAAATAAATCCAAAGATCATTATTGCCAAAAGCTTTCAGTTCACACAGAGATGCACAGTTACTGGGCCACTGCAAACACTCCACTGTAATCCTTTTTCAGGGTATACTGATGGCCACTGAACACAGCCTTCCGGTAGATCGCAATATGTGTTTGTGTTGTGTCTCTGTCCCCTTTCTACCATTCTGATGTTGAAGAACGGGGCAGTCACCATCTGGCATTCTCCAGCTTGCACGGAGCAGGCCACAGCCTCCACCCCATGCAAACTGCACTCCCAGCATATCGTGCTCTTCCGATTTCAACTGCCCCTGACATTGCCAGGCTGCTGGTCTTTCCTGCTCTGCTGCACTTTTGATGAACCAATATCTTTCTCATACACACTATTTGTAGCCCCCACGCCAGCATCCAAAGGGCAGAAATTGCAGTGGGTACTATTTGGTCTCCTCTGGGGCCAGCCAAATGAACTGCAGCCTGTTCTCTTGCTGACTGTGCTCTCTGCCTACCTTGTTCTTCCATCTCAGTAGCTGCTCCCTTAGCTGCCTCTTTCTGCTGCACATTCATTGGATCTACAGTCCTGTAAAAGTCGCCCACTGCAAAGGGATGCCACCTCCATATTTATTGTGGACGGTCCCGGAAACGCCCAATAAATAGGAATTTATATCCTTAGTCATATCTACAGAGTACGTTTACCGAGAGCAGGAGAGGGAACAATTAAGCAGTCATCTTGCACTAAGCCCCTTCAAATTGGGATGTATGAGAATTGGGGCAGATGTGAAAGATGCAATCACATGTTGAAAGGCCAGTTGTTCTTGGGTCCACTTGAAAGGCACCCCTTTCTTCAGGTCCTCTGTGAGCAGGGCTGCTAACTTTGAAAATCTCAGAATAAAATGCCGGTATGAGTTGTTAAATCCGAAGATGCACTGTATCTCTTTGACATCCCTTGGAAATGCCATTCTGTCTCTGCAATGTTATGGATTTTATAATACCATTGTAGAAGATATTATGTAACTCCCATGCATAAAAGATTCGCATGGGAAAATTTTTCCATTTCAAAACATTCCTGGAAAACACATTTTTTTTTGGTTCCCCCCAATAATCTCCCCCTCTCTCTCAGCTTCCTGTCCCCAGTAGTCTTTCTCCTATAATGGCTTTACTCAGTGGCAGGCATTTCCCTTCTGTGAGCCCAATGTATCGATGATGATGCCGCTTCCTCCTGCTTCTCCCTTTCAGTCAATAAGACCATTGCCACATTTTTTTGGTTGGACTATATGGGCTAATGACACCACTTCCTTCTCCTCCTTAGGGTCTGGGAATACCAGTAATGTCATCACTTGGTTTGACTTATACGGGCTGTTGACGCTAATTCTGCTTGCTGAAAATTATAGTAATAAAAATTAAATACAGTTGAAATCATAAACCATGCCCACATTTTCAGACTAATTCAGTTGAACTGGAAGACATGGAGGGACAGGGTAGGGTGGTGGAATATGGGAAGGGACAAGGCAGCAGAGGAGTGATGGTGCAATGTTAGGAGGTGAAGATGTCATTGTGGAAGCGATAGGGCAAGGTGAGGAAGTGAAGACTTTATCAGAGGATTGGAGATGGGGCAAAAAGGTGATTGGTGTAGGCAAGGAGATAGAACAATCATGAGGGAGGGGACAAAGGTTGGATGTGTCACTGGGTTGATGAAGAGTAGGACCTACTATCACTGATCTTGGTTATCTGTGTCTTATCAGCCATTGTCTCTGCTAGCAAATATGAAAGTGTGATTGCATTCTGTTTCTGCATGGACTTGGTGCCTACTGTCCTGACAGATACAGGCAGTGCATGTTAAGGGTATAAAGCTGTTTCGTTTTTGTTTTTGTTTTTTTAATCTTCAGATCCCCAAAAAAGCTATTTGAGAGAATATAAATTAAAAACTTCTGGATAAGTGTAATTGTCTAATGCTGACAGTCATTGGCATTTTGCATGGCAGTGTTCCCTAATAAACTATGCTGGCATCACACTGATACCCATACTTCAGCTTGTAAATTTATATGTATGTGGGGACATGAGGTGATTGGGAGAGTGGTCTCTAATGTGGACCCAATTTTTCCAGGCTTTTGAATATTGGTTTACCATATTTTTCGCTCCATAAGACGCACCTAGGATTCAGAGCGGGAAAATTAAAAAAAAAAAAAAATGGTGTGCTAAATCGGCTCTGTTCCCGGGCGTCTGTGCGTCTTATGGAGCAAATTAGGGTAGGGCATAAAATGTGTGTGGTTTTTTTTTTTGTCTCCATTCCCCATCCCAACCCTTTAAATTTAATGAACTGCAAACCCCCCCCCCCCCCCAAGACTTGCCAAAAATCCCTGGTGGTCCAGCGGGGGGTCCGGAGCGATCTCCTGCACTCGGGCCGTCAACTGCCAGTATTCAAAATGGCGCCAATAGCCTTTGCCCTTACTATGTCACAGGGGCTACTGGTGCCATTGGTCGGCCCCTGTCACATGGTAGGAGCAATGGACGGCCGGTGCCATCTTGTGCCCCTACCATGTGACAGGGGCTGACCAATGGCACCGGTAGCTCCTGTGACATAGTAAGGGCAAAGGCTATCGGCGCCATTTTGAATACTGGCAGCCGATGGTCCGAGTGCAGGAAATCACTCCGGACCCCTGCTGGACCACCAGGGAGTTTTGGCAAGTCTTGGGGGGGTGGTCAGGAGGGTGGGGTTTTTTGGGTTTTTTTTGTTTTTTTTTTTTCATATTCGCTTCATAAGAGGCACAGACATTTCCCCCAACTTTTGGGGGGAAAAAAGTACGTTTTATGGAGCGAAAAATACGGTAAGTAAGATAACTATTATATCATTTGTTTATCTGATTCTTTCTTCTCAGTGTTATGATGACTACGCAAGTGACCTTGGAGGATGCCTTATCCAATGTGGACCTTTTGGAAGAGTTGCCTTTACCAGACCAACAACCATGCATTGAACCTCCTCCATCATCCCTACTTTACCAAGTATGTTACCTGGTGTTATGTAACACAGGAAACTTTTGATCCAATAATGGGGTGAATATTAACAGGGGAATTATGTCTACAGAACTTCACAGTAGGGAAATAGTGTATTTCATATGCAGATTACTCATTTCTCTTTAGCTGGGTTTTTCAGAGGGAGGAAAGATTGGTGCTGTATGCCATAGGATTGCTAGGAGTCTGGTCCTTCAGTGGCTTAGTGAGAGACTTTTTTTTCTTAGTTTAAAACCACACACAATGTAGGAAATACCCGCCAAAATAAGTGGTGAGGTTTGGCATCTGTATGCTGCAAAGTAGATACTGTAGCATGGATTTGCTAAAGGGTGGGCATGTAAAACAAAAATTCATTTCTTTGACTCTATGGCCAAGGAAGTAGGTGAGAAGAGAATGCTAGGTGAAAGAGCGAGAAACCTAATGTTTTCAGTAATTACTCCTGAAATTTGGAATTCATTGCCTACTGAGATAAGACAGATCAAAGACTCCTGTCTTCCATAAGAAGATTGACATGTCTTTTTTTTGTGCTCCTTATGGGAATACTGATTACGAAGGGAGACTTTATTTTAATGCGGGAAGAATGATTTATGTTTTTAGGCTTTTGTAATTATTTCTCACATTGCTTGTATTGTTGTATTTTTATATTGTATGTTGTATAATTACTTTTTAGGTTTATAACAATTTTTACATTATTGAATCATTTTTAATGATTCATGATATGAGCTTTTATATGTCTTAGTGGGTCTACAGAATAATATGTGTGATAAATAGATGTGGTATACTTAGGGAATAGATGCATAAGCCATTGTGGTAGCTTTTGAGCAGGAAGTAATGTAAGTATGTAGGTTGTGAACTAGGAAGTGGTAAATAGAGGCCATAATGCCAAGAGGAGGCTCAGACCTGGGCTGATTCTATTTAGAGTTTTCGGAAATGATGAAGCATGGGCTACAAAGGCAGGTTATGTGTATTCTGCTGACAGGGTCTGCACTGCAAAGAGTGGAGAATTAAAAGAAAACTTCCTTATCCTGCTAGACCAGTCCAGACAGGTGGGAATTTACTCTGTTTCCCAGCTTCTGGAGACAGAGGACATGCCTTTTTCTCTGTGACGACATCACTGGATAAAGGGAGGTGCAGGCTGGGCACTTGTGTATCTGGACAGCTGTGCCCACATCTAAAGTCCGCTTCAAATTCTGATTCAGTCCCTGCCACTTAACATGTTTAGTACAAGTCAAATAGCTTTTCTGTGCTTTATATCTCAATATGTTTGCTGCAGTGTAAGATGAAATTAAATTCCCTTACTTGATATCATGTTGGATTAAATACTGCATATAGTATTTACTGTGTGTATCTGAACTATGGTGTTTTTCCTTCTTTGTAGCCAAACTTTAACACTAACTTTGAAGACAGAAATGCATTTGTCACAGGCATTGCCAGATATATTGAACAAGCCACTGTTCATTCTAGCATGGTAAGAAATCTTGAATATAATAATTTTTTTTTTACCTCGTCTTGAGTCACTAGGGTTCAGATTGACCTTTTTTAAAAATATTCATCTATTAACTAACTTTACAATGTAAAGTTTGAAGAACTTAATATATGTGTCTGTATTCAATAAGGGGTATTTGAGCACTGCTTTCTGGTTGATTTCTTTTATAATTCTTTAGCTATTGCTTTGTAGCAAGTAGCACCTCTTAAAAAATATCTTTCCTAATGTGTAGCAGATGGACTCAGGACCAATGGGTATAGTGTACTCCTGATAGTTGGGAGACGGAGTCAGATTTCAATCTGATGTCGGCCTACATATACCCGTGCAGGAAGCTTAGCTCTTCAGTATGTCTCCTAAGCAGTTAGGGACACTACACATACTTGCACAGTGTTAGAAAATCCAAACCAAAGAAGAAAGAAATCTTACCTCTACAAGACAAGCCCCGCTCTCCTGCGGTGATACCTGAGGGTCCCTCCCCCAGTCGAGAATTCCTGAGGTGATTTCCGAGATCCCTCAGAGGTAAGCCTTGGTCCGGTAGCCGGTTCCTGGCATGGATTTAGCCCCCAGAGTGGCTGAGAGACAGCGGGTGCGATACAGAGCGCAGCGGTGAAGGTATTTTCCCTCTCCCCCCGCAGCTGGAGACCGCCCGACACGAGACCGGGAAGCGCCGAGACAAAGTAAGGTAGAAAACTTTCTTAAAGTCTCTGGTCTCCGAGGCTCGGATAGCCGCAGAGATCGTCCTTCCGGCATCTGTTACATCGGGTTGAGTAGCCCTGTCCGGGCTAGACCCCGATCCGGTGCGAGAGCCTACACTCGTGGAGACCCTCCGGGTGGGGTCGCCATCTTGCCCTTGTGGTCGTTGCGCATCTGTGGTGGGTGCACAGCGGCGCGCGCATCTGTGCCGGGAGTGGATACGTTCTGATGCCATTCCCTGTATTGTTTGGAGTGAGGGAGATAGGGGAGTTTCTAGGGGTTGGGAATTTGGATCCTGATATTTAAACTGTGGGGAGTTGATGGGAAGGGCCCAACAGCTGCAACAGTTTCTATTATAGAGACAAATGGGGAAGGGGTAGCACACACAGCGGCTTGCACGCACATTGGCGCACCCGGAGCACACAACTAAGTCTCCCGGCGCGCGCACAGACCGGTTTTGAGCCACTCCACGCACACAAATCATGGCACAGCCGGCCAAGAAAGCCAAGGGACAAGACCTCTGTCCAGCCTGCCACCTGAGAGCTGTGCAACCCGAAGTGGCCTCTACCCTATGCCTGCAGTGTGAAGAGTCTCAGGGGGAACTGAAGCAAGGCCCCTTGCAGCCAGCAGACTAATCCGGCTCCACCAACGATAGTACCCCGGACCTCTGTATCTCCAACCCGGCCCCTCCTCAGATGGGCTCCTCTGGGAACTCCACTGGATTTAATATGGACCCAGGGACCTTTTCCCGGGTGGAATTCTTCAAAGGGCTACAAACCTTTGTCCAGGCACAATCTGTGCCGCTTGCGACACAGCCACACTCTCCACCAGAAGCGCAAGTCCTTCCAAGCCCCTCTTGGATCCCCCGAGACATGCCCAAGCCGGGCAAAAACCTCCCCCTACTGGACACAGACACCTCGGGGGAAGAGCCTGACTCCCTGGAGGAAGGGGAAATCCTCCAGGGATGGAACCATACCGAACCATGATGCAGTTCTTCTCCAAAGACGAACTGCCCGATCTTGTGTCTCTGAGCCTGAAGATGCTGGCCATTCCTGGCGCAAGTTCCACAGCGGAGCCAAAGACGAATCCAGTTCTGGTCGGTCTCCGTCAAGCCTCATGCTATTTTCCAATGCTGCAGGCCGTACAACAACTGATTGACCTGGAATGGAATGCCCTGGAGGCCAGCTTCAAAGGAGGACTGGCCCTAGAAGACCTATACCCCCTGGAACCCATGGCCAAAGAACTCCTAGGGTTCCCAAAAGTGGACGCCATGGTCTGCGCTATCTCAAAGCACACTACCATCCCATCGAAGGAGGAGCTGCACTCAAGGATGCTCAGGACAGACGTCAGGAATCCATCCTTAAACAGTCATTTGATGTCGCAGGAATGACCCTGCAAATCGCCTCCTGCTGCGCCATGGTGACACAAGCCTGCTTGCTCTTCTCCAGGGACCCAACTACTTCTGCCGAAACATTAGAACTTGCAATATTTCCTCACGGATGCAACCTCAGACCTGGTGCACACCTCTGCCAGGGGCGTCTCATCCATAGTGGCAGCCAGAAGGCAACTATGGCTCCGAAATTGGTCAGCCGACACGACCTCTAAGATGAAACTCACGAGAATGCCTTTTAAAGGATCCCTCCTGTTCGAAAGCGAACTGGAGAAGTTAGCTAACAAAAGGGGCGAATCCCCAGTCCCTCGGTTACCAGAGGACAGGAACAAAAGAACCCAGCACTCCTCTCCCCAAGAACCAAGGGCAGAGGAGCCCAGTGTTTTAGACCGTATAAAAACACATACCAAGCACCTCGCCCTGCAGGCAGGGCCCAGTCCTTTCGGAACAGGCACAACAAGAGGGGAGCCAGCTTAGGTATAGGCCCCGGCCGCACCCCACAGTGAGAATTGACAGACCCATCCACAGGAAGAAGCCATAGGGGGCAGACGTATCCTCTTCTACCAAAGAAGGGTCGAGATAACGGACTAGTGGGTCCTAACCATCATTCGAGAGGGATACTATCTGGACTTCCACAGCATCCCTACAGACAAATTTGTGAGATCACCGTTCCACTTCCTCTCCAAAAGGACGGCAGTGGAAACGATACTGACAAAACTACTCAGCCTAGAGGCGATAACCTCTGTGCCCACGAACCAACAAAATACTGGTCACTATTCCATCTATTTTATCGTGTCCAAGAAGGAGGGAATGTTCCGGCCCATTCTGGACCTGAAGACCGACAATCACTACCTGAAGGTACCACACTTCCACATGGAAACCCTACGCTCAGTCATAAGGGCAGTACAACCGGGAGAATTCTTGACTTCACTGTATCTATCCGAAGCCTATCTCCACATCCCGGTCCACCATGACCATCAGCGCTTCCTACGCTTTTCGATACTGGACCATCATTACCAGTTCTGGGCGCTACCCTTCAGACTACCTACCGCTCCTCAGACGTTCACCAAAATCATGGTGGTCGTGGCGGTGACATTGAGGAAAGAAGGAATCCTGGTTCATCCGTATCTGGACGATTAGCTGATCAGGGCAAAATCTCCAGAGGAAAGTTACCAGGCAACCACCAGAGTCAAGAATTTACTGCAAAATCTTGGGTGGGTCGTCAACACAGCCAAAAGCTGCCTGCAGCCCTCCCAAGCACTAGAGTACTTGAGAGTCCGGTTCGACACCAAACAAGACAAGGTCGTTCTTCCCCTACAAGGAGAAGGAAATTGATGGACCAGTTGCGAAAATTGTTGAACTATGCTTGCCCCAAGGTACGGGACTACCTCCAAGTCCTCAGTTTCATGACATCAACCCTAGAAGTCGTCTCATAGGCAAGGGCCCACATGTGCCCACTACAACGTTCCCTACGATCACGATGGAATCCGATGTCCCAGAACTACTCCATTCGCCTCCAGCTACCGATAGAGGTTCGGACCCAGCTCCAATGGTGGCTACAGGAAGACCATCTGAGCAAGGGAGTAAGACTATCCCCACCGACCTGGATCTTGCTCACCACGGATGCGAGCCTGCAAGGGTGGGGAGCCCACTACTAGGAGCTGACGGCCCAAGGGCAATGGGACAAGGAAGAGGCGGGATAGAACATAAACTACTGGAAGCCCGAGCAGTCAGGCTAGCCTGCCTACAATTCAGTCACAGAATCTGGGCGAATCTGTCAGTCATGTCGGACAACGCCACAACAGTTATTGATGCAGTTAATTACAGTGGCTATTCCCTAAGCAAACTTGATTAATAGCCGTTAATGGACTTCTCCTCCAAGAACTTATCCAAACCTTTTTTGAACCCAGCTACACTAACTGCACTAACCACGTCCTCTGGCAACAAATTCCAGAGCTTAATTGTGCGTTGTGAAATAATTTTCTCCGATGAGTCTTAAATGTGCTATTTGCTAACTTCATGGAATGCCCCCTAGTCTTCCTATTATTCGAAAGTGTAAATAACTGATTCACATCTACTCGTTCAAGACTTCTATCATATCCCCCCTCAGCCGTCTCTTCTCCAAGTTGAACAGCCCTAACCTCTTCAGCTGTTCCTCATAGGGGAGCTGTTCCATCTCCTTTATCATTTTGGTTGCTCTTCTCTGTACCTTTCCATCGCAACTATATCTTTGTTGAGATGCGGTGACCAGAATTGTATACAGTATTCAAAGTGCGGTCTCACCATGGAGTGATATAGAAGCATTATGACACTTTCCGTTCTATTAACTGTTCCCTTCCTCCTAATTCCTAACATTCTTTTGCTTTTTTGACTGCTGCAGCACACTGAGCTGACGATTTTAAAGTATTATCCACATTGATACCTAGATCTTTTTTCTGGGTGATAGCTCCTGATATAGAACTTAACATTGTGTAACTACAGCAAGGGTTATTTTTCCCTATCTGCAACACCTTGCTCTTGTCCACATTAAATTTCATCTGCCATTTGGATGCCCAATCTTCCAGTTTTGCAAGGTCCTCCTGTAATGTATCACAGTCCATTTGTGATTTAACTACTCTGAATAATTTTGTATCGTCCGCAAATTTGATAAGAACATAAGAATATGCCATACTGGGTCAGACCAAGGGTCCATCAAGCCCAGCATCCTGTTTCCAACAGTGGCCAATCCAGGCCATAAGAACCTGGCAAGTACCCCAAAACTAAGTCTATTCCATGTTACCGTTGCTAATGGCAGTGGCTATTCTCTAGGTGAACTTAATAGCAGGTAATGGACTTCGCCTCCAAAAACTTATCCAATCCTTTTTTAAACACAGCTATACTAACTGCACTAACCACATCCTCCGGCAACAAATTCCAGAGTTTAATTGTGCATTGAGTAAAAAAGAACTTTCTCCGATTAGTTTTAAATGTGCCACATGCTAACTTCATGGAGTGCCCCCTAGTCTTTCTATTATCCGAAAGAGTAAATAACCTATTCACATCTACCCGTTCTAGACCTCTCATGATTTTAAACACCTCTATCATGTCACCCCTCAGCCGTCTCTTCTCCAAGCTGAAAAGTCCTAACCTAATCCCTAATCCCTTCTCAACTAATTCAGCAGTATACTATAGAAGTGATTTGGGCATCATCCATGTGGCTGGAAATGTTATGGAACAGTGAAGACCTATAAGATATATAATAAAAAAAAAAAAAAAAGTAGATGAAGTCAACTTTACTGCCTGTTAGTTATAGTAAAATTAAATGCCTAAATTATCTTTTTAATTATAGAATGAAATGTTGGAAGAGGGCCAGGAATATGCTATAATGCTGTACACATGGAGAAGCTGCTCAAGAGCCATTCCTCAGGTAGGATCTCAAAATGACCTTGTATAGAATATGATCTTTTCTTAAGTTAAGAGCTGTTGAGGGATATATTTGTGTGTAAGAGATTATATTTTGCAGTTGAGTGAGAGGAACACAAAGCAAATCTGAACTGTTAAATCATGGTGAATCTTCCATGGCACCTTTTTGACAAAATATAAGACAGTGAAGAACTTCATTTCGTTGTGCATAATAATTAGAAATGTTCCTTCATTGTGGTGGTATGTGCATATGTCACGGACTTCATACTATCCATTTTTACGCATATACCATAGGGTCGATTTTCAAAAGTTCGCTGATCCCTGCGCGTGCACATGGCCGCGCCAATTTTATAACGTGTGTGCTGGTGCGCATATTATAAAATATGATGGCTGCACGCACATGTGTGCTGGATTTTAAAATCTGCACGCGCAGGGGAGGGCGACATATATTTTTTTTCTAAATACATGTGGTGACACAATTGGGTATACCCCAGTTTCCTGCTAATCTGCTCCAATTAAGGATGGACTGGGAGGGAACTTCCCTACCTAAACTTCCTTCCTCTTTCCCCCCTCTCCTCCCACCCCCTAAACCTAACCTAACATTCCCAAATTTTTTAATTTTATTACTTAACTGCTGCTCCGCGTGCCGGCCAGCTGCTGGCGTGCGCTTTCCCGGGACAGCATAGAATGGCATTTTCCCAGCCCGCCCCCCTGGCCCGCCCTTTGGAGAGGCCTGGCACTTGTGCACATACTGGGATTTACGTGCGTGGCCGGGCCCATTTTAAAATGCACCTGGTGCACACGAGGCCCCGCCCAGTTTTTACATGAGCAGGCCTTTGAAAATTTGGGCTTATGCATGTACAAAATACAGAGTTATATACACGCTATCCGCTTTTACTCGTTCGTGCACTATAAAGTCCGCAAGGTACATGCCTACCTCCACAGGAAATGCATATCCCTAATAATAATAAAGTTTAGTTAAAGAAACATGTTGATAAAACGGTTCCTACACTGTTTACAGAGGAGTGGCACATTCTCTGTTGTAATGGGGACAGCATTCAATTGGAGGTAGACATAATGCAATAGATCTCAACTCAGTCCTTGTACATATCCTGCCAGTCTGGTTTTCAGGATATCCACAAATGAATATGCATGATAGATTTGTATTCACTGCTTCCATTGTATGCAAATCTATCTTGTGCATATTAAAAATGGATATTCTAAAAACTAGGTTGACAGTTTGTCCTGAAGACTTGATTGGGACACTGATCTTGTAAAACACAGAAACATGAAATTGATGGAAGGTGAAGACTTTTAGGCTAATGTAATCTGCCTATTTTCCCAACCACAGTCATCTTGAAGGCACTGTGCAGCTTTGTTCCCCAGTGCTAGAAGGATGCTGTGTTCTTGTCTTAAAGTTTTGAATTTTGATTATTGTATTTGCCTTTCTCTGGGACAGAGAACAATCATCGGCCACACATGCGGGTGATGTCACTTCTAGAAGGTCTTTCTGAGCATGCACGGGTATTTCTATGCAGCTGCTGCTGTGCGAGTTTTCAACTTTCTTCTAATATGAAAATACATTTTCAGCTCTCTTATTAACACTCTTCGAAGTTTTGTTTTTTGGTCTTACTTTTTTCTTTCTCCTTTCTCTTATTTTTATGCCTCAAAAAAAAAATGAGGGGAGAAACATTTTTTTTATTCTCCTTTTTTTCCTATTTGTTCAGGATTGTGGTTTTTTTTTTTTTAGCTTTGTTCCATTTCAGGATGGCAAACAAGCTGGGG
The DNA here is from genome assembly GCF_901001135.1 of Rhinatrema bivittatum. NCBI lineage: Eukaryota > Metazoa > Chordata > Amphibia > Gymnophiona > Rhinatrematidae > Rhinatrema > Rhinatrema bivittatum. Next base: position 61,772,617 of record NC_042615.1, on the reverse strand, counting down.
TTCAAAAGATGTCCCCCATTGCTTCTTGGACCAGCATGACAAGTTTGTTCATTGCCTAGGACTGACTCTTCCACAATGTCCCCAGCTGTGCAGCATGTGCTTGCATGTCTTTGAGAGATAGTAGACAAAAAAAACATGTTTGAGGGATTTTCTGGCATCTCCTCGAGCTTACACCTTAGGGAAGAGAGCTTCCACCTTAAGTTAAAGATGACTCAGTCCTCTCATGATCAGCACCTTGATAAGAAAGGAAGCACCTAAGTTTTATTTTTATTTAATGGGCTTATAATCCGCTTGTTCCAACTTGACCTCTGCATCTCCTAACAGTGCATTCATAAAAATAAACACATCACAAATTTAGACATACATGCAACACAAATACATCAATATATAAATAAAACAGATAAAATCAAATTATTCCATAAATTTATTTATTTATTTTTAGATTTTTATATACCGGTGTTCCTATATGAAATAAAGATCACATCGGTTTACATTGAAACAGAACATGAAAATTGCCAAAAGGCATTACATAGAACAAGGTTATGAAACTTGGAACAGTGTACATAAGTTCAAAATTTAACAATAACGTTGTAACATTGATGACCAAAAGATAAAGGAGAAAAAAAAAAAAAAAGACTTAAACAATTAAGTTGACAGGTCTTATTGAGCATAAAAATTATAACGTATAAGTGAGAAAGTCTCAAGTGTCCTGCAGCAAGAGATTAGATACCGAAGTAGGTAGTGGTATGGAAAATGGGGGTTTGTGAAGAAGATATGTTCTTGCTGGTTGGAGGGGAAAAAATGAAATAAATGTGGGCAAATAACTTTTTCTTTTTCTTTTACTTTTTTTTTTAAATAAAGTTTTTTTTTTAAATAAAGTTCCTCTGTGATGAAACACATCAGTACAGTACCAGCCACTCAAAAGTTGGTAGAGAAGCACCCACCTCTGGCAGACTCCCTATTGGGCATGGAAGCTTGCATGATGGCATCAAAAAGCAAAGGCCTTGTTCCTCTTTTAGGGCCGAAGTTTCCTTGGTGTGGACTCTCTCTAGCCTCGGAACCAAATGATTTAAGCAAGGAGTCTCTAAGGAATTTGCCCTTCATAAGCAGTGATCTCAGATGCATCGGACCATTCTTTTACTGTTGTTCCTTCATCTGAGTAGCATACATTTGTAAGAAGAATATGGATGGATTTCATGAAGAGCTATCTCATCTACTACCACCTCTGTTTATAAATGTCTATACCACTTAACAAATGTCTTCCATTTTGGAATCTGTGGCTCTCACAATGTTTTTATTCCCCTATACTTTTATGGGCAACAGAAATTCTAGCCTCAAATATAGCTGAGATCTCGTTTTTCCCTTCCTCCTGGGAAGGAGCAGAAGAGGTGCTTATAGTTCTTTTAGATTTACAAGAAGGCTCTGTATCATCTTACTTTATGCAAACATTTCATTCAGAGTGTGAAGACTTATCTGATCTTCCTTCGAACACATCTCTGCAATCTCTGAGTAGTTCTCTGGAATATATTTTATATCTTGATTTTCTGTGAGAAATGGCAGCAGAAGATTTCATTCTCCTTGCAGCAACAAACAAAACACAGGGAGGTTATTTTTAACTTATTAAAGTTCATTGAGTGTCCCAAACACATGGTTGCTGTAGCAGTATGCGGATTTCTACAGGAACTTTAATCAAGGATATGGCAGACACCTGTATCAACACTTCCAGTTTCCAAAAATTTGGATATTAAATATAAAGTCCAGCCCTATCTAGGTGACCAAAAGATTCAACATCCTCAGCAATGTTTATGGTATAATCAGCTCCAAAGAGGACCAAGCACAGAAAGACACACTCCAATTTACCACCTGCTGAAGATTCTGCCTTTCTGGACAGAAGAAAGCAAAGAACATTTTCTAATCTACAATGTTAAATTCCAGGAAAGCAGCTCACCAGTTGTACATGGTTCAGTAAATACATTCAAGTTTGCAGAAGCTGGAAGAAGAGGTGCAAGATCTTTCATCAGAGGCTGAGGATTTTGTGTAACCTTTGTTCCAGGATGCTGAGGAATGCAGTAAATACCTTAGATTGGCTTACGAGGCATATGACGCTTCTTGTAGGACTTCTGTAATAAACATTGGAGCTAGAATACTAGCCTGTCTTTGAGCTTCCAATCTCTATGAGGATGTTCACGGAAAACTTGCTGATGCCCCATGTACTGGGCTCAATCTTTTTGGAGAGAAGATTAAGACAGTAGACCTTGTTGAGAATCGTTGTCCTACTGTGCTATTCTATTTACCTTAGCAACAACAGAACAACCATCAACATTTCAGAAGACCCTTCCTCAGTATTACAGAAGACATTTCTATTCCAGGAGAAGATACAGTCTTATGAGTGGCCTCAACTCCAGCAGCAACAAAGGAGGCCCTATGGCAGAGACAGGTCTAACCAATAAACACTTCAGTAGCCTCAAAGCTGAATCAAAGTTTTTAACTACAATTCTCACCAAATTCCTGTATTACTATTTGACAACTTTCCAGTCAGGGAAAGGCTACAAACTTTAAAATCCACCAGTCATTGATAACAAAAGATTGGTGAGATCTAAAGGCCATTTGTTTGGGTACCTCTTAAACTTCACCGGCTTCCCATAGACAATCATCAGCTAAAGTCAGGTTAGCTCTCGCTCCGGCAGCAGATACTAACATTCCTCTTGTCCATTATAGAACCTGTCCCTATTTAGGAAAATAAAGGATTCGGTTCCAAATACTTTTTTTTACCAAAAAGGACAGGAGATTTCAGTCCCAGTTTGGATTTCAGGAATCTCAACAACTATCTCAAAAGACAAAGAAAAGTTCAAAATGAACTCCTTGGGTACCATCCTCCCTCAGAAACCAGCTTTTGGTTGACTTTCCTAGATCGCAAAGATGCTTGTCCTCTAATTCACAAATCCCACAAGAGATTCCTGTGCTTCATAATAGACACTCATCAGTATTGAATTATTCCCCTTTGCACCTTGGCTGCACCCAGAGTTTCACAAAATGCCCTTTTAATACCTACCCATCTGATAAAGAACATCTTTGTGTTCCCTTATTTGGATGACTCGCTTATTTCCAGCCAAACTTCTGAGTCTTACTCCTCTCTACTTTCTATGGAAACTTTTCAAACTCTTGGTTTCATCATTAGTATCCCCAAATCCACTATTCTTCCTTTGCAAGTAATGGACTTCTAGGAACCCAGTTGGATATGCGATAAGGAAAGATTTTTTTCTTCCCCATGAATGAGAACTATCTCTGCCACTGGAGCTGTGTGGATCAAGGCCGCCATTGTGGCCACACTATGCTGATGATTAGGCTGAGAGATGCACGCTGATCTTTGGCACATTACTGATCTCGGAGCGCTCGTTTTCGCCGCAGACCACGAGGAATCTATAGCCCCAAGCATCCTCTATAACCCCGGTGGATCAGGAGGGCAAATGAAGACAAAGGCAAAGAGGATGGCGTCGGATTCAAAAGAGGAGGGCCAAATCTGGCTCACTAACACTGCTGGACGAATCGTGCCTTTCCCTGGCTCCTTACCAGCCTCCGAGCGCTCGTTTTCTCCGCAGACCATGGGGAATCTATAGCCCCAAGCGGCCTCTACAACCTTGGTAAGTCAGATGATTAGATGAAAGTAGAGGCAGAGAGGATGGCGCCCGATTCAATAGAGGAGGGCTGGATCTGGCTCACAAACGCTGCGGGGCGAATCGTGTCTTTCCTGGGCTCCTTACCAGCCTCCAAGTGCTCATTTTCGTCCCAAACTACGGCGAAACTGGTGCCCCAGATGTCCTCTTTATCCCTCCATCAAAAATGAATGAGTTGAAAAATTTTTTAACGGGGGGGATGACGGCCGATGGGGTGGGGGCCCGGAGCTCACAGCTTGTCCTGCCGACCCCGGTGACGTCATCCTGGAAGCCTGCTTCTAATTGTAAACAGATATGTGTACATGAATGTTGGTGATAAACTAATAAATAAAGGCTGCCTGATTGGAATTTGAACTATTGTGGTGTGTCTCTGAAGCTTTCTTCTGTCTATCTCTTTGCTCCTCCTCTCCTCCAGGTCTGCCAGTCTTGCCTTCAAAGATTGGACTCATTCTCTGAGAGCCAGGAGCTTCTTGCACTGGGTGCACATAATTTTACCTCTGGCAACAGGTAGATGATCATACACTCTGTGCAAAAAAACTTGATAGTTCATATCTCTCTACTGGACTGCTGTCTGCATCTTAAATTGGTTTTCCTATGCTGGATTCCCGTGCTATGTTAATTGCAAATTCTGATTTGCTTGTAAGTTGTTTTTTTTTTTTGTAATGCCTCTGTTCACTTAAAATTATCATAATCCGCCTTGTGACTAATTTTGCGAAAAGGCAGAGTATCAAATATTCATAAAATAAAGTTGTTTTAAATAGCGGGAATGCATAATCACTTTTAAAATCTCTAACATTTATTGGGTATGTTTTATGCTAGTTTGTGAATTACCTGCTATAGGACTGAAATGTAGTCAGTTTTTAAAATTGTGGTTAATTCATGTTGTAAATCCTTGACTGACTCTTCAAATTTTCCTCCTAATTAGGGTAACAATGTATATATTTAAAATATGTGACTGGGTGGGTGAGAGATGGGTAGAAATCTGACACCAGTGATTACTTGTCCAGGAACCAACTCTCACACTGTTTCAAAGCATGCAAGTGACTTTTTCAGACTCTCAGCATTTTGTCTGCACACAAATATAACCTCTGAATTAATGTAAACCTTGAACTACACACAAGATTAATTTGAAGCACTCTGAATGCTTTCCCAACATTCAGGTAGCCACTCAAAACAAATTCTCTCTCTGAAACTACTTCCCATCACATAATTTTAGAAACACAATATTCCTTTGTGAGATTTAAGCACGCTTTCCCAGCAATTCAATCTTCAAGTCCTGCTTACCCACCAGCAGACACAGCTCAGTCATGAGGGAGTGTTAATGCCCACTTAATGCTGTAACTATGAAAATGTGTGCGCTTGTTTTTCTTGCCTTTGAGGACTGAGCGTGTTAAACACCAAATTGTAAATGAATTCATTTTCATGGTCTACTTATTGTTAATCTGTTTTGTGGGTCTTTTTTTTTTTTTAAATTCCATTAGGTCAAATGTAATGAACAGCCGAACAGAGTGGAAATTTATGAGAAAACAGTGGAGGTTCTGGAACCAGAGGTCACAAAACTGATGAATTTCATGTACTTTCAGGTACTGCTTGTAAAACTGTCAATTTAAGAGCTACGAAATGTTTGAGATGACTGTCAGAGAGAGAGATGCTATGTTTGTTTTTAATCGCACACATGATTTCAGTCCGATACACAATATTAGCACTACTCAGAAAATAGTGTCATATTTAGAAAACCTCATATATAAGCACCGGACTGCACCATTAGTCATGTGACTTACTTCCTGCTTTATGTGCTTGAGAAGTTCAATTGAAGGTCTTTTCAACAACTGTGAAGCATAAATCTCTAAAATCTTTTTTTTTTTTTAATTTTGAAAATGCAAATAAAAGTGTTACGTTAACCCATAAGACCGGTATTTTCATTTGTGTGATTGTGGATATTTTTTCATTCAGTGGGTTCATCCGTTCATTTGTGTTTAAAGCAGAAATGATTTCTAGAGACTCACTGCAGGAAAGTTTTCTCTATTTATTTTCCCTTTTTAAATTTTAGAATATCTTCTTATGCTGTTCAGTCTGCTCTTTCTGCCAAGTGCACCTATAAAATTTCTTGACCTTTTTCACACCCGTACTAAACAGACAATTGAAAAGAGTACTGTTGTTTTTCATAAAATGAAATGTGAGAAGGCTAAGGAAAGTTGAAAGATACCTAGATAATTTCCTTGGGCAGGGGACCTTAGTCCTGAGAGCTTGACTTTGTAAACATTTAGACCTTTGAATGCTGAGAGAGAAGGCTCCATTCTCAGTATTGTAAGTAGATTCCTGGCAAGAGCGATCCAGAGATGATGAGGTTGACGAGCTCTGGTTCAGGATTTGCTTCTGCATGGAGTTTTCTTTCACCTGGCATTTCCCTTCTCTAGGCGCTCTCAGAAGGAATTCGTGCTTTCACGGTAAAGAGCTTGGACAGCATTGTTTTCTACTATAAAATTCATTAGTAGCAGACATTAATACATACCCTGCGTTGTGTCTCTGGAAGGCATTTCTACTACAAACAGTGCTTTCCAAGTTCTTTGCTGTGAAAGCACGAATTCCTTCTGAGAGTTGTCCCTGTGAGTTGGGGGCCACCATCGCACGTAAAGCGATGATGCCGCGTTGTTCTGTCTCATGGTGTTTCGCAGTGAGACAAAACAATGCGGCAATACAGCAGTGATATTTTTTCGGGGCAGAGGCTCACTATCGTGGCTACACACCCCGTGATAGTGGGACCCCTGCTCCCGCTAAAAAAAAACAACCCAAAATTTGCGGCTTAGTGCGGCCAGACCTAAGTTTGGGCCTGAGGCAATGGAGTGTAAAGTGACTTGACCCAAGGGCCTGAGGCGTGGTTGTATGATTTGGCTTCCCTGTTTCGCAGCCCATGTTCTAACAGGCTATTCCTTCATTCCTCAGCATGGCATGGCACTTAAATCAGTTGATTAAAGTCCTCGTTGAGCCTCAATGCTTATGGACTCACATACCTGACCTGGAAGCTTACAATTTTGGTAACAATCACTTTAGCTTGTAGCCGGTGAGCTCCAGGTGCTAGTGACTTACTCACTTGCAGGAAGTTTCATCACAGTACGGTGTGGAGGCACGCTTGCCCCAGGATTCTGCATACGGTGGTGTTGGATTTCCACCTTAACCATTGAATCATCCTACCAACATATTTTTTTTTCTGAGTACTCATACTCACAAAGGTAAACACTCCTTGTACTGTTCGGACTGCAAGAGAGCCCTTGCCTTAAGGTTTGGCATACGGAGTCAGAACAAAAGTCCATTAAGTCCAATATCCTGTTTCCAACAGCGGCCAATCCAGGTCACAGACACCTGGCAGGATCCTGAAGGTTAGATAGAATCCGTGCTGCTCATCTCAGGGATAAAGAAGTGCATTTCTACAAAATCCACCTTAACTGTTTATGGACCTTTCCTCCAAGAGCTTTTCCAAACCTTTTTTTAAATGCAGCTACACTAATAGCTTTCACCACCTCCTCTGTTAATGAATTCCAGAGCTTAATTATGCATTGAGTAAAAACATATTTTCTCTTATTAGTTTTAAATGTGTCACCCAGTAACTTTGTATGACCTTTAGTGTTTGTACTCTTTGAAAGCGTAAACAACCGATTAACATTTACTTGTTTCACTTCACTCATTGGGGCTGATGTAATAAGGGGCGCTGAAGCTGCCGCGGGTTTGAGCGCTCCTGTATATGCGTTTGTACATGTGTTTTCCTGCGCAAAGCCCTATACGGGAATGTAATAAGGGTTTTGTGTGCGGGAGAAAAGCACGTATGAACATGCTTACAGATTCGCGTTTTTTCCTGCGTGAATGCATGCTAACGGCATGCACAGGTGATTAGCTAATCATAGGCAATGCAGGGAGCCATTCTAATGCAGGTTTTTTACCGCCATGGTCAGAGAACGAGTTAAATGTCCGTGCTGACTCGGGGGCCTATGTCGGCGTCCAAGCATCCTGAAAACCACCTAGCTTGAGCCGCCTGTCTCTGCTTTCGAGTGGCCAGCTTAGCTAGGTGCTTTTCTGGGCGACCGAGCAGCCAGCATCGCTAGACGCTTTTCTTGGCGTCGGAACGGCCATCTTAGGTAGGTGCTTCCCTAAGCGCTTTTTTTGACATCCGAGCGGCCAGATTTGCGACCAGCTGAGCGGTAAGATTAGCTAGGTGCCTTTCTGGGTGCCAGAGCATCCATATTCGCTCCCAGCTGGGTGCCTATGTCTGCACCTGAGCATCCAGATATGTGCTCAGTTGGGCACTAATCTCACTGCTATGCCAGTGTGAATTAGCATCCATGAAAATATTTGCCATGTTTTCTGCAGCACAGTTATTTGAAATATTAAAAATACTTTCCAGGGTCATACTATCACTTACTAGGGAGACCCGCTTGCTCGCTTTTATGCGCGGAATATCGGCGCAGGTTTTGAGCATGGATGTGGCCCCTTATTACATAGGCCCTTACCGCGCTTAGGTACATGTCATCCGTGCTCTGTGATCAAAACACGCGCTCATAACTAGCGCCTATTTTGCTGCGGGTCTTTTTACATCGGCCCCATTATTTTATAGATCTGTGTCATATCTCCCCTCAGTCGTCTTTTCTCCAGACTGTAGAGTACTAACCTTTTTAGCCTTTCCTCATAGGAGAATTGTTCCATCCCCTTATTTTAGTTGCCCTTCTCTGTACCTTTTCTAATTCTGCTATATCTTTTTTGAGATGTGGCTACCAGAACTGCACACAATACTCAAGATGAGGTTGCATCATGATCAATACAAAGGCATTATGATATTATCTGTTTTATTCACCATTGCTTCTTCTCAGAGCTCTTAGAAGGTCCATCCAACTATTTATTTTGTGGTATACAAACTGCCCTAGACTTGCTGTAACCAAAGGTACCACTTGTAATTGGATAGAAGATTGCATCTTCTCCTGTTAGCTCACTATGTTAGATCTATGGCTGCATACATTGCCCATCTAAGAGAGGCTTCTGTTAAGGAGATTTGCAAAGCTGCAATGTGGATATCATCCAGAGATTTATGTCCCAATATTGTTGTTTGCTTACTGATTCACAACACTACAGTCTATCCTTCAGAAGCTTTTGAGGAGCTTTTGAAGCGGCTCACCAGTCACGAAAGGATAAATTAAAAGAACAAAAGTAATAAAATAGAATCCAGCTTTATTCTTCCTAGTGCCCTATTATTTAGGGTTGTAGTAAATTTAAAAAGAAAAAACCCCCCATAAAAATGAAAAATGGACTTGTTTGCAAAAATATTTGTTCTGGCAGTGGCGGGCTGTTGATTTTCCCCATTTAGTTGGAGGCAAGCCTTAACTGAGGATTCTCACGTGTGTGATTGATTTATATCCTACTGGATAGCAGAGAACTAAGTTGCTTTGCTGTAGGAGGTATTGTCCATAGAGAGCTCGGTAATCAACCACACAAATGCACCTGTCTCTCTTTTTGGAGCTGGTTTTCTTAAACATTTTTATAGGATTGGGGGTGGGCGGGTCTTGAGTGGCAGCAGCTACGTGGGAACTTCCACACTTACCTCTTACAGCCACCTAGAATTTTCCAGATTTAAAGAATGCTTTGAGTGTTGTTGCCCTTTGTTGAAACCCACTTAAATTGTATCTGGCGAGCACCTGTTACAGGTAAACTACTTAATTTCTCTTTTCTTTTTTTCCTATGTCATATTTCTTTTCTTATGTCTCTTCCTCCATCATTAATGTTCACTTATTTTCCTTTTTACCATCTCTTTTAATATCTTTCACATCTTACTCTTGTCTTAGTCCTCTGTCTAAACCTTTGACTTTCACCACAACCTCAGCTACCAAAGCTTTCCTCTCTTCTCCCCATGCTTGCCTGTAAGCCATCTAGAGCACAGGCTTAACTGAGGGAGCGGATGCCATGGGAAGAAGAGCTCCTGCTTTGTTTTTGACCTCTTCTGCGGACCCTGGAATGTATCCAGTTTAAAACAGAGATGCAGAACAAACACCTTTCCTACATCAGCTGCTGCTGGATACATTCTAGGGTCAGTGGTTCCCAATCTTTTTTTTTGTTTGTTTTGTGGCACACATGGCATAGGGTTCACTTTGTTGTGGCACACCAACCACTTCCCCATCATTTTTTCTTCTCTTCCCTCTCCCCCATCCCATTGGCATCATCACCTTTCATCCCCCCCCACCCCTTGGTACCATCACATTTTTCTTCCGTCCTCTCTTCCTTCAGCCTCCTGGCATCACCACCACCACCACCTCCGTTCCCTCTTCCCCCACCCCCAGCATCATAATCACCCCTCTCTCCTTGCATCATCTTCTTCCCTTCCCTCCCCCCACTTCCTGGCATCACCATCACTTTCTCTAGCCCCATCTATCTCTCCTCCCCCAAATCATCACCTTTCCTCTCCTTCTATCCACCCCATCACTATCACCTTCCCTCTCTCCCCGCCACCCTGGCATCATCACCTTCTTTCTTCCTCCATCTATTCTCCTCGCCTCCAGTATTATCACCTTTCCTTTCCCTCTACCCTTCTCCTTCACCTCCTGGCATCATAATCATCTTCTCCCTCCCTCTATCTCTTCTCCTCTTCCCAGCATAATCGTCATCATCAGCTTCCTTTCCCTCTCCCTCACCCCTGTCCCTCCACCCATTGGCATCATCACCTTCCCTCTCTCTCCATCCCTGATATCACTTTCTCTTCCTTTTCCCTCCACGCCCCCATGCCAATCATCTTCTTTTCCCTTTCAACCCCTGGCATCACCCGCCCTCTTCATCACCTCCTGGCATCAGCTTCCCTTTCTCTCCACTCCTCTCCCCTACCAACATCATCATAATCTTCCATCTCCCCCACACCCTTTCATCACATTCTTTTCCCTTTATCTCCACCCCTGGCATTACCTTCCCTCAGCCTCAATACCTGGCGTCGTCATCACCTTCCACTTTCCTACACCCGGTGGCATATTCAGCTTCCCTTTCCTCACCCTAATCCTTGTACAGAAGCAGTCTGTGAGCAGGTTTGCCGAGTGCTGCTTATTCCTCCTATCCAGCTTCTCTCTGCAGTCTGAACTGTGTGGGGCCAGCAGGTTTTAAGAGTATAGGGCCCCATGCAGTTTCTATTGCAGAGGAGATCCAGCAGAGGGGAAAACAGGAGCAGCTGCTGATAAAGTGCTGCTCTCCAATACCCCCTGTTGGCGGGAGGACATCCTACATGCCAGGAGGGAATCAGGAATTGAGACTGCAGCTGCAGCACAGTAGTATGCAGCGGCACACTAGTTCGGCAACACTATTCTAGATGACAGTGGGAGAGATCAATGAGGATCAGTAGCTGCTCTTCCAATAGGGACCCAGCCAGAGGTAGCTACTAGATGAATCTCTAGATCTCTTCCCTCCTCTGGACTCTTTGCTTTCCTTTGCATCTCTGCTAGCATTCACTCTCTGTTTTTCCTCCTTTTTTTTTTCCTGCCCCAACTTCTGTTTCCAAAATCAGGTCCCAGGGAGTTCTCTGAGCCAGTGCTGGACTTTTTGTGTAGAAGGAACATGGTAGGAGCAACTGCTCATGGAGGAGGGGGCAGGGTTTTTAGCTTGTAAGAATTTGCAGTCCATATGGTGGCCTTGCCCTGCATCCTTTAGTGGGAACCTGTGTGGCTGGAGGAGGGGGAAGGGCTGGGCCACAGTGGAAACCCTGAATATGCATAGTTCTTCAGAACAACATTTTTGCTGCTGCCATGTTCACTCCATACCTGGGCCCAGCATAAGCCATACACATTCCTGGGACCCAGCTTTGAAGGTAGATATGGAATGTAGACATGAGGAAGAGGTTGAAGTACTGAAGGCTGCCTCTCATTTCCTTTTCCTTTTTTCTCTCAACCTGGATATCCACAAGCTTGTGTGGATTATTGGCTGTTGAAACCTAGAAAGGAGTTAGTCCTAGAGAGGTGGTAACCCTAACTCTAAATATTAAATGTTATTGTTCCATTATTTCAGACACCTATTTTTTTTTTTCTTCACATGAAGTTCCCCTTTTTCCATTACAGAGAAATGCCACTGAACGGTTCTGTGCAGAGGTGAGACGTTTGTGCCATGCTGAGCGAAGGAAGGACTTTGTTTCGGAAGCATACCTACTTACTCTGGGAAAGTTCATCAACATGTTTGCGGTATTAGATGAGCTGAAAAATATGAAGTGCAGTGTGAAAAATGACCACTCTGCATACAAGCGGTGAGTTACTTACATATAAAAATAAATCTGCTTCCATTTCATTAGTGCAGTATTGCTCACATGATGGCAGTTTTTCTGTTGTGCTGTTGTGTAGCAGGCTTGTTTTAATTTATACTGCTAATTCACTGCAGTCTTTTTTAAACTGGAGGGGGCAGGGAGAACTGTTTAGAATCACTAATACAGAGAAAAGGATCTAGATATTTTTACTATAATATCCACGAAGACAAGACAGCTATCTTAGACCTAGATTCATCATTTTGCTATAAATATAGTGAAAATAGCGACTGTGATTTAAAAAAAAAAAAAAAAAAAAAAAGGGGGGGGGGGGGCCTGGTTAGGCTAATTTTCCTGACACCGCATCGCATAGGTATTTTCCGCAACACATTTTAACATTATCGCACCGCATGTTGTTTTCACATCGCACATTAAGTAATCTACTGCAGCCGCTTTACCAGCCTAAATAGGTTTTTATCGCGAATGGCGGTTCAGGCTGCTGGCTAGAGAGAGAGACTGTAGAGGCTCACAAAAAAGTTAACTATACCACTGTAAGAGGGTGCACTAGTAACTTGGGGTGGGTTTTGGGGGGCAGTTTTATATGCACAGTCATACGTACGAACAGCACAGTTACCATCAATGAAGATTTAGTGTGATTTGGAGTGATGAAAGGTAAGTGTAATAGGTTTGTACCATTTACTCTCTACCTAGCTTGATTGCAGCTAGGTAGAGAACATGGTGCATACCTTTCATCACTCACTCTTCTGGCTGAAGTTATTGCTACTAGAAAAACTGCTTTCCAAGTTAGATATTTCAAATGAGTAGACTGCAGAGGTTCGAAAGGAGCTTTCATCAAGGTTGATGAGACTACGTTCAAATCCTATGGAACTGGAGGTTTCCGCATTGGAGGATGAAGATTAGAGTCCTTTTATAAAACAAGATATTAGAGGGTGTGAGGCTATGGAGGAGCCATTATGTTTCTCATGATATGCCGCTATAGTGCTGAGGTGTACTCTTACTGATGAAGTAGCTAAGCCTGATTTGGAGAGGTGAAGCGAGTAAGTGAGGGTTTCTGTAGGTGTCGAGGAAAATGGAGACATTTTTTGAGTTTGACACTTTATTTATTTATTTATTTATTTATTTATTTATTGTTTTTGTTATACCGAGTTTCATGATAGGCATCACATCAACCCGGTTTACAAATAACAAGGAGTGTAAAGCATAACGTAACGTAAAAAACAATATTTTCAATAAGAACCTTGAACTTTAAATACAGTGAATCAGAAAAAGGGAGAGGGAAAGTTACAAAAAACAAGGAAAATAAACTTGGGATGGAAGGGGAGAAATTGAACAGCACAATATTTACATTTCAGCCTATTTGGCATATTTTCAACATTAAATATTTGGCATATTTTCAACATATTTCAACATTTTCAACAAATATCAAAAATTCAACATTTTTAATATTTACAAATATGCCTATTTGGCATATTTCTTCCATTTGAAGGATTAGTTTTTTCTCGTTGATGGCATTCTCGCTGCTATTATAATCTGTTGTATATCAGCTGTAAGAATTAAGCCTTGTAAGATTTCACGTTCAACATACAGGCCGTCAGGTGGGGGAAAGAGTGAAGAGGGTGAAGAAGAGTGCCCTCCTTCTGAGGTAATAGGTTCAGGTCTTGACCGAGATCCAAGGGTTTGTTTTCAGAGTACTGTACTAGATACATATGTGCACTTGCCTCCTCTTACTGTAAATAAGCCCTCATATGCTAATTTCTCAAGTGTACATGCCTCGCTTAATTTGTTTATAAGTTCTTTTGCATATTTAACCCTAACTTGAATGCAAAAAGTTGTAATTCTGCTGTTGACTCTCTCCTTTGTATTTTGCATATTACCCAGTTAGCCCCTCCCTTGTTCATTGTAATTTCCCTTCTCAGTTACTTGTAAACCGACATGATGTGTCCTACGAATGCCGGTATAAAAAGAGTTAAATAAATAAATAAAATAAATAAGTGAACCAGGGTTGTCTCGGCCATGCAGGTGCTATGAGAATCATGCGAGATCGGTCCTGAATCAATTTCTGAACTGTCTTTGAGATTAAAGGAATTGGAGGAAAGGCATAAAGGAGACCTTGAGACTATGACATCAGGAAGGCGTCCTGCTTGTTCCTGAGGAGGCTTGGGTGTACTGAGCAAAACTGATGAACCTTTCAGTTCTGTTCTGTTTCGAAAAGGTCTATCCAAGGTCAATCTCATAGCAGGAAAATCTGGTTTGCTACCGATTGGTTGAGCGACCATTTGTGGGAATGCAGTATTCTGCTGAGACTGTCAGCTATCGTGTTCGCTATCCCCAGCAAATAAGTTACTCTCAACAATACTGAATTGCTAAGAGCCCACTTCAGATTCAAACTGCTTCCCTGCAAAGAATCCAGGAACCTGACCCACCTTGCTTGTTTATATAAAACACGGCGGCTTGATTGTCGGTGTGAATCATGAGGGCGTGGCCTCGTAATAGATACTTAAAGGATTTTGGAGCGTGCTTCATGATTCTGAGTTCCAGGAGGTTTATTGGATACGCCCTCTCGATTTGTGACCATAGACCCTGTGTCTTGTAATGCAGGAGATGCACTCTCCAACCCTGTGTAGAGGCATCTGTGTTGAGGATTAGGTTGTGGGCCGAATCCCGAAGAGGAGTTCCCATTGTCAGAACTTCTGGATTACTACCAGCGAATGTCTTTTGTCATGGATTCTCACACGATCACTACAGTGGACATTGGTTGGAGATATTGGATCCATTGTGCTTTTAATCCCCATTGAAGGTGCCACATGTGTAGGCGAGTGTGGGGAACTACGTTGGATGGCAGCCGCCAAGTGACCCAACAGAATTAGGATTTTGACAGGCAGTGACTCTTGACTTTAGAAGTAAGTCTGTACATAGATGATGAATTAGTTCGATCCTTTCCTGGGGAAGGAATACAAAAGATTCAACAGAGGTTATCCTGGCTCCTATGAATTGAAGAATCTGAGTCAGTTTGAGTACCTGTTTCTTGTAGTTGATAAAGAAACCCAGAGATTGTAGACATGAGATCGTTATTTCCACTTGGTGAGATAAGGCGTTCTGGTCAGTAGAAACTATTTGCTAGTCATCCAGGTAAGGAAATAGTCAAATCCCTTGACGTCTTAGATGGGCTACTGCTACAGCCAGGCATTTGGTGAAGACTCTGGGAGTGGAGGAAAGACCAAAGGGAAGAACCTTGTACTGGTAGTGCTTGGAATTCACCTGGAAGCACAGGAACCTCCCAACAGGAGGGATGATTTGGAATATAGGTGTATGCATCCTTGAGATTCAGAGAACACATCTAATTGTTTTTCTGTATGAAAGGTAGAACTAATTTGAGGGATGTCATCTTGAATTTCTCTTTCCGAAGGTACTTGTTAGGGAGCATAGGTCTAGAATGGGGCGAGTTCCCCTGAGCGTTTCGGAATGAGGAAATATTGGGAATAAATCCCTGAATTGATTTTGTTCTTTGGAACCAATTGGATTGCTTGTCACTGATGTAAAATCTGTATTTCTTGCTCTATAAGGTATAGATTGGAAATATCCTTCATCGTAATATAGCAGCTCCTGAGGAGGTTCTCTTCTTGTGTTGGTGAGATGTATTTTTCTTGTAGACTGTACCACTAAATGAGTCTGAAATCTTGATCATAGTGAGCAGGCAGGTATATAGAGAGTGAGAGATATTTGAGCCAAGGATTTGAAGGTTTTGTAGGCTAAAACCAGGATTTTGAATTTGATATGGTAGATTGTTGGGAGGCAATGTAGGTTTTTCAGAACTGGGGATATTCAATCATCTTTGCTTGCATTCATAAATATGTGAGCTGCTGTGTTCTGCATGAGCCACAGACATTAGTTTGGGTGTTTGCAGTAAACCAGGTGAGAAATTAAACAGGGCTGAATAGTAGTTGAGAAGGCAGTGTCTTTCAGGAGGAGACAAAGATATTGAATTGATGGAGGAGGAAAAAGGCTGCTGGTCACTGCATGGCCCTGAGTTTTGGTGATGATTTTGGCATCTAATATAAACCTTAGGCTTCAAATATGAGAGCTAAGAGTTAGCCAAATCACCAAGAGTTTCTCATGTGTGGCTGAGTGGGCTCTTTTTTTTTTTTTTTACCAATCTTTTGAGGGCTCAGGCTTTGTTTTAGTGTAAACCATTAGCAGTTTTTCCTAAGCAGACACTGAAGTTAACAATAGTTTCATTTTGATTTGTGCAGAGTGGGATTAATAGTTGGATGTCATCAGTATAGAAGTAGTATGTAATTTTGCAGTCCCTGATGAGTCTGGCTAGGGTTGGGGAGGCTAAGTAGGTATTGAATAAGGAGGGTGAGAGGATAAAGCATTATGCTACTCTGCAGGTGAGAGGATGAGGTGTTGAGCAAGATGCTTCTAGGGACAAATTGGATGCAGACATTGAGAGAGGATGTAAACCAGGCCAGTACTGGACCTGCTAAACCTAGATCTATTAAGTATTAAGGAGATTGTATCTATTGTGTCAAAAGCAGATGAAGTCCAGGAATATTAGTAAAGCTGATTGCCCACTGTCAAGAAAGCTGAAGTTCTTTGACTAGGCTTTTTAATGTAGTTTCAGTGCCACTGTGTGGTCAGAAGCCAGATTAGTAAGGATCCAGGGTGTTGATGGTGAGCAGATAATTGGATAGTCGCTGTAGCACTTGGCTTTTCAATGACCTTGCTTAGACAAGGGAGATTTGAGACTGGGTGGTGATGGTTAGGTCATTTGGATTGAGGTTGGGTTTTTTCAGTGTAGGTATTATTGTTGCTCTTTTTAGTTTGTGTGTGTGTGGTAGGTGGGCACATAAGATATGTACATTTATTTATTTATTTATTTAAATGCTTTTAAAATATACCGACATTCATAGGACATATCATGCCGGTTCACAATCAACTTTGGAAAGCGAGAAGGAGAAATTACAAAAAAATTACATAAATGGCACAGTGTGGGGGAAAAATAAGCAAATCAGAAAAAAATTCAAAATCCCACTTACAGGCTTCACTGTATCTCATTAAATGTTGCTGAAACCAATAGGGTCCTGTGATGTCCAACATATTTTTGGAAAGAGGCAGAAACCTTTCTGCCAGTGGAATGGTTTAAATGCATCAAAAGGTGTCTAAGAGTTTCTTGTGGAAAAAAGTGAGCATGCTGCTCAGGAGGTCAAGAGATGGTTATAGTGGTTGTTATCGTTTGCTTGAAAACCTCCATGGCTAATACTGGACTGTTTAACACTGCCTTCCAAATTGACTGAGATATTTGTTCAGATGAGAATGCAACATGAGGCATATCTGGCTGCAAATTATGCTTGAGGATGTCACAGGAAATATAGCAGTTGAGGTTTTCGCTGTTCCAGAAGCCTGGTGAAATGATTCCAAGAATATGTGAAATAATCCTTAGTAGTCAGGATCTCTTGAAGCACTCATTGTCTGATTTAGAACGTTGAGTTTTGTCTAGAAAGTTTGCTTCAGTGTGTTTCACACATGAGGCCAAAGGTACAAGCACAGGTGGTGATACGGGGAGTTTGTGTGGTCTTGCACTATACGTTCATGCCATCTGTGCTAAACAGCCCACCCTCCACCCTCTACCAAATGCTGTAATAGCATCTAGTGGAACAAGAACGTTTTAACTTAATTCATCTGGTTGGTATTTGACCCGTCAGTTGCTGTCTTCCGAAAATAACAATTATAGATACGTACTTATTCTTTATCATCTGAATTACATAATTTACTTTATTTTATTTAATTTTTGTTTAAGTGCGGCTCAATTTTTGAGAAAAATGGCTGACCCACAGTCCATCCAAGAATCTCAGAACCTCTCCATGTTCCTTGCTAACCACAATAAGATAACGCAGGTAAGTTCCAGTGATGTTTAACATACATTGCATTGAGAACATTAAAAGGAATACATTGGAATGAGTGGATGTGGTAGAATACATTATTTAAGAAATTGTAAAATAATTATGATCTAGTTTAAAAAGATACTAGTTCATAAGTGCAACATTTGACATTTTCTTCCTTTTAAAGCAGATGTAATGGAAGTTTGTTGATATGGTTTATAGTCTCAGATTCCTTTAGTTAAATATATAACCTTTCTAATGATTTTTGTTTAGTTTTTTTTTTTTTTTTAGCTACTGAATCACGATTCTCAAGGAACTTTGTCTTCCCTCCCTAAACCAAGCCTGCCTGTCTGGCTGTGTTGCAAGTGATGCTTTAAACCACTATACCTTCTCTCTTTTCTCCTACTCTCATATTCATTGGTCAAGCCTAGACACCTGGCTTTCCTGAAAAATGTGTTTTTCCTTTTCTGTCTCTTTTGTCCCTAGCCCAGTTTTCTCTGTGGTTATGAACAAAAAGGACTGGACCTACTCTTCGGCATACTACTGAGTAGTGTAAACTGAATTGGCCACTATCGGAGACAGATTCTGGGCTTTATGGGCCTTTAGTCTGACATAGTATGGTGTTGCTTATTTTCAGTGGATTATTTATCACAATTTGTGTGCTTTCTCCAATTAGTTTTGGGTTAACCTATTAGCTTCATGGAGTTTCCCCAACTAGTCCTAGTACTATTGGAAAGGATACATAACCATTCTGTATGCACCCATTGCATCCCACTTATATAGACCTCTATCATATCTCCTCTCACCTGTCTTTTCCTCAGGCTAAAGAGCCCTAACCTATTTAGAGTTTCTTAATAGGGGAGCAATTCCATTTCCTTTACCATTTTGGTCACCCTACCCTACTTTATTTTTTTTTTTTTATTCCACTATATCTTTTTGAGATGGGGCAACCAGAGCTATTGGTTGATAGAGATGACATATCTTCTGTTTTATTTTCCATTCCTTTCCTTCTAATACTTAACTTTCTATTTGCCTTTTTGACCTCTGCTGCACTGTGGGCCAAGGATTTCAAAGTATTATCAACAGTGATTCCAAGATCTTTCTCCTGGCTGGTGACACCTAATATGGAACCCAGCATTGTGTACTTATAGTTTGGATTATTCTTCCCTCTATACATCACTTTGCACTTCTCCACATTAAATTCCATCTACCATTTATCTGTCTATTTGTTTGTATATTTATTTACTTATGGGGTTTATATTCCACCTCACGTAACTTAGTTATTCTGAGTGGATCCAGATGCTCAGTCACCCAACCTTACATGGTCCTCTTGCTATTCCTCAGTCGACTTCTGATTTGTACTACTTTGAATAATTTTGTCATTTGCAAATCTGATCACTTTACTTCCCATTCCCTTTTCCAGATCATTTACAAATATATTACAAAGCACCAGTCCCTGTGCAGATCACTGGGGTACCCCACTATTTTACATTTCTTCTTTGAGAGTCATACTCTTATTTCCTATCTTCTAGTCAGTTACCAGTCCACAACAGGACATTGCCTCCTAATCTATCACCTTTTAATTTCCTGATGAGCCTCTCATAAGGGACTTTGTCAAAATGTCTTTTGAAAATCCAGATAATACTATATCGCCTGACTCATCATTGTCCACGTGTTTGTTTACCCGTTCAAAGAAAATCTAACATTTTGTAACACAAAATTTCCCTTTGCTAAATTCATGTTAGCTCAGCCCCATTAAATCTGTTCAGATGGCCAGTAATTTTGTTCAGAATAGCTTCTACCATTCTGCTTGGTACCAATATCAAGTTCACTGGTCTGCAATTTCTTTGATCACTCCGGAAACTTATTTATTTTTTTTTTTATTTATAAACATTTTTCATTATTAGACATCAAGCATTAATATCTTGAATTTTATACAGGTTACAATTACATAGAAAACATTTCTTCAGATTATTCAGTCATTACATTCATAATCCCTCTCCGTTTCAAAAGTCTCTCTAAACACTAACAATCTAAGACTCTAAACCTGTCTTTCAAGCCCACAATAAAGGGATCCAAAATATCCAAATTCCTAATAAATCCAATATATAACATCCTTTACTAATCTTAGGGATGTTATCTACTTACTTGTGAGAGATCATTTCACATGTAAAGAGCTCTGATTTGGGGCTCCTGGTGTGGAACTCAAAGTGGGTTTTAATCTGTTTTCAATAAACTGGGTTAATTGCATAGGCTGTGTGAAAACATAAGGGTTACCCTCACTCTTTATTATACACTTATAGGGGTACTTCAAAATTAAGTACATTCCCATTTGTATCACTTGCATTTTTAACTGTAAAAATTGTTTCCTACTCTTTTGGGTTGAGGGTGTCAGGTCCGGAAAGAGCTGGACTCTACAGCCCAAGAATTCTTTAGATCTGTTAGCAAAATATTTCTTAAAGACCCAATCTCTATCAGATTCCAACATAAATGATACTATCAGTGTTGAGGGCTCAGCTAGATTCTCTTCTGATTGTTCCAAAATCTCAGACACATTAATAATATTATCCAGTATTGGTTGTCTTTGCTGTAATTCGTGTACTTGCAGATTCCCGTATTCCTTACATCTAGAAATTATGGACAAGGTTGCTTCAGGTAAATTCAGAGCCTCTATCAAATATCTCCTCCATACTTGTATTGGTGTTAAAGTGGGTATTTTAGGGAAATTTATACAATGAATATTTTTAATCTTGCAATATTCTAAATAATGTAAGATAACTCTCTATTGCTGGACCCCAACTATGGAACTCTATACCTCAGGAATTACGATTGGAAGCAGGCATTAAATGATTTAAAAAGGGCATTAAAACATGGCTATTCAAACAAGCCTTCCACGAGCTGTTAACTTAATGATTTCAAACTACTGATTTTATACCAAGGTAATGTATATTATTTTTTATTTTATTATCTCTACTCTTACTATACTGCCTCTCTAATTGTTTAAATTTTATGATTATTTAGCTTACTATTTTTTAGTTTACTATTTTATTTATTTACATTATGAAACTATGTATCTATTTCCTTCTTTTGGAAATGCAAATATTAAATTAATATTTAACTACTGTAAACTGATTTGATATGCTCGCATGAAAAATCTGTATATAAAAATTATTAAATAATTAAACATATTCTCCAATTTTTGTACTTTCAATTGCAATACTTGATTTTACTTTATCAATTCAACTTATAAATCATTAACCCTTCCAGTTTCAACTTTCATCTTGGACAATTCACTTTTCATATTTCTACTATCCAACTCTAATAATTCAACCTTCTTTTTTATTTCATTTACAGTATGAACATTGCTACCATTTGCACACCCATATTTTTATTCACCTCATTTATAGCTTCCCAAATATATTCTAATAAGAATGTTTGAGGGCTTACCAAAGGTTTAAACTGAGATATAAAAAGTCCCTCTTCTCTTCCACTGGAACCCACTTCAGTTGCTCTGATGGAAACTTGGTCAGGTCCCTGGATGACATTATAAGCCATAGGCTGACCTCCCTGCCTCATGGGGGACTCCTTCAGGCTGACTCCTTCGATCAGACTCCTATCTCCTGGGATCTGCAGGAACCTCTCAGCTGGGTTAACGGGCGGTGATCTCTCTCCTGGGGAGAGTGATGTCAAAAGTTCTAGGACACCAGAGGGTGGTTCTTCCTCCCCCTCTCCATCCCTCGGCGTACGTGTGCATCCATAGGTCCCACTTTAGAGGTAACATCGGTTGCGTCCGAGGCCTGGCACTCCCTGGCTCTCCTCTTTCGTGCTGAATGAGGCATCATGAAACTTATTTTCAGAAAGGGTGCAAACGTACTAGGTTAGTAGTATCTTGGGCCCTATCCGGAAACATTTTAAAAAATGGGCATTATATGGGCCACCCTCAAATCCACAGTTACCATAGCTGATTTGAATGAAAAGCTAGAAAAATTACTAGTAGTAAGTATACAATTTCCTGCTTGAGTTCTTTCAGGGGTAAATACCATCCAGACCTGGTAATATTTTACTCTCTAGTTTATCAGTTTGCTTGAATATATCTTCCTGGTTCACTGTGATTTGTTTCAGTTCTTATGAATCATCAACCTCAGAGTGTTTCCAGGGGTAGGTGTCGCCATGATGCCTTCCTCTGAAAAAAACAAAGCAACAAATTCAGATGAATAGCATTTTGATATAATAAATAGTAATTACTGGCTGTGCAGTTCTAAGGTACAGGACAATATATGAAAATAAGGGTCCTGTATATCACGGATTGAAAATGTTCAAAAAACCCTAATCACACTAGAAGAAAATTTTTCAAAAGAGAAAAGGTATATTCATACACACAGGACAAATACCTGAAGGAAAAGTCTGTAACCAGTTATTAGCCTCCCTGGGAGTGAAATATAAGAAATAGATCAACTGTCAGGAACCTGACGGGTATTTGTGACCCAGATTGGCCTCTGTCAGACAGAATGCTTGGATCAATGGATCTTGGTCTAACTCAGCAGGATGCTTCTTATGTGGTAAAAGCAGCTAGCATAGCTGAGTTTAAAATGGTTTGTACAAGTTCTTGGAGGAGAAGTCTGTAAACTCCTTATTAACCAGATAGACTAGGGAAAAGCTGCTACTTATCCCTGGGCATTAGCAGCATGGGATCTATCTACTGTTTTGGGATCCTTCCAGGTACTTGCGACCTGGAGTGGCCACTGTTAGAACCCAGATACTGAACTTGATGGACCCTCAATCTGACCTAGTATGCAGTTTTTCTTACATTAAACAATCTTCACATAAAATATAAGGGCTGCATAATCATAACATACCAGAAAACATTTGTACTGTGACTTATTGAAAAGAACCATTTTAAACAATTTTTAAAGAAAAAAGTTCTATAAGTATTATTTATAGGTGGAAAAATGAGGTAGCATGAATGAAGGGACAGCTGAAACAATGGGATAAATTAGAAATGGAAACATGATGGCAGTAAGACAATACAACCTACCTCGCCTATAGTTCCATGCTTTTTTTTTTTTTTTTAAAATTCAGCAACTGTCTTTGTCGCCACCTCCACTGAGAGGCTGTTCATGCATCCACCACCCTCTCTGTAAAGAAATATTTCCTAAGATTACTCCTTAGTCTACCTCCTTTCACCCTCATCTGTTAACCCCTCGTTCCGGAGCCTCCTTTCCATTGAAAGAGGCCCATCTCCTATATATTTATACCGCAGAGGTATTTAAATCTCTCTATTCTATCTCCCCTGTCCCGCCTTTCTTGTAAGGTTTATGTGTTTAGATCTTTAAGCCTAATCCCATACACTTTACAATAAAGACCATTTGGCAGCCATCCTCTGGTCTCATTCCATTCGGTTTTATCTCCAGAATTGCACACAGTATTCTAAATGAGGTCTCACCAGGGATTTATACGAGGCCGATATCACATCTTTTTTCTGCTGACCATTCTTCTACCTATGCAGCCAAGCATCTTTCTGGCATTTGTCATTCCCTTCGCCACCTGTTTGGAGTGAAGTGGAATGGGTAAACGTGAATGGGTTGTTTACTCTTTTTCAAAAAGTGCAAAG
The DNA here is from genome assembly GCF_901001135.1 of Rhinatrema bivittatum. Lineage (NCBI taxonomy): Eukaryota > Metazoa > Chordata > Amphibia > Gymnophiona > Rhinatrematidae > Rhinatrema > Rhinatrema bivittatum. The sequence continues at coordinate 61,749,184 of NC_042615.1, read as the reverse complement.
ACTAGGAGGCCCACAGAGTTTGTTTTAAAACAAAATTGGGTACCTTTAGTAATTTATAGTACAAGTGTGTTTTAGTACGTTACAATTATGGAAATTTGACTTTATGCAGCTCTTACATTTTTTGTGAAGGTCGTGTACCTCCTATGAATGTAGTTTTTCACTTGAAACATTTTTTTCTAGGGTGATTATGGTGTTTTGAATCTGTGGTTTACAGGACCCTTATTTTCATATAAATAGTAATTACCCAGTCATGAATGTCTTTCAGATTCCTTGAAGAAACTTCTTGCATATTATTGTACTAATGACTGTGTCAGAGTGGCATTTCCCAAGCAAAAGTATTTGAAGTGGATGCGGGTGGTGAGAGGAGCAAGCCAAAGTGGCATATTCAATACCATCATTCAACCGGTTTATTGTATGTTGGAATGAAGTCTGGAGGCTGTACAGGAGGGAAGAGAATCTCAGTATAAACCTTGCACCTGCAGTTCTACAGAAACTCTCCAATCAATGGGTGCAGAGCAAAGCTAAGCTGGCTCACCATACAACTCGCCATTCAAAACAAAATATTCAGATTTTGGTGACGCCTCAGTATGTTGCTTTTCACTGTTACCTTTTGTGAGGTAACAAAACCCTTCAAAACATAAAAGGCACTCAGAACCAATATAGCAAACCTGCTATACCATAACTTCACTAACTCCCAAGACGCAAAATGGCAACAACCCTAGCTAGGAAATGGCAGCACTGCTGTTTGTCCCTGCACAGAAATTAAATGCTAGTAAACACCCTCACCTAGGACATACACACAGAACACAGACTGACCCTCACTTAATTCAGAATAAAGAGCCATAATTAGAATCACAAGAAGAGGAAGTTAGCACAGAGGCATGAGGGAGCTGGATTGGGGAGAAAGAATGGATGCGGTGTATGAAAAGGAGGTAGCAAGCTATTTTTTATTTTATTTTGGGGGATGGGAATTGCCAGCCCTTGAAGCCCACCCTCCACTTGGCTCTGCTACTACTGTGTTTGTGGCTTTTGCGCTGCAGATTACGCCAGAGAAACACTAACTTGCTGAATTGTGTGTTCTAGTCTTTGCAGCAGCAGCTGGAGGTGATTTCTGGTTATGAAGAGCTCCTCGCAGACATTGTAAATATATGTGTGGACTACTATGAGAACAAGATGTATCTAACCCCTGGAGAAAAACACATGCTCTTAAAAGTAAGAGTTGTCATTGAGATGCTTGTGTGGAAGAATGTGAATTGAAAGGTGCTGTATTTGAGTGGCAATCCTAGACTACCTACTTCTCTGTAACATTTCATGCCATTGTCACTGGTAAATGAATGGGTTAAGTGTACTTTCATCTAATGGACTATTATTTTAGAACAACAGTATGCCAGTATGGCATTTTCTTATGTTCTTATGTTCTTAACAGTAAGACAGGTAGCCTTTCGCAGTTTGGGAGTACCATAATAGATGTTGGCAGGTATACATTTGTATACTTAAACATTTCTTCTCTATTCTGATTACAAAGTCATCATGAAGTACAGATATAATGGAGAGGGCTGAAATTTCAGGGACTACTTGCTGTGTTTTCTGAATTATCTAAGGACTTTTACCTGTACTGTTTTCTATGTGAAAATATGCTACAGACTATTTTGTAAAGATGCTAATCTTTTAGAAAACCCAAAAGTAATGTACAAAAAAAAATGCCCTTACAAATGGAGATATAATGAAAATTCAGTGATGAGTTTGCCTTCTGTTAGATGTTCATTAGATGTGCCAAGATAGATTAGATTTTTTTTTAGTGAATATTAGAATGAGAGAAACTATTACTGCTAAATAGGTTTATAAATCCTAAAACAGTTTAATTCATAAAACAAAATATACCTTTTTAGAAGGCCTGAGGGCTTTAAGCAAGTGCCTGGTAAAGGAAAGTTCAGAATGGTTTCCCTGATTCCTTTTCTTGAAAACAAGGGCTGGCTATGCTCTCTAGACCTAAAGGAGCTCACACTGACAGAAATCTTTTCAGCTCTCAGGAAGCTTCTCAGATTCATAGTAGGGAAGCACCACCTTCAATATTGCATTCTGTCTTTTGGCCTTGTGTCAGCTTCTTATGTGTTTACAAAATACCTTGTGGTCATGTCTGCGCTGCAAAGCACATGGTTCTAACTAGCATTTTGTGAGCCACATTCAGCTGTCTGACTCTGAAAATGCAACTCTTTCAATGCTGCCAGCATCAACAGCTTCAGTGATAGTGGAGTAATCGGGTTGTGCAGTGGAAGGGGTGGGTCATTGAGCACATTGGCCAATGGAAGGAGAAGCAGTGACAGCAGCTTATGCAGTCAAAGGGAGAAGGATGGGTCATTGGACACACTGCTAGTGCAGCGCTTCTCAGTGTGTTGTGAACATCAGTGTGTCGCCAAACACCAGCAGGTGTGTCGCGTCTCCTGGTATCCCACTGTTCCGTTGTACTTTCCTTCTCTCTTTTTCTAGCCCCCGCGGGCCAATTGGAAGCCTCCTTTCTTCCTACCCCCACTGTCCAATGGGAAGCCTCCTTCATTCTGCCTGCCCCGCGCAGGCCAATCAGAAGTCTCCTCCCTTCTACCTGCCAATGGGAATAGGAAGAAGGGAGGAAGCCTTTGATTGGCTGGTGAGGCAGGCATCGCATAGCCCGGGGGTGGGTGGAGGAATGGCAGAGATGAACCCCGACTAAGCAAGGTCACCATGGAAGCCCATCCCCATGGCAGAGAAAAAAGAAGGCCCGCCAGAGTAAAGCCGTGGCGGAACTGGAGCCCATCCCTGCAGTGAAGGAAGAGGTTTTGGTGAGAGTTTGTGTGTGTGGGTGTGAATGAGTGCCTGGGCGAGAACTTGTGTGTGTAGGTGTGAATGAGTGCCTGGGTGAGAGATGGTGGGTGTGGGTGTGAAATGGGTGCCTGGGTGAGAGCTTGTGTCTGTGGGTGTGAATGGAATCCTGGGTGAGAGCTTGTGTGAATGGGTGCGAGAGCATTTGTGTGTGATTGAGAGAGAGACTGGTCAGGGAGGTGATGTGTATCTGTGTGAGAGACAGAGACTGGTCGAGGGGTGTTTGTGTGTGAGTGACTGGTTGTGGGTGCTAAGGAAGAGAACTGTGAGGACAGAGCTTCAGCAGCCCTTGCTGCTTCTGGTGAGTGCTATTGGCCTGGAAGGGAAAGGAGTAGGAGAGTTGCTGGAGAGGGTAAGTAAAGGTGGATTTTTAAATTTATTTTTCTTGATTGGCTGCCATTTTAATTATTGGGTATTATGCGATGTCTGCTGTTTTGAAATATTTTATTGATATTTGGACATGTTTTAATAATTTTTGAGTTTTTAATTGTTGGATATTATTCTGTTCAGCAGCTGTTTTGTAACATTTTTAGTATAGCATTACAATTATTTCTTGGGGCTCTATAGCAGCTTGGCTTATTCTGTTTTCCCAATAGTTAGTGTTTAGGGCCTGGTTTAATAGTTGTATTTCTTAGATAGAGTTGTTATTGTTGAGTGTGTTCCATAATACAGGTGTAACTTTGTGCAGGTTAGTTTGTGTGCATTATTGCAAATCCTGAGAGTCTGTTAGGTGCTAATTTTCTCTTTCCATTTCTCCCAGGTTCGCACTGCATGCAGAGTGGCTTTTTTGTTTTTCCATTCCAGTTTCTGTCTCCATATTTATAATTTGTGGTTTTTCTGTACTTGGTGAAGGTCAGTTCTGGGTGTGTGACTGAGGTGAGGTATTTTACTGGCATGTAGGCATTTATATCAATCTTATTTGTTGTGTTTTCTCAATAGGATATGCATTAGTGGTAAATTACTGTCTTTTCATAAGGAAGGCTATTGTGCCTGGTAGTAAAACGAGTTTGTTTTGCTTTTACTGGAATGTCATCAGAACCAGAATACCTTTTTTTTTTTTGTATGGCGAGTTATACAGGGTAATGCCCTAGATCTGTTCTGCACTCATTGCTGGGGGTTGAGGAGATTCCTGTGGATGCAGAATGCATGTTTACATTTAGCCCCGTGATGGTCACATGTTCAGTGTGTCAAGCATGTGAGAACCATTTGTCAGGTGTGTCCCGGACAAAAAAAGGTGCACCTGTACTTGGATGACTGGTTGATCCAGGCCAAGTCTGTGGAAGAGAGTCTCTGGGTGACAAACAAGGTGAAATCCTTGCTTCACGAACTCAGCTGGATCATAAACCAGGACAAAAGCAGTCTCAAGCTCTCCCAGTCCTTGGAATATCTGGGAGTCTAGTTCGACACCAAGAAGGGCAAGGTCTTCCTTCTGACCACACGGCTAAGGAAGTTTATGGCCCAAGTGCATCTGTTGATGAGCACGATATGCCCGACAGTGTGGAGCTATCTCCAAGTTCTTGGGTTGCTGGTGGCAACCCTGGAAGTAGTGCTGTAGTTTAAGGGTACACATGCGACCACTTCAACGCTTACTACTGTCACGCTGGAACCCGCAGTCTCGACTATTCGATTTACCTCCACTTATTGATGGGAGTATGCTCTCTGCTCCAGTGGTGGCTGCAGGAAGCTCATCTGAGCAGGAGTATACTCCTGTCCTCCCCGAACTGGCTGGTCCTCACAACCAGATGTAAGCCTCTGGGGCTGGGGAGCTCACTGTCAGAATCTGACGGCCCAGGGATGTTGGACCAAGGAAAAGGCCCTCTAGAGAACATGAACCGCCTGGAAGCCCGGCATTCAGATTGGCATGTGTATAATTCAGCCACAGACTCCGGGTTCAAGCAGACTGCGTAATATTGGGCAATGCAACAATGGTAGCTTACATCAAACGCCAGGGTGGAACCAAGAACCGGCAAGTGTCATAGGAGAGAGATCTCCTTATGGAATGGACAAAAATACATCTACAGATGATCTCAGCCTCCCACATGCAGGAAAAGTTGTCAGGGGAGCGTCTTGATCCAGGAGAGTGGGTGTTGTTGTTCAAAGCCTTTCAGCTGATGATAGATTGCTGGGATCTCCTGTCCTGGCCGCATCCCACAGTGCAAAGGTTCCCTGATTCTCAGTCGCAGAAGACATCATAGGTCCCTGGGGATCAATGCTCTCGTTCAGACCTGGCCGGAAGAAGAGTTGCTATACGCCTTTCCTCCGTGGCCCCTGCTGGGCAGGGTCATTTGCAGAATCGAGCCCCACAGGGGATTCGTCCTGCTAGTAGCTCCAGATTGTCCCAGGCGTTCGTGGTATGCAGACATGCAGAGACTCCTGGTGGAGACACCCCCCCCCCCACCCCCCCATGCCTCCCACTGCACAGGAGCCTGCTACAGTAGGGACCAGTCCTTCATGAGGATCCGACTTGATTCTGTCTTACGGTCTGGCCCTTGAGAGGGCTCGCCTGATGAAGCAAGGATATTCTGTGGTAGTAATTGCCACCTTAATCCGCGTTCAGAAGTTCTCTACATCCCTAGCGTATGTGTGGGTCTGGAGAATATTTGAAGCCTGGTGTGAGGAACATGGTGTCCCCCTTCGGGTGGTCAAAATCCCACTAATTCTGGAGAGCTAATTGCAGGATAGCTTGAAAAAAGGTTTGAACCTTAACTCTTTGAAGGTCCAGGTAGCAGTTCTCTCCTGTTTCAGGGGCAAGGTGAACCGAACCCGCCTGTGGACGCATCCAGACATGATCCGTTTTCTGAAAGGGATGAAGCACTTCCGGCCACCCATACGGTGGCTGGTTCCCTTGTGGAATCTTAATCTAGTATTGGAATTTTTGGCAGGGCCCTCCTTTCAGCTGCTGCACAGTATTTCCTTGTGTTTTTTAACCTTGAAAATGGTGTTCCTGGTGACTATATGCTCGGCACGTCGCATCTCTGAACTTGCAGGTATTGTGTCGGGAACTGTTCCTCCAGATGACTCCAGGAGCATTAGAGCTTCATACCGTTCCATCCGTCTTGCCCAAGGTAGTCTGTTTCATTTGAATCGGTCCATTTCGTTGTCATCCCTAGATAAGCACAAGGACGTGGAAAAATCCCGCCTCTTCTGCCATTTGAATGTCAGTAGACTTTTGGTACGATATCTGGATGTTTCAGAACCAGTACGAAAGACTGATTGCCTATTTGTCCTTCATGGTGGAAGGAAGCTGGATGAACCAGATTCACGGGCTACCATAGCTCGCTGGATTAAGGAGGTGGTCATGGGAGCCTGTGTGGAGGCAGGAAAGCCATTACCTTCTTAGGTTAAAACTCATCCTACTAGGGCTCAGGCAGTCTCATGGGCGGAAGCTAGACTGCTGTCTCCTGTCGATATCTGCCGAGCTGCGACATGGTCCTCCTTGCACACCTTGTGTAGGTTTATCGCCTGGACGTACAGGCCCAAGAGGACTTAGCCTTTGCAAGGGCGGTGTTAACTGGTCTGCAAGCAGCCTCCTGCCCTGATTGGGAGTAGCTTTTGAACATCTTATTGGTCCTGTGTCCATCTGGCTACACGCTAGGAAGTGGAGAAATTACTTACCTGATAATTTCATTTTCCTTAGTGTAGACAGATGGACTCTGCATCCTGCCCACAGCTGCCCAAGAACAGTGCCAAGGATTTGCCCATGGAGTGGATATCAATTCCAAGAGATTATGGGTAAGCTGCCATCCAGTCCCTAGATCAGGGCATCTATGTTCTTATTGTAGTTCAGTGTTTGTTTGAGTACAGTTAGTTATCCATTTTTTATCATATTTTTAATCAGGTTTTTTCATTAGCATGTCCACAGTGGCTTTTGAAGCGAATACTGCAGGGGTGTATCTAGGGTGACGACAGCTTTTAAATCTGGCTCAGTCTCGATCTACTGGCAAGGGAGCATAAACCCATTGGTCCTGAGTCGATCTGTCTACACTAAGGAAAATGAAATTATCATCTAAGTAATTTCTCCATTCTGATCATACTTTAAGTCTCTGCAGAGACTTTAAAAATTGCTGAGCAGTGAAAACTGTATCGAAAATTTTCACTTGATCATCGTACCATATTTTTGAAAGTGCAGTTTGCTGTACTCAAACTTGATTTTCTTGTTGAACAATTCAGAGCAAAGTAGAAAATTTCTCACCACTTTAAAGAGACTTTGTTGGAGCAGTCCTAGAAAAGATGTACTTTTTTTGTCACATAGGCTCAGACTATTCCTATATGCAAGAGCAATTTCCCTTCAAATTTTGGGAGTTGCAGTTGAACCGAAAGCCATGACTCCAAAGTGGAAACTAGTTACAAATCTGGGATAGATTCTTCAGTTCCCAAAAATTGTAAATTTTCATCGCACCCTATTTTCAAGTTCATCAGGTTTATCGTTCTTTTCTATGCTCTGCTTTTGTAGAGAGAATATTTGTGTTAACCCTGTTCCAACATGTTATAATAGCGTTTATAAGGTTCAAAGACCAGTTTGCAGGGTGTAATTCACAGGTTTCAGTGCCACCTGAAGATCTACATGTCTGCTGTAGCTTATTGCATCATGTGGCCCCTGATCCACTAGTCTTTTTAATATTTACATGCAGCTCTTAGGGAATTTGATATCCTTGCTAGGAATGTTTCATTGCCATTTTGGAAGACTTAAGTTTAGTCATTGAAGCTTTTCTTTTTGGAAATCTTTGAATATTGGTACATTGATGAAACAGAATGAGCATATGAAGCTGTGAATTCACACACCATTGCATCAGAAAGTTAAAATATCATTGCAGATTGTTACTGAAAGATTTCTGGACAGTTTGGATATAACATCAGAATTTATGCCCTTGAAAAAGCCAGAAATCAGGAAAACAAAAACCCTTTGTCAGGTTGGTTTTGTGTAAGATCATCTGGTTCATTTCTCAGCATTATCTGCTAGTCTTTTTTGCAATTGGTTAATCCGACATAGTGCAAGTGGCTTTATTGGAGTGTTTTTGGTTTTTTTTCTTTTTTCCCCCATAATAATAAGGTAAGGGATGCCATTTACAACCGGAACAAATTTTTGGACTGACTGGGCTTTCACTTCATAAAAAAAAGTTTGTATTCATTATTTATAACTGTTCCATGTGATGCTTCAAATAATAACAACATTAAATCTTGAAGACCAGATATTTTCCTGATTAAAGTTTGGATATTGGAATCTCTTTTTCTTTATTGTATATATGCCGAAGATAGTTTTCCTTATTAGTTTTTGTAAGTTGTTTTTCAGCGATTGATATTTGGTGGGCAGTAATCGGATTACTGCTTAATCTGGAAAAGGTTTATGGTTGATTAGAACCGGAATTCCTGCACAACTTTCTTGTGTATCAGTTGAAGAGTTAGAATTGAGTATAAAAACTGAATCCCGCAATTTAGATGTTGATCTTGTCACCAAATTTGACTTGTAAGCGCATGTAAAACAAGTCGCTAGAACAGATTTCTATATGCTACATATAAGACCATTGAATGTTATATTTCTCCGGGTGACTTTTGGATGGTTATTGTATTAAGTAAGATTACTGTAATGTGTTATATCTAGATTTGGCCAAGAAATTGTTGCGCATTTTGCAACTTGTACAAAATGCTGCGGTTAGAATTGTAACAGGAGCTAAGTGGAATGGAAAGGTAACACCAAGAATGAGTTGCACTGGTTACCAATTACAGACCATAATTTAAGGTATTAACTCTGGTGCATAAGTTAATGTGGATGGTGGTAACAGCTTAGTTTACTGTCACATTCAATCACTGCACACATCTGAAAAAAAATGTATTAATTAAAAGATTATAGATTGCAGGAAATAAGAAATTGAACTTTTTCAATCATTGCGCCTTATTTGTGGAACAAATAGCTGAAAGTACATATGCATAAAGTACATTTAGTTATACAGGCCCCTGATACTTAGGATTTTTGATTATCCAGAGAATTTAGGTTTTAAGTTAATATATAGAATGAAATAATGTGTATTGCTTGTTTTATTTGTATGTTATGTATTTTATTGCATATGTTCTTTGCATTCTTCCTTAAGTAATGGAAAGAGTGGAACATGATGAATGAATAAATAAAAATACCCATCCTTTTATTCTTATCCATCCAATTGCCAAATGAACTCTTTATTATCTACTGTAGGTATTATTGGCTATTTGGATGACTTCTTACATTGTACCTCATTTCTTGACCATGTCTGTATTTTATCCTCTCCTTGGTGTTCAGTGCTCTTCGTGGTGGTGGTAACTTTTGGTTGTAATTTTGATTGAAAGTTGATAGTAATGCGAAAAAGGCGCAATATCAAATGTTTATAAATAAAAATATATATGCATATTCTCAAAACAATGGCCCCAGAAGCTAAATGTTAGGAGAATTAGATACCAAATTTCAATAGACTTACTGGTTTACTGAACATATTTTCATGTTGCTATAGAATTTCAATGAATATGCATGAAGGTCATTATTTGGGAAAATCTTACCCAATGGACCCAAGAATAATTTGGGGAAATAGCAGTGGTAGATCTTAAAAGAAAAAAAAAACAAAAAACTTATCCTTACAATTGTACTACTGATGCTAATGTTAGAAAATTGCAGATGAAAATACTATATAGCGTTTATTTGGACAGAGAATGGATTCATAATGAAAATCTTTGATTCTGTTACTTGTGCAAAGTTTGATTTTATTACTGAAACTAAAATTGGCACACTTTCACATTCTTTGGTGCTAAAAACTGGGAATTTGAGAAACTGTTCTGGGGTTGAATTGGATTTTTGATTGGTAATTCCGTTAAATTTTACTATTAGATTCTGTTATTAGGTCATATCATTTCTCTAAATGACAGTTAACCTCTAGTGAGTTGCTGACAAATGTATTTTTACTGTGTAGCTGGGAGAAAAGATTCTGGCTATTACACTTTGGAACAGTTAATGAAACTGGATATGATCAATACAAAAATATCACTACCTTTATGGGGAAAAAAATCTGCTGAAATAGGACTATATCAAGGGTTACCAACTCATGCCAGGTTTTCAGGATATCCACATGAATATGCATGAGATTGATTTGCATGCACTGCCTCCATTGTATGCAGATATATCTTTCATATTCATGGCAACCCCTGGACTCTATGAACTGTTTGCAGAAAGTCTGCCATGGTTATTAAAGGTTTATGTTTGAGTACATTTGATTGAAATGATGGTTTGTGGCTTGGTTTGGTGTGTTTGGTGCACTAGGTGAGGATGTGTGTGAAAAATGTATGAGGAGAATTTATTTAAAAAGTTCATCGTAGATTGCATGTTAATACAATTATATTTGAAATTGTTCCTTTTGGATTTGTATTGTAATGCTATGCATGCTTATAAATTAAGATTTAAAAAATTAATTACCTATCATTTGCAGTATCATAGTGTTGGTATTAAAAACTGTAAAATGTTACTGGAATCCTTGGTTTGTGTTTAGGTGATGGGTTTTGGCTTGTATCTGATGGATGGAAATGTCAGTAACATCTACAAATTGGATGCTAAGAAGAGGATAAACCTTGCTAAGATAGACAAGTTTTTTAAGGTGAGTTAATTTATATAGCCCTGTCATTATCATGATCTTGCTTTCTGAGAGGGCATAACCAGTTCATGAACTTATGTTTTTAAGTTATCTAAACTATTTGAGTCTTTTCAGTATGGAAACTAAAAAGCTTCATTTGATTGATCCTTTCATTGTCATAGTGTTTGACATTCATATGGCCAAAGGAATTTTGTGTGTTTGCAATAAAATGTTCAGAACACACATTAACATATTCTGTCTACGTAATCCATGCTTATTTGTCTTTCCATTAGTGTAAATTGTTTCTGGATATCTGGTCCCATTTAGCCATAATTCCTCTGTAATTGGAACAAATTTGTAATAGTAATGCCTCCCATTGCAGGAGCAAGGAGGGCAATCTGTCCCTAAAATTCTTGTTGTCCAGCTTCAGAAAACATAATTTCTGTGAGCATGACATTATGCAGGCACTGTTTTCATAGGAGAGATGGGGAAAATCCATGTGTTAACAATGAAGTTTCCAAGCATAACACACACTTTCTGAAAATACACAATGTAGATTTCTGAAATGAAACTTTTTTTCTTCTTAGTTTATCCCATAAGCAATCTTGCACTTTAATTATTTTTAGTACACTTTCTCTGATTCACAAGAAATGTAGATGTTATCTTCTTTCTATTTACCATGCTTCTGCTTTGAACGTCATTGCTATGCTTCTCCTTTTGTAATGCCTCCCCTGATGATCCTTCTCTATTGATTATTCTTGTGATATTTTCCTTACTTTCCATTTTGGTTTTATTTCCCTCACATCTGAAATCCATCTCTGTCTTAACCCTGCCTGACTTGCTCTACCCTTTGCTAGAATTTTTTCATGTGCTTCTGTGTTGTGCTATAGAAAGCACAAAATGCAGATGATGGAATTCAAGGCGAATGGTCAGAGTGGAGGTACAACTGTATTAGCTTTGGTTAACCCCTAATAGAAGCAATGCCTGCATTAGCCTGTTTAAACCCTAATTACCCTGGAGTAACCTCTGTGGAGTGGTGGTTACAACCGTAACAGTGGTGGGGCAGATAAATCAACCTTCCAAGAGGACTGGAAAGACCATGGTTGGAGCCCAGTAATCAATGAGCATGGAGAGGCCTAATGATTTTAGAGAATGGCATTGGTGGTGGTTTGAATGTTAGAAACTTGTAGGTAAGAAATGAGGGTCCTAGATGTTTGTTTAAATATGAAACTTCTAAGAATTGAAGAGGAAGTTAAAGGCTGGATTAGCCTACCAAAGGTGGTGGTAGAGGCCAGCACTTGTAAAGGATAAAGGAGATGTTTAGATCAGTAGGAACAGGATTGGGAGATCGAGTAAATCTAGTAATACAGCAAGCCATGGGATAGCTGATTTGGTACTTGCAGGCCACAACTTCCCAGAAATCAACCAGATTGGTGCCTGTAGCTTAGTGGTGGCTGGGTACATTCTGGTAAAATGATGAGTTAAAAAAAAAAAACAAACCAACCCTTCGTTTTTTATTTTTTTCCCCAGGAATTTGAAAGGAGGCAGTGATTACTCTTGGACTTGTAGTGATGCTCTTCTAGCTACTAATTTGGTACACTCTCTCAAATTTACTGCAGTGTGGTGTTTTGGCCCATTGTTGAGTTGCAGATTTCCAGTACAGTTTCCAAAGCATCCTCCTGATCATTATTTTTTTGCTTACAGCAGGATGACAGATGTCAATTGGAGCCCAGCACGGAGTTTTAACATCAAAGCTTCTAGAAGTTTTGAGAATATTCCACTGGGCATGTGCATCTCTCATTACTCCCTCACATGCCGTACGGAGCTCCTCAATCACATCTTTTTCAAGGAACTATTAGGGCAGACTCTTTTGTGCACACTTTCTCTCATTCTGCCTGCTTGGTCTTGAAATCTTCCTAAGACTTCAAGCTTTATCTTTTTGGGGTCATGTGTTTTTGTCTTCTTTACTTATCCTTAGTAGGTTTTTGATTGTTTTGCTAAGTTTTCTTCCTTTTCTCAGTGGCCACAGTTGGCAGTGATACTGATGCATCAAGTGACATTAACTTGGTGCAGAAATTCATCGGGGTCTAGATGCTAATAGACAAATGCTACACTTGCCACGGCCTTGCTTGCTGGCCAGATGCACTCCCAGTATCACTGCAACACATCAGTTGGAGTCTGACTCAGAATATTCATAGGATATAGCTGTAGATCTGAGGACTTCTCTGATTGGGAGGGGTCTTCAGGTCTTGCAGTGGATCCCTCTCTCCTTCACAGGAAAGAAGTTCCCTCCCTGAGAATCTCTCCTTTGCCACATTTAAGAGAATAGTGTATTCCATTCCTTATTAGTTGCAATAGGCAGAAGAGTCCATGGCAGAAATACTTGACATCTTCCAGTTTGTGAATTCCCCCTAAGGATTTAGTGGCAGTGCCCATCCACAATATCCTTCAGAAGATGCAGATGGAAATGTGGGAGAACCCTCCCTCTGTCCCCCCATATCTCCTGTGAAAATTGGTGGATGCAATATATTGCAGAAGCTCCAGGATTCAAGAGCAGCAACTTGCCTCATCAGTTGCTCTCAAATGGGCCAAACAGTCTACAACTCACTCCTTGTTGCCCTCAGGAAGGATTCCCATATGCTTGACCATTCTGGGGGAAAAGCTTACCAGGGAGTTATATTCAGTGCTTGAATAGCTTCATACCAGCCATTTTATGAGCAGCTAGATGTGAAACATTCTGAAAGATGTAAAGGGGGTTGTAGGAGATCTTCTTCAGTAGCAGCATGGTGCCCTGGTCACTAGTGGGGAAAAGGGATAAAGTATGGAGAAAATATTTATTTATTTATTTATTTAACAGTTTTTTATACCGACCTTCATAGTAGATAACCATATCGGATCGGTTTACATTTTAACAAGGGAAAAACTAAGGTAACAATTCTGGTTAATAATAGATAACAAAGGAAAAGGAATAAGTCAAAGTTACAATCAACAAGGAATGGAAAAAACTTGGAGGCTTAAAGACAAGCTGGAAGGAAGATAAAGGCAGGTAGAATAAATATAACGTGATACGAATAAATTAACAGGTTAGAGCATATGCTTTAACCTGGAGGTGCCAGTGTCCATTGTTCAGGAGGAAATATGGTCCAATCAATCTTTGAGGTTTTCGAGACAGCATTGAGAGTCTCTGCAATAGGTACTGGCACCCACAGACTTGCATGGATGTAGGTCTCGGACCCAAGACAGGATGTCCAGGATAGACTCTCTGGCATACCGTGGAATGGAGGGAATCTCTTTGGAGATAAGGTCAAGGAAGACAGTGGGTCAAATGAAAGACCACTACCCTATGCTTCAGACCCTCTCCACTGTCACTCTTGAGTTCAAGTGTGGTGCCAATAGGGCCTTTCTATAGAGTAGACATTATCTTGTACTCCTTCAACTGCAGGGCCCTCACTCTCATCTCAGACAGCAAAGGTCCCCAAAGCCATAGCCAGCACCTGGAATGGTGTTTGAAATAGATCAAGGAGGTCGTTGGCAGGATCTCTGTAGCTATTCCAGAGAGGGTTTCTTTTTGGGGGATGTCTGAGGTTTTACATAAACTGTTGACCCAAACATCTGGATTCCTCAGCATTGTCAAAAATGGATACAGTTTGTATTTATTGGAAAGCCACCAAATCTTCTCTAAGAAGCTTCTTGTCTGCTTCTTATCAGGAATTGCTCAAATGGAACTTTCCTCCTCTTAGAGATCAATGCAGTCAAACCTGTTTAACCAGGGGAAAGAGACGAGGGGGACTCATCTCATTTTAGATTTGATGGCTTTGAACAAATTCCAGTTAAAGGAAAAGTTCAAGACAGTTTCCCTCAGCATTTGAATCCCTTTTCTAGAAAAATAGGACTGACTATGATCTCTGGATCTCTAAAGGATGTTTATACTCACAGAGAGAGATTCCCATGTCACAGAGAATACCTCAGATTTGTATTAGGGAAATACTGCCTCCAATATTGTTACTGCATTTTGGCCTGGTGTTTTCACCACATGTGTTCACAACGTCTTGCAGTGGTGCCTATGCATCTGTGCAAATTGGAAGTGCACGTATTTGCCTATCTGGATGATTGACTGTTCAGGAGTACATCTCATGGAGGTTCTTGCTGCAGAATAAATGAGCAGAAGCATCTGGGTGCTGGGTTGAGGTAATTTTATGATGAACCCTAAGTCCTATTTGAGCCCATCATCTCAATTGGAACATATAGGAGCTCTGCTAGAAAGGCAAAAGGCTTTCTTCCAAAGGAAGGGATCATCACATTGATGTCTATAATGGAGGAAATCAGAATGAATCAGTAGCATGGGACCTATTGAGGTGGATGGACCTCTTGCATCAACAGGACCCTGCCTCCCCTCTGGGCACATCTTGGTATGAAACGAGCCTAATGGACTCTGAGGTTACAGTAAACTCAGGCCACTCAGGGTCTATGAGACAACATCCATATCACCCAGCAATTCAAGAACTCCTTATCCTAGTGGCTGATTGTATCAAATCTGGCCAAAGGAATCTCTCTTCAAATTCATCCAGTGCAAATTCTCCTAACCATGAATACATCCAATGTGGGCAAGGGAGCTTACTTAAAGGATCTATAGTATGCTAATGAAAAACTTCATCAGATAAACTTCCTAGAACTAAGGGTGATATGATATGCTTTAAGGATTGATTGGCCAACAGTATTGTTCTCATTCAGACAGTCAGGTAGTAATGTTCTACATCAATAGGTAAGGAGGAATAGGTTTGTGCCTCCTTTGTCAGGAAACTGTCCAGATGTGGAACTGGGCTATTTCTAATGGAATGGACTTGAGAGCGATGTATCTGGTAGGTGAAGAGAATGTCCTGGCAGATCGAGTCAGGACTTGGAACCACACAAATGGTCCCTGGACAGGGACATAGCAAACTAGATATTCTGTGAATTTGGTAAACCTGCCATAGATCTGTTTGCATCTCTTCTGAACAGAAAGTTCCTGAACTTTTGCTTCTGAAGAGGGACACGACAGGAGTGGATCCAAGATGGCTGACCGATAGGTTGCAGCATGTGGACTCCCTTCGGGCGGTTACTTTTATACTTCGGTTCTCCTCTGGGCAGGAAGAGAAAACAGAGGATGGCGCCTTTCCTCGTGGCCCTTCCAGCGTCCTCTTCGACAAGCCCGATGGAAGCACATGTCATGTGCAGCAGCCCAGTGCCGGGGGCCCAGCCACTGGAGAGAGTGGGAGGGGAATTCGAGCTCCCTTCTCTCCCTGGCTCTCTTTCACAGTTGAGCCTGGCAGAGGGAACACTGTCCAACAATCCCACAACTGCAAGAATTCCCCAGGAGCCAATTGAGATGCCAGCAGATCTGGCTCTGACTACGGCACTCTCAACGGGGAGTGGCAGGGTAATTTCAGCAGCTGCCAGTCCTTTGGCTATCCCAGGACACCCGGGTAAGGATGATGTATGTGACGGCGGAATATGGAGTAGAACTGTGAGAGATGACTGGGAAGCTTCTGGTGAGCTTTTGTCTTCATCGCTGACTTCAGTTCACAGACCTGCTGAGTTTACTCTGGAGGCTATCTGAGATGCTATAGTAGAGCTCCAGAGCTCTCTTTCTCAACAGCTTTCTCCTATTGTGCAGAAATATAAGGAATTAGACCAGAAAGTTTTGTCTTGAGTAATACTACTATTGATCTGGGACAACAACTTACTGTTGTTAGTGTTCAAACAAATTCAGTTCAACAAATCCAGCTTGCTCTGGTGAAGGAAAATGCTAACTTGACCTCAAAAATTGAAAATTTAGAGAACACTGTGAGGAATAAGAATCTCAGATTTATTAACTTTTGCAAAATGCCTCTAATATCTCCTAGAGAGATGTTTAAGAGATACCTAATTGAAATTCTACAGGTTCCTGAGAATGCAATACCCCCTATCTATAAAATCTACTATTTACCACCGTTTAAAAGGGGTATGTATGCAGCACAGGGAGAAGGAATGGAAACTTTGGGTCCTGTTGGAAATCCTAATATAGATGTCTCTACTTTGCTTGAGACCTCGGATACCGAGCTGGCAGTTCTAGCAACGCTCATTGTATCGGTCCTTGAAACGACTAAAGATTGGCTGTTGAGACTTTTTTTTTTTTGACACAGATTTGAACTTTTTATGCAGCTTAAAGTAAAAGTTTTCCCAGATGTTTCTAGACAAACTAAAAAAAAAAAAAAAAAAAAAGAAAGCATAAGCAATTTATGTTGATGCAATCACAATTTCAGCAAATAGGGAGTATTTTTTTTCCTTAAATTTCCTTGCAAATGCATGGTCAAATACCAGAATAATTCATATGTATTTTTCACCCCCCCCCCCCCAGCTGACCCAAGTTTTAATTGGCAAAATACCTTCTGTCAATTCTCCTGATAACCCCCATCCATAATAATTCGTGAATAGTTCCCCAGAAGTGTAATGTGGCTGTTTAATTAATGATCTCTGTTTGCTCTAAAATATATTTCTTTAGGTTGTGAATTGGATCCTCCCCCCTTTTTGTTGACTTAAAAAGGGGATTGAGTATGAGATATTTGTGTTATCTATGATGGTGATTTATTTTCTTTCATATATCAATGCCATGTTTTCTATCAAGATTAGTGTCTTGTTTAAATTGAAATATGCATAAATAAAAAAAAAAAAAAAGAGGGACATGAGGCAAACTAGCTTTAGGTACATTTCCTATAAATTGGGGACAAGGTCTTCTGTATGCTTATCCTTCAATTCCTCTGATGGCAAGGACTCTGCTAAAACTCAGAAGAGACTGGGGAACTGTGATTCTCATAGCCCTGAATTGACTGTGACAGATTTGGTTTCCATTCCTGTGAAAGATGTGACTCAGGAATCTGATTAGGTTGTGGATTTCCCTATCTCTCATCACTTAGAATTGGGGAGTGTTAC
Organism: Rhinatrema bivittatum; assembly: GCF_901001135.1. Taxonomy (NCBI): domain Eukaryota; kingdom Metazoa; phylum Chordata; class Amphibia; order Gymnophiona; family Rhinatrematidae; genus Rhinatrema; species Rhinatrema bivittatum. The sequence continues at coordinate 61,731,794 of NC_042615.1, read as the reverse complement.
ATCATCCCAGCATCAGATCCCTGGCCCTTACACTTAAGTGTATGTGTAAGTGAATGTTGAGAGGGTAGAATTACATTCCCTTAACCTATCTGCAGATCTCTCTTGTATTTTTCGGCCTCTATGAAAGATTCTATGAGGATGTCTTCCTTTAGAGGTTTGTCTTGTGGCATAAGGGAAATGCCTTAGATTGTTTCTTCTCTTCTACACAAAAACTGTATGAATACCTTTTACATCACTCAGAGTCTGGTCTGAAAATTAACTCAGGGTTCGGTGTAGTCTGTGCTTATCACCATGAAGAAGGCACATGCATTTTGGTACAGCCCTTAGTTTGATTAATGCAGAGTTTGCTTAAATTGAAGCTGCCTACTGTCATGCAACATCAATGTGGTACTGACTCAGGTGATGGAAGCCTCCTCTGTTTCACTAGATGCCTGTGAGCTGAAAATCATGGCCTGGAAGGTCTAATTTTGGTGGCAGTCACTTTGGCACACAGAGTTAATGAGCTCCAGGCTCTAATGACTTATCTACCTTTATACTAAGTTTGGGTTTTGTTTTTTTTGTTTGTTTCTTTTTTTGCAACAGTGTGGTTCTGCTCATGCAGCCTAAGTTCCTGCTTAAAGTTGTTTGTAATCCATCATAACCAATCGGTTGTCCTTTTAGCGTTCTTCCCCAGGTGACATGTCCACAAAGGTGGACAAATGTTAGTTTGATTGCAAAAGAGCCTTGGCCTTCTACCTGGAGTGGATTGAAGCCCTTAGAAAGTTCTCCCAGCTTTTTGTTTCATTTGATATCAGCAATCCTAGAACTGCCATTTCAGAGCACATCCTTTCTAATTGGTTAGCAGATTATATCTCTTTCTGTGAAGCCCAGGCAGGCCTGGATCTGGTAAGGCATGTTAGGGCTCTTAGGGCCATGGCAGCGTCGGCGGCCCACCTGAGATTAGCCTCAATAAAGGAGATTTGCAGAGCCTCAAAACTGAGTTTTCCCCACGCATTCACGATTCGCTATTGTTTGGAAAGAGCCTCCTGACGCATTAGTAAATTTGGTCAGTCTGTCTTGCATAGTCTATTTGTTTAGAACCTTATTCACCTCTTCCATCCCCAAAGGGCCTTTTATCTTGTTTTACAGACTGTCCCTATATAAAAAAGAAAAGAAAGTAGCTGGTTGCCATAAAAAATAGTTTTTAATAGCTATATTTTCCCTTTTTTTTTTTTTTTTTTTGGAGCAGTCTGCAGCTAGGGATTCCCCACTGATGAGGAGTTTTAATCCTGCTTGTCCTCAGACAAAGCAGAAGTTGCTTACCTATAACAGGTATTCCCTGAGGATGTAAGTCTGTAGAAAACCCTCCCACCTCATCTTGCAGTTGGTTTCTTGCATTTACATTAATAGGTATGAAAGAGCTGAGGTGGCCCCATGTGATATGCTGCACATGCTCAGTTGAGCATGCCAAAAGCTAGAAGTGTTTGTGTAAATTTTCCACACTGGTCTCTCTTGGATGGCATCATCTCTCTGGGGTCCTGCTTTCCTTGTAGAACATTTGTTACAGGTAAGCACCTTCTGCTTTCTGTACCCTTTTGTCTGAAATGTTTTCTTCTCATTGTGCTACTTTCAGTTTTTCTCTCTTCAGTCTGATTGCCTCTTGACTTTTTTCATTCTTCTCATGTAATACTTTTCTTTATATGGGCTAGCCACCCTGAGAACAGACGCCAGCAGTATCGGTATTGCACCGATGAGCATACTGAGCTTCTCCAGAAGCGGTACAAGGACTGGCGGCACTGGTTCCAGTGTCGTCGGTGCCACAGGACCAAAGCCCTACAGTACCCACTCCATGCTAGCTGGACTCAATGCACCACCTCCTCCTCGAATGTTGCCAATGCCAGCACCAACTGGTAGGAAGGAGTGGGGGCCAGATCTTCCTTGGACCCACAAGGGGGATAAGCAACTGGCACCGGTTCAGGTGGAGACAGTCGCAGACCCTGGGCATCGATGGAGGATGAGCACTCCTCGCCACAGGGTCGCTTTGGGGGGCATCGTGGCAAAAGCCACCGTGTCCCATGGCCAGCACTGTGCATCGATGGGGACCCATGCCGATGCTTCTTGGTCTTCCCATGATGCTCGGTCCGGTCTTTCCCCAGTGCCAAAGTTAAGGACAATGAACCTGGTGTCCTCGGCCTGGAGGAGATCAACAATGGTTTGTCTCTGGCACCTCTATCTGACGACCTCGATGAAACAGATGGTCCTGCCAATGTTGATGGTGTGGTGTCTTATCGGTGTGACTCCAAGGTACTTTGAAGCCAATGGCTCGGACTTCTTCGACCTGAACAGGTGATCCATCTTGTCGAGTCAAAGAAGACGTCCCTTAGGTTTCATCTGGGCACACAAGCAGCAACCCTGGACGTCATGCGATGCCCCAGGCAGAGGATACAGACATCATGAGGATTGGTGATCGACATGTCCTCGGGTACTGGGGACATCGGCGGAAACCAGATGCGTCTATGATGGGGCAAAACAAAAGGGAAAAAGAATGGTGGCAGCGGGCATCGATGGCTGACAGGCACTGCCACCACGGGGGAACCGACCGCGAAATGAAACTTACTCCAGTGCCGAAAACCCTGACTAGGGGCACTACGGTGAAGCATTGAGAGAGACAAGGCAACGACCAGAGGAAAAAACTCAAAAATCAGTTTTCTCCAAGGCAAAAGCCAAAATTTGTTAGCTCAATTAAACCGCGAGGCACTCAGCTCTGCAGAAAAAAGACTGAAGAGAAACCCTGTGTGGATGCGAGGTGTAGGGCATGCTGGGCATGCTCAGTGTGCCTAGTCAAAGTTTCCCGCATCGGGCTCCATCTGATGCCACCCCATGTGTGACGACTAACATCCTGCTGTCCTTGGAGAACACCTGTTATAGGTAAGCAGCTATAGCTTTACTGTGTTACTCTTGCTTTATTTTTGCAAGAGTAACACAGTAAAGCTAAAAAGGTTGGTGTGAATAGGCAGACTAGATAGGCTGTATGGTCTTTTTCTGCCATCGTGTTTCTCTAGCAGTTTGGTCAAAATTGCTTCTTCTAGATCAGATGGATAGGAAGTTCAGATGATGAATCGTGCCTAAAACTTGCTTCATGATGATGATGACTCCAGAGTTCCTTTATCTTAATTCATTTCTTAAACCTTCTCAGCACTGTTTCTGATATTCATGGGTGATAATATACCTGTCGATCATAGGTCATATTACGTACATGCTGAACAGTCACTGTGACGTTCCACTTAGGAGGCGTTGTGATTATTGTTTCTTCATTACCAACATATGCCTCCTGTTGTTGACCAGGAGTCTAAACAGGAGGAGGCATGTCTGCATGTATTCGCAGAAGCTGCAGGTTCCCACAGACATTGCTGATCTTTTCTCTTTTGCCAGTGTAAGCATTTTTCAGCTTCTATCTTGTATTTTTACAGAAGTTAATGAATCTTTGGTCTGTAGAACTGTACTTATAACATTGTCCCTTGTATTAGGTGCAATAGATAATATAGCAGAATCAAACCAACCTCTAGGCTTGTACTTGTCCCAGCCAAGAGTATTGTTTGTGTACATTACTTCATTTAATTAAATTCCATGGAACATACATTGATGCCAGAGTAGGCACAAATAGTTTTCCCTGTAGTACTGTGGATTACAAGTAAAAGCTTTAAACTGGTTTTGAAAGCTGTAGTGTTGGCAATATCTTGGAGTGCATGCATTTTATGACTTTCAGATCTGTTTTTTCTTTTTTTTGAGTATAGCAGCTACAAGTGGTTCCTCTTTTTGGTGACATGCAAATTGAACTAGCAAGATACATTAAGACCAGTGCCCATTATGAGGACAATAAGTCCAGGTAAGAACTGAATGTAATTCAAATGCACCCTAGATGTGTGTACGACCAAAATGAATGTTGTATACCCTCAAAATGAGGCTTATATTGCTTTTGATGTTACAGATAATAGTGCTGTTCAAATTGCTGAAACATTTTTGCTCTTTTTGGGAATGTAAAACTTATTTTGATAAGTATGGGAATATGTGTGGGAGCTTGCTGGGCAGACTAGATGGGAAGTTTGGTCTTTTTCTACCGTCATTTCTATGTTTCTATGATATGTTTTAAAGAGAGGCATGGGATGTTTGAGAGCTAACCTGGGAGATTGGTTGGTTGGTTTTAAAATGAATTAAAAAAAAAACACTATTCCAGTAAGCTGAAATATAAACATGCTCACATTGAAATCAGAATCTGCCACTTTTCAAAATCAAGCTGTTCATTCTAAGGCAGCAGGTAGACATTTTTTGTGTGATAGTTCTAGTTAAATGAAAATGACTTGGTGACCTTATTCTAAAGTGTGCCATATTAGTAGTTTTATGTAGGGCTTGTTTCAATTGAAGCCTCCTATCAAGCTTTCTGCTGTTTCATTGGATCTCAAGGCCGTATTGATCCAGCTGATGGAAGCTCCTCCTTAGCCATTAGACTCCTGTGAGCTGAAGTACTTGGCCTGGAAGGTCATATTTTTTTGTTGCTGTCACTTTTGTGCGCAGCGTGAGTGATATCCAGTCCCTACTGATTTATTAAAAAATAAAGAGGGACAGACACCACCCTAGGCTGTAGGCCTAACAAAGAAAAAGAGGGTGTGAGAGTTAAAAACAGTGGGGTAGATTTTCAAAAGGGTGCGTGCGCCGAGCCTATTTTGCATAGGCTTGGCGGCGTGCGCAAGCCCCGGGTTGTGCGTAAGTCCCGGGGCTTGCATGGAGGGGCATGTCAGGGGCATGTCGGGGGGGGGGGGGGGGGTGCCGCGAGTGATGCGGCGTTTTGGGGGCGGGCCCGGGGGCGTGGCGCTGGCCCGGGGGGCATGGTCGAGGCCTCTGGACCAGCCCCCGGGTTGGGTGATGGCGCGCCAGCAGCTTGCTGGCACGCGCAGATTTACGCCTGCTTTCTGCAGGCGTAAATCTGCCAACAAAGGTGGGGGGGGGGGGTTTAGATAGGACCGGGGGGGTGGGTTAGGTAGGGGAAGGGAGGGGAAGGTGAGGGGAGGCGGGAGGGAACAGGCAGCACGCGCAGGTTGCACAAATGTGCACCCCCTTGCGCGCGCCGACTCTGGATTTTATAAGATACGCGCGTATCTTATAAAATCCAGCGTACTTTTGTTCGCGCTTGCGCAAAATTATAAAATCTACCCAGTGAGTTAAAAATACTCAAGGGCACTGATCAGATTTAACTGAAAAACCGGGGTATCGGAACCTGCAGGTGAACCAGATAATACACCCCACGAACCATATCCATCAACGTTTGCCTCTGAAACATAATGTGTAGTCTGTCATTTTTAGGTTTTGATATGCTTCATGAAAAATGTACAAATAAGCACCTCAACATCAGCCAATATTTCGGTAATAATGCCCATCTCGGGGGAACTGAAACAACAAACTATTAAAATCAACTTATCTGTTTGCTAAAAGTCAAAAGTGCCATTCTAGTTGGTGGTCAGAGTAGTGTGGGTACGCTATTCTGATCGCCAGTTTGAATGGCTCCTTTGACATTTGGTACTCAGATAAATTGACATTAATAGTTTGTTTTGGTTTCCCCTGAGACACTGGTCGGAGATATGGCAGCTGGAATTCAATGCCAAGAAGTGCAGAATCTTGCATCTGGGGGCGTGGTAATCCAAAAAAGCTGTATGTAATGGGAGTGAAAGAGTATTGTGTACAGACCAAGAGAGGGACCTTGGGGTGATAGTGTCTAGTGTTCTGGAGACAGCGAAGCAATGTGACAAGGTGATAGCTAAAGCCAGAAGAATGCTTGGTTGCATAGAGAGAGGAATAACCATTAAAAAGGAGGCGATAATCCCTTTGTACAGGTCCTTGTTGAGGCCTCATCTGGAATACTGTGCATCTCAAAAGGGATAGAGACAGAATGAAGGTGGTCCAGGGAAGGATGACCAAAATAGTGGGGAGTCTCCATGAAATGACTTTTGAGGAGAGGCCTAAAGACCTAAATATGTATACCCTGGAAGAGAGGATGTGCAGGGGGGAAGATATGATATGGGCCTTCAGATACCGAAAGGTTTTAATGATGCACGAACTTTGAATGTTTTCCATTGTTAAGGAAACAATAGAACTAGGGGTCACAAAATGAAACTTCAGGGGGGACGGGGGACGCAGAACCAATAGGAAATATTTCTTCATGGAGAGGTGGTGGATGCCTGGAATGCCCTCCCAGAGGAGGTGGTGAAGACAGTTTGGCATGAGATAAACACGGTGGATCCCTAAAGGCTAGAGGACAGAAATGAAGTGCATGGGGGTAACCCGTTAAGTGCGACAGTTACTACCCTTATCAGAAGCACAGGCATTACTACCCTCAGCAAACAAGCCTTGATACTTTTGATGCAACTGCAACATCACTCTCTGCTTTTAGGGGTGGGGGTTGGGAAAGGCAATTGGATTCAGTTGTCAACCAACATGGGCTCCGACTTTTATGGTCTGGCGGTAGTGATATGCAGCGATAAGGAAATAAGCACAGAACTGCTTTGATGGTCAAGTCTAAAAGCAAAACAAGCCAGCGTTGCTGGAATTTTCAGGAAGGCAGTTATTTTTTGTGGGTTTGACAGTTGCTGGCTTTTTGATTTTAAATATTACTACCCTTATAAGGATTGTGGATAACTGCATGGGCTACCTGTAAGAGAAATCTGGGTGTGGCCTACACGGCGTGGTAAATACTACCATAAGAAGCGTGCTGGGCAGACTGGATGGGCCGTTTGGTCCTTTTCTGCCATCATTACTATGTTAGGGATTACCACTTAGCATCCTGCTTGTCCTTGGTGAAAGTAACGTTGCTTGCTTGTAAGAGATGTTCTTGGAGGACAGCAGGATGTAACACGCTTGCCTCCCCTAGGAGTTGGTTCTTTTGATTCTCTTAGGTTTAAATGAGCCGAAGGGGGACGTCCGGCGATGACGTGTGGGAGCAGGAAGTAACCGGGGAAAGCTCCGAGGCTCCGCTCCCCTGCATCGGCAAAAATATCCTTTATTAGCTTACCGTTCCGCCGCCCTGACCACGGGATCGGAGGCTGGCAGTGCTGCCGCGCGGCTGAGACCGGGTGGACCCGCGGGTGATGCGCAGGTCAAACACACGGGGCAAGCTCGAGCGTCGACCTCACCGACCGCGTGTAGCCAAGATGGCCACGGCAGCCCAGTCTGGCGAGCCCCTGCTTGTTACGGTCACGGAGGAGGCCCTGCAAAAAATTTTGCAGCGCGTCACCGAAGCGCTGGATGGCCGCCTTTATAAATTACAGACGGCGATGGAAGACATCAAGTCGGCGGTGGAGGGCCACGCGAAGCGGCTGGACACTGCGGAGGGCCTCATATCAGACCTGGGGGACCGGTTGGCCACGACGGAGCAGCGTCTGGTGGGTCTGCAAGGACGACAGCAGGAGCTCCTGGCCAAGATGGAGGAACAAGAGGACAGGGGCCGCCGGAATAATTTAAAAATCATAGGTCTCCCGGAGGAGGTGAAGGAAGGGGACCTGAAGGAAATTGTCGAGCAGTGGCTCCCGCAGCAGGTAGGCCTCCTACTCCCCGGAGACAGGATCCAGTGTGAGCGGGTGCACCGCGTGGGGCCTATGCGGGATGGCCTGGGGTGCCCGAGACCGGTAATGGCCAGGATCTTGAACTGGGACCACAAGACTCGCTTGCTAAGGTCTTACCGCCAAAAGAAAGAGGTGGACTATAATGGCCACAGACTGTTGTTATTTAATGATTTCTCGGCTGCTACGGCAGCACAGAGGAAGGAGATGGCCCCGGCCTGCACGGCTCTACATCAGCGAGGTATTCGCTTCGCCCTGCTATATCCGGCTAAGCTGCGGGTCCAGCATGACAACAAAACTCTGTTTTTCAATTCTAAGGAGGAGGCTGAGGGCTTTGTGGCAAGTCTCCCTCCTGCGCCTGGCCCGTGAGGGACCTAACTTTTGCGGACTTCCTGCAAGTTGGGACGATCTTTTTCTTGTTTTCTACCCTGACCAGAGTTCTTCCTTTTTCATCTTTCTTGGCATTCAGTTGCTGGAATGTACTTTCGGAGGCTCCGAGGTCCCACTCCTGTGGTTTCCGTATTGAGGATCACTGCCTTCTGTTTCGTGAGGCCTTGAGACTATTGCGGGGGAGGGTTTTTTTTTTTTACCCCACTGTGTTCTTTACCTTGTGGACCCCTGACCAGATGTTTCCGTGCCTCAGCGCTTCAGCTTTCAGGAATTACTCTGCGGAACTATTTGGCTCCCACCGGGTGGACTCCACTTATGCATTTGCTGGAAGGAGGCGGGGGGTTTTGGTTCTATTGGGGGCTATACTACTCTTGGTGAGGGGCGGCGGATAGTGGGGAGCGGGGCCGGAGATGGGAGTAGGGGTGAATAGGAGTGTTCCTATGGAGCTCAGTAGTTTGAGCCCTCTGGAACGAAAGGGGGAATTTCTGTTGCTAGTGTGGATGTGCTGTATGTGTGTGAGTATGTGTGTTAAGGGACTGGGGGGGCTGGGGAAAGGGTCTCAGGGTTTTTGGTCTTCACGTATTCTATTGGTGGCACGAGTAAGGATTGCAACTTCCCCTCAAGGCCTAGGCTGGGAGGCCGGGAGGGGTTCCCACAAACTAAGCGGGGAGATTGGGTGGCTTCGGCTGCCCCGTCCTCCCTTTCCTCATGTTTACCTCCCTGCTAAAACGTGATGGAGCCTGTTAAAATAGTTACTATGAATGTGGATGGTATCCACTCCCCAATCAAGCGGACCAAATTATTTGCATTATTCAAACGTATGAAAACGCAAGTGGCGCTCTTACAAGAGACGCATTTGGAGGATGCGGAACATGCAAAATTAAAAAGAGACTGGGTAGGGCAAGCATATTATTCGTCCTATAATCGGCGCCAAAGGGGAGTTGCCATTCTTATTCACAAAAACTTGCCGTTTCAGCTGGAGCGTATCTGCCAGGATGCGGACGGCCGATATGTTCTGGTGGCGGGCACTTTGTTTCAACATCGTATTGTATTTTGTGCTGTTTACGCCCCTAATGTATACTCCCGGGGGTTTTTTGTATCACTAATCAATCTCCTGGCTGAGTTTTCGGACCACAGTCTCGTGGTGGGTGGAGACTTTAATATCGTGGCCAATCGCCAGCTTGATTACGCACCCCCCAAGCTCACTTCCCGAGGGGAGGGTACGGAAGGGGTAAACTTACTGTGTCAAGAGCTTCATTTGCTTGACATTTGGCGCGTGCTGCACCCGCTGGAGCGTGATTTCACTCGCTTTTCTCATCCGCATAAGGTATATTCTAGGTTGGATTATTTGCTGGTCTCAGATCTGTGTTTTGCTAAAGTACAGGAAGCCAAGATAGGGATTATCTCGTTATCTGATCATGCCCCTGTGACTATGGTCCTTCATTGGGGGTAACGGTTCGACCCCCTCACTCTTGGCGCATGCGACCTGATCTCTACTTAGATAAGGAATTTCATGGGTACCTGCAGACCTGCTGGAAGGATTATGTCGCCCATAATAAGACCCCGGAGGTTACCCCGTCAATTGTGTGGGAGGCGGGGAAAGCGGTCATGCGAGGGGCTATTATTGCGTATGTGGCTAAGAAAAACAGACGCTGCAACGAGGAAATATTGAGGCTTACGGAGTACTTAAAGCGGCCCAAAGTGCCCATATGGGGGTTTTATCTGAAGATACTAAAGCCCAAATGGATAGGGCGCGAGAAGCTCTCAATGGCCTACTGCATCAGCGGGCTTCTAAGTCCCTTCGATATTACCGTTACCAGCTGTATAAATACGGTAACCGCGCCAGTCGGCTAATGTCCCATCTGGTTAGACCTCGAGGTCAGCGTGCCTCGATTGTGGGAATTAAGGATAGCAAAGGGGTGCACCACACAACTCCCCAGGAAATAGCGACCCGGTTTTTAGAATATTACACGACCCTTTATGCCTCGAAGCCCATGGATACGGGCCTTGCTGCTCAGTTGTTTGCAGATTTACCTTGGCCGCAATTAACTTTAGACCATTTAGAGATGTTGAATAGCCCGATAACTACCCAAGAAATCTATGCGGTAATCAAACAGCTTAAATTGGGTAAAGCGGCGGGCCTTGATGGGCTGGGGTCTGAGTACTATAAAATTCTTAGTTTCGGGGTGCTGGAGCCTGTGCAAGCTTATTATGCTGATTTACTACATACTGGTCACATAACGCCAGCCTCCAATCAATCAGTTATTGTAGTGCTCCCTAAGCCCGGGAAAGACCCGGCGGAGGTGGGCTCTTATCGCCCAATTTCGCTGCTCAACGTAGATGTTAAAATATTGGCTTCTGTCTTAGCTGCCAGGGTGTCTACCGTCCTGCCCAGTATCATTCATGAGGACCAAACTGGGTTTATCCCGGGTCGACAGGGGGTACGGAATGTGCGGCGCTTGATCGGCGCGTTAAGTTATCCGGATGGGGCTGAAGCCTTGATCCTGAGCCTTGACGCGGAGAAAGCGTTTGATTCGCTTTCCTGGGAATATCTGTTCTGGGTGTTGCAAAAATATGGTTTCTCCGGGGCATACCTAAAATGGCTACAGGTATTATACCAGCGCCCTAGCGCTACTATCTTACTTAATGGCCTGCCCACGGCGGCTTTTCCGATCTCCAGGGGGGTGCGACAGGGGTGCCCCCTATCTCCTGTGCTATTTATTATGGCACTGGAGCCCTTGGCCATTTGTATAAGGCGTGCCAAAGACATTAGCGGTATCAGTCTGGATGGACACCCCTTGAAGTTGGCCATGTTTGCTGATGACCTTTTATTATTTGTGGGGAAACCGCGTACCAGTGTACCAGCCATCATTCACCTATTTGATCGGTTCCAATTGGTTGCTGGTCTCAAAATTAATTATGATAAATCGGAAGCCCTGTCATTACACGAGAATCTTCCAGTTACGTGGGACGGGGTGTTTCCCTTTCGATGGGCTGCCGGCAAACTAAAATATTTGGGAGTTGTGATCCCGAGGGACTTACGGCAGCTGCACTCCTTAAATATAAATGAGCCGAAGGGGCCATGCATTGTGCAATAATCTAGGCAGGGTTGAACGCGCACTCAGTTGAACATGCTCCACACCTGATTCTGTCGGATGGCGTTACTCAGCTGGTAAGAACAGAACACCTGTTACAGGTAAGCAACTTTGTTAATTCTATTTCTGTGTGGGGGTCAGATGCATACTATAATAGTTTTGGATTGGGAACTTACGATTCTTTGTATTGGTTAATAAACTCTTTCAGAAAATGTTTTCCAACCTTTGGGGGGTATATGGTTGTATTTTCTGGTCTGCTTCTCCCCTTTACTCATCCCCTGTTCCACATTTCTCTGTTTATATTTTCTTCTCTTTGGTGTTTTTGTTCTCCTTCCTTTTTATTTTCCATTTCAGTTGTTTCTTCTTTTCGTTTTTCCTTCTCCCTTCTCCTGACTTTGCTTTCTCTTTATCACTCTCCCTCTTTCTTTTTCCACCCTTTTTAACTCTTCCTATTCAGGTCCGCCCTTTGTCCATCCAGCAGCATTGAAACTGGGCGGGAGAGTCAGAGGCAGCGTTGGGCAGGAGAAGAGAGTAGGAAGGTGCATTTCCCATAGGGGAGAGGAGAGGAAAAGAGGCTTTGAGCAAGAGCCGGAAGAGAACCAGCAGCATCAGACAGAGGGAGGGGAAGCTTTGGGAGAAGGATTGCAGCATGGGTTGGGCTGGGGGCAGTGGCAGTGGCAGAATATAACAGGAGACAGTGTTGAGCCTGAGGCAGCAATGTGCCAACTCCCGTTTTCAGTTTTCTCCTACTTCCTATTCTCTCCCCCCCCCCCCTCATTCCTTCACTAGCTCATCTCTATCCTCACCCATTATCCTTTAGCCCCATCTCACATCCTCACCCCCATCTTTTACACTCTGCTCATACCGCCTGCCCGATCAGAGTGCTACAATTTATTTCTAAAGCACAACTAGCTGTACACAAAAGACTGTCCCTGCTCCATAGAGCTTACAATTTAGTCAAGGCAAACATACATGAAAATTATGATCTATGGGAAGTGTATTTATTATAGAGAAGTTCTTAAGGTTTAAAAGAAGCTTAAAATGGTGAGTTATAAAACTGAACCTGAATGTAGCTAGAGGGGAGAGCATGGTGCACCAGTTCAGGAAGACTATTCCAGGCAAGGTGGAAATTGTGGGAGTCCCTACCTTTCCCATTCCCTCCATTCCCTGAGTCCCCGTGCTTCCTGTTCCTGAATCTCCACATCCAAATCTCCACTCACCCCCTCCAACCGATTCCCAGAGTTCTCACTATTCCCCCTCCAATACAATCTCTTAGTCTCCCTTTCCCTTCACGTCCTCGCGCTCTGCTTGCTGCCCCTTCAGTTCCCACTCTCCATGCTCCCCCAGTGTTAGAGATGATAGTTGTCCTGCCTTGGCTGCCTGCTTTTTTGATATATCTCACTCACCTCCCTCTTTAGCTTGGCAGGCAGGAGCGCAGGGCTCGCAGTTGGGTGCTTCTCTACCCCAGTTTTCTGTCGTCCACTCCTTTCTGTCTGGCATGGGTCAAATGGATTATCTGAACCAAGGAAAGGGGACAGTGAGGTTAAGAGAAGACAATAGCACCCAGCTGCTGGCTTTGATGCTTCTGTGGCCTGGGTTGGAGGGAGCAATACCACTGCTCGTCTATTTGGGCCCTGCAGCAGGGGACACAGCTTGTTGCGGGCTGGGGAATAGCAGTAACAGGTAGTGGCTCTTTTTTGACTCAGCATGAGCTGAATTGAGGCAGGGCAGCAGCAGTGAGTTTTTTTTTATCAGCCCACTGTGGGTCACATAAAGGGGATGGTGGTAGTGGCTTCATTTTTGCCAATGACCATCTCCCCATTCCTTTCCTGGCCCCCTGGCAGGGAGAGGAGGATGATCCCTACTCCCTATACACTTGTTGGTCATATCCAACCTGGGAGTGGGGTTGAAGCTCACCAGTGAGTACTGCCTTCAATACTGGGGACATGGCCTAGAAAAAAAAAAACATTTTCTACTGGGGACAAGACTCATAAGAATGTAAGAAATTGCCATACTGGGTCAGACTGAGGGTCCATCTTGTTTCCAACAGAGGTCAATCCGGGATCCAAGTATCTGAGAAGTACCCAAACTTTAAATAAATCCCATGCTACTAATGCCGGTAATAAGTAGTGGCTAATTCCTAAGTCAACTTGATTAATAGAAATTTATGAACTTCTCCAAACCATTTTTAAACCCAGCTATGCTAACTGCCTTTACCACATCCTCTGGCAATGAATTCCACAGGTCTGGTAACCTTCTCTGTGGCGCAGCAGCAAAGAAATTCTTACTCAAACAATATTATCCTCTCCTTTCAATTCCGTCCATGATGAGGCATACTGAAAGTCTTTAAATTTGTATATCTTTGCTATACCTCAGTTGTAAGCAGATGTCTGCCATTCCCACTTTACTAGCCCCAGCAGTCTTCCTTGAAATAGTTGATCCACCTAATGTATCTAAAATGCAGTTCTGTGCTGCAGTAGTTTTTACCACCAAATCTGATTTTGGTTGGTTTTTCCTTACTTTTTCTTGATACAGAATATAGCTATTTATTCTCCTAGTTTAGACTGTGAAAACAGCACAACTGTTTTCACTAAAGGCTACTGTTGCTCTTTTTCAGTCTGTTCTGCCACAGGAAGACTCCTTAGAACCCCATTCATGAAAAAACATGGCTTAAGCCAAAAGGTGTCCTGCACATTCTTTTTGTGCTACTTAATCATTCAGAGCACCTTCTAACGGGCAAATCTTAAGCTTGGTGGCGGCCACCCAGTTGTGACAGCCTGTGAAATGTCATTGATGTTTTTAGTGCCCTCCTTGTAAGTGGATGTTTTAGAATACTCCTGTGGAACCTGAAAACACATGAAGTTCCACCCGGAACTAAAGCTGCTTTCTCTCCAAGATGCCTGTATCTTCAGTTGCACACATTCATGGATCTGAAAAATAAACAGTCCTATCAGGATCCTCATGTCTCCATTGCCATCTGCTGCAAATTTGGTATTGATAGGATAACAAGCAAAAATTGTTATTAGGTGCGCACATCTAAATAAATAAATATATGCACACAGAGACATCGTGATCTCATTAGCCTTATTTTTCTTAGGAAAGTAGGTTAACGGGTGATCTGCTGAAAACCTTAGTGAAAGTTGTAATGCCGCTTCATGCATGGATGGCATTTTACACATTCTCTAAAGTAGAGAAGAAAGGTTTCTATGTTTTCGAATCTCAGAAAAGGCAAATACTGGGAGTAATATTTTTGTGTTTTAAATGGTGGATCACATTCAGTCTGCTGTGTAGTGTTTGTTTAGTTTTATTGTTGTATTTATTTATTTATTTAAGAATTTTCTATGCCGACATTCATATAAAATATCGCATCGGTTTACAAAGAACTTGGTAACAAAAACGCCACAAGGGTCAAAGTTACAATGAACAGGGGGGAGGGGTAACTTGGAGGGGAAATAAAATGGTTAACTACATAGAGCATAATTTGAATAACTGGGAAGTCGGAGGTGTGACCACTGGAGATCCAGTGGCTTCTAAACTAAAGCCATTATACAATGGATTCTATATTAAGGCAATATACAGTGGATATATACAATAATTTATGTAAGTTTAGGAAGGAGAAGGGGGAATCATAGGTAGAAGAATACAGGCGGATAGCGGTAGGGAGAATCGTAGGGAATGAATTGGCTATGTGAAGGCTTGTTTAAACAGCCAGGTTTTTAGTTTTTTTTTATTTTTATTTTTGAAGGTTTGGGTATAGTGTTCCAGGCGTAGGTCTGGAGGCATGGAGTTCCATAACTTGGGTCCTGCTAATGAAAAGGCCCGTTCTTTGGTAGCGGCGAGGTGGAACAGCTTGGGCGATGGTGTGTGGAGGGATCCTTTGTAAGCGGCTCTGACTGGTCTGTTGGATGTGTGGCATTTTAAAGAGTCTTCTAGCCCGTGAGTGTGATGGTTGTGGAGTGACTTGTGGATGATAGTGAGGCTCCTATGGATTATTCTATAGTGGATGGGGGAGCCAGTGGAGGTCCTTGAGGATGGGGGGGTAATATGTTCTTTCTTGCGGGTGTTGGTGAGGATTCTGGCTGCGGTGTTTTGGAGCAATTGGAGGGGTTTGATGGTAGTCATAGGGAGGCCTAGGAGAACGGAGTTGCAGTAGTCGATTTCTGAGAATAGGGTGGCTTGGAGGACTGTACAGAAGTCACAGAGGTGGAGGAGGGGTTTTAATTTCTTTACAACTTGGAGTTTAAAGAACCCGTCTTTTATCGTGGCGTTAATGAATTTTTTCAGGTTCAGCTGGTTGTCTAGAATAACACCTAGGTCTTTTACTTGGTGGGTGGTTGAAACTGTCCAGGGAGAGGTGGTTTAAGTCTGGAGAGATAATGAGTAGTTCTGTTTTTGCTGGGTTGAGGGCGAGGTTGAGGTTATTGAGAAGCAGGTTAATGGAGTTAAGGCAGTTGTCCCAGACCTTGAGTGATTTGGAGACAGATTTATTTATAGGAATGAGAATTTGGACATCGTCCGCATAGATGAAATGGGTAAGGCCTAGGTTAGATAGGAGTTGGCAAAGGGGGAGGAGATATATGTTGAAGAGAGTCGGGGGGAGAGCGAGGAACCTTGCGGGACGCCTCTAGTTATGTTTATTGGGGGAGGGGGGATTCCTTATTACCAATTCTTACTTTGTATACTGAATATGAACTGGAAAGTGTCCTCTTAAAAGAGAATGAATTGAACCTCATCTGAAGCTTCTTTTGTGGAATGCTATTGTGCTGAGTTTATATTCTTATTTACCTAAAGCGGTAGAGAACCAGAGAGTTAGACAACTAGGCAGACTGAATGAGCCAGTTCTCATGTGATGTAATCTAGTTTACCATATATAATCATAGTTTGGTTTTTTTTTCTTCTGTAGGTGGACATGCACTTCCTCCAGCAGTAGCCCCCAGTATAACATTTGTGAACAGATGATCCAGATCAGGGAGGACCACATGCGCTTCATTTCAGAGCTGGCTCGTTACAGTAACAGTGAGGTTTGTAGGATACTCATACTACTGTTAAGTATATTGCAAGGTTAAAGATCTTAAGATAGTAAGTGTTTTACAAAGACTCTTTTTGGGGTCTGCTTCACTACAGCTACACCTTTGGTGTTGTATGTAAAGAGGTCAAGGGGATCATTCCCATATAGCCAGTGTTTCTGCCAGAGGTAGGGAGTAAAGTCTGAGTGGTAAGCAAGTTATAATATGCTATGATAGGATTAGCATATTAACAAACTATATAACAGAGTACGTTATTACTCCTGGGGGAATTCTGCGCACAAAAACTTAAAATTCTGCAAACTTTATATTGGTCAAAATAACACAATTTACATGACAGTCTTTAAGTAATCAATCAAAACACTTCTCCAAAAAGGAGGAATTATATTTTACCCTTACTAACACTCAAAAATGTTTTTTTGGGAAATTGTATCAGAATGATTGTGCCTTCACAGTCGCCTGGCTCTTGCCCTTACAGGGCTACAACCAGTATCGTGTATATAGCACACAGAGTCACCTCATTTACTCTTTCCCAATTTATTTTTTTAAAACCCCATCATGTGACTCACTATTTTCTTAAAAACCTCTCTCTCATGCAGTATTTAAACTTTACCCACACCTAAGTGCTCCACACATATCCTCAAAGCATTTCTTTCAAATTCTCAATTATTGATCATTTCAAATCTCAAACACATTTAAATGCTTATCTCTTTCTTTGCCCGCTATTCATTCAGTTCGCAATGCCGCTGTTATATACACACTCCCGCGCCCTCCCCCCTGTGAGCGCATCCACCTCTTCTGAGACCTCTGACCACCTTGCTCTTCCTGTATGTTGGTTTGAAAATGTACCCGCCGTTCTTGTCTGGGTTCTAAAAAAGAGGGAATTTTTCCATTACCCACCGGTGGTCCCGATCTGCCCCCCATACTTGTTACTTCATCACCCGAGGAATCATCTGAGCTTGAATCAAATGTTTTACGGCCCCTCCAGTGTTTGCTACGGGGATTGTGCAGGTTGGTGAAACTTGGGAAAGCTTATTACGTTTGAATAAACGACTTGTGAGAACCAACCTCCATTATGGCACTTTAATAGAGTACTGTCGGGCTCAGAGAATCCCCCGAGGCCTGAGGAGATATTAAAAGAACCGAAGCTATATGCGGAACAGGAAGAATTTTTGAGTAAATGGAATCAGATTCTTAACAAATGTTCCCTAGATCTGATGCTGTTGATTATAGAAAGAGCTAAGATGACTGCGGATTCATTGATGCAGGAACAGCTAGTTATGAAAATTAAGGCCCAAAATGAGGAGATATTTGAGAGTAAATGGAAGGATCATCAGGAGGCAATAAACAACTTTACAGAGGAAGTTAAACAGCAAAAGGTCAATAAATTTATAAGGGATGAGGAGGATTATAAGAAGGGTTCGATCTATTTTTGGATGAACCCTAAATTTAAAAGGGTGTCATCACAGCGTAAAACATTTGATTCAAGCTCAGATGATTCCTCGGGTGATGAAGTAACAAGTATGGGGGGCAGATCGGGACCACCGGTGGGTAATGGAAAAATTCCCTCTTTTTTAGAAGCCAGACAAGAACGGCGGATACATTTTCAAACCAACATACAGGAAGAGCAAGGTGGTCAGAGGTCTCAGAAGAGGTGGATGCGCTCACAGAGGGGAGGCGCGGGAGTGTGTATATAACAGCGGCATTGCGAACTGAATGAATAGCGGGCAAAGAAAGAGATAAGCATTTAAATGTGTTTGAGATTTGAAATGATCAATAATTGAGAATTTGAAAGAAATGCTTTGAGGATATGTGTGGAGCACTTAGGTGTGGGTAAAGTTTAAATACTGCATGAGAGATAGGTTTTTAAGAAAATAGTGAGTCACATGATGGGGTTTTAAAAAAATAAACTGGGAAAGAGTAAATGAGGTGACTCTGTGTGCTATATACACGATACTGGTTGTAGCCCTGTAAGGGCAAGAGCCAGGCGACTGTGAAGGCACAATCATTCTGATACAATTTCCCAAAAAAACATTTTTGAGTGTTAGTAAGGGTAAAATATAATTCCTCCTTTTTGGAGAAGTGTTTTGATTGATAGATTTAATAAGGAGGATTTTTGAAGCCTTTTTATTATAGATAGTCTTTAAGTAATTACATTTTAAATTGATAAAAAAGTTATTACTTAAAGATGCAGAATTTCTCTAGAAATTCACTGTAAGAGTGTCCCTTCCACTCTCTCTCCCTCCTCCCCTGGCCACTTTGCCCTCTCTGGCCCCAACTCCTCCACCTGCCAGTATCTCTCCCCTCCACCTCTAGGCTCAACCCCTTCCACTCTATTGCCAGTCCCAGAATTTGACCCCGTTCTCAGTACTGGCCCTCACACAGGCTCCCTCTGTCCCTCCCTCTCTCACACATGCTCCCTCTCTCTAATACACATACACACACCTTCATACAGGCCCCTCTCACTCATCTCGCGCGCACACATCCCCACATCCCTCTTTCTTGCATATATACCCACACAAGCTCCCTTTCTCTCTCTCATGCACTCCTTCACACAAGCTTTGTCTCACGCATACACAATCCCTTCACACAGGCTAGCACCCTCACATACACAGGATCCCTTTTTCATACACACGAGCTCCCAAACTTTCTCACACATACACACTCCTTTACAATCTCCTCATATCGGCTCCCTCTCACTTACCTCCCATGCTCTCTCTCACACCCTCCTGCTCTCTCTCACCCTCCCCTCCCCCATACCCCCTCCCCTCTCTCACACCCATTCTCTCTCACCAGGGCCTTTATCTTCGCCGCAAATGGAGCACACTCCGCAAACAGAGAGCGTCCTCACTCGGGCCTGCTGGACATGATAATCTAGATATCACATGTAACATCTCTTCCTATCTCCCTCTTTAATATTGAAATGTATTTTCCTTCTTGGATTTCTATTTTCCCATTTCTACTGTGTTATCTCACGCTAGCTTGATGGTACCTTGTTATAGAGTCCATCAGGCTAGGGTGAGAGAATATAGTACAAAATTTCATCTTTGTGAGACTTTCCTCACTCCAAATGTTAAATCTTCACCAAGGTGTACTGTGCTATTCATATGTCTCACTCTACATGAGAAACTGGCCCTTAAAGCACCACCAACACCTCACCTTGACCTATTAGATGGCCCTCCTATAGAGATATAAATACTTCATTACTATGAGGACCTTGCAGAGAGTCTCTCTCACTCTCAATCTCTCACACTCTCACTCTCTCTCTATGCCAAAAAGAGGGATTATTGCTGGGTGTGATACGTGTTACTGCACCACGCGATACTACCGATGTGAAGTGTTACCACTTAGTGCAGTAATTCTAACATTTCCCTAAACACACCCCTTTTTCTTCTCATGGGCATTATCAATGCGTTAACGCATTTTCATGAATCTAGGGGTAAGTCAGTAATATGCTTGAAATTCTAAGTAAATCTATTGTTAGCTGCTCTTTTCCTGACTAGGATAATCAGTAACTTAAAATAAACAATTTCCCTCCTTTAACACAATTTCAACTTTAAAAGAAATATTTTCTTCAACAAATGAATTAACTTCTTGCTCAATTTATTGATCCCAACTGCTCAGTTTATTGTTCCCAAACTCTTAATAAATACTGAGAGTAAATAAATCTTTGTGCCAACTATCACTTCTCTCTTTTACAAAGAATCAGTGCACTCTGCCAAAACCCTTGGTGGTGTGTTAGATTCATACTAGAGATATGCATTCATTTGAAAAAAAAGTGTAAAATGTGATGAATGAGCCCATTTTCATTTCATTTCAAAAGAAGCAAAAAAGAAAAGGTGAATTTTTTATTTTTAGCAAATAGGGTGCACTGTTTTGCTAATACTGCCCTATTTCCCAAAAACAAAGCACGAGAAAATGAAAAAAATAAAATAAAAACCCTGAAAACGAACAAAAATAATCCAATAAAACAAAGATGAAGAAATTACTGTGAACATGCTTAATTCGTACCTAAGTTTAAAAGTAATCACATTTCAAATGTTGTGTTCTTTCTTCTATATATAGTGCCTACACAGCATTCATTTTTTTTTTGGCAGAGATGATATGGCCACTTTGATTCAGTCACTGGCCTTAATCAGGCTAGACTACTGTAATTCTTTATATACAAATCTGCCTCTTAGTCAGTTGATCCACTTTCTGCTGGTCCAGAACACTGTGCCACATTTGCAGCTGCATTTAGATTTATGAGTATATTTCATCAGCTTTAAAGTTTCTGCATTGGCTTTCATTTGCTTGTAGAGTTCAGCTTAAATTGCTTCTTCTGTCTTTAAGACCTTGACTAGTGGTGTGCTAAAAGGGTGAGTGGTAAGTCCCCAGTGTATTTGTAGGTGACGTTGAGGAAGGGTTAGAAGGAAAGCCTACAAAGTCTTGGGAGGAGAAGTGAGGGGGGGGGGGGGGGTGAGGAGCTAAAAATGCTTATGGGCAGGAGTCCCAGGCCTTTTAAGTGCCTAGCAACGCCTCTGCTCAAGGTTGCTAGTCAGCATGGCAGAGCAGTTGGAAAAGTTAATAGTATAGTTGGGTGCATAAAGTGAGGTATCACTAGCAGAAAGAAGGAAGAAATATTTCCTCTGGTGAGGCTCTGCCTTGAGAACTGTGTTTTTAGTTTTGGAACACTATCTTCTAAAAGACATTGACAAGGTAGAGGACGTTCAAAAGAGGGCTATCAAAATAGTGCACTTTATAGCAGAATGAAGGGAAAGGAAAATATACATACATTCAAATATCTTGCAAGTTTCAGTAAACTATTAGAAGGTAGTGTTTTCCATTGCATGAAAATGCAAGGACAAGGAATTATATGAAATACAGAAATGTGAGAAAAAGCTTTTTCATTAAGAAACAGAAACATAGAAAAATAGAAATGACAGCAGAAGACCAAACGGCCCATCCAGTCTGCCCAGCAAGCTTTCGCACCGTTTCTCTTGGCTCTTAGTAACCATTTTTATTCTATTTCCCTTCCACCCCCGCCATTAATGTAGAGAGCAGTGTTGGAACTGCATCTAAGTGAAATAGCTTAATTAGTTAGGGGTAGTAACCACTGCAATAAGCAAGCTACACCCATGCTTATCTGTTTATCCAGACTATGTAATTCATTCCTTGTTGATTGTTGCCTGAATATAGATCCACCTTTCTTCATCCCCTCCCCTGCCGTTGAAGCGGAGAGCCATGCTGGCTATGCATTGAAAGTGAAGTATCAGTCTTGCTCCCCTGGCACTGAAGCAGAGAGCTATGCTGGATGCGTGTGAAGTGTCAAACTTTCTCCCCTGCCGTTGAAGCAGAGAGCCATGCTGGCTATGCATTGAAAGTGAAGTATCTGTCTTGCTCCCCTGCCGTTGAAGCAGAGGGCTATGCTGGCTTTGCATTGAAAGTGAAGTATAAGCATATTTGGTTTGGGGTAGTAACCGCTGTAACAAGCAAGCTACTCCCCGCTTTTTTGTGAATGCAAATCCTTTTTTCCACATTTCCTCATTGCCGCTGAAGCTTAGAGCAATGTTGGAGTCGCATAAACTGTGTGTATGTTTATTGAATAAGGGTATTATCACCAAGTTGTAGCCGTCATTCCCGTGAGCCACCCACTCTTCATTCACAACATCTAGACTTTATGGATCCACAGAGTTTATCCTGTGGTGGTGGATGGCTGGAACAGTTTTCCAGCAGAAGTTAGAGGAGCCCGAACAGTGGCAGAATTCAAACATACAAGGGGACTTTAGTGGCAGGGGGGGAGAACACCACAGATTAAGCAAAAGCTGTGACTGCACAGTGGGCAGGCACAAGACGTTTATTGGATCGACCAAGTGGTCCTTTTCTGCTGATACCTTCTGTATTTCTATGAAGTGTGCACCTCCATTAAACTATTAGATTACTTATCTATAATTGTCAGTTTTTGTGAAGCTGCAGTGCAATATCTAACACTGCATCACATGCAAGTTTCTGTTAGATATGATTGTTTCTAATGCATATCACTGCATAGCAGCATACAGTTCTCTAATTTCAGTTCATTTTTAATGAAAAATTCCTTGACGTTGACTATTCTGAAAATATCATTAGATCCTAATTGATAACATTAAATATATAGCTGCTCAGTAACCCATTCTGATGTGGTTTTTGTCCTTGCTCTTAATGGCTATTTGGGGAGGGTTGCACGGAGATCTGCTGTAGCAGTATCACTTTATAGTCTGACATGCAGCTAATTTGTATAAAGCTACATCCTACTCACTCTCTCAAAAGGTTACTGCAGTACCTATCCTTTATTTCAGAAAGAATGTAGCAGAAGGAAGAGGAGTTTTGTGATGGGGATTCTCCAAGTGGGAAAGAATACATTGGGAGGTATTGCAGTGATGAGACTTTCGCTCTTCCTCCAAATAAAAAAAATATCTGCTTCATACCCCAATATGTAATGATGTTTCCTGACAGATTACAGTATTTTGTGTTGATTGTCAGGCAGTGTCTGGATCAGCAGTTTTCAAAAGATGTCTGATTTACCTTACCTTCAAGTAGATATAGTAATCTGTGTGATAAAACTGTGCGCTGAAATACAGTGCGCAGTTTAACACACAGATTAATATATTTTTTTAAATTAAAGATGCAGTAAGCTAATGCTCTGCTAATGTATTGGGAGTTTAAAAAAAATGTGCACAGACCTAAAAATTAGCATTCAGCACTGGCCGAACACGCATTTTAAACCTCACTGGTGACATCCATTATATCAGACATGACCTGTCATTTCACACACGCTGAACTCGAAAGATAAACAAAAATCCGGGATCGTGCTTTACAAAACAAGCACAACCATCCGACTTCACCCGTGATACCAAAATATATATGTTTTCAAAAGGACTTCAGTATTTAAGGAATCCTCGTTTTTTCCCTGCCTGATCTACCCAACCTTCCCCATGGAGGACGACAGCGAAAAAAGAAAGCTGGAGGAGTGGTCTATTTATCAACCTCCAGTAAAAGAGGAAGAGAGGGGAAGTGTGAACATTGAATGGTGTGGAGGGCAGCCTGCCCCCACCTTATAATCTCACTCTCTCATAGCCAGCCAGAGTATTGTCAGAAGCTGAACCAAGACCATGAAAAGTCATTTTTCTGCCGCCCATGGACTGAGATTTCCTGACCTGTCTTCATGGGAGACCAATGTTGACTGAGCAGATAGTAAAAAGCTTCTGAATTGGGAACGTGCTGCTCCTGTTCCAATGCCGCCAGCTTCCGCACAGGCTGCAGCTTGCCCTCTGCAGGAGAGGGGAGGGGAAACTTTAGGCCCTAACTAGCACAGATCAGCCTTTTTATTCCATATTTGACCTGGTATTTTCCAAAGGCAGAAGGATATGTCTTCACAGAACCCACCCACCCACGTTTCCTAGGAGTTGGCTTCTTTATTTAGCTAAATTAAAGAAGCGAGAGGGTCCTCGTACAATGCCCTAGATGCAGGGCATGGTCTGTACATGCTCAATAGAGATTTGAAAGCTCTAAAAGCTATGAAGTTGTTTTTTCGGCTAGGCTCCTATATGGTGACATCACCCACCAGTGAAGATTTAAATCCTGCTTGCCTTGGAGAACACCTAGTATAACTAACTTTCATATACTACTTTATGGACATTTTTCTTTTGACCTACTTACTCAGATTTTAAATATTTATAAATGATAGTACATTTTTTAAAATGAAAATTGAAAGTTATAAAAAAAAAAAAAAAAGCCTTGTATACATGTTGAAACTATACTTTATTTTGTTTTAGGTGGTGACCGGGTCCGGTCGTCAGGATGCTCAGAAAACGGATGCAGAGTATCGAAAACTCTTTGATTTGTCTCTTCAGGGACTGCAGCTTCTATCCCAGTGGAGTGCACATGTCATGGAAGTGGTATGTTGCCTAAAACATGGACAGGATACCCCTTTTTTGGTTAATTCTATAATCCCTCAGGAAAACAGATTAAATCTGTGATGTGTTGAAGAGTACAGATTTAACCCTAATGTTCTCTATCTCAATCAGGCTGATACAGAACGGTGCATTCGGCCGAGTGCACCGTTTAGCCCCCGTTTGGCTGCGTATTTTTGACGCGCTATTATTACCCCTTATACTGTAAGGGGTAATAGCACGTGGGAAAACATGCGGCCAATCCGCCCCCCCCCCCCAAAATGTTCATTTCAGACGGCACCAGGCACGTGTACAAAAAAGAAGAAAAAAACTGCTTTTCTGAACACCCTCCGACTTAATATCATAGCGATATTAAGTCAGAGGCCCCAAAAATTTAAAAGAAAAAAAACAAACTTCTTAAAAAAAAAAAAAAAAAATCTGCTCACGGCCCGCAGGTTGGAAAACGGATGCTCAATTATGCCGGCATCCGTTTTTCCGAACCCGTGGCTGTCAGCTGATTAGACAACCGACGCCGGTAAAATGAAGCGTCGGCTGTCAGACCCGCTGACAGCCGCCGCTTCTGCTAATAGGGAGGCGCTAGGGACGCGCTAACGCAGGCCCTAATTTAAATAAAGAATCGGGCGCCCAGGAGAGGTGCCTGGGCATGCGTCGGGAGAGCGGGTGCTTGCCTTGGAGCACCGGCTCTCCTGCGGAGTTTACTGAATCGGCCTGAATGATTGTGGCCTGAATGCTAATACTAGCAAAGTGTTTGGATGAAATGGGCTTCTCAAAAGTTACAATAGGAAATACTCACCCTCTTATAAATAGGCCAAATGTAACAAAGGGTTTTCCCCACGTTGTTCCTGTGAGAATAATACTTTGAAAAATAGCAGTCAATCTGAACAGATGTACTCCCTCCTCCTTCTTATTTCTCTCTCATGTCTTGCCCTTCCTTACTTACTGCTTTCTCTTTCATTGGCTTACATCTTATTTTAAAAGAAATTTCATAAGGTCTGGTGTGCTTATTTTCTAAATTGAAGTTCTTTTCCTTGTTTGATATATTTCTTGTTATCTTTATCCACCTGTGTGAATTACAGTATTCATGGAAGCTTGTGCATCCAACTGACAAGTACTCCAATAAAGACTGCCCAGACAATGCCGAGGAGTATGAAAGAGCAACACGATACAATTATACTAGTGAAGAGAAGTTTGCACTAGTGGAGGTAGGATATAGGTAGTTTTTATGTATAGTTGAAGGAAATATGTCGAAATGTATTCAACACCATTGAACTTTCAAAAGTTAAAAGCTCACCTATTTAAATTAATATTTCTTGATTCCTGAACTTAAATGTATTTATTTATAGGTTCTATAGTCCGCAACTTCCTTTCTCCTAGGACAAGCAGGATGGCAGTCCTCACACATGGATGACATCAGATGGAGTCCTGCACGGAACTTTTATCTCAAAGATTTCTAGAGTTTTCAGCATGCCCTACTGAGCATGTGCAGCTGTAGTCATCACCCTTCTCCATAGGTAGAGTCCCTCAGTCTCTTCTTTTCCGTGGAGCTGTCATCTCGTGGTTCTGGAACTCGTGCTTTTTTTTTGTTGTTATTAAAATGTTTTTCACTGTATTCAGCTTTGCTCTCTTCTTACAGTTATGTAAGTGATTTTTTTTCTAGAGCTGCAGCTTTTCTTGTAGTTTGTTCTTTTTCCAACTGTCTACCAGCCACATGGTGGGTACTCCCCTGTGCAGCCTGACAGTCTGTTACAAAAACCTGCAAGAGCAGTTTTTGTTTTTTTTATTTGTGTCCTCTTTGCTCTGTCTGTTTTCTTTTTTTCCACAGTGCTGGCATGACTGGACTATGTAGTCCCTCTGTGATCCGTGTAGGTCTCTGAGCATGGGGACTTGCCTGAGTTCTACCCGGGCTGGAGTTCCATGGCGGTTCATCAATCGCTCGGCATCGGTGGATTCAGATGGTGGAAGGATTGAGGACTATGCCATTTCTGTGGGGAGAAGAGCTCATCCTCCCCATGTCTCGAGGAAATAGTCTCCATGGGCGGGAGCCCTGGATGATATTGTCTTCCCTTCTGCTTGCCAGCCTTGGCAATGCAGTCTCCCTGGGAGAGAGAATGTGTGGACCCTGGGCTAGCAGCTTGCTGCCGCACTTTGGTGCCATGCCCATGAAAGGTTGCCCAATCACAGCTGTGACCAGTGCACCGTTTGTCCGACGCATCAATGTCAGGACTGTCAGGGACGGGGCCCATCTTCGGGTACTATGATCCCCTTGATGCTGACGAAGTCCAGGGTCACCCTCGTTGCGTCAAGGTGTGTGACCACCCACAGTAGCCTTTGGTGCCGTCGGCATTGGAACTGGAGTCTCACTGCACCGGTTTCGGTATCAAGGCCTTGATGCCCTCTGTGCTGTGGTGCTGTTATACGGTGCACTCGATGATACTGTGCCCTCTGCACTCTACGTCATGATGCACTAGATGCCACGGTGCCTTCGGTGCACTCGATACCTTGGCATGGTGCCCTCTGTGCACTTGATCGCTTGGCAAGGTGCACTCAATGCCATGGTGCTTTCATTGCACTCTGTGCTCTTGATGCAGTTGATGCCTCTGTGCCTTCAGGGCACTCAATCCCTCAGCATGATGCCCTCAGTTCTGCGTTCTGAACGGTTGATAGTTTCTATATGGTCTTCGAGAAAAGGGTTGTCTACAAGATGTATGAAAATATCTCTTGGAAGATGCTGGTGGTGTTAAAGACTGTACTGCAAGCGCTTAATCCTTTAACTTGCTAACTGTATCATTATCTCCCATACATGGGAGATTAGCTAACTTATGTAACTCCTCTCGTATGGCACTGGCCTTAAGCCAAGCTAACCTACATGCCGCTATTGCCGTTGCTCGAGAAGAGTTCTCAAATCCCTCGTATACTGCCCTAACCAAGTGACGCAAGCATTCCTCCATGTCTGAAATAGGGGAAGGGATATTATCCCCTGTCACTGTAAACATTCCTTTAGCTGCTTATATACATCTGTACCATGTAGAATTGGTGATGATGTATGCGTGCTGTTAGCATTGCATTTTGATAGACTCGTTTAGCGAAATCATCTAGACATTTGTTATCTTTGCCAGGGGGGTTGGAGGCATGTGTCTTCGACGTCCTGGATCTCTGCAATGCTGACTCCATTACAATGGACTCATGTCTGGTAATTGTGGAGTGGAATATGCAGAAGGTTTTTGCAGTTTAAATTTTAAGTCAGTTTTTCTAGACACTGCTGATAATGTAAATGGAGTTTCCCATGATTTCTGAAGAACACTGTGTAACACATTGTGTGGTGGAAGTGAAGTGGGTTCTCCAGGGGTATCGAAAATCTTTAATAGACCCAATGTCTCCGCTCTGGGTTCTGGTAATTTCTGCACTTCCAACTTTAAAATGGTTCCCATCTTATCCACAAACTTTGGATAAGAAAGATCCTCTGGGGGAGAATACGGTTCCGCAGGTTGTTCCAGCGGGTCAGACGGGTACATGGTGGTGGAGTAAGGCGAAGATTGTGATGAGATAGTCTCTTTGAGAAGATGGTGAGCGAACTGGCGAGAAGGGCGGAGAGTGTAGCGGAACCGATACTGGTTCCTCTCGGGTTATTTGGGACTGTTCCATTGGAACCTCGTGAGTAGATGAGGATTCCGGTGGTAATGTAAAGGAAGATTTAAGCGTATCAAAAAATCCCACTAGGGATTGTGTAAGGTCCCAAAATGCTTTTGTGGTGTGTGGTGGCATTGGGGGGCGCTCTTGAGATGCTCCCAACTTTGCTGAAATATCTGGTTGGGTTGACTGCGGGGTAAGAGGCCATGAGCTGTTGTCCCCGTTTGATTGGCTACTATGCCCGCCCAACTGGTGTTCAGATAAGTCTCTGTCCGTTGACCTGGAGATAGAATGAGGGGAAGTAGAAGACGAACCTCGTATTATCCGTGTATTTGAACGGCTAGAGCTTTCTGACCTTCTTTTATGATGGGAGGAAGATGAGGTTGTGTGAGACCTGGCGACGTTTATGTCCGTGACCATGATCTCGTCTGGAGGAGGAAGAAGAATCCCTATGGTACTTAGATCTTTTCCTTCAGTCTGAATGTCTACTATCCTTCAGAGAATCCCTCCCGGATATAGATCTTTTTGAAGATGTACGACTTAATGTTGAGGATTGTCTTTGGTGTCTCGATAGGGACTCCAATTGCTGTGTGAGCCCTTTCTGCACTGTGAGCTCCCTTTGTGATGTGCTAGGAGCCGGCTCCGGAGTTTTTTGCTCCGATGGTCGCGTCTCTCGCAACCCCGGTCTCCATTCCGGTTTCTTCGGCTCCAGTTGCACCTTTTTAGGTGCTGGTTGCGGCTTCTCCGATGTCAGCCTTGGTTTTTTTCACCAACTGCCGCTCTCTCGGCACCGGCTCCGGCCTCCTCGGCGCTGGCTCTGGCCTTTTCAGGGCCGTCTCCCGCTTCTTCAACGCCGGCTCTGGCCTCGATGTTCCTTGTTCCGGTGTCCTCGGCGCCGAATCTGTTGTCTTCGACTGATCATGTTGTTCCTGATGAGCGGTGCTTTTTTGCCGGCGCTGCCTGTATCGGTTTGTCTCTCGGCCCCACCTGGGAAACTGACAGCTCAATATGTAATATAGGCCGCTGTTTCCTCGGCACCTCTGGATCCCTGTGATCCCGTACATGGTTCGAAGATAGTCAGGCCCGCTTTTTATCTGAGGTTGATTTGGACAGTGAGACTCTCGGCCTGTCCAATGGTTTCAACCCAGATCCCTGGGTTTCCTCCTGGACCTTGGGCCGCTTGTCCTTACCTCCAGTCCTGGAGGTCTGTGGGTCCCATGACGATGCTCTCTTCTTTGGCGGCGGTGCCAGCGACCCTGGCCCTGGCGAAGAATGAGTCGTCGACGATCTGTCTTCCATCGAGAGTTCGAGCATCCTATAGGCCCTATGGCATCGTGCTCGCGGGGACATTCTTTCACAAAAATCACAATCCGACTGATTGTGATCCGGTCCCAAACAGCAGTAGCAGCGATCATGCCCGTCGATGATGGACATGATCTTACCGCAGGGACACGGCTTAAAGCCCGAGGGCTTTTTCGACATTTCTCTCCAAAAAAAAATAGCAAGAAGTGTGAGGAGAATTTAGCTCCGCGTGCGGAAAAAACAGACTGAGGAGAATCTGTTACTTTCCTGCGCGGGAACTCACATGCAACCGCAGAGACTGAAAAAATCTACACTCTGCTTCTTAAGCTCCGCCTCCTGGGCCCTGATTGGCAGTTCCCATGACAGCATAGCTAATTCATCCTGCTATCTACGGAAACACCGTTTACGGTAAGCAAACTTGCTTTTCCTTTCTCAGCAGAGCATATATCTTTGCCCTCTACCAGTCCCTGGGTCTCTGTTCTTGATAAATGTTGTTTCTCTGATTCGGAGCCCCGAGCCTCTGAATCGGCGCGTCTCCTTGGAGGACAAAGCAGGGTGCGGCATCGGCGGTCAATAGACCGTCTTCAGCAGGGGCCCTTCTAAGGATTGCAGTGGCGACCTTTGCTCTCCTAGGCTGGCTACCTGTGGGTGGGTTGGTCACGTTGTCAATCGGTGATTGTGCCTGAACTCTCCTTTGGGAGGATGCTAGATCCCGATCCTGCTGCTTCCCTCTCCCTTCTGGAAGGAGAGACTCGACTGGGTTCCAGGGCAGCCCTTTCAGATTTCCTTCTCGACACCCGACTATGCACCCCTTCAAGGGGTGTCCCTCATTTTCCGTACCTGGACGAGGTATGCCACTGCACCAGCCCCGAGAATAGTCGAGACTGGCACCAGCCCCGAGAATAGTCGAGAATACCACTCTCCCTTGGGCGCTCTAAGACGCAGCAAGTCTATCATGAGGGAGCCTGTTCAGTGTTGCTCCCCGGTGATCCTCCAGGGTTCCCCCTGTTCGGGAGCAACTTTGGAATCTGCTGGACTCAGCGATCTTTAAGGAAGATGCTCACTATCATCGGTCATTCCTGCCCGCAGAACCCTCCTCTGTGAGGAGAGTTTCAGTCTATCAGCTGGACGATTGTGCCTTTCACCCTATTGCCATGTCCACGGCTGATGGAGTTGGGGGCTGAGTCCCCCACAATAGAAGCACTGCCCTTTGCTTGCAGTAGCGTGCAAGCTGTTTTTCCCCTTTTTCAGGACAGGGGAGTCTTCGGTCCCCTGTCCCTTTTTCAGGACAGGGGAGTCTTCGGTCATACAACGTTGTCCATTGCTGAGCCATGTGCTTCCTTAGGGAGGGCAAGTTTCTCCCCTGGGGTAATGGCGCTCAGTTTCTGCAGTTTCAAAAAGACTGAGTGCTTCATCTCAGTGGATTACTCCCTGCTTGTTTTGGCAGTGAGTTGTTCGCTTGGGGTTGATACGACAGCCGGGTGACTTGTGCTTGCCCTGGCAGTCCTCCGATCTTCCTCCTTGTGCTCGTCATTCCTTCCAACTTCCAATTGGATTGTCAAGGGGTAGGTAAAGCTAAGGCACCCTTGGTATATCTCTGTAAACCTGAGGTACAATCCTCACAAAACCCTCCCGCCTCCCCTGGGAGTTGGTTTCTCCATGGTTTCTGCTATATCATGGACTGAGGGGGCAGCTGCACATGCTCATTAGGGCATGCTGAAAGCTCTAGAATCTTTGAGATCAAAGTTCTGTGCCGGGCTCCATCCGATGATGTCACCCATGTGTGAGCACTAACATCCTGCTGTTCTAAGACACCTGTTACAGGGTAAGCAACTCTGCTATATGAAATGTTCAGTGTGGATCATGTATTTACATCCATAATTCAACATGCATAACTAGCATACACATATAATAACACACAAAATACCAAATAAAACAAAAACAATCAAGTTAATTATAGACCTGCTTAAAAAGGCTTTCATCTTTGTGTTAACTTTTCCTTAGTTTATTTTCAATTTCAGTTTCCTCTCCTTTTTTTGTTAACTTTGTAAGTAGATGTAAGAAAAATTTCTAACTTTTTAATTTCACCTTGACTAGAAGAGAAACAGGTTCTATATGACAGAGTTCTGCTGAATTTTTATCTCAAATCTATTGCTTTCAGTTTGTTTAGAAAAAATGTCAGCCTGATTACAACACAAATTTTAATCATTCTGACTTCCCAGTCACAGTTACTTCAGGAAACAAAACACTGCTTGCATCCTCACTGCCTTTGGCAATTGTGCAAAATGTTTTGCTTGTTGAACATAAAATAAGGCTTTCATACCATTGTATTTAATCTTAGCGTGATTATTTTTATAAAATGGAGCAGTTTTAATAAAACCACCAACTTATGGCAGTACAGGGGCATTTTGTAAATAAGTTCAAGATACAACAGAAATGGTTCTGTATTTTAAATTTCAGATGTGTGTTATATGCCCTTTCAGGATGCAATAATTAATGCTTTCTGGTCAATACATCTGTGTTCTACAGATGTACCTAATTACTGACTTGACTTTAATTGTAGGTTGTGTTGCTTTCTTTTATTGTAGTGTAGAGTTCTAGTAGCTATGGATTGGTCCTGGAGAAAGTGAGTCTTAGTAGCTTAGAAGAGCCAACAAATAAGATGTTCGTACATGCGCTTTCTAGAACTCAAAGGCATTTTTCAGATTATTTGTAATCTTCATCAACAAGCAAGATAAATCAGCCATGCAAGTGGGTGATGCCTGGCACTAATGCAGAATATTTATTCCACCGCTGTTGAAAATCCTAAAAGGACTTTGTTGTTGCTGCTCTTGAACGGGACCCCTCCGTCCTTTTTCTGTCCCTGTATCTAGTTGGAAGGGTTTTTCTTCTCACCTCTTTAGAAACGTTCATTTAAGCTACTTCAGTTATTTTTCTTCCTCCTTTTCGAGCCCTCATATTTCATTAGAGCAGACAGTGCAGCAGATAGCAATATTTAATTGTTTTTCTGTCTCATGTGCTGGGCCCCAGGAATTTTGTTCTTATCCGCTTGGAATGACATTGAAAAACAAGTAGAATATAAGTATTTTAAATAAATAAATAATCCTTGTGTGGCCCGAACCAGTAATCTTAGTATTTTTCTCACTACAGTTTGATCTTTAGATTTTGCTTTGTTTGTTTTCCTCACTATGTCTCAGAAGGAAGCCAATGATTTCAAGTGTTTGGGCTAGAACCTGATGGGTATTTGACATCTGCTCAAGATTCTCACCGAGGGCCATCAAGTTCTGAAAACCGAAATTCCTGGACATCTTTGGCATGATTCCAAAGACCAGTAAATCTTCCTCAGCACTGATGGCACAGATAGAGAACCCAGAAACTGCACCATCTGTTGACAGCCCTTTGGCATTGAGAAGTCAAACTTTTATACATCAGTACTTCCAAAGCCAAAACTCAAGTCCTGGTTCAGCAAGGGGCCAGTTATGTTCAAGAACACACTTTTGAAGCATTCTTCAGACAGTGAGCTCATTGCAGCTGCCTTGGACTTTGACAGTGTTGAGCACCCACACTGCCTCCTAAGCTATGGGGGACTTCTGCGGGGTGTGCTAGTAATCACTGAATACCATCAGCCAGTAAGAGAAATATAATAGGAGTGCTTACCAAGCAATGTAGAGTAAACACTAGCTCAGAGTTCCCAAGCCATTCCAGTCAGTTAAATACATCACTGCATCAATAGGTTCCTTTGCACAGCATTTTCCAACTGTTTTGTATTATAATTTTATCTCACATATGCTAATAAGCCTGGATTCTTTTAAGTCATATGATGTCTTGTAAATTGAGCCCAGAAGGCAGAAACAAAACTTAATGTTGACCTTTAATATACTGGTTAACCTTTATCATCCTTTAACATTTCAACAGCCTTGAATATTTCTACTTCTCTGATTAGTGCAATCTTTGTTTTCGTATTGCCACTAAACTAGTCTGGCTTCATAGAGACTTCTCTCAAAGTACCCTTACACTTTGTGGAACATAGATCATCTTATGGTGCTGATGACAAGTCAACTGTTATCAGTGAACTTAGTTCCTGGCTAGAACTTCTGAATAAAGATACAAAATTTAATCAGGCACTAACAGGAACATTTAATTTAGGGAAGAAGTCACTTGTGTTGGCAGCACAATAAAACCATGCTGCCTCAGATTCCACAACATGCTATATTAAAAATACTTTATTATCTATCTTTCAGAAGAGTCTCCATTAATGTTCCTACCACTAAAGTCAGACTAGTGATCTGCAATTTCCAACCTCTTCACTATTACCAAGGCAAATTGCAAAGTAAAAGATAAGAATCAAAAGAGAGAAGAAAATGTGCTTTCTTATTTAATAGCTGAGAGATGAGCAGATATATGGGAAGAAAGTTCGTAAAAGTTGCAATAGTAAGATTAGCTGGGGTTTATGCAGATAATACCTCCTGTGTACATTAGACTGGTAGGAGCTTAAAAGAACATTTTTCTGTATGGACAGAGGCTCTGGCATACTCTCCCAAGAGAAACTCATCTGGTAGATGATTTTGTAAAGCTTGGATAGCCTATTCAGTCATGGGATAGGAGGTGATGTCCTTTCGTGGATTGCAAACTGGTTAAAAGACAGGAAACAGAGTAGGATTAAATGGTCAATTTTCTCAGTGGAAAAGGGTAAACAGTGGAGTGCCTCAGGGATCTGTACTTGGACCGGTGCTTTTCAATATATATATAAATGATCTGGAATGGAATACGACGAGTGAGGTTATCAAATTTGCAGATGATACAAAATTATTCAGAGTAGTTAAATCACATGCGGATTGTGATACATTACAGGAGGACCTTGCAAGACTGGAAAATTGGGCATCCAAATGGCAGATGAAATTTAATGTGGACAAGTGCAAAGTGTTGCATATAGGGAAAAATAACCCTTGCTGTAGTTACACGTTATTAGGTTCCATATTAGGAGCTACCACCCAGGAAAAAGATCTAGGCATCATAGTGGATAATACTTTAAAATCGTCGGCTCAGTGTGCTGCAGCAGTTAAAAAAGCAAATAGAATGTTGGGAATTATTAGGAAGGGAATGGTTAATAGAACGGAAAATGTCATAATGCCTCTGTATCGCTCCATGATGAGACCGCACCTTGAATACTGTGTACAATTCTGGTCGCCGCATCTCAAAAAAGATATAGTTGCAATGGAGAAGGTACTTCAACCCCAGTGGATGGAATCAGTTGGCAAATAATAGTATTTCCCTATCCCCAGAGGGCTTACAATCTAAGTTTGTACCTGAGGCCAATGGAGGGTAAAGTGACTTGCCCAAGGTCAAATCCTGGTCTCCTGGTTTGTAGCCCACTGCTCTAAC
The DNA here is from genome assembly GCF_901001135.1 of Rhinatrema bivittatum. Classification (NCBI taxonomy): domain Eukaryota; kingdom Metazoa; phylum Chordata; class Amphibia; order Gymnophiona; family Rhinatrematidae; genus Rhinatrema; species Rhinatrema bivittatum. Next base: position 61,697,460 of record NC_042615.1, on the reverse strand, counting down.
CACTAGGCTACTCCTCCACTCTGCAAGGAGACAACGACTGCCGATGTATTTAATAACCACACTTCTGGCTTATTTATCACAGCAACTCCTAGCATTTTTCCTTCCCTCCAGAATTGTATCATCTTAGAACACAACTGCCACATATCTATAAATGATCCCACCTCGTTACATTTTCTCCAGCACATATTGCTACATTGAGGATAGATTTTATGGATTCACAGAGGATATAGATACCATCAAAATAGCATCTTGTACCCATTTTCAATCGAGGAAGAAGATATGGAACTATCTCTAACAGATGTAAAGCATAGGTCCCATTCTTTTTCATCCCACTTTACCCCAAAGACTGACTCTCAACCTTACAAATACTTAGATTCATATGCATTATCTTTGTTCAATATAGAGTATACTTTAGAGATCATACCAGTTATCTTGCATGCATGTACACAATACCCTTCAAAAAGAGAACAACCCATCAATAGGTTCCTTTTAACTTCTGCCAACGATTCAAAATGTTTCAATTGGGATACCCCAAGAAGTGCTGAAATTTTACTAAATCCTTTCCTGACCACACCTGGCCCAGCCCTCCTTTTTCCCATTTGCTAAAGATTCTGTGCTCCTGACCAGCTGAAAAAGATGGATTATATCTCATAGGAAAGGGAAAGTAAACCTAAAAAATGAGCTTGTAATCACAGGACAGTAGAATATGGACAAGATGGTTCACGGTCAGCATAGAAAAAAATTGGTGAAATGGATAAATGCAAATTCTGTACAACAGGACTGGCAGTGGATATACATTTTGTTGTGGGGTTTTTCATTCTGATGTCAGAAGGCCCTTTATACAGAAAGGCATAACAAGGTGACAAGGTTCATTCAATGGAAATTTTCTAGATGCCATTAGTGACTGCTTCAGGGAGCCGACAAGAGGGGGAGCTACTTTAGAGAAGAGCACGCCACTCAATTCTTGTTTCTCGCCTCGATGTCTGTAATTCATTTTACGTATGTTTGTATGATTTCGCTGCAGGTTATTGCCATGATTAAGGGGCTCCAGGTGCTCATGGGTAGGATGGAAAGTGTTTTCAACCATGCCATCCGTCATACCATATATGCTGCCCTGCAGGACTTTGCCCAGGTCACACTCCGAGAGCCATTAAGACAGGCAATAAAGAAGAAGAAGAATGTCATTCAGAGGTTAGAATTTATACTTCAACATTTTATGTCTAATGATGCCGACTAATAATGTACTATAACTTTGTCCATCTTACTTCCCTTGAATGTTACCAACTTCTTTAATATCACATATGTATTGATTGTACATAAGTTATAGAAGATTATTGTAATATCCCCCTTTATAAATATAGCACCCCCCTTCCTAGATCCTGTTAGTTTTTACGACCTGTTGCTTAGTATCTTTCCTCCCCAGTTCAAAATTAGTTTGACTGTAAGGCCATTGTCGCTGCATTTATGTTCTATGGAAACCGATGTGATGTTATTAACGAACGTCGGTATATAAGAACCTTAAAAAAATAAATAAAATAAAATGTTGTCATCAAGAAAGCATAGCTTATTCTCTAATTTATGGTTTCATTTTATGTAACATCACCTTCATTGACTGTTTCTAGTGAAACTAATGACTTGAAACTTCTGCAGTTAGTCTAATACAAAGGCTTATTATTTAAAGCATCACTTTAACTTAGTTGGCTTGAAAGTCAATTAGGTTGCAGCACTCCCCACTGGAGAGAGTTTTAAAATATAACTGTGCCTTATATAAGAGAAAATTACTTAAGATAGCTGTACCTTAGGGAGCCCCTTATGTCCTTATCATGAAGAAGAGCCATATAGGACATATAAAATTGCTGAGAGGGGAGAGCTGCCTTGGGATTATTTGTTGAGAACGGTTTGAATGGGGACCGTGTCTAGCCCTTTCAGTGTTTTGAAGTCCTGGGGAAGGAGGGAGTATAGGATTGTTAGAATTGTATGGTTGTGGCGGATAGTGTCAGTAATAATAATTCTAGATTTCTCCAAAGTTGGGATTCTGCCAGACCCACAGCAACCATGCCCCTTGCTCTCCCTCTTCCCCAATATCTGCCCTTCCCTCCCAGGGGGAGTGTGTGAGTGTCTGTGGGGGAGGTGTGGAGATGATGGGATGGGGCACTGCCACTCAGCCCTCCCCTCTCCCATACGCTCTTGCTCACTCTCTACTTTATTCCCATTTCTCATCTCTTTAGTACAAGCCTTTTCCTCTCCAGCTCACTCCCTTCCCTCTTCTCTCTCGCAGCGTGCCAGGTTCATGCTATCAGCAAAATAACCCCCTCGTACCTGGGTTTTAATAATGAGGACTTCTGTACTCTGCTCCTCCAAAACCTGCGTCTTTAGGGAATGACATCCTTGCCCCCTTCCCCCAACAGCTCTGCAATAATGGTTATGCAGTATGGAGCTCCAAGAACCACATCCTTGCCTGACTGTCTTGCAGAACCCACAGCTCAGTAATGCTAAATGCGACAGAAGTCTTCTCATGGCCACATTGCAGCCCTTTTCCCTGATCAGCAGCGATCTTGCACCCAGTTTGTCTAATACTCCACTCTTGATGCACTGCCGCACTTCCAACTTCAAGTATGTGAGCTGGCGGCAGTGGAGCACTGCTCTTTCACTGCCGCCACTGGAGGTCAGATCAAGCTCCTTTCCCCGTCACTGCTGCAGGCCAAATCACACTCCTCCTGCCGTTGCTGCAGGAGGCCAGATGAAATTCAGTCAAGGGCAGCTTCTGGCCTGCAGGCCGTCATTTAGGGATCCCTACTATACCTCTGTACTGTGTGGTAATGCAAAACTACACATGACAAGCGGTGTTCTTAAAAAGCTTATTAAGTTGGCTTTGTAACTCTTAAACAGCTTCCTTCTAATTCCCTGGCTTCCCATGTGGCAGCCTTGTTAACGAGTTACAGACTTAGCTCTGATCAGTTCAAACAGGTGATGCAAAAATGACCTCTCTCACTGCAAGATTTCTTTCCATGTGAGCCCAATTTTTGGCTGTCCTGAGCAAGGCTGACCTTAGAGATTAAGGGAAATTGTGGAGGAGCTGCTTAAAGACCGTTACATATCAGCTGTAAATTAACCGATTGCTGTTAGATGTACTTTTGAAAATCATGAGCAGCACACCCAGAAGGATGACTTTGTTTAATGACTGTTAATCTTATGTAGCTCTGCGCAGTTAATGAGAACTGATTTTCTCTTCCCACTGTTGCTTTAAGTTCTTCCGGGCCTGCTAGGAGATTCTTTGCTCTCAGAACTTTCTTCCATAAGGGCCCAGCAAAGAGGATGGATAGCACCTACAACTAGTCAGCAAAATTAAACAGAGAATAATTTTAATAGTGTGTTGTTTTCTTTTTCTTGTGTATGTTGCTTTACATTTGCCAGGGGATTTTACCTATCTGGCTTTTGGAACATCCAGTAGAAATGGTTTTAAGATTAATTTAAAATTATTTATATTGCCACATTGATTTTTAGATTAGAGCTCTTTAAAGAAACTGTTTTCAACCTTTTTGGAATATTGTTTGAACTGTAGTGGGCAAATTGCTTGTTTAATTGTAGCATATGCACACAAGCTTCTGATGCCAAGGAAACAATCACGCTGACAGCATTTCTGCGAACCTCATGGGTAATATTTATCTGCAAGGTTTGCCAGAATAATCGAAACAGAATGACACAGGTAGTGTTGCTTTGATTATTGCCCCATGGAATGTACTGTATTAAAAGTGAATTTTCTATGTTGTGGAATTTTTGAAAATGTTTTTTCGTGTTGGTCATGTATACAGCTGTGCACTTTAAGTAAAATATGGATGACAAAAATGTCCTTTATTTTCAAAAAAATCTTATTTTTTAATGAATGAATCTTTTTCTCTTGTTTTATATACCACATACCAAAAATAGCTCTAAATAGTTTACAAATTATAAAAACATAAAAATACATTATGGGTAAATTAACTGGACAACTGTAGCAGAATGTTCAATGGGACAATGTTCCTGCAGGATATACCTGCATAAATTTAGCTATCCCAGTAAATATACATGGATAAAGTTATCTATCCAGGTACATGTACCCAGATAACTAAACTGGACAGGCTGAATTCAGAGTATAGTCTGTTAAGTAAAGAATAAACTAAAAAAAAAAAAATCCCTTTCAGGCAATTAGGTCTGATTCCCTCCCCAGGAATCTCCACAAAATAAAGTTGTGGCTCCAGGCTTCTTCCTCCACTGCTCCCCAGATATTAAAGTACTGACTCCTGAAAGCTCATACTGGCGTCTGAGGCCTAATACCAAACCTACTCACCCCGGCAGGCTTTTGTGGCCTGTCACCATCCTTCACAAATGGATAACAGTCAAACCTGCATGAAAAATAATCATTATTGACTCCTATCACCAATCTGGTTGATGTATGAGCCTTGTTTTAATCTCTCTACTGCTGAATATGGTGCCAAAACTAGAAAAAGAAACCACAGAATACAGCTTTAGCGCCCATCTCTTATGGGAATAGAAGGATCACTGACTCAAATGAATATGGGCTATAATCATGGGTTGCAGGGCATGATGCTCTTATACCTGGTGATGATTCTTGTGCCAATAGTCCTGAAGTTCCTGTTTCCAGTGCTTTCAGGCCGTGAGAGTGTTTCCATTATTCTCAAGAGATTCAGGAAACAAAGGATGTTGGATAATGGGATCCTGGGTACAGGGATGACATGTCCCACAACAAGGTACCTGAAGGATATATCAGTCTTCCCTATAAAGTACTTGCCACCCATTGCTGAGCATGTCCTCTACAAAATTACTGCCAGTCACTGCCTGTGAGAGGGTGTTGGAATCATAGGTTCATCTGGGGAATTTGGCAGCCACATTTTAGAATCTTTAGCTTGGCACCAAACACAACCGGAGTATTCGGGGAGTGAAAATGCTTCTGGTTCCAGTGTGCCATCTCAAGCTCTTACTTTCATCATATTAGGAATGCCAGTGATGCCATAGAAAACCTGCTTCATCAGTTCTCTTTCTGTCCTCTTCTGAAATGTAATGAAGGAGCTTTCTTTTCATTCCCTGCACCTTCCTAAAGAGATGGGAGGAAGTAAATGTCTCCATTCCGCCCTTGACCGCCACAGTGTTCTAGAAGGATTCAGAGGCCATGCAACTCAGGAACTTGATCAGTCCCCAGAACATAGGGTATGACAGAAGCTGTCATAGGCTCTGTGTCAACCATGAGCATCCCATAGAGTTACAAGATCACCTTTGAGCCTAACCTGTATAGCACACTGTTGGTTTCTGAGGTCCCCGACTAGTGTGGTGCTTGGATGGAAAACACAAACTCTGTGTGTCCTCCTTAGAGCCGTAACTGGAAGTGTCTGAATCTCTTTAATCCTCCTTTTGTGCCACTTCTCTGTACTGTCTCGCCTGTAATTACAGGCACAAAACCTAAAAGCTATTTCCAGTCAGAAAGTGGAGCAGATTAGCAGCAGTGACAACACTGCAGGATTAGCAGCAAATATACATGTGCCAGTCACACACAGCCTCAGGACTAAGCTTCATTTCTACACCTGACATAAACCTTTAGCACTAGCATTTACTTCAACCCTTACTATGATGTAAAAATTCAGCACTGAACTCCTAAGGACGGCTGAAATTTTACGGGTAGATTTTAAAAGGCCTACACGTGCCAAAGCCGGAGAGATATGCCTGAGTCTCCGGGTAGCGTGCGCCACGTGGATTTTAAAAAGCGGCTGAGTACACGTGTATTTCCCAGTATGCGCACAAATCCCAAAGGCAAAAACATGGACGGAGTCTGGGTGGGATGTGGGTGGGACATATTTACCCAGGTGGCACACAGACGCGTGCGCTGGGGTCCCCTACCATGTAACTTTAGTTCTGCTATGGAGGAGGTGTAAGTAGAAAAAACCCCCCACTAGGCTACTCAGAAGGGTTTTAAGGGTCAGGGCAGGTAGGGTAAAAGAGAGGCTAGTTAGCTGGGGGGGGGGGGGGATAAGGAAGTCCTATCCTTTAACTGGGCGGACTGAGAATGGACTGGGGAAATGAGTATTGGCATCAGCATGCATATCTTACAAAATCCCCCCACTTACGTAGTAGACACGGCATTTGCGCGCACCCATATAAAATTGTATCCATGTGTACATTCGTCCTGCCAACTTTATGATATGCGCACATATATGTGCATATGTTATAAAATGGACAGGTCCATGTGTGCATGCCAGCAAACACATGCACGTATGCCCATGCACCAGAATGAGTTACCATCTCCGTGCACTAGTTTACATAAAAAGTAATAGTTAATTTTAGCAATAAAGCTTATTTGCATGGAATTGCAGTATTTTTTTTTTTGCACTTGCCAGCATTGGGCCTTAGCACATGTTTTTAAGCACTGAAATTCTTTTACATCAAAAGGAATTTTAGCACTAAGTGCACTAACCAATGCTATAAAGTGTGCACTAAGGGGTAGATTTTCAAAGGGTTACGCACGTAACCCCCGAAATCATACCCCAAACTCCCCCCCCCCCCCTGCGCGCGCTGAGCCTAAGTCCCGGGGGGGGGTGTTGGGGGCATGTCGGGGGGGGGGGGCTTGTCACGTCGGTGCGTCATCTGGGGCGTGGCCGCGGGCGTGGTTCTGGCCCGGGGGCGTTCCGGGGGTGTGGCCATGGCCTCCGGACCAGCCCTAGGCAGGCAGCCGGCCCGCGCAGGCGTAACTGGGAATAAAGGTGTGTGTGGGGGGGGTGTAGATAGGGCTGGGGGGGTGGGTTAGGTAGGGGAAGGTGGGGGAAGGCGGAAGGAAAGTTCCCTCTGAGGCCACTCAGATTTTGGAGCGGCCTCGGAGGGAACGGGCAGCACGCGCAGGGCTCGGTGCGCGCAAGGTGCACAAATGTGCACCCCCTTGTGCGCGCCAACCCCGGATTTTATAAGATATGTGCAGCGTACTTTTGTTCGCACCTGGTGTGCGAACAAAAGTACGTGCTCGCGCTTTTTTATAAAATGTACCCCTAAGGGTTAGCCCAGCTTATTACATCCGTTTCTATGTGAATAAACATGGCTGTTCTTTGGAAGTCAAAGCAAATTAGGGCACAGAGTGGAATGAAAGTTTTGAGACCATTACAATCTTGTGGTGGCCTATAAATATTTCAAATAAATAGTGTTAAAATAATTTATTCTGCGTTTAGTGTTCTTCAGGCTATTAGAAAGACAGTTTGCGACTGGGAGGCGGGCCATGAACCGTTTAATGACCCAGCACTCAGAGGAGAGAAAGATCCCAAGACCGGCTTTGACATCAAAGTTCCTAGACGAGCAGTGGGACCCTCCAGTACCCAGGTATCTTCCCTTTTTTTTTTGTTATGTAATGTATTTGTAATGGTGATATGAGCATTTTTCACATTTACAATTTTAAAGAATAAGTTGATAAACAAGTTTTTTTTTCTGGGATGCTTACTTCAAATTAGGCCTGAAAGCATAAAATTTACTTGTGTATTCAGTTTAATACTTTCATTAATTAATGTAAAATTCATTGGGGCCGTTGTAATGTGCATCGAGGCTGCCGTGGGTTTGTGTACGCCTGTACGCGTGTTTGTATGCATGTTTTCCCAGGCATACACGGGGATAGTAAGGGTTTTGTGCGTGGGGATAGTAAGGGTTTTGTGCGTGGGGAAAAAAGCGCATATAAACAGCTCTTATAGACCCACATTTTTTCCTGCGCAAATGCATGCTGGCGACATGCAAAGGAGGCGATTAGCTAATCATAGACAATGCAGGGAGCCGTGCTAATGTTAGTGTAGGTTTTTTAATGCGGGCTTTTTACTGCCATGGTTAGGGAACAAGTTAAGAGTCCGCGCCAACTCAGAGCGTCCAGGCATCCTGAAAACCATCTATCTGAGTGCCTATATTGGCTTCCGAGTGGCCAGCGTAGCTAGTATCTCTTCTGGGCGAGTGAGCGGCCAGCATCGCTAGATGCTTTTCTTGGCGTCTGAACGGCCAGCTTAGGTAGATGCTTCCCTAGGCGCTTTTCTGGGCACCCGATCGTATAGATTCGCGACCAAATAAGTGCCGAGCTCAGCACTTGAGCGGCAACATTTGCTAGGCGCCTTCTGGACCGCCAGAGCATCCATATTCATTCCCGCCTGAGTGCCTGTGTCAGCCCCCGAGCATCCAGATTGCTGCCCAACTGAACACCTATCTCGCTGCTATGCCAGTGTGAATTAGCATCCATGAAAATATTTGCCATGTGGTCTGCAGCACAGTTATTTGAAATATTAAAAATACTTTCCAGGGTCATACTTTCATTTAATAGGGAGACCCGCTAGCTCGCTTTTATCCGGGGATTATTGGCATGGGTTTTGAGCGCGGATGCGGCTGCTTAGTGCATAGGCCCTTTCCACGCTTAGGTGCGCACATTCCTCTGTATGCGCGTGGATTTCTGCATGCAGATCATTTGCATAATTTATTTTTTTACATCTCACGGAAGCAGCATCTTCAGCCATGTGCAGTAACCAAAACACACGCTTATAACTAGTGCCTGTTTTGCCATGGGTCTTATTACATCGTCCCCATTATGTGGAAAACCGTCTATAGACACTGGATAACAGTCAAGCAAGTGACTGGCAGTTGGCTCTTTCCATGAGGATATGCAGTCCACCCTTAGCTACATAGACTAATAGCATAATAGAATGACTGTATAATAAAAATGTCCAATGTTTTGTTTGAAATCACTATTGAAAATCTATCCAGTAAGTGCAAAAAGTCATAAGAACATAAGAATATGGGAAAATGCCATACTGGGTCAGACCAAGGGTCCATCAAGCCCAGCATCCTGTTTCCAACAGTGGCCAATCCAGGTCATAGGAACCTGGCAAGTATCCAAAAACTAAGTCTATTCCATGTAACCATTGCTAATGGCAGCGGCTATTCCCCAAGTGAACTTAACAGCAGGTAATGGACTTCTCCTCCAAGAACTTATCCAATCCTTTTTTAAACACAGCTATACTAACTGCACTGACCACATCCCCCGGTAACAAATTCCAGAGTTTAATTGTGCGTTGAGTAAAAAAGAACTTTCTCCGATTAGTTTTAAATGTGCCCCACGCTAACTTCATGGAGAGCCCCCTAGTCTTTCTACTATCCGAAAGAGTAAATAACCAATTCACATCTACCCGTTCTAGACCTCTCATGATTTTAAACACCTCTATCATATCCCCCCCCAGTCGTCTCTTCCCTAAGCTGAAAAGTCCTAACCTCTTTAGTCGTTCCCCGTAGTCAGATTACATGTCCCTTTTTTCTGCTTTCTCATTTTTCCGGGCTCTCCACGGGTTATATTTCCTTCACCCAGTGATTTAAAAGAACAGCTGCTGATTACTTGTACCAGTGGCCAAGTGTTGAGCATTTCACTTTCCCTGTATGTACCCAGATCAGCCCAGACCGTGGGTTGAACCTCCTTTCCAGCAGGTGGAGACAGACCAAAACTGAAAAGTTATCCTATATGAGGACAGAGCCTACGCTGCAGCCCTTCAGTATTTGTCTGTCTCCAGCAAGTGGATCAGCTCACCCTTCGGTCTCCTGATTTAGGCTAGTCAGCCTTCTTTTCTCTTCTTGGATCAAGCAAGTACTTATTCCTTCGGGATTTTGGTCGGAGTTCTTTCTATAAAAAAAAAAAAAAGTTTAATTTTTATTCTGTGCAGGAGATGGTCCCGTCTCCTGGCTCTTGCCAGACTCAGGGGGGCTTTGCCCCATGTGCGGAGCATAACCTGAGTCTGTGATTGCTTCCAGGTGTGGGGACCGAGGCTGGTGGTCCAGTCTCCCCCTCCCTCTGGCTGCCTAGGGAGCATAGTGCGACATTGTTGTGCACAGTTTCAAGTTTAAAGTTAAAAAATAAATAAATACATAAAATAAGAAGAATTCTTAAATTTTTGTTTTACCTGGGATTCGAACCGGCAGCCAGACAGACAGGAGCGTGCAGGCTTCACTCTCCTGCCTCCGCTCCTGCCGGCGGGCTGCCAATCATTTCTATTTTTAACTTTTTTTCTTCAGCGTGTGGCTCCTCTTCACTGAGGATGCCGCGGCCAGCAGCCTGCCTAGCGTGTGGGCAGCCCTTGTCGCACGAGGGGCTCTGCTCAGCCTGCCTGCCTGCCTGCCGGGTGAGGAAGGCCCCTCCTTGGCAGGGCAGGCAAATTTAGCTCGGGGACGGAACCCCCAGCGCATGGCCAGGCCGTTCCCGGGTTGGCAAAGCCCGGGAACGGCGGCCATTTTGGGTTTTTCTGCAGCTCCCAATTCGGAGTTGCCTGGGGCTGGGGAGCCAGAATTTTGCGAGTTGAGCCCCGAGGCCCCACAGGATGTGGTCCCTGACCCCCCCTCATCCCCCTCCACGGGAAATCTAAGGCTCGTTTTTCCTCAGAATTTGTCCTCCTCCTGCATAAAACCTATTTGGCTAGCTTGCAGGAGGAGGAGGGCCCCCCCCCCCCCCCGGCGAAAATTCCGCGCCTCGCGCCGTTACCTCTTTGCCCTGCCGTGGAACCTCCGGGGTCCGTGCGGGTGGTTCTGGGGGTGGCCCCCATCCCTGACCCCCCCGGTGGCCCCAGTTATTCCGGATCCTGATCCCATTTCAGATTCAGCGAGCACCACCCACCCCTGGAGGGGGACGATCCTAGGGTTCTTTGCATGTTTCAGCTTGAAGAGTTGGAGCCCCTCATCCCTTTTGTCCTCCAGGAATTGGGGCTGGAGGGGCCCCCTGCGGATTCCCTTATGGCCCCCTTGCCCACGAATATGGACCCGGTTCTGGCAGGACTCAGGGCCCCGGCAAGCGCTTTTCCTTTTCATCCTATGCACAAGTTGCTGCTCTTGCATGAATGGGAGGCTCCCGAAGCGAGACTCCGGGTGGGGCGGGCTATGGATCCTGGAGGAATGTTTAGATATGTTGAAAATCCCCACCGTGGACTTCTCAGTCTCTGCGGTCACCAAGCAGACCACTATCCCTGTGGTGGGATTGACGGCTCTGAAGGACAGACAGGATCGTAAGCTCGAGGCCCATCTGAAACGTATTTTTGAAGTCCTGGCTCTGGGGGTCCGAGCAACTATCTGCAGCAGTCTCATGCAGCGGGCAGGTCTCAGGTGGGTTCAACAATTACTTGGCTCCCAGGACCTCCTGTCTGCAGAGGCGGAGAAGGCTGAACGTCTGGAAGCCGTCATCGCATATGGAGCTGATGCGCTCTACGACCTCCTCCGCGTCCAGGCGAAGGCAATAGTCTCTGTGGTATCCGCTAGACGGCTCCTCTGGCTGCACAATTGGTCGGTCGACCCGTCCTCCAAGGCCCGACTAGGCACGTTGCCTTTCAAAGGTAAGTTGCTTTTTGGAAAGGACCTTGAGAAGCTTATTGACTCCTTGGGATGTGCTTGGTGGGTCTTGGGGAGGGATCGGGATGGGGGGGGTAGTTTGTATTTATGTAGAAAACTGATTTTGGATGCTTGGGGTGGGTTTTCTTTAAGCTTCCTTTGCTGTTTCGTTTTTTGGCCCGGTTTCGGGTTTCCTCGTTTCGTTTTTCAAAAGGGCGAAACGAGAAAACCCGAAATTTACCACGAGGTATCCGAGTCAAAAAACGACCCGGCAGAAAAAAACGAAGCACATCTCTACTATTAAGTTCATTTAGAGAATAGCCACTGCCATTAGCAATGGTTACATGGAATAGACTTAGTTTTTGGGTACTTGCCAGGTTCCTTTGACCTGGATTGGCCACTGTTGGAAACAGGATGCTGGGCTTGATGGACCCTTGGTCTGACCCAGTATGGCATTTCTTATGTTCTTATGTTCTTATGTTGGGGGGAAAATAAGGTTCATAAGCTTCCGGAGGACCATCCGAAACAATCGCGTTCCTTTACACCCTCCCGTCCTCGCTTCCGGGGACAGAGGAGGTATATGCCCCGCGGACGAGGTGGCTCCTCTAGGGGTTATTCTTCTCGGTCTCAATCTTGGTCTCAGCCCTCTCGTGGGTGTTGCTCCTTTCGCGAGGGCCAGTCCCAGCGCCCCACCCCAAAGCCTGCCACACAATGAAGTTCAGTCGACCCATTCCTTGGTCCCTTTTCTGGGCGGTCACCTCTCCCTGTTCTTTGAGGAATGGGTCAAAATTACGTCGGATCAGTGGGTCCTCAACATTGTCTGAGACATTTACGCTTTCTAACTTGTTCGCGATCTACTGGATCTCTTTGTATTCTCCCCATGCTGTCATCTCAAGCGGGAAGCGGTAGAGCAAACCCTCGTCAGACTACTGAGTCTGGGCGCAGTTGTCCCGGTTCCAAAACCGGAGCTCGGCGCAGGCCAGTATTCTATTTACTTCATAGTTCCCAAGAAGGACGGGGCTTTTCGGCCGATCTTAGACCTCAAGAGGGTCAACCGGGCCCTCAAGATCCCACATTTTTGCATGGAAACCTTGTGAGCGGTCTTCGCAGCGGTTCGCCCCAGAGAGTTCCTCGCCTCGCTTGATTTGACAGAAACGTACTTCCATATTCCGATTGACCGCGATTACCAGAAGTATCTTCGTTTCCCCATCCTCAACCGGGATTTCCAGTCTCGGGCGCTGCCTTTCGGCCTCGCGGCCGCACCACACACCTTCTCCAAGGTCATGGAGGTGGTGGCGGCGGCCCTTCGTCGAGAAGGAATCCTAGTCCACCCCTATCTGGACGACTGGCTTGAAAGGGCCAAGTCGGAAGTTCTTTGCAGACAGGCGGTGGATTGGGTATTAGCTCTCCTTGCGTCTCTCGGTTGGATAGTGAATTTTTCCAAGAGCAAGCTTCAGCCCTCCCAGGTGTTAGAGTTTCTGGGAGCACACTTCGACACTCGAGTAGGCAAGGTATTATTTATTTATTTATTTATTTATTGCTTTTATATAACGACATTCGATCGAGATATTACATCGGTTTACATATAACTAAACAAATAAGGCAAGATCTGCTTATTTTACATTATAACATGGTAACTAGTATAAACGAAGAAGAGAAACATTTACATTATAACGTTATAACATTGCAACATGGGGAATAATATATAGGATATAGAAACATAGAAACGGCGGCAGAAGAAGACCAAACGGCCCATCCAGTCTGCCCAGCAAGCCCCCCACATTTTTTTCTCATACTTATCTGTTTCTCTTAGCTCTTTGGTTCTATTTCCCCTCCACCCCCGCCACCAATGTAGAGAGCAGCGACGGAGCTGCATCCGAGTGAAATATCAAGCTTGATTAGTTAGGGGTAGTAGGGGTAGCAACCGCCGCAGTAAGCAAGCCACACCCATGCTTATTTGTTTTACCCAGACTGTTATTCAGCCCTTATTGGTTGTTTTTCTTCTCCCCTGCCGTTGAAGCAGGGAGCTATGCTGGATATGCGTGAAGTATCAGTTTTTCTTCTCCCCTGCCGTTGAAGCAGAGAGCTATGTTGGATATGCGTGAAGTATCAATTTTTCTTCTCCCCTGCCGTTGAAGCAGAGAGCTATGCTGGATATGCGTGAAGTATCAATTTTTCTTCTCCCCTGCTGTTGAAGCAGAGAGCTATGCTGGATATGCATGAAGTATCAGTTTTTCTTCTCCCCTGCCGTTGAAGCAGAGAGCTATGCTGGATATGCATTGAAAGTGAAATATGATCTAATAGTCTTAAAGCCTCGTGCGTGGGCCCTCAGGTTGATCGACCAGGTTCGGAATCTGCTCTCGCTGCCTCTTCCAACGGCCTGGGACTACCTGCAGGTCTTGGGGTCCATGGCTTCCACCATCGACCTAGTTCCCTAGGCTTTTGCTCATATGCGACTGTTACAGAAAGCTTTGCTATCCCGTTGGCAGCCGGTGTCGGGACAGTTTCACATAGTCCTCCCTCTTTTGGACTCTACCGTCGCTGCCTTGCAGTGGTGGCTTTCGCTTCCCCATCTTCTCCAGGGAATGCCCCTTCAATCTCCACAGTGGACGATAGTAATCACGGACGCCAGTCTCTCGGGCTGGGGTGCGGTCTGCTTGTCCCAGTCCACTCAGGGGATCTGGTCGCCGGTTCAGACTCGCTGGCACATCAATCAGTTGGAGGCCCGGGCGGTGCATCTGGCTCTGCAGGAGTTTGTGCCACTGATACGCGGCAAAGCGGTGAGGGTTCTTTCCGACAACTCCACCACCGTGGCTTACATCAACCTTCAGGGGGGCACCCGCAGTCGCCTCGTGGCCCTAGAAGCCATTCGTCTCTTTGCCTGGGCGGAACGACATCTGGATTGCCTGGCGGCCTCCCACATCGCAGGCAAGGAGAATGTTCAGGCCAATTTTCTCAGTCGTCAATTGCTCAATCCGGGAGAGAGGGAACTCTCGGAAGAAGCCATGGATCTGATTGTCAACACCACCTGGACCTCACCTGGACCTCATGGCGACCTTGCGCAATGCCAAGGCTAATCGGTTCTTCAGCCGCTAGAGGGAGCACGGCTCGGAGGGTGTGGATGCTCTGGTTCTCCCTTGGCCCATGGACGTCCTTCTGTACTTGTCCCCCCATGGCCTCTGATGGGAAAAGTTCTCAGGAGAATAGAACTCCACCGAGGGCCTGTGGTTCTGGTAGCACCCGAATGGCCTCGCAGACCATGGTTCGCGGTTCTCGTCAACCTGGCGATGGATGGACCTCTCCGGCTAGACCATCTTCCTCATCTACTTTGGCAGGGGCCTGTATTTTTCTACCAGGCCGATCGCTTTTGTCTAGCAGCCTGGCTATTGAACGGTGACGCCTGAGGCGTAAAGGCTTTAAAGAGGAGGTTATCGCCACCTTGCAATGAGCCCGGAAGCAGTAGTCTTCTCTAGCTTACGTGCGCGTTTGGAAGGTCTTTGAGACTGTGAGGAGTCAGGTGTCTCAGCACGCTCCGCCCCGGTCTCGGTTCTTTATTTTCTACAGAAGGGTCTCTCCAAGGGCCTTTCCTTCAGTTCCCTGTGCGTGCAAGTTTCTGCTCTCGGCTCTCTCCTTGGACGGGTCAAGGGTCATCCCCTAGCGGGCCACTCAGACGTGGTTCGGTTCCTGAAGGGAGTCAAACACCTGCGTCCGCCCGCTCGCATTACTTGCCCGTCGTGGAGTCTTAATCTGGTCCTCCGGGTCCTCTGTGCTGCCCCGTTCAAACCTCTCCGTCAGTCTACGGTAAAGGACCTCACGCTCAAGACAGTATTCCTTGTTTCTATCTCCTCCGCTTGGCGGGTTTCCGAGATCCAAGCATTGTCCTGTCGGGAACCTTTTTTGCGCTTCTCCGATTCAGGTGTTTCCCTCAAGACGGTGCTTTCCTTCTTGCTGAAGGTTGTCTCCACCTTCCATGTCAACCAGTCGGTAGAGCTTCCAGCATTCTCCCCAGAGGAGATTGCAGGTACCACTGGAGGCGATCTTCGTAAACTGGATGTCAAATGCGTTCTCCTCCGGTATCTTCAGGTCACCAATGATTTTTGGGTCTCGGACCATCTTTTTGTCCTCTGGAGTGGTCCCAATCGGGGCAAACCAGCTTCTAAGACCACTATTGCACGGTGGTTGAAGGAGGCCATTTCCTCGGCCTATCTTTGCCAAGGTCGGGCGGTTCTGGAGGGCCTGAAGGCTCATTCGCTACGTTTTCAAGCTACTTCCTGGGTGGAGAGTCAATCGGTTTCTCCGCAAGAGATTTGCAGGGCTGCCACCTGGACGTCACTGCATACCTTTGCTCGCTACTACCGTTTGGATGTGCAAGCACCGGTTTTTGGTTCTTTTGGGTGGCAAGTGCTTCAAGCGGGACTGTCTCGGTCCCACCCAGGATAGGGAAGCTTTGGTACATCCCACGGTCTGGACTGATCCAGGTACGTACAGGGAAAGGAAAATTAGTTCTTACCTGTTAATTTTCATTCCTGTAGTACCACGGATCAGTCCAGACGCCCTTCCCTGTTTGTTTGTTTTTTCTGTCCTCTCGAAGCTTGTTCTTACAGATTCGCAGAGTTTGATACTTCGTTTTTTGCAAGAATACTGAGCAATTACACCGGAAGCCTTGGTTGTTCAAGCGCCAAGTATATGCAAGAGCAGTTAGTCCTACCATGTTTTTTACATTGTTCTGGAGTTGCTCAATTGAGCTTTTTGGTTACTTGCTTGATCCTATTCTTGTTTTGTTGTTTTCTGCTTTGACAATGGTTATACTGAAGGGCTGCAGGGTAGGCTCTGTCCTCATATAGGATACCCTTTCAGTTTTGGTCTGTCTCCACCTGCTGGAAAGGAGGCTCAAACCACGGTCTGGACTGATCCGTGGTACTACAGGAACGAAAATTAACAGGTAAGAACTAATTTTCCTTTTATAGCTATCCCTGGGTTTTGGGACCCTAGGTTTTTCATGCTCCAGATTAATTTTGTGTCCAAGGGCTGGATGGTCTCGTTTATAAAAGATGATATCTCTGTGTTATTTTGTGGGTCAAATATATTCTCAGGACAAGCAGGATGGCAGTCCTCACAAGTGGGTGAATCAGATGGAACTTTTATCCCAAAGTTTCTAGAACTTTGAGCATACCCATCTTGGAATGTGCACCATGCCATACTATTAAGCATCCTTGCAGGAGCTCCTTCAGTTTCATGTTTTGTGCTCAGACCGCTAGTTGCAGATCTCTCTCTCTCTAGATACTCTGTTTTCCTATCCATGCAAGAATTGCCTCATCCTAGGGCCTTGCAGTTTCAATCTTCCCTTTTAGTCGTCCTTAGGTTTTGCAGATAGTTTGATTCCTTTTTTTTTTTGTTCAGTGTGGTGGAGGACATCAACCATTCATTGATCATTAAGCAGTCAGCATGTCCTCTAATTTTCATATGTTGATTTTATGTCCAGTTCTCCTAATGGATAAGTCTACCAGTTGCTTCAAGAAAAGCACCTTGTGCAGTGAATTCTCTGTCACAGACTTCGTTGATGGGTCCTGTGCCTGAGGGTAGTCACAAAGTCTGTGGTGTTGTCTTTATGCTACCATGACCCCTAGAGTATGTAGGTTCCAGTTTGACTTTATGGAAAGCAACTGTAAAAATGTAAGCCTGGCCCAATAAAAGCAGCATCAAAGGCATTAATATCGATGAACCAGGAGTTGCACTGGATATTGGCATCAAGAGGGCATTGAACACCCTTGACAGTGAGCATGGGGAAGGACTAGAGGGACAGATGGTCATCTGTCCCCCTCCTACCTGAAGAAACATAGAAACATGATGGCAGAAAAAGACCATATGGACCCTCAAAGATGTACTGTTTGTCCCATGTTTTCTTGAATTCAAATATGATTTTTGTCTCCACCACCTCCACTGGGAGGCCATTCCATTCATCCACTACTGTCTCTGTAAAAAAAAATATTTCCTACAACAAAAATGTGTGGCAAGCAATGTACTGGACAATAACCATTAACAAAAAGGATTTTATTTAAAGTAAGCACACATCAGTTGTGCATAATTCTAAACATGCAGTTCAATTGTATTGTACAAACAAGGACCAACAAGGACTACAATTGAACTGTATGTTTAGAATTATGCACAACTGATGTGTGCTTACTTTAAATAAAATCCTTTTTGTTAATGGTTATTGTCCAGTGCATTGCTTGCCACACATTATTTTTGTTGTATTTCTCCATATGTGTGAGCTGTTCACTCCGCCTTTGCTCTGTGCATTTGCCCAAGAAATATTTCCTAATGTTATTTCTTGGTCTATCCCCTTTCACCCTCATCCCATGACCCCTTGTTCTAGAGCCTCCTTTGAAAAATGTAAATGTCTATCATATATCCCTTATATTGCCTTTCCTCTAGGGTATACACGTTTAGATTTTTGTCTAACCCTACATCTTTTAGATTGAAGACCTCTGACCTTTTAGTGCCACCCTCTGGAACAAATCCAACTGGTTTATATCCTTTTGAAGGTGTAATCTCCAGAATTGTACACAGTATTCCAAATGAGGTCTCACCAGAGACCTCTACAGGGGCAATATTGCGTCCTCTTTTTTTTTCTGCCAACCATTCTTTTCTCTGTGGAGCCAAGTATCTTTCTGGCTTTTTCCTTCACTTTATCCACCTATTTGGCCCCCAGATTCTGCTGTTCTTTCATGCTTAAAAGAATTTCACTTCCAATACTGTACTTCTCCTTTGGATTTTTACAGTCTAAATACATTGCTCTGCATTTTTTAGCATTATATCTTAGCTGCTGGACCCTAGACTATTCCTTGATCTTTGTTAGATCTCTCCTCAGTATTTTCCCCAACTTCCTGGCTGTATGCCCTGTTGCAGATTTTGATATCATTGGCAAAAAGACACACCTTTCCTGATAATCCTTCCACTATGTCACTCACGAAAATGTTGAAAAGAACCAGTCCAAAGACCAATACCTGAGGCACAATGCTAGTAATGCCCCCCTCCTCAGAGTGAACTCCATATTCCACTATCCTTTGTCATCTCCCATTCAGCTACTTAACCTAGATAGTCATTCTAGATCCCATACAAAGGGTGTTCAATTTATTTTTGTCGCCTATGCAGAAACGTCTCAAAGGCCTTATTGAAATCAAAGTATAGTACATATTGCACTCTTCTTTGATCTAATTATCTGGTCACTCTGTCAAAGTACTTGATTAGAGTCATAGAAGCATGATAGCAGAAAAATACTGTATGGACCATCCAGTCTGCCCATCCATCCAATTAATTTAGCATTATAATTCTCATCACTTCCTTAGAGATCCCCTGTATTTATCCCATGTTTTCTTGAATTCAGATAATGTTTTTGTCTCCATCACTTCCACTGGGAGGCTGTTCCACACATCTACCACCCTTTCTGTAAATAAATATTTCCTAGATTACTCTTGAGGCTACCCCCTTTCAACCTCATCTCATGACCTCTCGTTCTAGAGCCTCCTCTCCATTGAAAAAGGCTCACCTGTGCATGGAAACATTTGTGATATTTCAATGTCTGATAAAATCGACCTCTGGTAAAACCATGCTGTCTCGGATCTTGAAATCCATTGGATTCCAGAAACTGCACTTTCCTTTGTTTTAGAAGCAATTCATTTAAATTGCTCAAAATGTGAAGAATTCGGCCTCTTTGATTCTGGCATTGAAGAGCTGATATTGAGTGAAGGGGAAGAAGCATTGGTGCCTGTCTCTGACGATGCATGAGGCTACAGCCATGAAAACCTGAAAGCATCCTCAGAAGAGAGTCATTCCTAGGAGTCACAACAGTTTCCAGGGATCCAGGTGACTGCCATTTATTTCTTAAGTTTCTCAGGAAGGCATCACCTCTTGCCTCTGAACCTGTATTGGCATCAGCTGTCTTTGAGGAGGAGTTGGACAGGAAGATCCAGCATGTCTTGGATAAGGCCATGTGAAGCATCAGCGTTGATACAGGCTGATGTTCAGTCTGGGCTGGAGTCCCTACAGCCTGCTTGGCAGTTCATTGCTGATGTAGGTTCCCAGAGGAGAATCAACATAAGTCTGCTGCACTGATGGTGATCTCCAGTTCAGTGGGGGAGGGGGAGGAAAGCTCACCTGAGATGCAGGAACTCCTCAAGGTCTGGGAAAGTGCTCCCCTCTCTGAGACCTTTTCTGCTATCTGCTGACGTTCTGGGTCCTCAGCCCTGTATACTAATTGTATACTTGAACTCAGAATGCTCCTGGGGGTTTGGGTGCAAATCTGGGGATTTCCATGAATAGGAGGAATCTACAGGTCTCTTCCACAAAAAAGGCAAATATATCTGCTCGAGGACCTCTCCTTTGCTGAATTCATCCAGAGAATAGCTGAGGCCAGTCTATTTAGTTTGAAAGTGCTTGAGTCCAGGAACAAAATGCTAGATATCCTCCAGTTTCTGGAGCTTCCTAAAGAAATTGTGGCAATCTCCATGCACAAGATTCTTTGGGAGGTCTTTGTATAAGAAGAGCACAATGGATTCTCAGATCACAGAGGCTTAAAGCCATTCAGGATCTTTGAGACAATATCTGCATTACTCAGTCGCTCAAGGACTCCCTGTCTTGGTGATGAATCAATTCCAGTTTGACCAGAAGCATACCCTTTAAAATTCCTCTAGTCCAAATTGTCTGGCCCACAGATGTGTTCAACCTGGAATGGGGAGCCCATGTAAAGTTGCTCCACGTTGAAGTCTTTTGGTATGCTTAGAAGAAGCTTTATCAGATAAACTTATGGAGCTAAGAGTTGTTTGGTACACTCTGAAGGCTTTTAGAAGTAGGTTAGCCAATAATGGTAATCCTTGTCCAGCTGGAAAATCAAGTAGCAATGTTTTACATTAACAAGCAGGATGGAATGCATTCGCACCTCCTGTGTCAGGAGATTGTTCAGGTGTGGGACTGGGCCATCTTCCAAGGAAAGGTCCTTGGAGCCCTGTATTTGACTGGTTAGGAGAATGTCCTGGCAGACAGATTTGAGTCTGATCCTGGAACCCTGGTCTCTGGACTGGCAAGGAGATATAGCAAATCAGATATTCCATGAGTTGGGCATGCTTATGGTAGATCTGTTTACATCCCTTCAGAATAGGAAGGTTCCGCTCTTCTGTTTTCAGGAAAGGAACTCTGAACAAACTAGCCTTGGATGCTTTTACCCTCGATTGGGGCTAGGGCCTGCTGTACATGAATCCTATATTCCTGCTCATTGCGAATACCTTGTTGAGGCTCAGAAGTGACCGGAGGACTATGATCCTCATAGCATCTTTTTGGCCAAGACAGATTTAGTTTCCACTGCTATGGGAAATGTCCAACAGGAATCCAGTCAGGCTGAGGAATTCCCCAGTCCTCATTACTCAGGATTGGGGCTGTTGTGCCATCCCAACATCAGGCCCTTGGATCTCACAGCCTGAAAGTTGAGAGGCTAGCCTTTCACCCTCTGGACCTTACAGAGGAAGTGTTTCATATTATGGCTTCAAGAAAATCCTATGGGCTAAAGTGAAGAAGGTTTGCCTTTTGGTATGAGAAAAAGGCCCTATTTATTTATTTGATTTATATTCCACTTTTTCAGGCACTTCAAAATGGATTGCATTTAGGTACTGTAAATATTTCCCTATCCCCAGAGGACTTACAATCTAAGTTTGTCTCTGAGGCAATGAAGGGTAAAGTGACTTGTCTAAGGTCACAAGGAGCAGCAGAGCTTTTGAACCCTGGTTTCCCTGGTTCACAGGCCATTGCTGTAAACACTAGGCTACTCCTCCACTCCAGATCGTTTCTCTTGCTCCACTAAAAAAAAACTGCTTGAATACTTTTTGCATCTTTAACAGACTGGCCTCAAGACCAAATTAAGAGTTAATTTTAGAGCATTTGTGACTATCACCACTACGTAGAAGGTAGATCCATATCTGTACAATCTTTGGTTGTCTGATTCATGCATAGCTTGTTTCATTTGAAGTTTCCCATGAAGTCTCCCTCTGTGTCTGGGACCTCAGTGTGGTACTGAACCAGCTGATGAAAGCTCCCTTTGAGCCTCGGCACTCATGTGAGCTGAGGTACCTATCCTGGAAGGTTGTATTCTTGGTGGTGGTGATTTCAGTGCACAGTCTGAACTTCAGGCTTTAGTGACTTATTCTCCTTATATCAAGATTTTTCTTGATAGTATGTGTGTGCAGAGCTATCCTAAGTTTTTGCATAAAGTGGTGTCAGTCAGATGTCTTTCCAACATTCTTTCTAAGACCACATGTCCACAAAGGTGAACAAGAACTGCACAGTTTGGACTACAAAAGATCCTTGGCCTACCTGGAGTGGACTGAAGTCCAAATAGTCCTCCCAGTTTTTAATTTCTTTTGACATTAACATGCTTGGATCGCTGTTGCCAAAGTTATACTATCCAATTGGTTAACGGAGTGTATCTCCTTCTCCTTCTGTTCTGCTCAAGTGGACCTAAATCTGATGAGTGATGTCAAGATTCATAGTCAGAGCTATGGTAGCTCACCTAAGATCAGCCTCCATGAAGGTCTGCAAAGCTGTGACGTATAGCGCACTCCACATATTCACATCGTTATTGTTCAGACTCCCAATGCAACAGTAGGTTTGAACATTCTGTCCTGAGAGATCTCTTTGAGGTGTAGAATCCAACTGTTTCTCCTAGGTTCCGTTTTTGCTCCAGGTTACCCCCAAAAGATAAATATACAGAAAAAAGTTTGCCATCAAAAACTGTTATTGCCCATTGGCATCATTTTGGTTTCTCATGTGTTCATTCGGATCAGTCTGTAGCTAGGGATTCCTTGCTTGTGAGGATCACCATCCTACTTGTCCTTGGAGAAAGCAGAGTTGCTTACCTATAACAGATGATCTTTGAGGACAGCAATGTGTCAATTCTTATGAAATCTGCCTGCATCCTGTTGGAGTTGGTTTCAAGTATAAGCTGAGGAATTAGACTGAAGAGCCCCCAATGCGGACCTGTGGCATTATGGCATGCTCTAGAATCTTCAACATAAATGTTCCATGCTGGGCTTCATCTGATGATGTCACCCACTTGTGAGGGCTTGGGGAGGTGGATGGAAACAGAGGATTGCATGACAGACAGCTGCACTGGATCGGGCAGGGGTTTGGTTTATCCATGCCTGATCCAGTGTATAAAACTAGAGTGGCACTTGCCATTCTGTAGTGATGCCTATGATGTCCACCATGTGCCCCCTCAGTCACTGCACTTTGTGCAGTCGTACGGGTTGCACACCCAAAAGCCAGCTATGGTGTTAGTATGCTTTTCCTTTCGTATTTGAAGCATAGACTTAAAGCGATTTTTGATTTGAAATATATTACCACAGTGTAATAGGTGTGCTTGTGTTAGTAAATGTATTTACTTGCTTTTTTACCACCAATGTTTGCTCTATTCTTCTCTTAATTCTTGGTGCTTAGATGGACTTCTGTGCTTCTCTGGCTTTCACAGATTGGTATCTTGCCTGTACTTTTGTCTGCCTAAGACTTAAATACCTTTGGGGTTTTGGTTAAGGGAATTGTATAGTTGCATCTACACTAACGCTATGCATTTTGAAGAGTATTCTTTTCTTGGATGTCCTAGTAGAAAGTGTTTTTGCTGGAGATTTTCGTGCCTAAGTTACTCATTTTCTTAGATTTATCCTGGTGCATGCTTGTTTTCTAATACACTAACAGGGATTTTTCTTTGCTTGTCTCTCCCTTCACTTTCCTTTCTCCCCTACCACTTCCTCCCCAATATAAACACTACTTTAACAAACCCTTTCCCCTGCGTTCCCTGTCTGTTGGTTTTTAGCTCTACATGGTACGAACTATGACAGAGTCCTTGAACTCTGATGGGCTGTTGAAACAGCTCAAGTCTCTGGGGATGGAAAAGCTATTACATGTGATAAACAAGTTTCTGAGGCAGTCCTACATCTATCCACCTCTTTTAAACTTTGGTGGTAAGACATTACTTTTGTTACCATTTTGTGGATGATGTGACCTGTTCCCCTACAAACCTTGGTTTTCCTGTGCTCTGAAAAACTGGTGTTTCAGAGATTTAAGGACACAGAATTACATTAGCTGAATGGTTGCCAAACTTCTGCTTTAGGCAGGAATTTGCGGTGGTTTTATTGCCTAAGGGAAAAGGATTCTTTTTCGATGCTTTTTATAGGAGAATTTGAAGTGGGTTATCTAGTGTCTCCTAACTAATGAACCATGTATATTTTTCCTTTTTTCCCCCCATGAACGTTTTTCTTTTAATAATACAGCTTTACATGGTGAGAACTATGTTAGAATCCCTCATTGCTGACAAAAGTGGTTCCAAGAAAACCCTGAGAAGTAGCCTTGAGGGGCCTACCATATTGGACATAGAAAAATTTCACCGTGAATCATTCTTCTACACTCATTTGATAAATTTCAGTGGTAAGATATAGCTGATTGGTGTCCAGCAAGCATGTCCTAACATCTGACGTGGTCAGGAAATGTTTCCGATTGACAAACCTAATGAAATGCAATGGCTATTGAAAGTCTACACCTCCTTGAATATTTTTCACATTTTGTTGTTAGTGCATCAGAAGTACATGCATTTAAATGAGTGTTTTCCACTCATCAAAACACCATATTCTAGACATTTCAAGTAAAAAATGGGGGATAAAGTATATATAAGAACATCAAGCCCAGAATCCTGTCTCCAACAGTGGCCAAGCCAGGTCACAAGTACATGGCAGGATCCCAAGAGGTAGATAGATTACAAGCTGCTTATCCCAAGAATAAGCAGTGGATTTCTGTACCTCTCTCTTAAAATTTGTTAATTGATACAGGTGGGGCCAACTGGTTATACCGGAGACTAGAGCTTTATTTATTTAGGATTGCTACCAAAGTACAAGGAGAGTGGATACTTATCCAACCAAGCTATTCCATGTTTTGTGTCTGTCATTTTCTAAGGAATTCTGGACTATATTTTTCACTTAATAGTTGTGGAATAGCAAGCATGGATACGTGGAACACATTCTTGTTTAATGCATTTTACTTTCAGGCTATAAGGCAACAAAAGGTGAACCCTTTGGAAGAGTTCTAGACTTTCTATAGCAACTGTACATTATATAATTTTTATTATAATACCAACAAAATGTTTTCACTTACAAAGTGTTCTACATGTGATAAATTTTCATATTTATTAAATTCCTTCCCTTTTTATATGCTGGAATTGATTTTGCAAGAACTTAAATGCTGTGACTTGCTTGAGATGAGGCAAGTTTATTCCCCAACTGTTTGGAATAAATGATAGTGAAGGAAAAAAGTTCACCAAATGAATATGCTTTTTCTCCAGCTGTGAATTGTAATCGGAAACATGCAACCCTAATGCTGTATTCCTTTACTGAATGTATTTAGTCTATTACATGTTGACTTTCATGTTGTGTATTTTGTTATTAGAGGTGTGTGTTCAAAGTGAACAATTGTTTCCAGTGCTATTATAAAAAAAGAGAAAGTACTTTTGTCTCAGGTCATTTAAAAAGAGGTGTTCTTTCTTCCCAAATTTAATCTGCCTCTGTTATGCCTGATTTAGGATATGTCATGTGTGCTAACTTCTAGTTGTAGAATGCTAAAGCATGGCTGAGCATGATTTTATACCTAATACACTAGCTTTTGAGTGTTAAGCTTAAAATGCTTTTCTTTCAAGTGTCTTTTTCATTTTAATTTTATTCTTCATAGAAACATAGAACATGATGGCAAATAAAGACGATATGACCCATTCAGTCTGCCCCTCCACATTTGCTTTTCAGCTTTATAGTCCCTTCCTCATATAGCTCAATAACTGAATCATTTATTAATTGCTTATCACTTAGTTTGTGATTCTAAAATGCAACATGGCACTACTTTCAACTCTAATTTCTTTTGTTGTGGTTATCTTTAAAAAGTAACATGCTAGTGATTGTCTTTAAGAAACCCTCCAGCAATGCTGTGACTTATCCCAGCTGTGGTTCAGGGAGTTTTTCTTGGAGCTAACTATGGGCAGAAGAATTCAATTTCCTATTGAGATGTCGATGCCATGGATTCTAACTGACCACATTCTGGAGACTAAAGAAGCGTCAATGATGGAGTGAGTCCCATATCTGCTATTTACGTCACTTACCTCTACTGAATACTTTTGTTTGTTGTTTGTTTATTTATATTTATAAAATTCTTATATATCGTCATTCAGACTGGCCATCATAGCGTTTTCCAAATATAATACTTGAGTATTGTGTCTGATAAAATGATCTGTGGACAGTACCATGTAGAGTACATAACAGGCGCCAGGTATTTTAAGTATCCTCCTTGTTTGTCTTTCAGTTCATATGATAATTGCTTTGTGTTTTGTTCTTTCCTTTTGGTGTACATAATCCATAAACTATTTATAGGCTACTAGTTCAAATCCCAGGTAAACTAAGTTTGCCTCTGTGAAATGAGATGATGGTCTCTATCCGGTTACATGGGTCATAACAGAAGCATTCACATCATAGCTTCTGTCAGATTACTGTGATTCTTTGAGGACAAGCAGGATGGTACTCCTCACACATGGGTGATATCACCCGATGGAGCCCCGATATGGAAAACTTATGTCAACGTTTCTAGAACTTTGACTAGGCACACTGAGCATGCCCAGCATGCCCTATACCATGCGTCCACGCAGGGTCCCTCTCCAGTCTCTCTTTTTCTGCGGAGCTGAGAGCCTTGTGGTGTGAGTGAGCTTACTCTGGCTGTTTTTTGGCCTTGTGGAAAACCGGTTTTTATTTTTTCTTGTTTTTCATGGGTTTTTACTCATCGTTCCACCACCGGTTCCCTCTCGGTGCCCTTCTGTAGTGTCTCCTAGTCAGTGTTTTCAGCAATTTGTGTAAGTTTCCCATTTCAACTGTAAATTAAAATCCTGCTCGCCACCGAATAACCATGAAATTGCCATCTTTGAAACCCATAGCCTCCAAATCTGCCTCTTATATTGTCCACCCGGTTTACTAGAACTAAACATCTCACCATTAATTGAATTCCTCACAGTTCATCTAGACACGGCAAACCCACCATAGTACTAGGAGATTTCAACTTACACATGGATAAAACACTCCCATCCAATACCTGCTAGACTCTATTAGATGCAATGAATGCATTTGGTTTTCAGCTAATCACAGACAAACCCACACATAGGGCCGGACACTCACTTGACCTCACATTCTTAAACACTAACCATCTCATAGAAAAAAGCACTAGTTACACACAAATACCATGGTCAGATCACCTACTCATTAAAACCACATTAGCAGCTACAAAAATAATAGAAAAACCAAAAAAGAAACTAATGATAATCACTTATCGCCCCCCTTTTAACACTGAAATGCTAAAAGACAAACTACAAGATGAACTTAAATCTTTTAATCACCCTGACTGTACTACAGCAACAACAGCCTGGATCAACCTGACTAGAAAGTTAGTGGATAACATAAACCCGCAAAAAACCATAATCGCAAAAGAACCAAAACAAAAAAACCCATGGTACACGAAACAAATTAAGGAACTAAAACAAAAACTTAGGAAAATAGAGAAAATCTGGCAAAATCACAAATCGGTCAACCATCTGACACAATATCGAAAACAACTAGCCTTTTACAAAAAAACAATCCTCGAAGCCAAAAAAACTAACTTTAGCACAAAGTTAGAGAAACATATGAATAACCCCAGAACCCTATTCAGAATAGTTGATAATCTTACTAAAGACAACACAAACTCACCAGAGAATATACCAGAAAATAGATGCAATGAAATAGCGAGATTTTTTAATGACAAAATTGAGACCCTGAGAAACAAAATACCTAAGACACCCAAACAAGAGATTAAAATGAGTAAAAGAGACGTGACACCTTGGTCCGAATTTGTCGAAATAACAGACTATCAGGTTGAGAACATGATCAAGAAACTAAATCCTGCCCCACACCAAATAGACTCGCTACCCATAGTAGAAATCAAAAAGCTTACTGAAATCACCGCGCCCACTTTCACAAAAATTATAAACTACTCCCTAGAAGAAGGACACGTGCCAGACACACTGAAAGGAGCAATCATCAAACCAACAATCAAAAAGAAAAACATGGACCCCCAAATACTAGCAAACTACAGACCAGTGTCAAACTTACCTCTAATGGCCAAATTAATCGAAAAAACAGTACAAACGCAGTTATCTGAGCACTTAGATAATAACAATATCCTTTACCCATCCCAGCACGGTTTCTGTAAGCACTATAGTACTGAAACACTCCTACTCGCACTAACGGATAATATACTAAGAGGGTTCGACAACGGTCAACAATATATTCTGATATTATTAGATTTATCTGCAGCCTTTGACACAGTGAATCACATAATACTTATCAAAAGACTTGAAGAAATAGGTCTGCAAGACAAAACAATCAAATGGTTTAAATCATATCTAAATAACAGATCATTTCAAGTTCAAATCAAAAACACACTATCCGACAAGATTACCTTGAAAACTGGAGTCCCACAAGGGTCAGCACTTTCTGCTACGCTGTTTAACATATATCTTCTGCCACTATGCCATCTCCTCGCCGGACTTGGAATCATACACTACATCTACGCTGACGACATCCAGTTAATCTTACCAATCGATGAAACTATTGAAAAAACAATAGGCCTAGCCATGATGTATCTTGAAATAATAAAACAACTTCTAAACCAAATGGAGCTAATAATCAACATTGATAAAACCGAATTTATACACTTAGAAAGGAAAAGCATGAACATTACACAAACCCCAATAGTTCTCAATAACAACCAACAAATTGACTTAGCAAAGAAAGTTCACAATCTCGGAGTAATAATTGACAATGAACTAAGCCTCAAACAACACGTATTAATAAAGGTTAAGGAAGGATATGCTAAACTCATGATACTAAGAAAACTCAAACCATTACTATCATTACCCCATTTCCGTACTGTGCTCCAATTGCTCATTTTCGCTAGCACAGACTATTGTAATGCCTTGCTACTAGGCCTACCTAACACTACAGTAAGACCTCTACAGATTTTACAAAATGCTGCTGCAAGAATTCTCACAGGAAAAAACAAAAGAGATCACATAACAGATACGCTTGCCACCCTAAATTGGCTTCCCATAGAACAAAGAATACAGTTCAAAGCACTGTGCCTAATACACAAACTTATCCACGACGATAAAGCAGAATGGCTGAACACAGCACTTAGAGTACAATCTTAAAGTTATTCCTGTAATAAAAACCGAGATAGAGACATGGACATGATTAATTACATTTAACATTATTGATCACCAACTATATTACCGAACCTTATGGCACCCTTGTAAATGTTCAAATCACAGTATCATTAATTTTATGTGCCTTGATGTAAACCGTTGTGACGGTATCCTCCAAACGACGGTATAGAAAAGATTTAAAATAAAAAATAAATAAATAAAATATAAGGTCAGCAAACAGAGCACTCCTTCCCATTCCTTCGGTAAAAACCGCAAGACTTACCCAAGAAAGGGACCGAGCTCTGTCTCTAACCGGTCCCATATTATGGAACTCCATGCCCCTTGACCTTAGACTCCAGAACAATCATAAACTTTTTAAAACACAGCTCAAAACCTGGCTTTACATACAAGCCTTCAAGAAAGAAAACTGATGCGGGCAACGAAGTAAAAGTTATGCGGCTTAAAGCACCAAATGCCTAATTTTATAAATCCTTACCGAATTACTTCAACATTTTTTAACTGTAGGCAACCTTCAGGACATATTGCTATGATACACTTAATCCCCCTAATAAACGCCTTATTGTTACCGAATATTTTTGGCACCACCTATGTAATGTACGACCCATATTTTTACTGGTGCCCTATTGTAAACCGTTGTGATGGTGAATATCTTAATGACTGTATATAAAAACTCTTAAATAATTGCAGTCTATTCCCTGTGGCAGCGGTTCATCAGTGCCTGCCAGCCATTGATACCCCACCGCCATTGCTTTTGGTCCTACATGGCCACGACCGGTTTTCGGTGATGGCCCTGGTGCCCGAGGGCCATGTCCATCACAGTTCCACGAGATATGTGTCCTCTTCCTAGGGGCATCGCATGACATCCGGGGTTGCCCCTTATGCGCTCATATGATCCCAAAGCGACGTCAGCATGGACTTGACAGGATGGAACAGCTCTTCAAGTTGAAGTCCAAGCCATCGGCATCGAAGGACCAAGGAGCCCAAGCCATTGACATCAGTGGGACTGTCAGTTCCATTGATGCCGTTGGTAGACAGGAGTGCCGGAGATCGACCATCGTCTATCGCTTCCAGGCAAAGCATCAATGGAAGCCGAAGAAGCAACAGCACTGGTCCGTGTCTATGCACCAGCTTTTCCCACAATGCCCCCAAAACAACCCCATGGCAAGGAGTGCCATGGGTCCACAATAGGGTGTTTGGCTGGGTTCATTTTTTTAATGATCATTTGGACTGCCAAAGAAGATGTTGTCTCAAAGTTGGCCCAGCTTTTTGTTTGAATGTTCTGTATTTTCTGGTCTTGTGAGTCATTTTTTAGGTTGTTCTTTATGAGGATTTTGATTTTTTTCATTAAAGAAATATGCGAAGTAGTTACTAGTGATCTTTGGTGTTGATTGGGACTGATCATCATAAGTTGATTTGGTTAGGCTTTTTACTATGTTGAAGAGCATCTTAGGGTTAAGCTGGTATTTGTTTATTTTGTTAGTGTAAAAGTTTTTTTGTTTTATGGATGAGTTTTTTGTATTCTGCTAATTGTGCTCTGTATGCGTTGAGTAGTGTGGTTGTTTTGTTGTTTCTCCATGATTTCTCTATTTTTCTGAGTTTCCGTTTGGCTGCTCTGATGTCATTGTACCAAAGGTTCTGATTTTTTGGTTCTTCCTCTGGCTAAATCATACTGCTTCAGATCCTGTAAATTCTTCAGTAGAGCTTCCATTAATTTTCATCTTTGTTCTAATATATCATATCAAATCAGTCTTATTTCTTTGATCTTTTCTATTATTTTCCCATTTGGATTTTATTCCATGCTTTAGGTAAGTTTATTAGAAATGTGGGCTATAAATCTAATAAATCTTTGTTCCTGACGAAGTATATATGTGTGTTTTTTCTTAACTTTTGTATAGGTACGTTCTCTATTCATTGGATCTTTACAATGACAGTGCACATTATGCACTCACAAAATTCAAGAAACAATTCCTGTATGATGAAATTGAAGCTGAGGTAAGGTATGACATCTGAAAAAATAATCTGCTTGAGAAAGCATTTCTTGTGGTTTATTATGGTTGGTAAAGGAGAAGTACATTACCTGCTATTAATTAAGTTGAATTAGAGAATAGCCACTGCTATTATTAGCAACAGTAGCATGGGATAGACTTAGTTTTTGGGTACTTGCCAGGTTCTTATGGCTTGGATCGGCCACTGTTGGAAACAGGATGCTGGGCTTGATGGACCCTTGGTCTGACCCAGTATGGCATGTTCTTATGCTCTTATTTGAACAATATGTGCCAGCTTTGCCATGGGACTAATTTTCTGAGTGACAGACTTGCAAAGCTATCAAAAGTGGCCTTGCCAGGTGCTGATGTCGGGTTTGTTCTGCAGTTAACACTTTTACTTTTGTCTGCACTGTTTTTTCTTTAAACGTTTTTTGCCCTTGAACCTACAAGTAGGTGCAAAACATACTTGTTTGCATGCTTCACTCTTGTCTTCATCATTTTGATCTGAACTCAAAATAAGTTGTATTTTAATGCCACATGGCTTCTGCTTAACTCTCGCTGCTATCACTGTCCCTGCACAACTTCCCCCTTTCTCACTACTGCCACCAGAACGTCACAACTTCCATCCCACTTCTCCCCTCCTCCGCTGCTGCTGCTACAGCACACACTCCCCACCACTATGTCATTGCTCCTGTACACCCCCTGCTGTCATTGCTAATATCTGACCCCTACATTCTACCAATGGCCATTGTCACACCAGCATCTTGAGTAGGACAGAACGGGTAAATAGAGCATGGTTATTTCCCATTTCAAATGGTGCTAGGACAAATCAGAGAAAATAATTTTTTCATTTAGTGCACAGTTAAATTGTGTAGTTTGTTGCCAGAGGATATGGTGAAAACAGCATAGCTGAATTTAAAAGGGATTTAGACAAGTTATTAGCCATGTAGACCTAGGAAAACCAGTTCTAATCCCTTGTTATGAGCAGGAAGGATTGGATCTATTCTTTGAGATACTGCAAGTACTTGTGATCTGCTACTGGAGACAGGATGCTGAGCTTGGACCCTTGGTCTGACCCAGTATGGCATTGCTTATATTCTTATCCGGAGATCTTTGCTTTCTCTGAGGAGAAGCAGGATGGCAGGCCATTCAAAGGGGTGACATCTTCAGATGGAGCTTGGCATAGAACTTTTCTCAATGTTCCTAGAACTTTCAACATTTTCCACTGGGCATGTGCAGTATGCCATATTGCCATGCGGGGTCCCTTCAGTATCATTTCCGCAAATCCCACCACTCATTGAGTCTGCTCTCTCTGTTTTCTTTGGGTTTCTCTCCGGGCAGGAGTCACATCATGGGGCACTGCAATCTTATTCTTCCCTTTTGTGATCCTTGGGTATGTTTTTCAGTCTGTTTCCTAAGTGTCTTTTTTTTTTTGCAAGCCCGTCTGGTGCACTGGTACGTATTCATTAAAACAGTATTAACTGTTTGTCGGTCATAGTCATTTGATTTTGCTTTGCATATTCATATGAATAAATCTACCAGTGGCTTCAAAAGATTCCCCCTGTGCAACAGGATCATATTTGTCATGGATCCCCATAATAAATGTATCCTGTGCCTTAGGGGTGAGTCATAGAATCTGGGAATGAAATCTCTCTGCAATCATGACCTCTAGTGGGATGTAGGTTCCAGCTTATTAAGCTTAACCTGATTGAAAAGCACTTCAGAAATGATGAGACTAGCCCATCAGAATTGATGCAAGAGCTGTATCAGCCATTGTTGGTGAATTGACATCAAGAGGTTATTGAACACCCTCAATATCAAATACTAGGAAGGACCAGGGAGTCAGACCATCTGCCATTTTCTACCCAAAGAAGAAGGATCCAATCGCTTGTGTTCAGTCATTGAGGAGTTCTGATGCTGAGCATTGAGTTAAAATTAAAAAGCATCTGCATCAGTCTCCGTTGAAATGGGGGACATTCTAGCTGTGGCCATCAAACCCCTGAAGAGTTCCTGTGGAGAGGAGAGTGCATCCTCCATGCATTCCTAGGGATCCAGGTATCTGCCTTCATAGCACCTGTGTTTACATCGGTAATCTATGAGGAGGAACTGGGCAGGAAGTTCCAGCAAGCTTTGAACAAGGCTATGCAAACATTGGTGTGCTTGCATTGAAAGCTTCAGTGTCAAAACATGACCAATGTTCTGCCAGTGCTAGAAGTCATACAGCTGTCTGGAAGCTCAGTACCAGTGTTGGTTTCCAAAGGGGAATCAATACCTGCTGCACTGATAGTGTTCTCCAGCCTACTTGGGAGAGGGGGGCACAGTGAGAAGCTTCTCTGAGATGCAGGAGCTCCTCAGGGTCTAGGCCGAACAGACAAGTTCTCCCCTCTCGGACGCATTGTTTGCTGGCTGGGTGAGATCTGGGTCCTTTCCCTGTACCAGTTGAATTCAGATTCAAGTGTATTCCTGGGGATATGGCTACATATCCTGGCATTTTTCTGAAAAGGAGGACTTGACTGGACTACTTACCCCTCTCCTCTGCAGGAAAGTAGGCAGTCTTGTCTCATGACCTCTCCTTTGCTGGGTTTGTTCAGAAAATGGCTGAGGCCATTTCATTTACTTTGCAGGAGGAGAATGGGTCTAGGAACAAAATGCTGGGCAATCTCCAGTTTATTGAGCCTCCTTAGGAGATTGTGGTAGTCCCTAGTGCATGAGATCCTTCAGGAGGTGTAAAGATGAGGAGAACCCGTTAACAAGGTAGACTAGATCGAGCTCATCCAAAAGGCTCCTAACTTCTAAAAGAGAGACATACTGCAACAATCTGCAGTTGTCAAATCCACTCTCAAGAGAGCCAAGGGGATCAAAACACATCCCTCAGGTCTACGGGAAAGGATTCTAAGACCTTGGATACTCTTGGAATAAAGGATTTTTCAGGGAGCCATGCTTAATGACCGCATATCTCAACAGTCCAAGAGCCAATACTTGCAGGACTTCCTAAAGCAATAGGAAGAAACAGCAGAGGAACTTCTCAGAAGCAGCATGACAACTTCCAGTCACTAACTGATAAGAGTGTGGAGTGTGGAAAATGGATGATCAGGTCAATCACTGATGCTTTTGAAACAGCATCAAGAATCTTTGCTATGGGGACTGGACTCGCACACTCGCTTGGCTGCAGGCCTCAGACTTGACAGCATCTGCATCACTTCAAGGGCTCCCTATCCTGAAGGTGAATTAATTCCTATCTGACTAGAGGTATACCTTTCCACATTCCTCCAGAACAAATTGTCCTGACTATGAATGTGTCAGGAAACAACAGATAAACTTCTTAGAGCTAAGGTCAGTTTGGTACGCATTGAGGTCTCAGGGATCGGTTGGCCAAT
Organism: Rhinatrema bivittatum; assembly: GCF_901001135.1. Taxonomy (NCBI): domain Eukaryota; kingdom Metazoa; phylum Chordata; class Amphibia; order Gymnophiona; family Rhinatrematidae; genus Rhinatrema; species Rhinatrema bivittatum. Next base: position 61,663,417 of record NC_042615.1, on the reverse strand, counting down.
AAAGTAATCCTTGTCCAGATGGACAGTCAAACAATGTATTAAATCAACAAGCAGGGTGGAACAGGTTTGTTCCTTTTGTGTCAGGAGACTGTCCAGATGTGGGACTGGGCTATCTCTCCTCAGACCTACATATCTGCAGGCTTGGAGAATGTCTTGGCAGACAGGCTGAGTGGGGTCCTGGATTCTTGGACTGGAGGGGGGAGGGTAGCAAATCAGATATTTCCTAGAATGAGGCCAGATGGACTCAGGACCCATGGGTTATGCTCCCCTGCCAGCAGATGGTAACGGAGTCAGGTTGCAAAGCTGATCTCACCTTAGATACAGCCTTGCAGTGACCTCAGCCCTTCAGTATCTCTCAGTCTCCTAGCAGATGTGGACATGCTTTCACTATCAAGATCGCTGTACCCTTTAAAAGAAGAAATTCTAGTTTTAAATTGGAGAAAGATTGAGCCCCGCTCTCCTGCGGTAATACCTAAAGGTCCCTCCCCCAGTTGAGAATTCCTGAGGCGATTACCAAGATCCCTCAGAGGTGTGCCTTGGTCAGGTAGCCGGTTCCCAGCGTGGACTTTACTGCTTAAGCAGCTGAAAGGCAGTGGGTGCAGGAAGCTGAGCATGGCGGTGATGGCCAGAGCCCTCTCCCCCTGCAGCTGGAGACCGTCTCTGAACTCAGCTGGTAAGCGCTGAGCCCAGGCAAGTAAAAAAATAAAATAAAATAGAAAAAAAATGACTCTCGCCTCCCGATTTCAGAGACGATTGGAGGGAGTTTTGGTAGGACTCCCCTCTGACTCTGCTCGGCGCGCCATACTAACATCATTCCTGCTTCTGTTGGGGGTAAGGGAATTGGGCTTTCGAGCAGGCTGAGCAGCCCCCAGTGGGCTAGGCCCCGCTATAGGTTTGGTTGGCACACTGCGTGGTAGGCCATGGCGGCACTAACTTGCACGCACTTCTGTGTGTGCCTTATTGCCCTCATAGGACATCAGTATGCGCAGTGCATATAACAGGCACACACTTGCATGCACAACTTTGAAAGTGCAAGATATAGGAAAAGCTGTGTGCACGGGCTGTGCGTACGCATCGCCACACCCGCCCAGACACTCTGAATTTGCACGCATACATTTTTAAGCGTGATCTGAGAGCACACAACTACCGCTGCCAATGGCACCACCAACCAAGAAAACTAAGCACCTTGCTCTCTGCAATGCTTGTCCTATTAGAGCATTTCAGACTGACCTGGACTCCAGCTTATGTCAGCACCATGAGAAAGCCCAAGGAGAATTGGCCTCCTCCCATTCGGATGATGGGTTGGTCACTGTCTTAACTGGAAGTATGCCAGACCTCAATATCCCCCTGACTGGATCATCCATGGGAGTGGGGAAATTCAGTTGGTCCCAGCCCAGTGCCTCCTGGATTAGGCATGGATCCAGCTGCCTTGTCCTGGATGGAGTTTTTTCCAGGGGCCAGCTGAGTGAGTAATTCTAAGATAAACTTAGATGGGAACTTGTTACCCCACTTCTGTACCAGTTATATTGGCTCTGCATAACAGCTATGGCCAAATTATGCTGCTTACTATTACTTTCAGGATTCTGAGAGCAGTAGATCCAGAATATCTACAAAAAAATCAAATGGTATATACCAGCAAGGATATTCTGATCTACTTAGTAATGCCTTACTAGAGGTGCAAGAGGTAAGGCAGGCACAGTTCAAACAAGATATTGTTCTTTTGTTGCCCACACACTGTGCAACGCACTGCCTATTAAAGAATGTAAAAACTTGTCTTTCTGACCACATGACCACTTCCCATGTCTTTGGAGAACATGGGGTTAGAACCCGAGAACGATGGCGCCATCATGGATGCAGTATTTGGATATGTCTGGATGATGAAGACTTTTTTGGGAGGTATATTGATTTTGGAATGGATGAAGAAAGTTATTGTCTTGGGACAGTACTAGATGTATGTTTGCTTTTGTATTTGGTAACAGAATATTGCTTCAATCCTCAATGCATGAGGTTGTGAAATTATAATGGTTGGTAAGGGGGGATGTTCTGCCTCACTCCTTATACCCAATGTTGTATTTTATTATTGACTTATTTACTTAATCAAAGATCACTGTTCTGGGTTAAAACAAATCACATGCTAATACACTCCCCAGTATATCCGATCAATCTCTTGAATAGTATTGCCATGTACACCACTATTTTTTAATAAATGTCTATATAATGCTCAAAAAAGCAAAAAAGAATTTTTTGAATGGAAGGTGGTAGTTTCATATGTTATTTAGGTGGACACCATCTAGGTTGCCTCACAATAATCTTTTTTTATAATCATAAATTGGCCACCTCCATCCTAACTTTTATTATATATATATATATATATATATATATATATATATATATATATATATATGTGTGTGTGTGCATATATATATAGTGCAAGCTTAGGCAATACAATTCATTTTTTTGTTACTGTTATATCTATTGGAGTACTCTCATCTCGTGCAAAACTGCATCTTAGACTCCGCCAAAAATAAAAGTACTTAGCTTGAAATCTGTTTCTTTTTGTGTTCCAATATCCGATGTTGCTTCATCCGACCAAAATCCCTGACCTGTACAAGTTTCGATTTGATACCTTCCTCAGGGGTTGTTCTCTCTGCAAAATACACAATGGAATATTATAACACAGTTCAAAGTATACTCTTTAAACTTATGTCCATACGGTGCTTGAAGCCTCCTTTGTGCGCCCAAATGGCGGTTAAAAGGCGCTCCCTTTCTCATTGGCTATTTATAGTCACTTGGAAATTTTGAAAGGACCTATCCTCGTTCGTCACGTCAAAGACGTCCAATTTAATTGGTCATTCAGACCTCCTGGTTGTTCTGTGCCTAACTTTTAAAAATCCATAGTTGTTCCCGGTAGTTAAGCGTGGTTAGATTATTACTTCTTTCGCCAATACGGTCTATAACAGTCCATTTCAATTGATCAAAAGTGTGTTTATACTCCACACAATTATTATGGCATTCTGTACACCATTTTCGGTGACTGCTTAGGATGCCAGAAAGTGAATAAAGCAGCGGTGGTATGGAGCGCTGGCATTCAGTCCCTTAATGAGGCTTGCTGGTACCACAAACGGTGGCCTGACTCACCCGCACTTTCTGATGGCTCAGCTTACTGAAGATACCTAAGCTCCCTGCATGAGTTCGTCCGTGCTCTTCTGATCCTGCCTAAAGGCAGCTCCACCCCCTGCTTTTGTTCTCCCTCCTCCTCCTCCCTCCACCAACTCCTGCTGAAGCCACTGCCATTAGCAATGGTAACATGGAATAGACTTAGTTTTTGGGTACTTGCCAGGTTCTTATGGCCTGGATTGGCCACTGTTGGAAACAGGATGCTGGGCTTGATGGACCCTTGGTCTGACCCAGTATGGCATTTTCTTATGTTCTTATGAATTGAGGTGTAGATCCTTGGCCATGTTATGGGTCATTAACTTCTTAAGTAAAACGTAAATTTCTCTCTTTATAACAAAACTTAACTTATTTATAATTGTTACATTTGCATTTGTCTCTTTCAGAAACCAAATGCAAACCTGCTAGAAAACTAATTTAGAAACTGAGGGCATAATAGGGAGCAAAGGAGAGAAGAAAACAAAGTAATCTGGGGGTCATGATGAAAAGAAATGGTCAATATCTGGAAACATGAGCAAAGTAAAGACAAAAGCGGACTATAGAGAGGACTGGCATACCATAGTTACTAACCTTCATATCTAAGACAGCACGCGATGAATTCAAACTTCCATGTGCACTTGTTTTATTGCCAAAGAGGAATTTGATCTTATCACAGGCCTCTGCTGGTTGTTTCAGTGGAGGGGGAAAAGCCACTTTACATATTGGTTTTTGGTTGCTGCCTCCTCCCCCATCCCATGGCCAGCAGGAAGAGAACATGTTTCATACCTGTGTCTGCCTCCATTTGCTATCAGTCTCCCAGTTTGGACCATAGTGTGAGCAGGTCCCGCAAAAGTACAGGGCACTCTGCAGTTCAAACCAGAACAGTGAAGAGGGCTAGTGGAGTAGATAGACAAAGGTGTGAAGCACTGCTTTCCTGCTGCTGCTGCCGCCAGCCTGGAGGAGGTCATTCCAAGAATAGGCTTTGGGTGGGCTCAGTGGAGGGAGAGGGGTCTGGAGTGCTTGGGGTGGTGAGATCTCTGGATGGGCGGAAAGGAAGAGGGGAGAGCGAGAAGCTCCGCATCTAACCCAAGTTGGCTTTTCATTTTAAGTCCTGTTTTTTTCAGGGCCATAATAAAACTGATTCCCTTCTCGATGCGCACACTGAAAGCTATAGCTTACAGCTGTGCCAATGTTGTATTGTTAATTTTCCTATGAAATAATTATTTTCCTATGGTGCCTAGGTGTGATTTATTCTGTCATCTATTTTCAGGTGAATCTGTGTTTTGATCAATTCGTCTACAAGTTAGCCGACCAAATATTTGCATACTATAAGATCATGGCAGGAGGGTATGTAAGCTCTTAATGCATTTAACTTTTTAAAACATTTATTCCCTGCTGGAATACTCGGAACGAGATGCATGGTTACAAAGTAGAATTTAGCTTTTCCGTTGTAATTTTCTGTGTAATTTGGATTTTTTTTCTTTGTATAAGCTTAATTTTAGACAAACGGTTACGTGCAGAATGCAAAAACCAGGGAGCAACGATCCCTCTACCACCCTCCAACCGGTATGGAACGCTGCTGAAACAGAGGCATGTGCAGGTGAGTTCAGTTGTTCTGTAATCCTCGGAATGGGAGAAAAATCACAACTTGTTTTAATTTATGTTCTTGACATTCAAATGCTCTTGGGGGAATGCTGAAATTGACATCAAGGAATTAAAATGCTCCGTGTCTGAGAAGTGCGTGAATCCTCAGTCTTGTATAATTATCAACAGGAAATGGAGTGGTGATGGTGAAATAATCTTTACGAGAAATAAATTTTTGTTTCCCTCTAGCTTCTGGGTAGGTCCATAGACCTCAATCGCTTGATTACTCAGAGGATTTCAGCAGCTATGTACAAATCACTAGAACTGGCACTTGGTCGTTTTGAAAGTGAAGACCTAACCTCTATTGTAGTAAGTATCAAGCATCAGGTCTGTAGTGACTGCTACACTATTGTTTTTTCAAATAAATTAAAACTGGTTTAAGTATAGCAAAATGGCCCTCTTCCATCTCAGTATTTCAGCCAGAGCGCAGGTAAACTAATGATGTTGTGCACATCTTCATTTGTAGACAGTAAGGAGGTCTTTTCAAAATGCAAAACTTAAAACTTTCATGTTAAGATTAGATAGCTGCATGTTCAAATGCATCTAATGCGGCTTTTGCAGTGCTATGTGCATAAGCTGTTTGGGACTTCTACTGCAGCTTTGAAAGCATTTTTTTTTTATGCTTTCAACTTATGGAATTTTGCAAAGAATTATGTAAAAGGAATCTGTGGAGGCAAAATAATTCTCCAAAGAAGAGATGAGAAATCATCAAATTTGTCATACAGGAAGAAAATGGGACTATGTCAAATGAGTTAGAAAACCAGGCGTTTCAGATCAGTATTTTTGGAGAAGACAGCCTCCCAAGAAATTCCAGTTGTTTTCCTAGGGGGGAGGCAGTTGAAGGCTGTGGAATGTTGACAGACTAGGAAAGAAAAAAAAACAAAAGCCCTGACACAACTGATGCCATCTGTCACCTGTCCTCACGCTTTCAAAGCCACACGCACTGGCTGTACACACTCAACTCCCCAACGCACATTCCCCACCCCATGGAGCCCCATGAAGGTTAGTAAAAAGAACCTCCAAGCGCAGTTTGATATATTGCATCCTGCTCCTTCCAGAAGGAGGCGCTCTTCGATTACGTGCAAGTATTAAGGTGAGCACGAGCAGTAAATAGAGAGAATGAGATCGTACCCAGCTTATGAGCGAGATATGCAAAGCAAACCCATTTGGAGGGAACGTCTACCCTACAGCTGCCCATGCTGATCTTCTGTCCATTCAGGTGGTCACTACCCCTGCTGGTCTTGTGATCCTCTTCTGATTCCTGCAGTCTTGGAGGCTCAGACTTAATATTTTTCTGTTGTGCAAGACCGTTGGTTGGGAGCCACTGCTCTAAAAGTCTCATCACTGGAATGTGTTATCATTGGGAAATGTCTGGGTCTGATTCTTGGATATGCCGTATTTAGGGACAGTTTATGTTTAATAAATGTATGTCAAATATGATAGGTTTGTTTAGCTTTCTTTTAAAGTGGGGTGTAGTTCCCAAATAATGACAATTTAAGCTTTAAACTGAATTTAAAATATTTTGCATGGTGTTGAACCATTATTAAGTAACCCCATGCAGCTTGTGATTTTTGTACATCATCTTCATTCCTCTGGTGCTGAGTGCCAAATAAAGCAGGGTAAAGGGGTTGGCTTGGTGGCTCACTGTTAGTGCCATGTCCTGGCATGCAGCGCACTTTGGTTTGAATCCCAGTCTAGATCTCCACTCACCAGTTAATTGGGGCTTAGGAAGCTGCAGAGGCAATATGATAGCTTCTAGGGAAGGGGAGCAAAAGTCTCAGCCATTTCTCTATAGCAGTACCTAGCAGCCCAGACTTGTATGACTGGCTGAAGATCATCACCCTGATGGCCTGCATGAGTGAGCAAGAAAGAGATAAGAAAAAAAAAAGGGTAAAAATATCCTTCTAGGTGGTTGTAAATGACAGCTCACAATAGAAACCATACCTGTTGAGGTTGGCTTGGTGGCTTAGTGATGTTACACTGCGCTTCTGTGCAGAAGATCCAGGTTTTATTCTTGTGCCCACCTTCTGCTTTCATAGCAAGCCTGTGCTGGAGATGTGAAAGGCAATATTCGGTTTCTTTGGGTGAAGGAGCTGAAGGAAACCGCCAAGCCACGAAGGTCTCTGTTTCATTTTATTCGGTACCATGCACTGGAATGCTGCATTTTTGAATCACTTCTTTTTTTTCTGCCATGTTTTCAGGAACTAGATGGGCTGCTAGAAGTTAACAGGATGGCACACAAGCTGCTGAGGACATTCTTAACCTTGGATAGCTTTGATGCTATGATGAGAGAAGCCAATCATAATGTGTCGGCACCATATGGAAGAATCACTCTTCATGTCTTCTGGGAACTGAACTATGATTTCCTTCCCAACTACTGTTATAATGGATCTACCTACAGGTGAGAAGAGCAGTTTCTTTACTAGTCAGGTTATAAAAACAATACAGATTGTTTGTGTGCGGAGTATTCGGCCAATTAAAGTGACTGGCTTATCTGAATAAATGTGCCTTGCAACTTGTTATGAGGTATATTTGCAAGACTGTGTCTTTCTATTCACCTTTATATTTTTTTAAAGAGCTAGCTACAGTCAGACGCTGAAGAGTTATTGGTCTGAGAGGGAGAAGACAAGGTCTAGTAGATAGAGCTTTGACAAAGTAGTTTGGAAAAGAAAGTAGAGAAGGAGGAAATGGGGCAGTTAGCACAACCGAGAGGTGGTAAGGAAAGGTATTTTAAGAATGGGAATGATAGTGACTTGCTTGAAGTAAAGGTTCCAGAGGGAGAAGGAAGAATTCAGCAGCTTCAGACTGCGTTTGATGAAATCATGGACTACAAAGAGTTTTGCTTCTGAGTGAATAGGAACAGCAAATTGCACAATCTCACCCTGTTTCTCAGCTTTGTAAACTTTTCTCAGCAGTCAGTTTTATTTCTTTATTTCAGTTTGTTAACTTGCCTTTCTCAATATGTCACAAGGTGAGGCACAATAAAAAAAAAAAAATACACACAGTACATTGTAACCCAGACACGGAGATTACTTGAGCTCTTCAAGTAACCATCAGTCAGCACCATCATGGCGTCTCTCACCTTGACCCACCAGAGAAGAAACTGTCATCTGATTAATATTCCACTACTCAAACTTGCCAAAAACCTACTCTACCTTACCTTCTTCCTGATAAATGCTCAATCTCTGACAAAGAAATTCATGATAATCTCAGACTTGTTCCATGAAAAGAACCCAGACTTCTTCGCAATAACATAAACTTGGTTCAAAGATACTGATCATGTCCTAACAAATCATCTAACCAGCAATGCGTATGACATTTTCTCTATCCCACGCAAATCCTGCAGAGGAGGTGGTTTTCTACTCATCATAAAAAAACACTTCTCCATGAAGCTAATACCACACAACCTACCGATGACATACGAAATTGCTCTACTAGACTCAGAACTTCTACAAATATTTCTAGTGTATTGCCCACCCAAGCTCCTTGACAACGATATCTCACCTCTTCTAGAATTCCTAGTAACAAACATTAGCACAAAAAAACCCTCAATAATACTTGGTGACTTCAACCTCCACACAGACACCAACCCCAGATCCCATAATTGCCAAACCATGATTGACATTCTTTCTAGCCTAAACCTGACCCAACTAGTAAACATCCCCATTCACAATGCTGGCCACACGCTAGACCTGATTTTCACCAATCAATTTTTCCTCGACTCCAAAATCTCCCACAAACATGTTCCTTGGTCAGATCACTACCTAATACAATGCAGTACTCAAGTCATTAACAACAAATCAACAAGAACAAATGAACGACTATCTTTCAAATATCGACCCCCCTTTGATCCAGACTCACTTCAACATGAACTGGGAAAACAACTAATGAATCTAGACCTATCCAATATACATAATGCCACTCAGTCATTGTTTCATCTTACAAAGCAAACTGCAAACAACATAAACCCCGAAAAAATGAAATTGATAAAACTAAACAGGGAGAAAAACAACCCCTGGTTTAACTCTCATCTCAGATCGATGAAATCCAGCCTCAGGAAGTTGGAAAAAGAATGGTGCAAAGCCAAAAATCCAGCAACCCTTCAACGTTACCGCTCACAACTCGCCAACTATAAGAAAATGATTCTGATCGCCAAACGCGACTATTATAGTCTAAAAATAAAAAACTCAACTAATAAATCGAACTCCCTCTTCAACATAGTTAAAAACCTTATAGACGAGAACAACAAAAACTCCCCCATTGCTGACACAAATAACCTAAGTCAAGACCTTGCTGTGTTCTTTAAGAAAAAAAATAAACAAAATAACTGACTCCTTTAATAACACTTCAATTACTGAAATTCCATCTATCCCATCAACTATAATACCCAGGTTAAACTTCGAACCTATCTCAAATACTGAAACAGAAAAGATGTTACGAAAAATTAACCCAGCCCGGCATGATCTGGATACTATCCCAACCCGTGCTTTCAAGGAATTGGCTCATACTATAGCCCCAACTTTAGCGTCCATAATCAACAAATCTCTTGAAGAGGGACAACTACCAACCATCCTAAAAACAGCAACAATCACCCCAATATTGAAAAAACAGAACCTGGACCCAAAAGATCTGAACAATTACTGGCCTATCTCAAACCTTCCCTTACTTGCCAAGATGACAGAGAAAGCAGCCCTGAAACAACTCAATGATCACTTAGAAAACTACAATGTTCTTCATCCATCTCAACACGGTTTCAGAAAAAACCGCAGCACTGAAACCCTGCTACTCAATTTATCGAATAAAATAATAAGAGATTCTGACAAATTAAACCACTTATTAATCCTACTTGATCTTTCTGCGGCTTTCGACACAGTAGATCACAAAAAATTAATATCAAGACTTGCAAGCATAGGTTTATCAGGCAAGACTCTGGACTGGTTTTCTTCATTCTTATCAGACAGATTCTTCAAAGTCACCCTTAATAACAACTCCTCCGACCCCTATCCCCTTGAAACCAGGGTTCCACAAGGGTCCGCACTCTCGGCCACCCTCTTTAACATATACTTACTCCCACTCTTGTCAGTTCATCTCAAGCCTTGGCATCACATTCTTTTTATACGCCGATGACATTCAACTACTCATCCCAATAACCTCCACTATTGAAGATGCAATCAACCTTACAGCTAAACACCTCATCTCTATCAGAAACCAACTAAACCAATTAAAGTTATGCCTCAATATGAACAAAACAGAATGCATACTCATCAAAAGAAACAGCACAGATCAAATAACCACAATGCCTTTCATGCAAATTGATAACAATATAATCCATCTGAAGAGCTTTGTAAAAGACCTCTGTCTCTGGATAGACAATGATTTAAACTTCAAAAAATGTATAACAATGAAAGCAAAAGAAGGCTTCCATAAACTTCACATACTAAAACACCTTAAACCACTTTTACACCCACAAGACTTCAGAACCGTTCTACAATCTCTCATCTTCTCAAGTCTTGATTACTATAATTCACTTCTCATTGGCCTCCCCAGATCGACATTAAAACCACTTCAATTACTACAAAATGCTGCAGCCAGGGTTCTCACCGGCAAAAAGAAATTTGATCACATCACTCCGGTACTGATGAGTCTTCACTGGTTACCGATCGAACAAAGGATCAAATACAAGTCCCTAACCATTCTGCACAACGAAATATACAAATCTGACAACAGTGCCCACAACCGTATGATCCAACACAAAACACCTCGCTCGACAAGAAATAACAATAAACTGAAACTAGTCATACCTTCCCTACCCTCTGCTAAACTATCCAACACCAGGAATAGAGCCTTCTCTATCGCAGGACCAAACACATGGAACTATTTACCAGACTACCTAGGCTCTATCATCGACAGTAAATCTTTCAAAAAAGAACTTAAAACTTGGTTATTTAGACAAACTTTCACAGACGGTATTGGGTAAACTAATTTTCTCAAGCCCATTTCTACCTCCCCTCCCTGCATATTCAACTTCCCTTTCTCCCTCTTTATATCTCTCATTTAAACTCTATCTATTGAAGAGACTTACCTGCTCTCTATTCCCACCCTGATTCCCATTAACTCGTCCGCCCCTCTAACAAATCTCACCTTTGAAAAGTTTCTTTAACTCACTTTCGGTGTAATATCGACATCTATACTATTTCCTGATCTACCAACCTTTCATGGTCATACTTGATATAACTGACTTGGATTGTATTTATTGGCATGTTCATACATCATTACTACAGGCCGACTTGTATATAGTTGCTGGTTACAGTCCGAAATGTCTAGTTGCTTGTAAACATGTTAATTCATTCGAATGTGTTATATGTAATGATTTGTTTAGAATGTAAACCGGAGTGAAGGCATCATGCTACACTTCGGTAAAAAAAAAGTCTAAATAAATAAAATAAAATAACTGACAATCCTGATTAAAACTACAAAACAAAAGGTACAAAAATAATTTAAAACACCAAGCACTGAAAGTTCATTAGGCATCTGTTTCAAAGGCTTTGTCTTTTTCTGCCGGTTAGTGCACCAAAAGAATTTTCTAGTATGGCTTCTTCAGCATACCTCATGGTTGGGTGGGGTTCTTGGAGACAAAAGTAAGCACCTGCTTGTAACTTAATTCATGGTTCTTTAAATTAACTTTATTTATATTTTATCGCATGAGAGAGCCAAAAAAATCAAAACTATGAGCCACGTCTACCCTTTAATGTATGTGTGTGTGTGTGTGTGTGTATATATATATATATTTATATATATATATATATACACACACACATATAAATATTTATATTTATTATAACAAACAAAAAATGGGAGAAAAATCAGTGGAAGATTGTCATTTTTTTCTCCTTATTTTTCTCCTGTTTATTTTGTTAGCATAAGCATTTATAAATTCCTGGTGAAAATAATATAATAACTGACAACCAAGGTCCCTAAATATAAAGGACCCAAATTATATGTTGCTCAAAATGCCATATTCTTTTGAAGGTGTGATCTCCAGAACTGCACACAGTATTTCAATAAGGTCTCCCAAGGTACATAAAGGGACATTGTCAACTTTTTTTTTTTTCTGCTGACCATTTCTATCTCTGTGCAACCAAGCATCTTTCTGGTTTTTTCCATCACCATGTTTACCTGTTTGACCACCTTAAGATCATCAGATACAATCACCCCCAGATCTTGCTCTTGATTCATGCATAGAAAAATTTCACCTCCTATAATGTACCACTCCCTTGGGTTTGCGTAACCCTATTGCATGATCCTATATTTTTTAGAATTTAATCTTAGCTGCCAGTCTTTAGACCATTCCTCAATTTTGCTAGATCCCTTGTCATGATTTCCACATCTTCCTGGTGGTCTACCCTGTTGCAAATTTCAATATCATGTGTAAAATGAATAAATACATATTTTCCAATACTCTTTTTGCAGTATCGCTTACTAAAATGTTGAAAAGAATCACTCAAGTACTGATCTCTGTGAGCACACACTCTCCTCGGAGTAAGCTTCATTTACCACTATCCCTTTTCACCTACCACTTAACCAGTTTCAAAGCCAGTCAGTCATTTTAGGGCCCATACCAACAAGGTTCAGTTTATAATAATCTATTTGGAGTGGTATCAGACATTAGCGAGATCCTAAGTACATTACATCTAAAGCTCTCCTCCGAGTCATCTCTTTGGTCACCCGGTCAATGAATTTGATCAGATTCGTCTTACTCGTCTTGCAAGACCTTCCTATGGTAGAACCATGCTGCCTCAGGTCTTGTAAACTATTAGATTCTAAAAATGTCATTGGCCTCTGTAGTAGCAAAGATTCCATTAGTTTATTTATACCAACCAGCCTGTAGTTCCTAGCTTCCTCCTTCTGTTTTTGTGACTAGAAAACCACATCTCCCTGTCTCCAGTTCCCTGGAACTACTCCTGATTCTAAAGAAGGATTGAAAAGATATACTTCTCTCAGTTCTCTTAATAACCTTGAGTGTATCCCATTTGGCCCCTTTGCTTTATCTACTTTTAGTTTAACCAGTTTCTCATGAATATTCTTCTGAAAAATGTTTTGAGGTTTAATTTTCTTTCAATCTTATAGGAACATAAGATATGCCATGTTGGGTCAGACCAAGGGTCTATCAAGCCCAAATATCTTGTTTTGAACAGCGGCCCATCCAAATTGCAAGCACCCAAACATTAGATCCCAGGCTACTAATGCAGGCAACAAGCAGTAGCTTTTCCCTGATTAATAGCAGTTTATGAACTTGTCGAAACCATTTTAAACCCAGCTCATTAACTATCTTAATCACTTCTTCTGACAATGAATTCCAGAGCTTAATTGTGTTGAGTGAAAAATAATTTTCTCGGATTAGTTTTAAATGTGCTACTTGCTAACTTCATGGAGTGCCTCCTAGCCATTGTATTATCTGGAAGTGTAAATAACCGATTCACAAATACCTGTTCAAGTCCTTTCATGATTTTGTAAACTTCTATCATATCTTCCTCAGCCGTCTCCATGCTCAACAGCCCTAACCTCTTTAGCCTTTCTTTATAGGGGAGCTGTTCCATCCCTTTTATCATTTTGGTTGCCCTTCTCTGTACTTTCGCCAGTGCAACTATATCTTTGAGATGCGGCAACCAGAATTGCATACAGTATTCAAGCTCACTATGTAGTGATAGATACCAAGGCAATATGACATCCTCCATTTTTTTTTTTTTTTGCCATTCCCTTCCTAATCATTTATTTTTATTTATTTAACTTCTTTTACTATACCGACACTCAAGACCAGGTCTTATCGTACCGGTTTACATTAGAACATGGGGAAACCAATTAACGTATAAGTAGAAATGAGAAGTTACATTAAAACAGGGAGAGTAAAAACATGGATGTCGGAAGATAGGACAGAATTAAACTATAACAGAAATGGGAGATCGAGTAATCAAGCAATAAGTTAACAAAATTACAAACTATAAATTAACACAAAACAATAAATTAGTAATACAGAAACATGGATTATAATCAGCGGATATATACATTCCTAAACTTGTTTGCTTTTTTTGACTGCCATAGCACAATGAACTGACAATTTCAATGTAATATCAACTGATGCCCAGATCCTTTTCCTGAGTGGTAACTCCTAATATGGAACCTAACCATGTAACTACAGCATGGGTTATTTTTCCCTATATACATCACCTTATACTTGTCCACATTATATTTCTATTTCATCTGCCATATGGTCACCCAATCGTTCAGCCTTGCAAGGTCCACCTGTAATTTATCACAATCTGCTTGTGATTTAAATACTCTGAATAATTTTGTATCATCTGCAAATTTGATCACCTCACTCATCGTAACCCTTTCCCAGATCATTTATAAATATATTAAAAAGCACTGGTCCAAGAACAGATCCCTGAGACACTCCACTGTTTACCTTTTTTCACTGTGAACACAGACCATTTAATCCTACTCGCTGTTTCCTGGCTTTTAATCAGTCTATTTCTGTTCATTTTCTGTGGTCCTACTTCTGGCCCTTCCTCAGTGTACACTGAACAGAAATATTAACAAAACTTTCCTCGTCAGCCCCTACATAATCCTGCCCTTCACCTCTTGAGTCTCACAATGCTACTTTTGCACATCCTCCTATCATGAACACATCAAAATAAGTCTTGTCCCCCCATTTTACCATATTTATTATTTTTTCTTACATTTGTTCCTCTGACTACTTTCTCAGCTTCTGTTAGCATTTCCAGAAATTGTTAGTTTATGAACACTAACTTTTTTTTAACCTTTTCAGTTACTTCTTTAGAAAATCAGAGAGGCCTTTTATTCCTCTTTTATTTACTTTTGTAACAAAATGGTTGGTGTCGGGCTTGCTTCAATTAACGCCTCTTGCTGTGTCTTGGATCCTTAATATGATATTGACACAGCTGATGACAGCAACGCAGAAAGCACCAGCTGGGATCGTATTAGCAGCATCCTGTGATCCAGGCTGAAGATGGAGATTTCATAAGGTGGTAGGAGGATTAGAGTTGGGGTGAGGGAGAGGGAGTGAGGCACAGGGAAGACCCATTACCTCTGCAGAACCGGAGAGCGGGTAGGGGAGGGAGGAGCCTGTCTCCCCCCCCCCCCCCCCCCCCCAAACCCTAGCTGTGAGGTTTTAAAATGGTTTCAGAGGGATTGGGGAGGCTCAGCCCAGTTGGGCTCATGCTTTGCTGATTGGGTGTGTGGGTGGGTGCTGTGATTTGAGCTGCCAGGCCCACAAGCACCTTTTCTTAAGTCAGTAGCACTTAACTTTCACAAAAATATAGCCAGTTATCAGGGCACACAAGGCCAGATAATTTTAAACCTAACCAGCGGTATTCAAAAGATAGCTGCTTAGGTTTAAAGGTATCCAGTTAAACATAGCCAGATAACTTAATCAGGGATATTCAGTTGGATGTTTATCCTGCTGAATATCCAGGATAACTTATCTGGCTAAATTTAGCGTATAATTATTCATTCTTAATGCCAGTTTTCAAACAAATGTAGGAGTTCTATGCCATACCTCCAAGTCAGACATTACATAACCTCACTAGATAGATCTTGCTTTATGGAGAGTTTGGTAAATAGTTTGTTTTTTGCCTTGAAGGATAAGGAGACATCATTATCCTCTCTTCACTATGCATTAACACAGACGCATCATATGATTTTAAGGTTTTATGAGTTTGAGATTAGCATTAACCTTAGAAATTACAGTGGAACAATTTGCAGACTGTTTCAGCTGCATTAATAATAAATAACATGATGTTGCAAGAAATGAAATTTAGAACTCTGAGTGGAATGTAGGTTTCCCAAAGATAAGCTTTCAAGACCAAATTTGTATGTATCAGGTACAAAACAGAGGTTGGTACACTTGGCCATGCTTTTTGGTCTTTTAGGAAGGATCCAGTGTTTTGAGATAAAATAACCAATCTTCATAGAGCTATTACAGATCTGCTTATCCAGATGTTTGCTGAAATGATGATCAATCTGTCCTGCCTTCCCTCTGGTAGTAAGAATAAGAAATTGCTGTTATGAAAAGCTTTCATTGTATCAAAAAGTATTTCCTGATATCTTTGCATGAAAAGAAAGTTCTCACATATTCTCAATGGAAAAAGCTTGCATAATCTGACATATTTTTTTCCACCAGAGGAATGGATGTGGTTGGACAAAGACATTCCTATCCATATTGGATGCTTACCTCTAATCTTTCCCACAAAGGGCATGTAATTAGGAAGTTAGGAATACATTCTGTACTATTACTATTACTAAATGTACTCCTGCTAGCAGTTAGAGATGGATCAGATTTCAATCTGACATCAGTCCTAGTACATATACCCCTGCAGGAAGTGCAGCTCTTCAGTATTTTCCGTCTCCACAGTAGTTAGGGACTCTATGGACACTCGCACAGCATTATTTATTTATTTATTTATTTATTTATTTTAATTTTTTCTATACCGGCATTCGTGAAAATATCACATCAAGCCGGTTTACAATAAACAATGGGTGATAACCGGAACAGAGAACGAAATAATATGAACTATAAATAATATAGATGCAGTTACAATAAACAGGGAGACGTACAACTAGGAGCAAGAAGAAGACAAGATTGTTAAAGTTTCTAAGGGTATAAACCTGTAGAATGGAGGAATTTCCAAAAATGGATGTTTGAGAATTACAATGAATTGTTCCGTACAAGTATGTAGTTTAACAATAAAGGCGAAATCATAAGTAATGAAGATTCTGGATGATAATAATGCTTAGGGGTAGGATACCAGGATGGTTATAATAATAAAATATGTTGATTGGAGGTTGAAAATCGGATAGAATAGTTTTTAATCTGCGTCTGGGAAGGCTTGTTTGAAAAGCCATGTTTTAAGTCTTTTTCTGAAAGTCAGTAAGCAGGGTTCCTGTCTAAGTTCCGTTGGTATGGAGTTCCAAAGCGTGGCTCCTGCTGTGGAGAAAGCCCTATCTCTGTAAGTTATGTGGAGGGAAGTTTTGGAAGGCGGTACTTGTAGTGACTCTTTGTAGTACTCTCTTATGGGTCTGGAGGAAGTATGTTTTATGAAAGGGATTTGTAGGTTGAGAGGGGCGATTTGTTGGATGGATTTGTAGATTATGGTGATTGACTTATAAAGAATTCTGAAATGAATTGGTAGCCAGTGTAATTCTTTAAGGATTGGGGAAATGTGCTCTCTTCTCTTTGTATTAGTTAGGATTCTGGCTGCAGTATTTTGAACCATTTGTAGTGGTTTGGTGTGTGCTGATGGGGTACCTAATAATAAAGAATTGCAATAGTCTAACTTGGAGAAGATTATTGCTTGTAGGATAGTCCTGTAGTCATGGTTGTGGAACAGTGGTCTTATTCTTTTTAGAACATGCAGTTTATGAAAGCAGTCTTTAGTAGTTTGGTTTATGAAAGCTTTTAAATTAAGTCTATTATCGATGATTGCGCCCAAATCTCTTACTTTTGTTGTTTGTAAATTAGTTTGAGGAATTGTGGGTGTGTGGCAGATCTCAGAGGATATGAGAAGGAGTTCCGTTTTTGAGGAATTTAGGATTAAATTCATACTGGAAAGGAGGGAGTTGATTTCTTGTAGACAATAATCCCAAAGCTCGAGGGTTTTTTTAATGGATTCTTTGATTGGTATTACAATTTGGATATCGTCGGCATACAGGTAGTGTTTAAGGTTCAAATTGGTTAAAAGCTGGCAGAGAGGGAGGAGGTAGATGTTAAAGAGGGTAGGTGAGAGGGATGAACCCTGGGGAACTCCTTGTGATGAAGGGTAGCGTTTAGATTCTTTGCTGTGTATTTTTACCTTGAAGCCTCTATTTTTAAGAATGAGTGGAACCAGGACAGTGCAGAGCCCGTTATGCCGATGTTCAATAGTTGGTTTAAGAGCATGGAGTGGTTAACAGTATCAAAGGCAGCTGAGAGGTCCAAGAGAATCAAAAGATAGGACTGGCCTTTGTCTAGGCCTAGGATGAGGTAGTCTGTTAAGGAAATTAGGAGAGATTCTGTACTTAACGATTTCCTGAAGCCATATTGTGAAGGGTAGAGAATTTTGTGGTCTTCCAGGTAGTCTGATAATTGAGAGTTAACCAGTTTTTCCATGACTTTAGCAATGAACGGGAGGTTTGAGATAGGGCGAAAATTGGAGGGGTCGTCTGGGTCTAACTTTGGTTTTTTCAAGAGCGGCTTGATTGATGCCATTTTGAGGTCGTCAGGGTAGAGTCCTTTAGATAAAGAGCAATTGATTATGTCTGCCAGAGCTTTGGATATGGTGTCCGGAATAAGGAGGAGTAATTTGGAAGGGATTTGGTCTAATGGGTGTGTCGATGGTTTCATATTTTTCAGTATTCTATGGATTTCCGAAGTTGTAGTGGGTTCCAATGTGTTGAGTGAGATGTTTTTGTTATGGTGTATAAAGGTACTATGAGGGGAAGAAGTATTGAGCAAATTCTTAGAAAGAAGGTTGGCTATTTTGTTGTTGAAGAAGAGGGCAAGTTCCTCTGCTTTTTCTTGGGCTTTGTTAAATGGAATGTCAGGTATTTGGATTTGAGTTAAGTTGGAGACGTAGGCGAATAGGGCTTTAGCATCAAAGAGTAATTTTAGCATCATTAGAGTAATTTTACCAAAGAAAACCAAAATAAGAAGAAATCTTACCTCTACAGACGAGCCCTGCTCTCCTGCGGTGACACCCTTTGGATCCCTCCCCCAGTTGAGAATTCCCGAGGTGATTTCCGCAAACCCTCTGAGGTAAGCCTCGGTCCGGCGGCCAACCCTCGGCAGGGACCTAGCCCCCAACATCAGGTGAGGCTGAGAGGCAGCGGGTACA
This sequence comes from Rhinatrema bivittatum, assembly GCF_901001135.1. Lineage (NCBI taxonomy): Eukaryota > Metazoa > Chordata > Amphibia > Gymnophiona > Rhinatrematidae > Rhinatrema > Rhinatrema bivittatum. The sequence continues at coordinate 61,644,731 of NC_042615.1, read as the reverse complement.
ACTTCGAGCGCGGCGGTGAAAGTATTTTCCCTCTACCCCCGCAGCCAGAGACCACCCGGAACGAGACTGGGAAGCGCCGAGACAAGGTAAGATAGAAATCTATTTAAAGGTCTCCGAAGCTCGAGGAATCGCACAGGTTGCCATCCGGCACCAGTGCCACCGGGTTGATCTGCCCTAGCAGGGCTAGACCCTGGTCAGATCAGAGGGTCCTCCCACGTGGAGACCTCCGAGGTGGTCGCCATATTGTCCACGTGGTCGCCGTCACCATTTTGATCTGTTCGCCGCCCTGTCCGCCGTTCCGATCCATGCGCACAGAGGCGAGCCGTGCGCACAAATACCTTGTGCGCACAACGTCACGCGCCCAAGTATCGTGCGCACAAGCGATTCGCATAGCCACACACTTACTGTGCCGGGCGCATAACTTCGATCTGTGCGCATAACAGTGCGCACCAAACCTAAGCACACAACTTTGACGCACCGGAGCGCACAAGCCGTGGCACCACCAGAAATGAAACTCAAAGCTCAGGGCCTTTGCCCAGCATGCCACATTAGAGTTGCACAGCATGATGAGGCCACGGCCCTGTGTATACAGTGCAAAGAGGCCCTAGGGGATCCAACTCATGGCCCTCCCCAGCCAGTACTGGGTTCCAGCCTCTCGAGCAATACACCGGACCTAGCATTGCACAGCGGGACACCCCCCCTCAGACGGGGCTCCCCAGGGACACGGCGCCCCTTAGTCTAGACCCAGCATCTATCTCTTGGGTGGAATTCTTCAAAGGTCTGCATACCTTCGTCCACATGCAACCGGGGCCTCCTATAATATGGCCACAGGCTCCACCAGAGGATCTCAACATCCCAGGACCCTCTATGCCCAGGGAAGTGATCCCACTGCCCAGAAGCTCCACCGGGGACACAACAACTCGGATGGGGATTCAGAACCCCTGGAAGAAGGGGTACGCCCTCCGGGGACAGAGCCCCACTGAACCATGAGACACTTCTTCACCAAGGTCGAGCTTCCAGACCTGGTCACACACAGCTTAAAAGAGCTTACTATCGGCACAAGTGCCTCGGGGGAACTTAAGATGAATCCACTACTAGAGGGACTCCGTCAGACTTCCCGCCATTTCCCATTATTACAAGCTGTCCAGCAACTAATTGACCTGGAATGGGAGGCCCCAGAAACTACGTTCAAAGGGGGCTGGGCTCTGGCAGCCATGTACCCTCTAGACCCAGCTGCCAAAGATCTCCTGGCATGTCCGAAAGTGGATGCCATGGTCTGCGCGGTCTCAAAGCGCACTACTATCCCAGTGGAGGGAGGAGCCAGCACTCAAGGATGCTCAAGACAGACGTCTGGAATCTATCCTCAAACGTCCTTTGACGTCTCCGCTATGTCTTTACAGATCGCGGCCTGCTGTGCCGTAGTGACACGAGCTTGCTTAGCACAGACCAGGAACAACACTCCTGGGGAGGCCCTGGAACCAGCAGTATCATTCCTTGCGGGCGCCACTTCTGATCTGGTATGCGTTGCAGCTAGAGGAGTGTCATCCGCCATGGCAGCCAGAAGACAAATCTGGCTCTGAAACTGGTCGGCCGACGCATCCTTCAAAATGAGACTCACAAGGATGCCTTTCAAGGGAACACTCCTGTTCGGAAGCGAACTAGAGAAACTAGCCAAACAAATGGGGAGAGTCTCCACTGCTGCGGCTACCGGAGGACAGGAATTAGAGAAACCAGCGATCCTTCCCCCCCGAACCTCCAGGGGCAGAGGATCACAGCGCTTTAACCCATATAGAAGCACATATCAAGCGGGCCGTCTCCAACTGCTATCAGGAGCCAGTCCTTTCGGAACAAGCACAACAAAAAGGGAGCCAGCTTGGGCTCAGGCCCCAGCCGCACCCCACAATGAAAATCAGCTGACCTGTCCAAAGGAAAAAGCCATAGGGGGCAGACTTGCCCTATTCTACCAAAGATGGGTTGAGATAACTTCAGACAAGTGTCCTATCCACCATTTGAGAGGGATATTACCTGGATCACCACTTCCCTCCGGACAATTTTGTGGAATCTCCCTGCCACGACCCTTCCAAGAGAATGGCAGTGGAAGCTACACTGACCAGATTAGAGGCTATAACACTGGTGCCTCCGCAACAAATAAATACTGGCCATTATTCCATCTATTTTATCATCCTCAAGAAAGAAGGAATGTTCAGACCCATCCTGGACCTCAAGACAGTCAACCATCACCTGAAGATTCCTCACTTCCGCATGGAAACCCTACGCTCGGTAATAAAGGCGATACAACCCGGAGAGTTCCTTACATCACTGGATCTGTCGGAAGCCTACCTACACATTCCAATCCATCAAGATCATCAGCGTTTTCTACGCTTCTTGATCCTAGACCGTCCCTACAAATTCCGGGCACTTCTTTTCGGGTTAGCCACTGCACCCAGGACGTTCACCAAGATCATAGTAGTGGTGGCAGCAACACTGAGGAAGGAAGGAATCCGCGTGCACCCTTATCTAGACGATTTGCTGATCAGGGCGAAATCCCCAGAGGAAAGCCACCAGGCAACCAACAGAGTCAAAACTCTACTGGAGAGCCTCGGGTGGGTGGTTAACACAAACAAGAGCTGCCTGCAGCCCTCCCAATCTCTAGAATACTAGGGAGTCCGATTCGACACCAAATCAAGACAAGGTCATCCTGACACAGACAAGGAGATCAAAACTGATGACCCAGTTACGAACCCTGTTGAGCGAACTTCGCCCCACAGCATGGGATTATCTACAAGTCCTCGGCCTCATGGCATCCACACTGGAAGTAGTGCCATGGGCACAAGCTCACATGAGACCCCTATAACGCTCACTACTATCACGATGGGAATCCACTGTCCCAGAACTACAGCTCCCGGCAGAGTTCGGGCCCAACTACGATGGTGGCTACAAGAAGCCCATCTGAGCCAGGGAATGAGACTATCCTCACCAACCTGGATCCTACTCACCACGGAAGCCAGCCTACGAGGATGGGGAGCACACTGCCATGAGCTAACCGCCCAAGGGCAATGAAACGCAGAAGAGTCGGGATGGATCATCAATCGCCTAGAAGCCCGGGCAGTCAGACGAGCCTGCCTAAGGTTTGGTCACAGACTCTGAGACAAAGCAGTCAGAGTAATGTCAGGCAATGCCACAGCAGTGGCCTACATCAACCATCAGGGAGGAACCAGAAGCCAACAGGTGTCTCTGAAAATAGACCTCCTAATGTCATGGGCGGAAGTGAATCTTCAAGAGCTCTCAGTTGTCCACATTGCCGGGAAAGACAATGTCGCTGCGGACTACCTCAGCAGAGAAAGTCTAGATCCAGGAGAATGGATGCTGTCGACCACAGCATTCCAATTGATAGTAAACCGATGGGGAACACCAACCATGGACCTCCTGGCAAACTGGTCCAACACCCAAGTACCCAGTTTCTTCAGCCGCAGGCGGGAACCCCAGTCATAGGGAATCGATACCCTGGTACAGACCTGGCCACAGGAGACTCTGTTATATGCCTTCCCGCCGTGGCCACTATTGGGCGCAATCATCCACAAGAGAGAACACCAAAAGGGACCAGAACTTCTAGTGGCCCCGGACTGGCCAAGAAGACCGTGGTACGCAGACATGCGAAGATTGCTGTCAGGGAGCCCCCCTTCCGCTACCTCCACACAGAGTCCTGCTCCAACAGGGACCGATCCTCCACGAGGATCCAGCTCGATTCTCTCTTACGGTCTGGCTATTGAGAGGACTTGACTAAGGAAGAGCAGGTACTCGGGGGCTGAAATTGACACCCTACTCGAGCACGCATGTTCTCCACATCCCTAACATACATAAAGATTTGGAGAGTACTCGAAGCCTGGTGTGAGGACCGCGACATCATACCACACTCAATCAAAATTCCTGCAATTTTGGAATTCCTGCAGAATGGCCTACAGAAGGGATTGTCTCAACGCCATCAAGGTACAGGTGGCTACATTGTCATGCTATGGAACCAAGAGTGAGAGCAGCAGCATAGCCTCTCACTCGGATGTCTCCCGCTTTCTGAAAGGAGACAAGCAGATCTGACCACCCCTAAAGTGGCCAGTGCCTCTTTGGAACCTCAACCTGGTCCTAGATTTCCTAGCAGGAACCTCCTTCAGACTTCTCCGCAGCCTGTCTCTCCGACTATTAACACTGAAGACAGCCTTCCTGCTGGCAGTCTGTTCGGCCCGTCGTATATCCGAGCTACAAACACTGTCCTGCCGAGAGCCGTTCCTCAGACTCACCCCGGGAACCATCCAGCTATGCTCAATTCCGTCATTCCTCCCCAAAGTGGTGTCTCACTTCCATCTCAACCAAACCATCTCGCTACCATCACCAGATGAGCATAGGAATTCGGAAGAGGCTCGAAGTCTACGCATTGTCAACGTCAGCAGGCTCCTAGTCCGATACCTGGAAAGGTCGGAATCCGTACGAAAGACGGGCCATCTATTCGTACTTCACAGCGGGAAGAAGCAAGGGGAAGCGGCCTTGCGAGCAACCATAACCGCTGGATCAAAGAAGTCATCAAGGCGGCCTACGTAGAAGCAGGCAGGCCTCTGCCTTTACAAGTCAAGGCCCACTCTACTAGAGCCCAAGCAGTGTCCTGGCGGAAACCAAGATGCTGTCACCTGCCGAGATTTGCAGGGCGGCGACATGGTCCTCCATCCTCACCTTCTCCAGGTTTACTGCCTGGATGCTCAGGCTCGCGAGGACACAGCTTTTGCAAGGGCAGTACTAAGTGGGTCACGGGCAACCTCCCACCCGGTTCGGGAGTAGCTTTTATACATCCCATTGGTCCTGAGTCCATCTGCTACTCGCTAGGAAATGGAGAAATTATTTACCTGATAATTTCGTTTTCCTTAGTGTAGACAGATGGACTCAGCATCCCACCCACGGCTGCCATTACTCATGGAATTCTCGGGGGACATCCCCGGGAGCGAGTGATTCATGGGTAAGCCATGCTTTCCTTCATCTAGGACACCCATCCTACCGGGTGTCGACGTTTCTCGGTTGAGGGCACTGGCAGTCTCCAGCTATAGCCAATTCAACCGGTTCAAATTAATTGTTAACCAAGTTATAAAGTTAATCAAGTTATTCAAATTATTCAGTCATGTATATATCTGCAATACTTTTCGAGGAGAATACTGAAGAGCTGCACTTCCTGTGGGGGTATATGCATTAGGACTGACGACAGATTGAAATCTGATCCGTCTCCAACTGCTATCAGGAGTACACTATACCCATTGGTCCTGAGTCCATCTGTCTACACTAAGGAAAACGAAATTATCAGGTAAGTAATTTCTCCAATGTTTGTGTTTTTCAGTGTTCTGAAGCTTGGTGCATGAAAGAAACCAAGAGCATTTTGTTAAGGTGTATACATGTTTCTTGTTATTTAAAAAAAATAAAAAAAAATGGTAGCTTTTATATAGCTATAGTTTAGATGCATGCTAAAAGCAAGATTGTGTACTATGGTACATCAGCCCACTTCTAAGTTTATCAGCGAGCTTGGACTGTAGACTGCTCTAACTTGCAACAATGCCTTAAGATTGACACTTTTCAAAATCTTACTCTGAACCTACAGAGAGAATTCCATGAGAACTATTCAGGGACATCATACTCTGTGGATACAATTTCATTTGAAGTGTATACTAAATGTTGTCTCAGTGATTGTGCACTGTGTATCCATTCAGCTTTACATAGAGGCTGATATGAAGAATTGTGCGCAGTATTCCCAATTTAGCACACAGTTTTTTCTACCATGACTTATGTAACTAAGCCCGGTAGAAAAATAGCGCATATAGTTAAAAGAAATTTTGCAAAAAGCTTAACTACACTTCATTGAGGTTTTGGGAAATTGCCTTTGGGAAGCAAATTTTGCATGAGGTTTTACTATATGCTAATTGTTAACGAGCTTCCTTGAATGAATTGCTGCGAGGCTAAGTTATGCATTTGATTTAAATACTGGATGGACCCTTTTGCTCTTTATCTGCCATCATTTCCTCTGTTACCATGTTATCTTATATGTTTTTGTAAATATAAATCTCCATGCAAATATTTACTTTATATCTGTATAGCTCTTTAATTATACGATGAACATTTTTCTCTCTTGCTTTCCCAGATTTGTTCGAACAGTGCTGCCATTTTCTCAGGAGTTTCAGAGGGATAAGCCTCCTAATGCACAGCCACAATATCTGTATGGATCAAAGGTTGTTTTTCTACTTCTTTTTCTATAGCTGTATGTATGTATAATGATTCTATGCACTAACTCTTAGCATGCACACTAAGGCTATTTAGTGTACACAAAAAATAGCCTGTTATGCACTCAGATCATAGCATACACTATAAACAATTAGCATGTACACAGTAAAAATCACGGGGCCAATATTCAAAAAGCAACTAACCTATCTGGCTAAAATTAGCCAGTTTAATTATCCCAGAATAGGTATCTAGCTGACTATCTTTTGAATATGGTTAGGTAAAGTTATCCACAAAGGCCCCTTGCCGGCTGAGCCCCCACCCCAGCCCCTCCAATAGGTAATTTTAAAATGAAAGTTAAACTATCCATGCTAGCCTCCCCCACTCCCTTCCCAGTAAATCTGAATTAAAATAAGGCCGCCTCCTCTCCTCCCACCCACCCAGTACCTGTGGCAACTCCAGGGCCCCTGTTTCTAGCACCGGAATCACAGAATGCTGCGATCCTGGCTGCTTCCAGCTGGATCCTCGCACTAGAAGTGTGTGTGTGTGGGGGGGGTGGGGGGGGGGGGGCGCGCCTGGAGTTGCTTCAAGTATCTGGTGGGTAGGTAGGCTAGGGCTGGGGTGAAGGAGGGAGAGGCGTGGCTCTTATCTTAAGAGGGCCTTAAGAGTTTGCTCTCTGGAGTGGGCACTTACAGCTTGCTGAACAAAGTGTAAGCTGCTTTGGGTAGACATCAACAGTTAAACAGTACACCAAGGTCAGGATGCACAGCACCAGTGTATTATTCAGCTGTAGGTGCCTGCATTGAGAGCTTACACTGGAAATTAAACTCCTGGTTTTGAGATGGAATAAATTTAGATTACTGGTGGCCAAAGTTATTCTGTTGTTGTTTCCAGTCTGATAGAAGCAGCCAGACACTACCACACACCAGAAATGCGAGCTAAGTTTTACTCTTGCTCTGACTCAGGAGTTAAATTTCCAGCATTAAGAAAATGTGCTTTAAGCTCTCTGCCTTTTCATGCACCTCCCTGCATTGCTGGGAAATACATGGGACTTGCATGCACCCACACTAATCTTAACGCGTACTCCTGTTTTAGCATGCTTTTTTTAGGAGTTAAAATCTGTTAAATATCAGAATTAATGTGCTTTAAACCAGTACTGTAAACCTGAGCTAGGGTGCCTTATTACATCGGCCCTGCAGAAAGCAAAGTTGCCCACGTGTAACAGTTGTTGATCTTAAATAGTGCAAGAGTAGCCTAGTGATTAGAGCAGCAGGCCAAGGTGAGACTTGGTGAGCATAAGTCCAGATTTAATACAGCAAAACTGACGGCACCTATGGTTCAACATTTGACAGACAAGGGACATAAGATTGCTGAATTGAAATGGACGATCCTGGAACACCTTGTAACCCCGACTAGAGGCGGGGATGATAGGGCATTTCTTAATCATCGAGAGGCATTTTGGATCTTTACTTTAAACACTTCAGTTCCACGGGGAATGAATGACGTTTTGAACTGGAATTCTCTGTTATAATACATCAGCTACAATCTAGCGATATCTGTTATGGGCATCTATTTGCCATTGATCGCGATACTGAGGGTGTTTCCCGCGAGCTTATAGACCTAGTCCTCTGTTAGGTCGGAGAACATTTTTAGCCAGTACTACATCTGGCGTGATTACGTCAGTACACCAGCACACGGTCATTGGTCAATCTTAGCTCTTGTGCTGCCATACAAAAAGGGCCCAATACAACGCACAAATCACTCTTCCGGAGACGGAGTCAGAGCAACTCCGTCCTTGAGCCAAGACAGTTGGAGCATTTCTTAATGGAGTTCATCCAGACTCTGCAAAAAGTTGGTTACTACAACAACGTTTCTATGCCCCTGAAGAAAGACAATTCGTCTGAAACACGGATCGGCTGTGTCGGGACCATCGTTTAAATTTCGACAACATAACCAACTGACATCTTAAAGGGAAGTCTGAATTTTACTCGTTTAAAGTTTATAATCTTGCTTCATATACACAACAGAATACTTGGCATCAAATACCGTCAAGGTATATAAATTTAAACTATTAGGTGCTCATTACACGGAAGAGGTTCACAGAGGTGAAGTAATCTCTACAAAAAATGTTTTAAAAAAAACGCACATTGGAGGCGGGGGATCGTTAATGATTATAATACCACATACTCGTGGTGCGGAGACACCTACGAATTTATATGAAACTTCCCTCCAATTCCTTTATATTTACATTTATAAATTTATTAATTCACTATAGAAAGTAAAAATATAAACACACATCCATGTAGAGTAGGTGTCACAAAGAATTTATTTCAAGCAACACTGAACTTAACAATAAACTTCAATAAAAATAATTAGAAGAGTTCTCAACATTCCAGCGACGAGCTCACGCTCTTGATTTGTTGTATTATATTAATTATCGCTGTTGCAGTGGCATATTGATTTCTTTTGGTCTGTTTAAGAATCAGGAAAGCCAGGGTTCAACCTGCTGATCTTCTTTTTGATCTTGGGCAAGTTATTTCACCATCCTTGGAGGCGAGGGAAGCGCAATGAGGAATCTTTCACGACATGATAGTAGGTGTATATATGTTATATAATCATACATACATCTGTGTGTATGTGTGTGAGGAGGACATCATCCAGCTTCTGCTGCCTCTTTACTTAGGGAGAGGGCCTCTTGGCAGGCCTTCGCCAAATGGCCTGCCCCTTCGAGCAACCTTTGAGAGACCTAAAGTTACTGATGTCTAGGAAATTCTGCATTGGAGAGCATCACTGTTGGCGCTGCTTCAGTATTTTTGGATTGTTATCTTTAGTAGTAGTGCTAGAAATGTGTGGGAGTGACCTGTTAGGGGAGAGGGTGGGTGGGGGTTTGGATGGTAGGGTTGCTTAGACTATCCCTGTTCTGATCAGTCAGAGGAGGAATAAAAGGGTTACGGTTGGCAGAAAGCAAGAGAAAGTCTTGTGGGGAGGACGTGGAATTGTGGTGATCATTCCTATTCCAAAGGAATGACCTGTACCTCGAAAGGGGTTACTGATGAACGTCTACCATTTTTGGCTTGATGATAGATGATAACTTAGATTTTCTGGGTTTTGCTGAAACTTTGTTTACCGATACTGATGTTGCAGCTTATAATGCTTTATGCCCTCCCCCAAGATACTATTACTACCACAACATTAAGTGGGGAAGTGGGGAAGTGGGATTTTCAGTGAGGTTTCATTCAATATATTTGAGCACCTTACAGGTCCTTGGGGGTAGAAAACTTATTGTTGAGGATACATTTGCTGATTAACCTACTATTTTACCATCCACCCAGCCAAGATGTGGTTCAGGTAGAGCCATCTTTGGTGGCAGATGTATCTTTAGAGTTTGCAGATATGATTGTAATGGAAGATTTCAATCTGCCTTGTGTTCTAACTTCTTTTTTTTTTTTTTTAACCAAACATATGGTTATGTTGGGTGATTCATTGCACGGGTCCCTATCCTTGATCAAATTTTCTGTCATTGATCGCAGGAAATTAGGAGAGTAATTGATATTGTTACAATTGATAGTACCATGGTCGAACCATGCACAAATTACATTTTTGTTATTCATGGATGCAAAATTGGATGTTGATCGTCTGTTTCTGATCTTTCCCACAGTAGAGGAATCTAAAGATTTTATAGAACTAGGCAATGACTCTGACCTTAATGTGGATGTATCTGAATTATCTTCCCAATAGGAAGAGGAAATAAGATCAGTTTTATATAGGATGGCACTAGAAGAATTGTGTATTGAGGGAAGGCAAGACGTTGGCCTTATGGTATACATCAGATTTCAGAGTGTTGCAGCAGAAAACATGTTAAATTTGAGAGGGATGAGATAAGGCTTAGCAATTGTAATATGTTAGGGCAGTCAGCGAGACTAAAAGCAGCTGCTGTTCATAGCGCCTGGTTTTGGCTAACAGTAGACCCAAGGAGCTTTTTTTTTTTTTTTTTTTTTTTTAATTTTTAATATGCTGACTTACCCAAAGAGAACGCCTTCCTCTTTGATACCTTCTTTTGAAATTTGTAATGATTTTGCTTCTTTGAGGATAAGATATTGCAACTGAGGAATGAGGTTTGTATTGGTGGGGATCAGGGAGTTGAGCAGCTAATAAAATGAATCACAACACCGTGTTAGGTAGAGGAGGAGGGGATGGGGCTTTTCAGTTTGTATGGGCAAGAGAATATGGAAATGGGTTCCTCAGATATAGGCAAGACTGAAAGCTGGAATGATTTCCAGCTTATTAATGCTGCATTATTAAAATTGATCTTGAAATCAATGAGATCTACTCGAACTGCACAAGATGTCTGCCCTGCTTGCCTCCTTATAAGAGCAGGGGACCCACTATTAGAGAGGTTCACAATCCTGTGTAGTCTTCTCTACAGGCCAGGCTTTTCTCAGATACCTTGAAAAAGAAAATTGTGAAAACTTTACTTTAAAAAAAAAATAATCTTGATCCAGTTTCACACCTTGTGTTTGTAAGTAAATGGCTGCAGAAAGTAGTGCTTTAAACAGCTGGATGCATTTTTGTTGGCCTGAAAGGTTTGGGATGATATTCAGTCTGCTTTTCAGAAATGTTATAGTCCAGAGCCCTTGCTAACATCAGATAACTTGCATAAGAAATTGAATTATGGGAAGTTTTTGGATTTGGCCAGCACTTTTGATATGATTGATCATGATTTTCTTCTGGATCCTTTGAGACTATTGAGATTGGGAGGATGGGTTCTGCAGTGGTTTGATTTTTTTTTTCTTTAAATGGAGAAGACCCCAGCTGGTCTCATTTGTCGAATTTTTGTCTCAACCCTGGGTTTCCCCTTGTGGTGTTCCCCAGGGTTTCAATCCTTTCACCCTCCTTTGTTTGACACCTTTATGCATCCTCTGTGCAAACTATCGTCATCTATCTCATGTTATCTTTTTGCAGATGATATTCAGATAGTGAAGGATAGAAGAGCCAAACTTTATACCTGCAGATTGGAAACTGGTGTTTGGACAACAGACTCAAGCTGAGCTCTAGTGAAACAGAGATCTTAAGCAGGATTTGGTCATTTCTTTGCTTGCCAGCCGACACTTATGGGGGTAGCTTGTAATTTAGGGTTTTGGCTTGATACAGAATTGTCTTTGATCATATTACCCATTGTAGCAAAGACTGCTCATTTTTATTTGAGGGTTATCCAGCAGATTAGTTACTAACCGTGCTAACACTTTTGGTTACAAGTTTACAAAATGGAAACCTTTCCATAAAATATTTTAAAAAACCAAGGTAATGGCAAAAAAAAAGGAAAAAGTAGCAACACTATTCTCTCCAAAAGGTATAAAAGCTAGAAGAAAATATGACTTTTACAGTTTCCTAGATTTCAAATATTCCTCTAATTAATGTAGTTACATTGGCAGTGATTTGCATACGATGGGCTTGATGTAATAAAGTGAGCTCAGCAAAATACACAGTTGTGCTCGTGTTTTTTTGTGTGCATACCTTAACTTTTGATGCGGGGAAGGAGTTTTGTGCATAAAAAATGTTTGCATAAAACTGTATGCATTGCTGTACCACCCTCGCAGGGGAATCCCATGCAAATAAAGGCAAAGGCAGAGAGGTGTGCTGGCTTCACTCAGATTTTCTTTGTACTGGAAGCTTTACTCCTGGTCTGAGGTGGAGTAAATTTTCCAACGTTAATGTTAGTCTATGTGCAGAAGCAAGAGTTCCAGTGCTAGGACCTGTCAGTATTTTATGTGTTGAAAACCTTCTTTGTGCACCAAAAAGCACATTTCCTATGCATAAATCATGTGTTTTTCTGTGTGCTAAGTCTTTTCTTTATGGGCGTTTGTTTTTTTTTTTTTAATTCCTGATGCATTAGCATACCATTGACTTAGTGCATCCGGAGTTAAAAAAAAAAAAAAAAAAAAAAAAAAAAAGCTTGTGCATTAAGAAATTGAGCACTGAATTTCAGCACACAGTTTTAATGCTCAGCTAATATATTGGCCATTGTAGTAGCAATGCAAGAGAAGGCACAAACTACAAGAAACTGCCTTTTATATAGATATACTGTATATAGGAATATTACTCATGGGATATGTGAGAGTTAGAATATTAAGGTACTTGGTGTGAAAGTGAAGTATGGGTGGATTTAGGTACATTTTTATTGTGCTACCTGTGGCATTAGTGCATGTCTCTCTGAATTTATTTTTATGCAGTATGTGATCAATTTGTGGAAAGGATTTTTGTGTATTGAAGGTTTGTGGTTTATACTTGCACTTGTTGCTTTGACAAGAGGTTCTGTCAGAGGGCCCTGGAAATTAAAGTCCGAGCAGCGAGTTTTCTTTGAGACAAAGCTTTAGAGCTTTAAACAAGGCCACAATGGGGACAGCAGTGGCCTGCTGAAGATACGTTTTGTAATAAGGAAATATATTTATATTGATTTGGGGATTAGAAATGAACAATTTTAGATAAAATATTTAAGCAGCAATCTTTTTGCCTTCTGGGCAGTTTTGCAGTTGTTTCACAATATTTTTCCATCATCAGGAGTCCTTACTGTGCATTTTCTTCTGTTGTGAGCTGCTACTGATCTCTGTATGCTGCCAAATATGTTGCACCCTGCCTTGGGTGCATTTCTTATTCGAGAAGGCGGATAATAAATCCAAATAATGAATACAATAAATATACTACCAGCAAAAGACTTAATGTATACCCCATGGAAAGTGACAGTCATTTGACTTTAAGGAAAGCAGATAGTAATACATCAAACACTTGAAAGTACATCCTTCCTAGAAAATACTTAGTATTAAAAATGTAAATTTTTTTGTTTTTGACATTTTAGGCTTTGAACTTGGCTTACAGCAGCATTTTTAGCAACTACCGGAACTTTGTTGGTCCACCTCACTTTAAAGCTCTCTGCCGTCTCCTTGGGTATCAGGGCATTGCTGTGGTAATGGAAGAATTACTGAAAGTTGTCAAAAGTTTGGTAAGTAAATGAACCACCAAGGAATAGGATCTAGGAGTCATTGTGGACAGAATGTTAAAATCCCACATTTCTTAGAACTGTAAAGTCTGAGTTAAATGTAAAGAAATGTAAAATAGTCTTTTGGCATTTGATGTTGTATTTACTCTAGTTGCTCAAGCTTTAAAGACTACACTGTCAAGAACTGTATTAGTCATGAGGAAAAATGTTAACCAGATCAATTTTTGCTATTTGATTTATCCACTGAGAGAACTTTTTATGTAACAATCAATTATTTTTATAGAGGTGGAGCACCAAGAACTGTTTAGAACCTTTATAGTAACAAGATGTGAGAAGCCTACACACGATGATTACTATTTATAATTTCTAAAGAGCTGCTAGATATATAAAGTGCTATACAGATACATAGAAGAGAGAGTTCCCTGGGTTTTGCCTCTCTTCTAGCAGATAGGGACAGAAAAAGTTTCACAGACACCACCTCTTAACCCGGTGTGCCACTTGCAGCTCCTCAGTATTTCTCAGTCTCCAGCAGATGGAAGAAGTGCAAAACCTGCAGTTCTGTACCTAGTTTAAAAAAAAAAAAAAAAAAGAAAGAGAAAAAAAGATTCCTCCCAGGCGGTTGGCAGGTCATGGTCGGACCATGCCGCCTGGTTGTAGAGGAGGGACCAGCAAGGGTTGGGGCCCCTTAAATGCTCGCTGATACATGCTGATCCACGCCAGGGGTAATAACTGGTGGTCCAGTTCCGTCACCCTCAGGAGCCTGAAGAGAAGCATCTGCAACCCTTCAGATAAGCTTTTTCAATAGCCTTGCTTTTTGTTCCTGGTTTGACAAACTTAAAGAGTAACAAATCACCAGGACCGGATGGTATGCATCCTAGGGTTCTGAAGGAACTCAACAATGAAATTTCAGATCTTAGTTAAAATTTGTAACCTATCATTAAAATCATCCATTCTACCTGAAGACTGGAGGGTGACCATTGTAACCTCAAATTTTAAAAATGGCTCCAGGGGCGATCCGGGAAACTATTGACCAGTGAGCCTAATTTCATTGCTGGGAAAAATAGTGGAAACTATTCTAAAGATCAAAATCATAGAGCATGTAGAAAGACATGGGTTAATGGAACACAGTCAGCATGGATTTACCCAAGGGAAGTCTTGCCTCTCAAATCTGCTTCATTTTTTTTGAAGGGGTTAATAAACATGTGGATAATATTGTTATAATGTATGTTTAATGTTTTATGTATGTATGTCATAAACAGTCTGTCACTATATGGAAATAGCAGAATATGAGTTGCTAAATAAGTAACTGCAGATTACAACTTGGTCTCTGTTACACTGAAAACACAGGGGATAACATCTCCAACCTCCTAACCCCCGCCCCTTTTCCCTAACTCACTCAAAAAACAAATTTCCTAAGTAGTATGTCTGCTGAAATTAGTCTTTGGTGCTGCTTATTTCTGAAACACGTGATCTGTCTTCTCCCAGTTGCAAGGCACAATTCTCCAGTATGTGAAAACCCTGATGGAAGTGATGCCTAAAATCTGCAGGTTGCCGAGACATGAGTATGGCTCTCCAGGTTGGTTTAATTTGGTTATACTACTTTAAAGAAAGAAAACTACATTCCCTGTACGTACCAGGATCAGTCCAGACACCTGGGTTGTGACTCCGCACCAGCAGATGGAGACAGAGCAAAACTTGTCGGGCATCCCTACATATAGTAAGGTGCCACCCACAGCTCGTCAGTCTTACTCTGTCTCCAGCAGATGGGGCAGGTCCACCCACAGTCTCTGGTGATCCTGGTTAGTTAGTCAGGAGATTTAAAAAAAAAAAAAAAAGAAGTGAAAGGGAATTTATTTATAAGGCAGTTGAGGGGTTTTGTTTTCAAGAAGATCCCGTCCAGGTCCTGCAAGCCTCCCAGGGGGGTTGGAAGGTTCTGAGGGGACCATCCCCCCCTGGTTGAGGCCGCTGTTGAGGGCTGAGAGCCCGGCCCTTTCTGGCAGCAGCGTCGGGGGTTGACGCCGGGGAGCCCGGTTCACTCACCCCCGTCGGAGAGGAAGAATCAGGACCGGGGCCAGCAGCAAGTAAAAAAAAAAAAAAAAAATTTTTTTTGTACTTTCTTTTCGGTGCCGGCCGGTCGTTCTCTCTCTCTCGCTCGCTCCTTGTGTTCGCGGGTAGTAAAGGGGGGGCCGCCGGATCGCCGAAATTTTGTGTCAGGCTTGGTTTTTTATTTGCCTTGCTGTCCGGCCGCGCGCCGCTGCACAGGGCGCGAATGCCGCGTGGTTCCTCCTGCCGCTCGTGCGGCTCGGCGCGCTCGCGAGTGTCGAGGGAGGGGCTCTGCTCGACTTGTGTCACGAACCGTGTCTTGGACACGGTTTGTGAGGCAACAAGGAAGGCCGTGGAGCAGGCCGCGTTGCCGCCTGCACTTTCCCCGCAGCAGCGGGCCCCCGGGGGGGCTCCCCCGGGGGGGGGGGGATCGCCTGCGAGTTGCCCTTCTGAGGAGGCTTCCTCGGATTCGGAGGCCTCCTTATCTCCCGGTATCGCGGGATTATTGCATCAGTTGCTGAAGTACAAAAGCTCAAAACGGAAGAGGAAGCCCGGCAAGGCCGGCCATCGAAAGAGACGGGCGGGGGAGGCCATCAGGAGGCCCGCGGACCCGCCCAGGGAGCGTCGGTCCTTGAGGGGGATCCCCCAGGACACCGAGTCGGATTCGGTCTCGTCGGCAGGGGACGAGCCGGATGAGAATCCGAGGGGACCGGACGCGCCAGCCGACCCGGAGGCGGGAGGCCCAGGGACGGCCAAGGGAACGCCAGCCGTAGAAGGAGACGACCCCAAGGTCGTCCGGTTGTTCAGGAAGGAGGAGCTGGCTCCGCTGATCCCGGCCATTCTGCATGAAGTGGGAGTAGATGCCCCCCCGGTGGCATCTACTCCCACGGTCAGATGCCGCTAGGTCAGACGCCAAGATGGATCCTGTGCTGTTAGGCCTAACGGGACCGGCAGTGGCTTTTCCTTTTCACTTCTCGGCGACCGATATTCTGTTCCGAGAATGGGATACTCCGGAATTGGGCCTGAAGGTCAGTAAAGCGATGGATAAGTTGTATCCCTTGCCGGAGGACGCTCTGGAGATGTTACGTTTTCCCAGGGTGGATGCTGCGGTCTCGGCAGTGACGAAGCGATCCACGATTCCAGTTACCGGGGCTACGGCTCTTAAGGATATCCAGGATCGGAAGCTTGAAGCGCAGCTCAAGAAGGTTTTCGAAGCGTCAGCCTTGGGAGTCCGCGCGGCTATCTGCAGTAATTTTGCGTTACGAGCTGGGTTGCGCTGGGCTCAGGTGCTCCAGGCCGACGCAGGGCTTTCGGGAGAGGAAGCGACACAAGCAGATCACCTAGAGGCGGTGATCGCTTATAGTGCGGACGCGATGCATGACCACCTTCGGACGTCGGCCAGGGCCATGGTCTCGGCGGTTTCGGCCCGCCGGTTACTGTGGCTACGGAATTGGGCGGCGGATGGGTCCTTGAAGGCTCATCTGGGTGCCCTTCCGTTCAAAGGGAAGCTGCTGTTCGGTAAGGAGCTGGACGACCTGATGCAGTCTCTGGGAGAGAACCGGGCGTTCAAGTTGCCTGAGGATAGGCACCGAAACAGGACATCCTTCTCTGGTAGGGCCCGTTTTCGGGGTCCACGGAAGTCACGGCAGCAGAGGTCGTCTGGGCCCGCCTATCGAGCTGGCTCTGGTTCCTCGAGAACATCTTCGTGGTCTCAGTCCTTTCGTGGCAGAAAATTTGGGAGGCGCGACGGTCCCGGATCCGGATCGGGGCCGAAAGCCTCACAATGAAGGGAGGCTGGTCCGTTCCCGGCCGCCTGCTCCTCCGGCTGTGCCGCACGTGGGAGCCAGGTTGGAGCGCTTCTACGGGGAATGGACCAGGATAACGACGGATCAGTGGGTCCTTTCCGTGATAAGTCAAGGCTACGCGTTAGATTTTGCAAGGATTCCAGCGGACAAGTTCTTGGTCTTCCCTTGCAAGGGTCGAGGCAAGCAAGCGGCCGTCCGGGATACACTGGAGCGGCTGCGAGACCTGGGGGCAGTAATACCCGTTCCCCCAGGACAACTCCGTCGAGGAAGGTACTCCATCTACTTCATTGTGCCAAAGAAGGAAGGTACCTTCAGACCCATCTTAGATCTGAAAAGGGTCAACAGGTGTCTTCGCGTTCCACGCTTCAAAATGGAAACGATACGGTCGGTGATCGCCGCTGTACGGCCGGGAGAGTTTCTGGCGTCCTTGGACCTCACGGAGGCTTACCTGCATATAGGCATTCGGCCAGACCATCAGCGGTTTCTACGCTTCTGTATCCTGGGCCGGCATTTTCAGTTCCAAGCTCTCCCCTTCGGCCTCGCCACCGCTCCGCGGACGTTTACAAAGGTAATGGTGGTGGTGGCAGCCGAGCTTCGCAAGGAGGGGTTCCTGGTGCATCCCTACTTGGACGACTGGCTCATCCGGGCCAAAACGGAGAGTCGATGCCGACAGGCGGTCGAAAGAGTCCTGCAACTCTTGCGTTCTCTCGGCTGGGTGGTCAATCTCGCCAAGAGTCGCCTCGTCCCCACCCAGACGCTGCATTACCTGGGAGCTCTATTCGACACGAAGCAGGGCAGAGTGTTTTTGTCCCAGGAGCGGGTGGGCAAGCTTCAGAGCCAGGTACGCAGGTTGATGTCCCTGCGGTGCCCATTGGTCTGCGATCATCTCATGGTGTTGGGATCAATGGCGTCGACGTTGTCCCTGGTTCCCTGGGCGTTTGCTCATCTACGGCCATTGCAATCCGCATTGCTCTCCCGCTGGTGACCAGTGTCGGGGGATTTTCACATGCCACTTCCACTCACGGATCCTGCGAGGTCCAGTCTACAATGGTGGCTCAGCTCAAGCAATCTGACCCGCGGAGTGTCTCTGCTCATGCCCACCTGGACAGTAGTCACTACGGATGCCAGCTTATCCGGCTGGGGGGCGGTGTGCATGGGCCGCTCGGTGCAGGGACAGTGGTCCACGGCTCAGTCACAGTGGTCAATCAATTGCTTGGAGACCAGGGCGGTCTTGTTGGCGCTGCAGTCCTTTCTCCCTTTGGTTCGGGGGAAAGCGGTCCGAGTGTTGTCGGACAATGCGACCACAGTGGCGTACATCAATCGCCAGGGAGGAACGAGGAGCCGGGCTGTCGCGGAGCAGACGCGGCAACTGATGCACTGGGCGGAAAGACATCTAAGCAGCATCGCGGCTTCCCACATCGCCGGCGTAGACAATGTCCAAGCGGATTTTCTCAGCCGACATCGCTTGGATCCCGGGGAATGGGAGCTGTCGGAGGGAGCTTACCACCTCCTCTGCGAGTGGTGGGGAACGCCACACATGGATCTGATGGCCACCGCTCAGAACGCCAAAGCCCCGCGGTTCTTCAGTTGAAGAAGAGAATGGGGGGCCGAAGGGGTGGATGCTCTGGTCCTCCCCTGGCCCACAAACGTTCTGCTGTATGCGTTTCCTCCTTGGCCTCTGATAGGCAAGATTCTTCGGCGCATAGAGATGCATTCCGCAGAGGTGGTCTTGATAGCGCCCGAATGGCCACGGCGTCCATGGTTCGCGGACCTCCTCCAGTTGGCGCGGGAACCTCCTCTCCGGTTCCGCGGGGAAGCGGCGCTCCTGCGGCAAGGGCCCGTCTGTTTGGAGGACGCGGATCACTTCTGTCTCGCGGCCTGGCTTTTGAGAGGAAACGCTTGAAGGATAAAGGATATTCGGATGCGGTGGTAGCCACATTGCTGAGTTCTAGAAAGCGGTCTACGTCCTTTGCCTACGTTAGGGTGTGGACAGTGTTTGAGGACTGGTGTAGAGCTCGGGAGTTGGATCCTGTGCGGCCCTCCGTACCGGATGTTCTTGCGTTTCTTCAGTCTGGACTTACAAAGGGGCTGTCTTGCAGTACTCTTAAGGTCCAGGTGGCGGCGCTTGGGTGCCTCAGAGGTAAGGTGAGCGGAAGGTCCTTGGCGCAGCACCCGGATGTGGCGCGTTTTCTTCGGGGAGCCAAACATTTGCGGCCGCCTTTGCGTTCGCCATGTCCTTCTTGGAATCTGAATTGGGTTCTTTCCGCTCTGTGTTCGTCCCCTTTTGAGCCTCTGAGACGGGCGACGCTTAAGGACCTTACTCTCAAGACGGTGTTTCTTGTGGCAATTGCATCGGCACGGCGTGTTTCCGAACTGCAGGCGTTGTCTTGTAGGGAGCCTTTCTTGCGCTTTTCTGCGGCAGGCGTCTCGTTAAGGACGGTTCCCTCCTTCCTTCCTAAGGTGGTTTCAGCTTTTCATTTGAACCAGACGGTTGAGCTGCCCGCTTTTCCGGAAGGGGAGCGGTCTGATCCTGATGCTAGACTGTTGAAGAAGCTAGATGTCCGCAGAGTGCTGCTCCGTTATCTGGAAGTCACGAATGCCTTTAGGGTTTCGGATCATCTTTTCGTTTTGTGCTCGGGGCCAAAACGTGGTGGGGCAGCTTCCCTTACCACGATTGCGCGCTGGCTCAAGGAGGCCATTGCTTCAGCGTACATTCTGAAGGGGAAGTCTGTTCCTGCGGGTCTTCGGGCTCACTCGACGCGAGCACAAGCTGCATCGTGGGCAGAATCTTCCCACGTGTCGCCACAAGAGATTTGCAGAGCAGCGACTTGGAAGTCACTGCATACGTTTGCTAGACACTACCGGGTGGATGTTCGGGGCCTGGATTCAGGGGGTTTCGGAGAGAGAGTTCTGCGAGCGGGACTCTCTAGTGCCCACCCTCGGTAATTCAGCTCTGGTACATCCCAGGTGTCTGGACTGATCCTGGTACGTACAGGGAAAGGAAAATTAGTTTCTTACCTGATAATTTTCGTTCCTGTAGTACCAAGGATCAGTCCAGGATCCCGCCCGTATAGTCTGTTTGGTTGGGAGTTCTGCAGAAGAGAGTCCGCTCGGTTGGCACTCTGTTTGTTTTCGTGTAAGTTGTTGAGGCCTCTGGTTCTGGTAGTTCTGATCCAGCCGGGGGTTCTGTGTATTTGGCCTGGGGTTTCGGGCCATCTAGTTAGTTAGTTGACGTTCAATGTTGTGCTTTGACATTACGTAAGACTGACGAGCTGTGGGTGGCACCTTACTATAGGTAGGGATGCCCGACAAGTTTTGCTCTGTCTCCATCTGCTGGTGCGGAGTCACAACCCAGGTGTCTGGACTGATCCTTGGTACTACAGGAACGAAAATTATCAGGTAAGAAACTAATTTTCCTATATCTTCCTTAGTTCAAACACATTGTAATGGAACAGAGAAAATTCTAGAGCTCATACAATTAAGAGAAATAAGGGGCTTCATTCTAGAATCAAATACATAGGAAAATAGGGCTGGAAGGAGTCTCAAACAAATCTTCATCTCTACCCCTCTGCCTCCTGGCCGGATCCATTTTACTTGTATCATCTCAAGCAAATGTCAACTTTTTTCCCCAAAAGGTATATGAGGAAACATCAACTTTTGTTCAAGCTGTAGATGTTACGTATGTATGATCTTCACCTTTATTCATTTATGTAGAAGGAAAATACCACAGTATTGGGGAGAGAAGTCGGTACCAGGAGTTTGGATAGTTGCAGAGTTGCTTCGTTTGAACTAACTGTAAGAATGGGAGTATGGCAACATTACCTCCATACTCAGGCGGGATGTGGTTGTTTGAAGAGGGTACGGAAGCAAGGAGAGACAGGAATCTGCTGGTTTTTTCCAGAAAAACATTTATTTCCCCAGACTTTAGAGCCTAGGGTATTTTACTTTGAAAGCATAGGCTGTCTTCAAAGTAACAGATGGTGGAAACATACACACCAGCTGATTTCACATTAAACCACTATTACACATTTAATCTGCAAGAGAGATTTAGTACCAAATTCCAGGAATTTTTCTCTTGTGCCCATTCGGGAGCCATGGATTCAGAGCCAGCACACTTAGCAGTGAAGTCATCCAGTACCAGGGGCTTACTAACGCTTTGAGTTTTTTAAATTGTAATTTGATTCTTCGTCAGAGGAAGGCAAATCCCAATAACTGGCCATTGACCATATAAGGCATTCCTGCCAATCAGATTTGGACTTATTGAGGCTGTCCCAATGTTGCTCCTATTTTAAAGGTGATGTCAGTTCTTATTGGGAATTTTGATATTAAAAGTATTTGAACATATTTTAGAAAAAGAATAGGGGTCCTTTCCAAAAAGGCTACGTTTATTAAAACTCTGGCGGTTTCTGAGCAATTCTAGTGACTCAGATCCTGGTGCCCTGCCTCAGGATCCAGGGGATATATAAATAATGAATACAATTCCAATAGCTTACCCTTTCTCTAATTTAATTTCTGATTTTTATGCTCTGCCTTTCGTGACTGGACAGCCACTTCAAAGGAGATTATAATTCAGGTACTGTAGGTATTTTCCTATCCCTTACAACTAAGGGTCTCATTTACTAAGCATCTTTCCCATAGACCCAGAATGGAAGAAACGCCTTACTAAATCAGGCCCTAAGTTTGCACCTGAGGCAATGGAGAGTGAAAGTGGACATGTTCCCCAGTTGATGTTTGGAAGGTATTGCTAGATTTGCCCCTCTAAAGACCTTTATCTTTGCGAGTCCTTGATAATCACTCGCTCACTTAAAATTAGGGCTTCTGATTTTAGGTTTTAACCCCAATAAAATACTCCAGATGCAAAAAAAAAACCAACCCAAAATAGGTGCTAGGTAAACACTGTAAAAACACCACTTCCCCTAGTACTATCTCGCACGTCCTTTACCTAACTGGGATTCTCTTCTTTGTTTCTGTGCCTTTTCCATGCTAACATTGCCTCAGCTGCGTGTACAATAGTACCTGCATCACAAAACACAGATAAACAATTATTTTTGGTACCCACAATTAGCTGGAAAATAAACACTAAAATCAGAAGCCCTACTTATAACCAATTCCTTAGCTTTACTACAGTGAAGGTTAGAAAATACTGCAGTACAGATTTTTAATTCTTTGACAGTCTGTGATGTATTTGCATACAATTATATATGTTTTAACATTGCTTTATATGGGCAAAACATTTTTATGAAATTTGTTTTATGTATTTGATTTAACATGTTTTCTGTTTTTCTTGTGTGCATGCTGTATATCTTTCTCAATTTTAGTTTTCACTTTTGTGTTCTTTTCTCTCTGTTCTATACCCTTCTCTTATAACTTACTCCATCTCTTACCTCAGCAAAAGTCCCTCTTTATCAAAGATGGCTTTTTCTCATCTACTCTACTTCTCTGATTTCTCTTCACCTCCTTTTTTTCACCCGCCCCATCTTTCATCCCTTACTTTTTGCTCTCTCTTTCAGTCATTCATACCACCAGCCGCCTCCTTCCCTTGCAGTCTCACAAACCCTCTTATCCATTTCCCTCCCTTTACCCATTCTCTCTCCCCTTATCCCTTTCTCTCTTCTTCACTCCCCTTATTCCCTTCCTCCCCTCTTCTGTTCTACATGACTCCCCCAAGTCATCTAGCATTTCTGGCACCTTCTTCCTGGCTAAGTTTACTCTTGTTCACCACAAAAGGAAAAACCAAAAACCAATTTTATGTGCTCAAATATCCCACACCAATCATTAAGAACTTTTAGTGAATTGACCGTATCGGCAAGCCTGACGACGTACTCCTAAATGTTTAAAGGGAGCCGTCCGGACTTCTCATCATTTACGGTCACAATGTCAATTTACCAATTTTCACTCAATTTATATTTTGCATGTTCAGTTTCTCTATTTTTGTATTTTTTAAGGCGTTTTACATTTTAAATATCCAATAAACAAGAAGAGTTAGCTCGACACCCGACCGATGTTTCACTTCTGCTTCTTCAAGAGCGTAACATAATCAAAAAATCTCGCGCCCAATTTTTTAAAAAGCCACTGCTTCTTCGGGAGTGTTACATATCCAATTCTTGCCCGCCAACAATTTCATTAAAGCGGTCTTTTCTTGCAGTAATAAACTGCCCAATGTCCTTCATCCTGGACAGTCTCGACTCACTTCCAGACCGACGGAAGCAGCTTCCGTCGGTCTGGAAGTGAGTCGAGACGTGGACTGTCTAGGATGAAGGACATTTGGCTGTTTCCGTCAGTCTGGAAGTGAGTTGAGATGTGGACTGTCCAGGATGAAGGACATTGGGCAGTTTATTACTGCAAGAAAAGACCGCTTTTATGAAATTGTTGGCGGGCAAGAATTGGATATGTAACATTCCCGAAGAAGCAGCGGCTTTTTTAAAAATTGGGCGCGAGATTTTTTGATTATGTTACGCTCTTGAAGAAGCAGAAGCGAAACCGGCCGGGTGTCGAGCTAACTCTTCTTGTTTATTGGATATTTAAAATGTAAAATGCCTTAAAAAATACAAAAATAGAAAAACTGAACATGCAAAATATAAATTGAGTGAAAATTGGTAAATTGACATTGTGACCGTAAATGATGAGAAGTCTGGATGGCTCCCTTTAAACATTTAGGAGTACGTCGTCAGGCTTGCATTTACGGTCAATTCACTAAAAGTTCTTAATGATTGATGTGGGATATTTGAGCGCACAAAATTGGTTTTTGGTTTTTCCTTTTGTGGTGAATTTAGTAAATTGGATGGAAAAACATTAGCTCTCTTTTTCATTCTAAGTTTACTCTTAGCCACACAGTGCTGTTAACTTTATGTAAGAGAAGAACTTTTGCTGGTACCACTCAGCTCACAGTAAAATGACCATATTGGCTGCAGATGACAATGGAAGTTGGGGGAGGGAGCAGAGTAAAGGTGTAGGTGGTAACAGAAGTTTGCAGCGGAAGGTACAAAGAGAAGGGGGGATTGTAAGAGTGGTAGAGAAGCAGAAGTGCCAACTGTGGCAGCATGAAGGCAGCCTGGAGTAGCGTGCCATGGGCAATTTGTCAGGATTCCACAATTGAAGGCACCGTTTGTGGAAACCAGGGCCCTGCTCATACCACCTGTGAGAGATTGAAAGGTTGTCTCCAGTATAGAAATTTTGTAGGAGCAATTTATTCATTGGAAGAATGTAAACAAGGTACTGGATGATAGTTATCACACAATAAGTGAGGCAGGCACGAGTATCGCCCCCCTCCTACATGTGACCTGGATTGGCCACTGTTGGAGACAGGATACTGGGCTCGACTGACCATTGGTCTGATCCAGCATGGCACATGTTATGCTCTTAAGCTCTACCAGTCCACTATGCTGATCAGCACTTTCCTGGTGAATAATGTGTAATAAGCGATTGTCAGCTTTGCACCATGTAAATAACGAGACTGATTACTTTTTTATATTTTAATTTCATCACTGCATTTCAAAATCGCGATTTCTGGCCACCATAACTTTTTTTTATTCAGTAGTTTAGTTTTATTTGCGTACAGATATGCAGATCATAAAATATTTCTCCAGTTGTAGTTGGGTGATGTCACACTTATCCAGATTTCTCTTACAAAAATGTGATGGGCATTTGTTTTTTTTACAAATTGACAGGTATTCTTGAATTTTTCCACCATCAGCTGAAGGATATTGTTGAGTATGCTGAACTGAAGACAGTCTGTTTTCAAAATCTGCGAGAAGTGGGTAATGCCATTCTTTTCTGTCTGCTCATTGAGCAGAGTTTGGTAGGTACCCAGAAAGAGGATCTGTTAATATAATTTGACATTTTTTTTCTCTAAATCTTGTGTAGTTTTAACCAGACCCCCCTGTTTCCTGCGGCAAATTTCTGCAGCAGTTATCTGACATATTTACATAAAGATTCACATCTCTGACTATGCAACCATTAACACTTGTTTATAAACAATATTTAAACATTACATTCAATACAAAATTTACAAATAAAGAAATCAACAGTTTATCAAGCATAAACTACAAACAAATGCCATTTTTGTTTTGAATTGAAATAGTGCAGCCATCCGTTATATATTCTTGAGAAAGTTCTTGTCTTTGAGTATATATTTTATTTTAAAAATTTTAGGCTGCACTATCACATGACCTAGGTGACTTACATAGGAACACTCATAAAATATATCAAAATAAATGTATAGACATGACATAAAACTTAAAGTTACATAAAAGCATATATTTTAAAAATGCCTTTAACATCAGCAGTTTGTCATGCTGTTAATTAGAAAAATTTATGCAAATATATGTGCAGAAAGGTGTTAAATTAATACAAGTTTGAAATTTGTCAGCAGTAGTGCCAGTCATCCAGGCTTCTATGGATTGAAATTCATGCCAGGACTTAGAAAAAAACAAACCAAAAAACCCCACATCCAAGTTTTTGTAACTAGTGTGTGTTTGGACATATCTGAAGGTGCAAGAACCTTTCTGTAATGATGAAGTTCTTTCATTTATTTATTTATTTGTTTGTTTGTTTGTTGGGTTTTATATACTGTCATTCGGTAGAGCCATCATAACGGTTTACAAAAAATATACATTTTTCTTAGCAGTTGTGTAACAGAAAAAACAATGTGAACGTTATACATTTTCTTAGCAGTTGTGCAACAATAAAAAAACAATTTGAACAATATCAGAAATAAGCATATCAAGTCCAAAGGGACATCACTTCATCCAGGAATTATATCAAAATCATAATACATTTTGACCGCTTGGTCTGTCCACTCAAATTCACCCCTCTCCTCCTTTTCCCTTCAGGACAGGAAGAATGGTGGTGGTGGTAGGGGGAATCATGAACCAAAGAGAGTGGCTGGATTAGGAAACAGAGTGCCACCTCTTTCATCTTCCAGGTCTATTCCAGCCTCTGCCTCGCAGCACCCCCCCCCCCCTCCCCAGTTCCCCAGCATGCTGTTTGCAAGGGGGAGGAACCATGAGCAAAAGCAGAGAGGTAGCCGAGACTGAAGGCAGGCCCTCTGTATCTTTTTTCGTTTGCTTGAATTAAGAGATGGAGAAGCTTCAGGAATGTTGACTGATTGTGCAGCACATTGTAAATTATGCGGCAACAGGCTAATTAATGGTTTCTTCTGAGGCTACAGAGTCGCAGGGACATGTGGTCACTGGTTTTAATTGTCGAATACAGTGAGGCGGTATGGACAGCACTGTGCACTGCATTGTAGAGACTTGGGTTTAGATACACTCTGTCCAGGGGAAGTCAGGCCAAAGAGCACTGCAGAGGTGATGCCCTTTAACCTAGAGTACGTGGAATGCTACAACTAAGCCCCTACCAGCCAGTGAATAGAACTGAAGCTACACCTTGGAGACGGCACCTCTCCAGCCCTTGGGCTGCTGATGGCATCCAGAACTGTCTGGGCATGCCATTTAGGTTGGGATGGTTGATGTTGGAGGAATAATAGAGGTTGATAAAATCATTGCGATAGCAAAACTATTACAAACATGTCTTAAGAAAATACATGATTTCTTTATTTAGTTTTATGTTTTTCAATCCACAGTATAAATAAGACTTTGTTTGAGAAGCTTCTCTTTTTTTTAGTCATTCTTATCATTATGTATCAAAGCAAAGCATGGTGGTATTGTCATACTCATCAGAAACCTGTTTTGTTTAAATATTATTTATTAACAGCAAATCCATGACAATGACATGTGCATCAACATAAACAATTACACAGAAAAGTCAAACGGTGAACATCGGTGATATTTTCAGTACAAAAACCTGATTTCCAATTCTCAGATCGATACTCTAAGGCCGCGGTAGAAACAGTGCGGCAGTGCCGGGCGCACCCTCGTTCCGCGCACGCACAGTTCTCTTCACCTACCGCTCGATACTCTCTTCAAATTGCATGCAAATGCAAGCCGCGCCTGTGAAGCGTTAGGCAAGCGTTAGGCCCGCGCAACCCATTTTACTGTATAGGCGCTAATACAGCTCCTATACAGTACCCTGGGTGCGCTGGTACCTGTCATTTCAAATGTCATTTCAACTGACATTTGAAATGACAGGCACCAGGAAGTGGATGGTTCCCCCCCTCCCGAAGCAAGGCACAGGGCGAAAATTAAAACAGGAATAAAGTGTAAAAAATGGGGGTAAAACCAAAGGGAGTAAAGTGTAAAAAACCATAACATTGCAGCGTAAGTTGTTTATATATATGTATAAATACCAGTCACTTTCCGCATCCCCCAGGCGTGCGGTCATCGAGGCGGCGGCGGGAGCCGGCGGGCGGATGGGCGCCCGTTCATCCAGGTGGCGGTGGGAGCCGGCGGGCGGGTGGGCGCGCGTTGGATCCAGGCGGGAGCCGGCAGGCGGGTGGGCGCGCGTTGGATCCAGGCGGCGGCAGGAGCCGGCGGGCGGGTGGGCGCGCGTTGGATCCAGGCGGCGGCAGGAGCCGGCGGGCGGGTGGGCGTGCGTTGGATCCAGGCGGGAGCCAGTGGGCGGGTGGGCGCGCGTTGGATCCAGGCGGCGGTGGGAGCCGACGGGCGGGTGGGCGCGTGTTCGATCCAGGCCACGGCCGGGTGGGCGTGCATTCATCCAGGCAGAGGGAGCCGGCGGCAAAAGCGGCCTCCGGAGGCCGCTTTCGCCGCCGGCTCCCTCTGCCTGGATGAATGCACGGCCCCCACCGGCAGTGAATGAATGCCCGTACGATTTCGGCGCTCAAGGCGTGACGTCACGACGCTTGACGTCACGGCATGTGACTACCTTGAGCGCCAAAATCGCACGGGCCTGGATCGAACACACGCCCACCCGCCCGCCGGCCGCCTGAAACCAACGTGCGCCCACCCGGCTCCTGCCGCCGCCTGGATGAACGGGCACCCGCCCGCCGGCCACCTGGACCCAACGCGCGCCCACCCGCCCGCCGGCTCCCGCCGCCGCCTGGATGACCGCACGCCTGGGGGATTCGGAAAGTGACAGGAAAGTGACAGGTATTTATACATATTTTTGTTTTTTTACACTTTACGCTGCAAATATATATATATAGAGGTCGTCCATGGTACATTCCGCTATGTAGCTGTTCGAACACCACACTAACACCTAGTAGAGGGTAGGCGGTAAACTAACACGTTAAGGCCATGGCAAAATAGCGGGTTACTAAGGAGATAATCTGAGCGCGCGTCACAGTATCGGAGGGGAATAGCTAATTCCTTCATTAAACAGCTAATTTGTTCATTTACATATATTGAATATATTGGAGAAAGGAGGAAGTAGTTCACACGTTGTTCAACCAGTCCTCAATAGAAGCCAGAACTTTCATGAAAATGTTAGACCATATGACAGATACCGTCTGTTGTTCCACTTGCTCATTTTCACCTGAGACAAGCCAAGTAGTATTTGCGGCTGCATTGGATTCTAAGCAAAGATTAACAAACCACTTATTCAATCTCTACATTGGTGGATCCTGTCTTTCAGTCTACTATATGGTTAAAATGTTCATCCTCTGAAAGCACAACAGATGCAGCCACGGGGTACCCATTTTGGTATATGCTCACAAGGACTATTCCAGAGAAACATTGCTACATAAACATTACTTTCAGTGTTTGTTTTTTCCCAAACCTAATTCCTGTAAAGCCGAACAGACGCTTCACACACTATATTGTAGAAGAGCATTGTTGTTTTATTTAGAAAGAGCAAGCTCTTCAAGAAATCTTGACCACTTTCTCTCTTGATACAGGTAAGCAGAGCTTACCTGTAGAAAAGCAATCTTCATCTACATGGCTCTGACTGTATTTCTTATTGCTATGTCAATACTGGAAAGCATCTCCTTGTTAGTTAAAGCCTATCAGGTGAGAGCAACGACAGTTTCAGTAACACATCTGATATTCCTCAATTCAGGATATCTGCAAAGCTGCAGCTTGGTCCTCTATACATACTTTCGCCAAGCATTACTGTCTCAATGGGAATTCTCACAGGGATAGTAGCTTTGGCTAAGAGGTTTTAAAATACCTATTTAACTAAAGCTTCAACTTGCCTTCCTTACTCTTTCATGGGTTGCAGTTATCCTGTATCCACAAAAATTCAACTGATTCGTTGCAACCCCACCTGGATTTATTTTGCTTGCCCACAGAGAAAGCAAAGTTGCTCCCCTGTATCGGGAGTTTTCTGTGTTTCAGTAGAAGGACAAACCAGCCACAGAATCCCACCCTCCTCCCCTGCAGTTGAAGCTTAGCTAAAGAAAGGGACTGAAGAGGCTCGCATAGCACTGAATATTGTGCAAGCTGTGGATAATAAGAATTTGTAATAAATAAACGGTGGTGGCTGAGCAGAAAAACCTCATGCTCAAAAATCCTTAAGTCTTTCTGAGCTCTGGAGAGTGCATGTTCTGCGTTGGCGCATTGTCTGATATCATCACCCACTTATACGGCTGATTTGACCTACTGCCCACAAAGAACACCTGTTACAGTTAAGCACTTTTGCTTTTTCCTGGGATAATTTTCAAAGTGAAAGAATGAAATTTTTTTTTACTTAGAATTGGTTCAAAGTCCATGGGTAAAACGTACCTGCGGACTTTGCACAGTTGTGGGCAGTTGGATAATTTTGTCTAAAGCATTCATTGGTAATTGTGAATGAAGGTTCCTAGCACCATAACCTGGGAGTTGAATGCCTAAAGGAACAGAAGAAAACAGATGGGCCAAATAAAAGCATGGAGCTAGGTTTTAATTGTGATTTAGTTCTCTATGGAATCAAGAATAGACTGCATTTGTAACTTTCTTGTATAAAATATGTCCATATTTTAGTGCCATTGTTTAGTATTTTAAGGATGCAGCACTGTACAAGATGGCTACAATGTCTCTGTCCCAAAGAGTGCCTAAAGTTCATTTTAGCTATATAGTATCTTAAACCATAGGGAGCTTTGCTGTTCCATTTTCTAAAAACTGCTGCACTGAAGAGAGCTTCCAACCTTATTTTGGTTGTGTTTTATTTTTAGTCACTGGAGGAAGTTTGTGATCTGTTACATGCAGCGCCATTCCAGAATATTTTACCAAGGGTGCATGTCAAGGGTAAGTATTGAGTATTGTGTTTTTTTTGTTTATATCATTAACAAGCAGGTTTTGTGAAAAATTCTGCAAAATAACTGAATAAATAAGAACAGTTTTAAATAGGTTTAATTCCAGTCTTCATGCTCTCTTAACTGTTTCTAAATTTTTCTTTTCGTTCCCAGATTATAATTGTACTGTACTTCTTAGTTACTACCACATCATAGAATTTTTTTCACATTTTTTTTGGGGGGGGGGGGGGCAGGGTTTAAGAGTGTGGGCAGCTTCCTCCGGCTGCTTCTGCTCAATCAGAATTGGGTTACAGCATCATGATCTTTTCTTTGCAATTAACTGGGTTTTTCTGTTATTTTATCCCTTTCCTAATTCACTTAGCCATGTTGTTGCAGTGACAATCCTTGGATGAGGGCCATACACTTAGATGAGGACTCCCCCCCAGAACCCTGTAATTTTGGGCCTTGTGTATGGCCACTATGTGTCACTTTTGCAATAATTAACTCTCTGTCCCTCATAGTGGCTGTGAATGTTGCCTATGATTCAAACCCAGGTCCCTTTGCATGACATTGCTTGCCCAGTGGGCCAGCCCACAGCTTTAGCATTTTGAAAAGTTAGATTATTAATTGTTGACAAAGACATATGTTAAGTCCCAATGAATAATTTCTTTATATTACCTTATTAAATGTGTAATTTCTAGTGACATATAAGCAATTACTAGCAATATGTTATACATTAATCTGTTAAATTTTTTTTAAATTTGTATATAAAAAATATTCTGCCTATAAAATGTGGATTTACATAGAAACATGACAGCAGGAAAAGATCGTACAAACTATCTAGTCTGCCCAGTCTACAATCCCTATCACTCCCTCAGAGATCCCCTATGCTTATCCCATGCTTTCTTAATTCATATACTGTACTTGTCTCCACCACCTCCGCTGGGAAGCAATTCCATGCATCCACTACCCTCTCTTTAAAGAAAGAATTCCTTACATTGCTTCTGAGTCAGTCCCTTTTCCCCCTCATCCAATAATCCTTCTTTCTATATTGTCATTTCTGTTGAAAGACTTTCTCCTGTGCATTGATACAGTAGAGATATTTAAATGTTACTATCATAGCTCCCCTATCCTGCCTTTCCTCTACGGTATACATGTTTAGATCTTTGTCTTCATACGCTTCACATTGAAGACCACTGAACATTTTAGTGGCCACCCTTTGGATCTACTCCATCAGGTTTACATCTCTTTGAAGGTGCAGTCTCCAGAGGGTATAAAGGGGCATTATCTTTTCTGCTGAAAATTCCTCTCCCTATGCATCCAAGCATCTTTCTGGCTTTTGCTTTATCTCGCTCTTCATTTGTGCATAGAAGAATTTCATTTCCTAGACCATACTGCTCCCTTAGATTTTTTTTGCAACCCAAATGCTTGACACAGTATCTTTCAGCCTTACATTTTGGCTTCCAGACTATATAGACCACCATTTCCCAACTGGTGTGCCATGACTTAAAGGCAGATGTGCAGTGGCAGCAGTTTTCATTTTTAATTTCCCTTCTGGCTTGCCCCCTTGTTTTCCTGCCAACAAGGGGGGAATGGGGGGGAGGAGGAGATCAGCACTTATCTGCAGCTTCTCCTGCTTTCTGAAGAGGATGTTGGGGAGGTACCCGTAATGGAGAAGGTTTTCAAGGGTAATGATTCAGATGGACTGAATCAAATCACGGTGAACCTAGAAGATGTGGTAGGCCTGATTGACAAACTGAAGAGTAGTAAATCACCTGGACCGGATGGTATACACCCCAGAGTTCTGAAGGAACTAAAAAATGAAATTTCAGACCTATTAGTAAACATTTGTAACTTATCATTAAAATCATCCATTGTACCTGAAGACTGGAGGATAGCAAATGTAACCCCAATATTTAAAAAGGGCTCCAGGGGCGATCCGGGAAACTACAGACCGGTTAGCCTGACTTCAGTGCCAGGAAAAATAGTGGAAAGTGTTCTAAACATCAAAATCACAGAACATATAGAAAGACATGGTTTAATGGAACAAAGTCAGCATGGCTTTACCCAGGGCAAGTCTTGCCTCACAAATCTGCTTCACTTTTTTGAAGGAGTTAATAAACATGTGGATAAAGGTAAACCGGTAGATATAGTATACTTGGATTTTCAGAAGGCGTTTGACAAAGTTCCTCATGAGAGGCTTCTAGGAAAAGTAAAAAGTCATGGGATAGGTGGCGATGTCCTTTCGTGGATTGCAAACTGGCTAAAAGACAGGAAACAGAGAGTAGGATTAACTGGGCAATTTTCTCAGTGGAAGGGAGTGGACAGTGGAGTGCCTCAGGGATCTGTATTGGGACCCTTACTGTTCAATATATTTATAAATGATCTGGAAAGAAATACGACGAGTGAGATAATCAAATTTGCAGATGACACAAAATTGTTCAGAGTAGTTAAATCACAAGCAGATTGTGATAAATTGCAGGAAGACCTTGTGAAACTGGAAAATTGGGCATCCAAATGGCAGATGAAATTTAATGTGGATAAGTGCAAGGTGATGCATATAGGGAAAAATAACCCATGCTATAATTACACGATGTTGGGTTCCATATTAGGTGCTACAACCCAAGAAAGAGATCTAGGTGTCATAGTGGATAACACATTGAAATCGTCGGTTCAGTGTGCTGTGGCAGTCAAAAAAGCAAACAGAATGTTGGGAATTATTAGAAAAGGAATGATGAATAAAACGGAAAATGTTATAATGCCTCTGTATCGCTCCATGGTGAGACCGCACCTTGAATACTGTGTACAATTCTGGTCGCCGCATCTCAAAAAAGATATAATTGCGATGGAGAAGGTACAGAGAAGGGCTACCAAAATGATAAGGGGAATGGAACAACTCCCCTATGAGGAAAGACTAAAGAGGTTAGGACTTTTCAGCTTGGAGAAGAGACGACTGAGGGGGGATATGATAGAGGTGTTTAAAATCATGAGAGGTCTAGAACGGGTAGATGTGAATCGGTTATTTACTCTTTCGGATAGTAGAAAGACTAGGGGACACTCCATGAAGTTAGCATGGGGCACATTTAAAACTAATCGGAGAAAGTTCTTTTTTACTCAACGCACAATTAAACTCTGGAATTTGTTGCCAGAGAATGTGGTTCGTGCAGTTAGTATAGCTGTGTTTAAAAAAGGATTGGATAAGTTCTTGGAGGAGAAGTCCATTACCTGCTGTTGAGTTCACTTAGAGAATAGCCACTGCCATTAGCAATTTTTACATGGAATAGACTTAGTTTTTGGGTACTTGCCAGGTTCTTGTGGCCTGGATTGGCCACTGTTGGAAACAGGATGCTGGGCTTGATGGACCCTTGGTCTGACCCAGTATGGCATTTTCTTATGTTCTTATGTTCTTTCCCCTCTCCTGGTCTTCCTCTGCAATAGAAATTGCACAATGCCCTATAGTCTTGCCAGACCTGCTGGCCCCATTCAATTAGATTGCAGTGGAAAACCAGCAGAGGAGGAAGAAACAATACCAGATAAATGCTGCTTAGACTTTGCAAGTTCCAGGACAAGGAGAGAGAAGGCACAGTTGAAATTGCCACAGAGTGTAAGGGGAGAGGGAAAGGAAAGTGTTGATGCCCAGGAGGTAGGGGATAGGAATGGGAAGGTGATAATGCCAGAGTGGTGGAGGAAAGGGAAGAAGATGATGTCAGAGGGTTGTGGGACAGGGAAGGAAAGGATTAAGCGATGATGCTAAGGGGGTGGAGCGGGAAGATGAAGATGATTAAGAGGGGTAGAGGAAGAGGGAAGGGGATGATGATGCTGATGGGGAGGGAGAGGGAGAGGGAGAGGGAAGGGAAGAAGGTGATGCCAGGGGAGATGGAAGCGAAAGTGATTATGATGCTAAAGGGAAGGGAGGGAGATGGTGATGGTCCCAGGGGAGAGAGAAGGTGATGATGTCAGTGGGTTAGGGATAGAAGGAAGAGAAGAGAAAATGATGATGTTGAAGGTGGTGGTGTGCCACAACCAAATGAACCCTGAGCCACAACACAAAAAAAACTGGGAACCACTGCTCTAGAATGCTCATCATGTTTCACTAGATCCCTCCTCATGGTTTCCCCTCATTTCTGAGTGTCTACCTTTTGAAGACTAGGGGGCATTCCATGAAGTCAGCAAGTAGCACATTTAAGACTAATCGGAGAAAAGTCTTTTTCACTCAACGCTCAATAAAGCTCTGGAATTTGTTGCCAAAGGATGTGGTTAGTGCAGTTAGTGTAGCTGGGTTCAAAAAAGGTTTGGATAAGTTCTTGGAGGAGAAGTCCATTAATGGCTATTAATCAAGTTTACTTAGGGAATAGCCACTGCTATTAATTGCTTCAGTAGCATGGGATCTTCTTAGTGTTTGGGTAATTGCCAGGTTCTTGTGGCCTGGTTTGGCCTCTGTTGGAAACAGGATGCTGGGCTTGATGGACCCTTGGTCTGACCCAGCATGGCAATTTCTTATGTTCTTATGAAGATTTTGTATCACCTGTAGAAAGACAAACCTTTCCCGAAAGTACTTCTGCAATATTGCTTCTAAAATATTGATCAGTCCAAAGACAGATCCCTGTGGCACAATGTTAGTAATGCCTTACTCTTTACTTGATTTACTACTGCCCTTCGTTCACTCCCACTAAACCAGTTTCTAAACTGGTCATTCACTTTACGATCTATACCAAAAGCACTCTGTCACCTGTGGGGAACCATGTCAGAGGCCTTGAAATCCAAGTACACTACATCTAACACTCTCCCCTATTCCAACTCTCTGTCACCCAATGAGATCAGATTCAGCTGACAAGATCTACCTCTGGAAAAACTATTCTGCCTTGGATCTCGTAATCCAGTGAATTCCAGAAACTGCATTAGCAGGGATTCCATTAATTTACTCACCACTGAAGTCAGACTACTGACCTGTAGATCCCAGCCTCCTCCTACATTTGTGAAGAGGGACCAAATCTGCTTGTTTCCAGTCCTCTCAGCTACCCCCAACTCTAAAGAAAGATTGAAAATGTCAGCCAGTGGAGCTGCCAGAATTAACCTTAAAACACTCAGATGTCTCCCATCCAGTCCCATCGCGTTTTCTAATTTTGATTTAGCTGGCTTTTCACAAACACACTTGCAATCCAATTTATGTTAATTTTCTATGGTCCTACTCCTGGCCCTTCCTCAGTAAACAAACAGAAATATTTGTTAAGTAATTCTACTTTTTACTCCTCAGCCTCTACATATTTTTCTCCTTCGCTGGAATCTCATAATACCACTTTTGTACGTCCTCTTATCACTAACATATCTGTAAAAAAAAATAGTCTTGACCTGTGTTTTACTGTATTTTTTTAATTTTTTCTTCCATTTGAAAAAGGAACACATTTTAAGATCCAGTGTAATACTGTCTGGTAAAATGTATAGGTAATTTTTGTAATCAGCAAACAATAAACTAAAAAAACTGACTTTTCTTTCGCGAAATTCACTTAAACTCCTGACATTGATTGGTGTTTGCAGTGATTATCAGTAGTTGACCCATATAATTTAAAATGTAAGCTATTCTAGCAAATAATTGCAGTAAATTTGTATTGTCCTTGTTATAAAGTGATAACATTACTAAGTTATCTTTGAAAACAATTGGTTAAATATTGAGATAATTGTTCAAATCGTAAACTCTTGCCAAATAAAGTGGCTTGAAGAAGCTGCTCTGTTCTCTGATAGGTTTGCACTTTAGAGAAGGGGAGCTTGGGCAATGTTTGCCCACTTCCAGGCTGCTCCCCCTCTCTCCATTCCTGCTTAGCTGACCTGCACTCAGAAAGCTGCCAGGACCAGAGACTCAAATCCTGCCTTTTTGTGGGGGATATCATCAGTGACTGCCCCCAGTAAAAGGGCTTGGTCTTTTGGGAGGCTAGCGCCTAAGAATCATGCACTCTTTAATGTGAACCTTAGAGTAGGAGCATTGCTTGTTAAAGAAGTGTGCTTGAAGTGTATGCCTAGTGGTGACCGATGACACATTCCTGGTAGCATGAATGTAAGTCCTCCTTTCTTTTCACCTTATTCTTCTGCTTGTCACAGAATCAGGTCATAAAGAATATAAAACCCACTATTTGCCTCCTGTTCAAAACCTGAACCCTCTTCTTTTTGTACTGCCTTAGATACTCCTATCAAAGTATTATGGGGTCACTTTTATGGGATCATAGACAAGTCTCCTAAGATGTAGAAGCCCCTATCTTGACTTGTCCAGGTCTTGGTGAACTTGATCCTTAAATGTGGCCCAGATACAATCTGAGTTCATAGAAAGATTTTAAAAGCGGGACTAATTGTCAGCTCTATTAGATCAAATCAATTTTAATACATGATCTGATTGTTGATCAGCAGTTTCAATTACTGTTCTTCACAGAGACCTGGATTGAAAGAGGTGTCAGCATGCTATTAAATCATGCACATCCCCTCCAAATGTTTCCTACCATTGCCAATGTAGATCTGTGAAAAAGAGTGGTAGTGTGGTCATTATCTTTCATAATTTATTAAAACTTATGTTGGATATTGTGACCTCAGCACAGGCAAATCAAATATGGAGTCAAAGGACACACATCAAAGAAGTCCAGAATATTAAAAGTGATGGGTGTAATAGGTGATGTGTCCACAGAAACCAACTAGGAAGTTGTTCAATCATAATGCTGGTTTTATTCAAGAGCTTCAAAGGTGTGTACTTTAAAGACAATTTCACAGAACTGTAAGTCCCCCGACACGGACCTGTGTTTCGCCTGGATGCTGCGACGGGAGGGACTGGAGGGCAGACAGCTCCAGGCAAAACACGGGTCCATGTTGGGGGACTTACTGTTCTGAGAAATTTTCTTTAAAGTACACACCTTTGAATCTCTTGAATAAAACTTGCATTATGATTTAATGACTCCCTAGTTTTTTTATTTTTATTTCTTTTATTTATTTAGATTTTTATATTCCACTTTTTGCACTTTTTTTTTCCAGCACTTCAAAGCAGATTACATTCAGGTACTATAGATGTTGGTTTCTGTGAACACTTATCACCTATTACACGCATCACTTTTGATATTCTGGATATTGTGGCCTTATATATTAAGGATGTTCTTTTGTTGAAAATAGGTGTAAACAGTCCATTAAACTTCCTTATTTATCATCTACCCATATCAGATTGTTTCTTTTGCTTGATTTCTGAATCCTCAGTCAGATTTAATAAGTTTACTGTTTCAGGGTATTTTTTTTGTATGCTTAGATAATCCAGTTATAGGTTATAATAAAGAATTTTTGTCTTTGATAAGTGACTATTTTATCATCATCATTAATTCACTAATGCATAGTGCCAGCTATATCTTGATCATGTTTTGTTCTCTATGCAAATTTACCATGATTAAACCAGAATAACAGGTCAGATCATTTTCTATTGACATTTTTGGTGTCAATTAAAGATGGCTGTTAAAAACAAAAAACAAAGCAATAAATCCAGCATCGTTAGAGATGTTCATAACATAGATATGGAGACTTTTACTTACAATATTACACATTATTTGCAGAAAATTTTTCAGAGAAAAACTTTGCCTGCCATTTTGTAGGCAAAATCTTGAAGCTTCGTTCAGACTTTGACAGTCCAATTGCAAAGACACCTGGCAAAGCACCCCTCAAACTATCTAATGCCACCCCCTCACACCAACAAGAAACTTTCTCACCTCCAAGAAGTCTCTGGTGATCATACCAATAAGATCCTCTTTAATCTCAACCCATCTTCCAGCTCACAACCCCTGTCCTGCCAAACTAATCAAAGCAGTAAAACACAGCCTCTATGACTGTATCACCTGACTGGTAAACTGCTCTTTAACTGACAGCATCATATTTGCCATGTTAAAGAAAGTAGCTGTTTGTTTCCCCTCTCAAGAAACCGTCCCTCGGTCCCAAAAATCTGAACACTATAGATCTGTTTCCAATATCACTCGGCTAGCTAAAGTCATCAAAAAGACAGTCCTCCACCAATTCCAGACTATATTAGAAGAAAGGTATTTCCCTTTAGGAAGCACCACAGTACCAAAGCATTTCTCCTGGCTCTACGTGACACCTTTCTCAGAGCCTCTGATGAAGGAAAGCCCTCTGTCCTAATCATATCCAATGACTTTAGTGGCCTTTGACACCGTTGACCATAACATTCTAATACACAGGCTGGCCAACACTGGCACCATGAGCCCGGTCCTAAAGTAGTCCCAATCATTTGTATCAGGAAAATCACAAGACCTCATCTGCCAGTCCTCTATTATGCAGTGTCCTACAGGGATCAATTCTTTCTCCAATCTTGTTCAACATTTTCTTCAGATCCCTAGTGGACTAGATCAGAAAATCTGAGTTTCAATACTTTATCTATGCTGACGACATTCAAGTCTTCCTCTCATCATGCACAGATCAAACCTGCATCTCAGAAATCTAGATATGGTTGTCTTCCAAAACGCACAAAAAAACAAACCCTCAACAAAACAGAGGTACTAGTCTTAGATATAGCCCCTGTCCCACTTAACCTCAAACTGATTCTCAATGACACTTTCCTAATAACAAAAAACGAAGTCTGGACTCTGGATGTCATCCTAGACTTCATATTACGCATGGACTCACACACATCCACAATTGCCAGGAGTACCCATTACCATCTCGAGAAACTCAAGCAAGATAGCCTCTCTCTAGGTATAGTTTATCTTAATGAATGTATTCATCCTTTCCTGCCTGGACTACTGCAGACACAGTTTTTGGGCCTCCCACAAAAACTCCTTCATTGCTACATATTACTCCGGTACTTTGAGACCAGCACCGGCTTCCAGTTCCCTACTGGGCCCAATTCAAAGCCCTATGTATATCCTTCAGATTGCAAAAAGAAGGTCCTAACTATCTAAGAGACTGCCTTTTCCCCTATAAGATATTTCTGCTGCTTTCAATTTGGTCAGCCATAACATCCTACTAGAAAAACATGCTAACATTGGGATTGGTGGCAAGGTTTTAGAGTGGGTAAAATAATGTTTGACCAGTCACAAGCAGCAGGTAATTATTATGGATAGTCTGCACTCTGCTTAGCAGAATATTAAAACTGGGGTTCTGCAAGGTTTGGCTGTATCAGCTATTTTATTCGGTATTTATATGATGCCACTTTGTGAAATTATCACTGACTGGGGGAATATACTTTAAGATCTATGCTGATGATATACAGCTAATGACTCAGTATCCAAGAACTTAGTTCTAGCCATTCATACACTATCAGAAAATTTACATGCCATCCATACCTGGTTAAGACAAAATTGCTTGTCATTCAATGTGGCCAAGATCAAGGCTTTATTGATTGCTGGTACTAGAGTTGCAGAAAATCAATCTTGACAGTCTGTGCCTCTTTAGGATTTTCTACTAGGAGTCTGAATTTGGGGGTACTGCTGGACCCACAACTCTCTCTAAAACCTTAGATAAGGTCAGTTTTCAAATCTGCATTTTTTTAAAACTGAGACTAGTTTGGCATCTAAAGTACATTTTATTTATTTATTTATTTATTATTTTTATTATACCAAGTTTCATGATATGAATCACATCAACCCGGTTTACAATTAACAATGTGAATAACTGCAGAGAGTAACATGGTACTCTGCTTTTATCTGCTTCTGATTGCAGGATGATAGTGCAGACCTTTGGTTATTACAATTTTTGATTATTTCAGTTCACTTTATGAAGGTCTCATTATTCCTTGTGCTTTTTCTGATCACATTCCCCCAATTTTAAAACAATTACATTGGTGGCCCTTGGCTTTTAGGTTATCTTTTAAGGTATTATTGTTAGTGTTCATATTTTGTTTAAATCTGTTATTTTTAAATCTTTTATATCTTTTATTAATTTTTAACAGACAATAATGTACAACACCTTATCAAGTTCACTGGTTGACACTTCCCAGTGGCCCATCCTTATGACAGAATAATATTGCATTTATTGGGTTTTCCTCTAACTCAGACTCCAGACCTCAGTTGGGGGACTCTTTCCACATCAGGAATTGGGAATTGTTTGCAGTCAGACTCATTCCACCAGGGGAAAGAGGGCAGGGATTCTACTCCATGTACTTCCTGATTCCAAACAAACAGGACTTTGTCCCATCTAAGACCCAAGGGTCTCGAACAAGTTTATGAAAAGAGAAAAGTTGAAGATGATTCCCTTTGGCACCTTAATTTCCTTTCTACAAAAATGGGTCTGGCTATGCTCTCTGTATATCAAAAATACTTCACATCACAGGACATATTTCAGATTTGTTGTGGGAGACCATCACTTTCAGTATCACTTATTGCCTTTTGGCCTAGCATTAGCCTTGTGTGTCTACCGAATGCCTTGCCATGATGGCAGCATAACTACACAAACTGGGTATGCATGTGTTTCTCTGTCTGGGTGATTGACTGGTCAAGAATAGGGATAAGCATTTGTTGGTCCATTCATTTTGGTGGTGTGCACGTATCTTATGAACAAGAAGGTAGGTGCACAAAACTGATGGTATGTACGCATGCAGTGAATCACCTACATGCACATATACTATCAGTTTTGCATGCGTACCTTCTGTTCATGCGATAAGCATGCACCACAAAAACAAATGAAACAAATGGACCAACGAATGCATGTTCATAGTCAAGAGCACATCACAAGTAGATGCCACAGAATCAATGTGCAAAACCCATCCGGATGCTGGAGTTACTAGAGTTCATCATCGATTACTCCAAGTCCCACTTGTGCCCATCATCTGAATTGGAGTTTATTAGAGCTCAGCTAGACATGACTCAGGCCGGAGCCTGCCTTCCTTTCTAAACAGGGCTACCAAATTGATGTCTGCAGTGGAAAGGATACAAATGAGTCAGCAGACATCAGCATGGGGCATGTTGAGATTGTTAGGCCTTTATGGCATTAGCAGTCCATGTAATTCCCTTGGGATTTCTCCATATGAGGAGAGCCCAATGAACCCTCAAATCTCAGTGGCTTCAGGCCACTCAGCTTCTTCTGGACAGTTGGCCATAGAGGCAAAAACTCACAATAAAAACTTTTTAAAATCAGTTGAATTCTCCCAGTCCAAATTGTTCTCTCTCTCTATCTATCTATCTATCTATCTATCTATCTATATATATATATGAGAGAGAGAGATATATATAGAGAGAGAAAAGCACCGGATATATTTTAAAAAGTTTTTATTGTGAGTTTTTGCCTCTATGGCCAACTTCTTTTCAAATGCTCAAAGACCTTGAGCGCAGAACCCCTCTACATGGGCTCTCAACCCCTGGTTGTATGCATATGCAGTGAGGACAATTTGGACTGGGAGAATTCAGAAGGGCAGTTCCTTGGACAAACTGAAATTGTTCTGTACCAGGACAGGGAGTCCTTGAGCAGTTGTGTGATTTGAATTATATCTATATATATCTATATATATATATATATATATCCTTGAGCAGTTGTGTGATTTGGATTATATCTATATATATATCTATCTATATATCTATATCTATCTATCTATCTATATATCTCTATCTGTATCTATATCTATATCTATCTCTCTCTCTCTCTCTCTCTCTCTCTCTATGATCTGGAAAGGAATACGAGTGAGGTTATCAAATTTGCAGACGATACCAAATTATTCAGAGTAGTTAAATCACAAGCGGATTGTGATACATTAGAAGAGGACCTTGCAAGACTGGAAGATTGGGCATCCAAGTGGCAGGTGAAATTTAATGTGGACAAGTGCAAGTTGTTGCATATAGGGAAAAATAACCCTTGCTGTAGTCACACGATTAGGTTCCATATTAGGAGCTACCACCCAGGAAAAAGATCTGGGCATCATAGTGGATAATACTTTAAAATCGTCGGCTCGGTGTGCTGCAGCAGTCAAAAAAGCAAACAGAATGTTAGGAATTATTAGGAAGGGAATGGTTAATAAAATGGAAAATGTCATAATGCCTCTGTATCACTCCATGGTGAGACTGCGCCTTGAATACTGTGTACAATTCTGGTTGCCACATCTCAAAAAAGATATAGTTGCGATGGAGAAGGTACAGAGAAAGGCAACCAAAATGATAAAGGGGATGGAACAGCTCCCCTGTGAGGAAAGGTTGAAGGGGTTAGGGCTGTTCAGATGGTTGAGGGGGAATATGATAGAGGTCTTTAAGATCATGAGAGGTCTTGAACGAGTAGAAGTGAATTGGTTATTTACACTTTCAGATAATAGAAGGACTAGGGGGTATTCCATGAAGTTAGCAAGTAGCACATTTAAGACTAATTGGAGAAAATTCTTTCACCCAATGCACAATTAAGCTCTGGAATTTGTTGCCAGAGGATGTGGTTAGTGCAGTTAGTATAACTGGGTTAAAGATTTGGATAAGTTCTTGGAGAAGAAGTCCATTAACTGCTGTTAATCAAGTTTACTTAGGGAATTGCCACTGCTATTAATTATTTCAGTAGCATGGGATCTTCTTAGTGTTTGGGTAATTGCCAGGTTCTTATGGCCTGGTTTTGGCCTCTGTTGGAAACAGGATGCTGGGCTGGATGGACAGTTGGTCTGACCCAGCATGGCAGTTTCTTATGTTCTTAAAGCCTGCGAGGGAGTCTGTTGGACCGTTGGATGATGAAGGGGGTAAAGGGGCACTTAGAGAAGATAAGGCAATTACGGAAAGATTAAATGATTTCTTTGCTTCGGTGTTTACTGAAGAGGATGTTTGAGAAAGAACCTTCACCAGAATGTGTTTCATGGATGATGATTCAGATAACTGAACCAAATCATTGTGAACCTGGAAGGTGTGAAAAGCCTGAGTGACAAACTGAAGAGTAGTAAGTCTCCTGGACTGGATGGTATACACCCCACGGTTCTAAAAGAACTAAAAAATGAAATTTCAGACTTATTTCAATTAATTTATAACCTATCATATTAAATCACCCAATGTAACTGAAGATTGGAAATGGCCAATGTAACCCCTATATTTAAAAAGGGATCCAAGAAACTATCGTGGAAACTTTATAAAGAATAAAATCACAAAACATTTAGATAGACGTGGTTTGATGGGACACAGCCAACATGGATTTACCCAAGGGATGTTTTGCCTCACAAATCTCTTATATTGTTTTTGAAGGGGTGAATAAATATGTGGACAAAGGTGAACTGGTAGATGTGGTGTATTTGGATT
The DNA here is from genome assembly GCF_901001135.1 of Rhinatrema bivittatum. Taxonomy (NCBI): domain Eukaryota; kingdom Metazoa; phylum Chordata; class Amphibia; order Gymnophiona; family Rhinatrematidae; genus Rhinatrema; species Rhinatrema bivittatum. The sequence continues at coordinate 61,601,366 of NC_042615.1, read as the reverse complement.
TTCAGAATGCATTCGACAAAGTCACACATGAGAGGCTTCTAAGAAAACTAAAAGCCATGGGATAGGCGGCGATGTGGGTTGCAAGCTGGTTAAAAGACAGGAAACAGAGAGTAGGATTAAATGGTTAGTTTTCACAGTGGAAAAAGACAGGAAACAGAGAGTAGGATTAAATGGTTAGTTTTCACAGTGGAAAAAGACTAAAGACTAAAGAGGTTAGAACTTTTCAGCTTTGAGAAGAGACGACTGAGGGGGGATATGATAGAGGTGTTTAAAATCATGAGAGGTCTAGAACGGGTAGATGTGAATCGGTTATTTACTCTTTCGGATAGTAGAAAGACTAGGGGGCACTCCATGAAGTTAGCATGGGGCATATTTAAAACTAATCGGAGAAAGTTCTTTTTTACTCAACGCACAATTAAACTCTGGAATTTGTTGCCAGAGGATGTGGTTAGTGCAGTTAGTATAGCTGTGTTTAAAAAAGAATTGGATAAGTTCTTGGAGGAGAAGTCCATTACCTGCTATTAAGTTCACCTAGAGAATAGCCACTGCCATTAGCAATGGTAACATGGAATAGACTTAGTTTTTGGGTACTTGCCAGGTTCTTGTGGCCTGGATTGGCCACTGTTGGAAGCAGGATGCTGGGCTTGATGGACTCTTGGTCTGACCCAGTATGGCATTTTCTTATGTTCTTATGTTCTTAAAAAGATAAACAGTGGCGTGTACTACTTGGACAGGTGCTTTTTAATATATTTACAAATGATCTGGAAAGGGGTACGAGTGAGGTGATTAAATTTGCGGATGACTCAAAATTATGCAGAGTAGTTAAATCTCAAGTGGATTGTGATGAATTGCAGGAGGACCTCGTGAGACTGGAAGATTGGGCATCCAAATGGCAGATGTCCACGTTAAATTTCAAATGTAAAGTGATGCATATAGGGAAAACTAATCCTTGCTGTAGTTACACGATGTTAAGTTCTATCTTAGGAGCTTACCACCCAGGAGAAAAATCTAGGCATCATAGTGGGTAATACATTGAAATCTTTGGCTTAGTGTGCTGTGGTGATCAAAAAAGCGAACAATGTTAGGAATTATTAGGAACGGATTGGCAAATAAAACGGAGGATGTCATAATGCCTCTGTATCGCTCCATGGTGAGACCGTATCTCAAAAAGGATATAGCTGCACTGGAGAAAGTGCAGAGAAGGGCGACCAAAATAAAGGGCATAGAACGGCTGCCCTATGAGAGAAACCTTAAGAAGTTCAGTTTGGAGAAGAGATGACTGAGGGGGGGATATGATGGAAGTCTACAAAATCATGAAAGGATTTGAACAAGTTAATTTAATCGGATATTTACTCTCTGACAATAGAAGGACCATGAGGCACTCCATGAAGTTAGCAAGCAGCTCATTTAAAACAAATGAGAGAAAATTATTTTTCGCTCGGCGCATAGTTAATACACCTGGACTAGACCAACATTACTCAAATATTGATTTTATTGATGAAACTGTAACCGAACTTTATTGGCACCTGTTAGAATGTACGATAACCTACATTTACATTCCTTAGTCTATGTGCTTATTTGTAAACCGTTACGATGGTATATAATTTAGCGATGGTATAGAAAAGTTTTTAAAATAAATAAATAGTTAAGCTTTGGAATTCATTGCCAGAGGATGTGCTTGTAGCAGTTAGTGTAACTGGGCTTAAAAATGGTTTGGATAAGTTCCTAGAAGATAAATCCATAAACTGCTATTACGATAATTAATAAGCAATAGTAGCTTGTGATTTATCTAATGTTTGAGTACTTGCCAGATGCTTATGACTTGGATTGGCCACTGTTGGAAACAGGATACTGGGCTTAATGGACCCTTGGTCTGACCTAGTATGGCATATTTTTTCTTTAGGTTCTTTATGATCTGCTTAGGAAAAACTTCACCACATACATTTCTTAGAGCTAAGGACTGTTCAGTTTGCTTTATAGTCTTTCAGAGATTGGTTGGCCAGCAAAGTTGCCCTGATCTAGATGGACAATCAAATTGCGATGTTCTATATCAACATGCAGAGAGGCACAGGTTTGTACCTCCTATTTCAGGAAACTGTGTAGATGTGGGATTTGGACCATCTCTCAGCCATGTTCCTGATAGGTGTGGAGAATATCCTGGCGGATAAGTTAAGTTGGATCCTAGAACCCCATAATGGTCCTTGAAATAGGGATAACAAACCTTACATTCCATGAGCGGAGTACACCTGTGGTAGATCTGTTTCATCCCCTCAGAACAGGAAGATTCCACTCTTGCTCTGGGAAAAAAGGGTACAAGGCAAGCTAGCTTTGGATGCTATTGCCTTTGCTGGGGCAAGGGCCTACTGTACGTATAAAGAAGCAAACCGGAAAGCGGTCCAATATTGCAAATAGTGACCAACAGACGAAAGGACCGGTGACCACCAGGAAATCTGTATTCAGCCCAAACCATCATAAAAAGCCCGACTCTGGCCGAGTTTCACTCACATGAGCTGCTTCAGGAGCTAATACAGCAAAACATACACCATACATTTATACATAATTAAATCATATAAATAAAAACAAATAAATACAATTATAAACACTATAGTAACATACATAGATGATAAGGAATTAGACAATTGGAAAGGACATGGCAACATGTGAACACCAACACAATTACTATTAGAGGGATTACCTATATGCAAGGCGGTCTGTTCTTTGTATCCATATGCAATGAAATACAGCTTGTGATGACCTTCACCAAATAAAAAAAACAAATGATCAACATTATTCAAAATATCAGTATAATGTGACATCTTCTCTTGTTAAAGTGTGTGTATGTATCTCTGTATATCTACATATTATATACATCCATTGGTGCACTATGTTGGGAATTTAAATTAAAAAACTTTTCGTAGTGGAGATTATTACACTTAGTTCAGTCCAAAAAATATGATTAAAAGGATCTACCTATTTAGACCACAGTTGATGTCGGTGGTTGCCTGCATGCAGCAGTTCATACAGCTTCATAAGACACAGCATTCTTAAGTATATTTGAAACTGTACAAAAATAAAACCAACAGATCATATTTGCACAAGACCTTAGCAGGAGTAAAATTATGATCAGAATATAATATACATGGGGGGTCACTATGTGGGCTAGCTGGTTTTAAAACCATTTAATAAGTATGCATATGAATAAAGGGGAAATGTGAAAATACTAGATATGAGAAACTAAATTAAATTGAATGCGTCTGTCATATGAACCACAAAACCTCTCTAACCTAATGAGAGAATTTTATAACATTACATCAACCTAATACTTCCCGCGGTCTCTTACTTAAAAACCAAAACCTTTATTCCTAAAGCTGCCGTCATATTGAACCATCGTACTACCTGCTTAAAAATACCTTAAGCTTAAGTCACACTAACATGAGCTGGGGAATAAAGCTAATGCGAACACCGCAAGTGTGCTGTCGACCTGCTCACTGTGCCTAGCCCTATACATACTTTACTTTCGCGCTGAAAAAATATTCCTTAAGAAAGCTTTGAATTTTTACCATCTTAAAATTTAGAGGTTCAGCTGGGGATACTAAAATGCAAAAGAAATCCACAAAATTATGAACGGTCAACTTAAAATGATACAAAAATGCACTTGTAAATATAAAAACCGCGTCTATCAATTGAAGCTCGCAGAAAAACTACATCACTACTAAAAAGGATTAAAATGTGGATACAGCAGCCACTAAAATATAAAACTAGCAAGCGACCAGGTGAAATAAAAGCATCATGTAAAATATAACTACAGTGGGTAACTAAAAAAACAAGCGCACTCTAAACTGAAACGCAAATAATAATTAAAATGAACGGTGGCATTTAAATAGTAAAACAACCCACGGTCTCTGGTAATAACCACAGCTAAAAACCTTCACTATAGTTATATAAACATCGTACTATTTACCAAAAAATACCTTGGGTAAATCTGTCAAGGAATAAAGCCTGCATGAACGCCGCTTGTCGACTGGAAGTGTACTGTCGACCTGCGCTCTGTGCTAGGCCATTTCAATGCTTTCATTTCACGCCAAAAACAGCTCTTCGCTAAAATGTAATTCGAATTAAAACCAGCTAAGATGCAAAATCCCAAAAATTGAGGTGAAATGATTAAAAAAACAAAAAAAAAAACAACCACCATGCACCAAGGAATGGAATATGAAAGCAGTGACCTAAGTTATAAATACAAAATGTAAAAAGCAAAAAGTAGCAAGTCAATAATATATAAATATTAAAATACACATACACATATGTATTGCTTGAGGGGGATTCTAAGGAAAAATCATGTGATATTGTACACCATTCTAAAAAAGTGTCATTTATATTGTTAAAATTATAAAAAAAATAAAAATAAGAGAAATCTGTCAAGATTAAGACCATTGGATGACTGAAAATCAAATATACTTTTTTTTTTTTACCTAAGGTATTTTTTGGTAAATAGTACGATGTTTATATAACTATAGTGAAGGTTTTTAGCTGTGGTTATTACCAGAGACCGCGGGTTGTTTTACTATTTAAATGCCACCGTTCATTTTAATTATTATTTGCGTTTCAGTTTAGAGTGCGCTTGTTTTTTTAGTTACCCACTGTAGTTATATTTTACATGATGCTTTTATTTCACCTGGTCGCTTGCTAGTTTTATATTTTAGTGGCTGCTGTATCCACATTTTAATCCTTTTTAGTAGTGATGTAGTTTTTCTGCGAGCTTCAATTGATAGACGCGGTTTTTATATTTACAAGTGGATTTTTGTATCATTTTAAATTGATCGTTCATAATTTTGTGGTTTTCTTTTGCATTTTAGTATCCCCAGCTGAACCTCTAAATTTTAAGATGGTAAAAATTCAAAGCTTTCTTAAGGAATATTTTTTCAGCGTGAAAGTAAAGTATGTATAGGGCTAGGCACAGTGAGCAGGTCGACAGCACACTTGCGGTGTTCGCGTTAGTTTTATTCCCCAGCTCATGTTAGTGTGACTTAAGCTTAAGGTATTTTAAGCAGGTAGTACGATGGTTCAATATGACGGCAGCTTTAGGAATAAAGGTTTTGGTTTTCAGTAAGAGATTGCGGGAAGTATTAGATTGATATAATGTTATAAAATTCTCTCATTCGAGCATTAGGTTAGAGAGGTTTTGTGGTTCATATGACAGACGCATTCAATTTAATTTAGTTTCTCATATCTAGTATTTTCACATTTCCCCTTTATTCATGTGCATACTTGTTCAATGGTTTTAAACCAGCTAGCCCACATAGTGACCCCCCCCCCCCCCCGTGTATATTATATTCTGATCATATTTTTACTCCTGCTAAGGTCTTGTGCAAATATGATCTGTTGGTTTTATTTTTGTACAGTTTCAAATATACTAAGAAAGCTGTGTCTAATGAAGCTGTATGAACTGCTGCATGCAGGCAACCACCGGCATAAACTGTGGTCTAAATAGGTAGATCCTTTTATTTATTTATTTATTTATTTATTTATTTATTTATTTATGGGTTTTTTTATATACCGGGGCACGTAAGTAACATCACCTCGGTTTACATTCAAACATTAATTCAGCAAAGAGCTTTACAATATAACATTATAACTGTAAGAATACAATTTTTAATCATATTTTTCAGACTGAACTAAGTGCAATAAGCTCCACTACGAAAAGTTTTTTAATTTAAATTCCCAACATAGTGTACCAATGGATGTATATAATATGTGGATATGCAGAGATACATACACATATACTTTAACAAGAGAGGATGTCACATTATACTGATATTTTGAATAATGTTGATCATTTGTTTTTTTTATTTGATGAAGGTCATCACAAGCTGTATTTCATTGCATATGGATACAAAGAATAGACAGCCTTGCATATAGGTAATCCCTGTAATTGTGTTGGTCTTCACATGTTGCCATGTCCTTTCCAGTTGTCTAATTCCTTATCTATGTGTGTTACTATAGTGTTTATAATTGTATTTATTTGTTTTTATTTATATGATTTAATTATGTATGTATGGTGTATGTTTTTTAAATGTGATATCTGTTTTGCTGTATTAGCCTTTGAAGCAGCTCATGTGAGCGAAACTCTGCCTGAGTTGGGCTTTTTATGATGGTTTGTGCAGAATAAAGATTTCCTGGTGGTCACCGGTCCTTTCGTCTGTTGGTCTCTACTGTATGTAGATCCTCTTATTCCTGCTGTTCACAAGGCTGTTGAAACTAAGAGAAGACCCTTGGATAATGGTTCTTATAGCCCCTTTTTGGCCAAGACAGATTTGGAACACCCACCCCTCAGGGATATGTCCATCACAGAACTGATCAGGTTGATCTCATCACTCAGGATCAGGCAGGTTGCACTATCCCAATATCAGGTTCCTAGCTGTCACTGCCTGCCTGTCACTGCCTGAGAAGGTGACCCTGCTGCCTTTAGATCTGTCAGAGGATGTCTCTCATAATTCTTTTAACTTTGTGAAAGGATTCCGCGAGGAAGTTATATAGACTGAAATGGAGGCCCTAGATCCTTTCTCCTGCTTCCCACAAAAACTGCTTGATTACTTTCTACATTTGCCCAAGTCTGGTCTTAAGGCCAGTTCAATAGGAGTTCATCTTAGTGCAGGTCATGCCAATCACCAGTATGTAGAAGGTAGACCTAGCTCTGTACAGCCTTGTTTTGTCCAATTTATACAGGGTGTGCTTCATTTGAAATCCCTGATCGGACCTACTACTATGTCTTTGGATCACATTTTGTTTCCTTCAAAACTTTTATCCTGTTTGACTCAATGCTCTCTCTAATATATAGCGCCACCCCTCCACCAATTTGATCCATCCTCTCATTTCGATATAACTTGCACCGTTGTATCACAATGTCTCATTGGTTATCCTCCTTCCACCAGGTCTTTGAGATGCCAATTATATCTGCCTTTTAATCCAGTGCTAAACACTCTAACTCGCTTTTTAGACTTTCTAGCATTTGTATACGGACATTTCAAAGAATGTTTTTTGTTTTAACAAACTGCTCATCAGTTAACGGATAATTTGGAATCTTTACTTAGTCCCTGGTCCATTTTGGCATTTATTGCAACCTCTCTACTGGGATGCCGCTGTCGGTAAGATGGCCTAATCATAGAGGTTGGAGATTTCCAGTAATTCTCGCATAGATTTGTCCAAGAGTATAACACTCCTGCTTTTAACCTATAACAGCCATGTCTAAGAAAGCAAGCTTTCAGAAACTTTAAATGCTCATTTCACATTGGAATTTGAATAATGTCAGATTGAAAGATTGAGAACTTTGATTATTTTAAATAGCACTCAAAAACAAATTGTAATGTTGTTGCCAGTGTCATTCCCTGCTGTAACAACATCCTCAAGCGACATACGTTTTATGTTTAAAAGCATTCTTCCGAAGATATTATCACAGAAAATCTCTTTAGCTTGACAGGAGTGTTTAAACACAGGAACACATCCTACTGTTATCTTTAAAGGGGAGGGCATAAGTAGTGCCTTTATTTTAGAAACAATTTTGATGTTTCAACATTTCTTTTCTTTTAGAGAGCGAACGACTTGATGCTAAAATGAAAAGACTAGAATCAAAATATGCTCCACTCCATCTTGTTCCTTTGATTGAAAGACTGGGAACCCCCCAGGTAAAAAAAAAAAAAAAAAAGTTTATAACATATATGAGTAGGTTATGTCAAGGGTCCAGATAGCAGTAGAGAGAAACCAAATGTCACTTAAATGTATTGCTTTTCAAGTCTCCTGCTTTTAAGTTCCACTTTTTTATACAGAAAAGTAAATAGCATATACTAGGTAAATGGTTGAGTATGCGCAAGTTTGAAATGTGAGCAGTAATGCCATCATCAAGTCTTCAACACTTATTGCTGTGCATTCGTATATCTTATGTTCTTCGCAGTTCAGATAAAATTTCTACAAAGCATTTATGAGGATGATTAGATGATTGCCAGTTAATATGAAGAATATTTTAAATATTTTTACATAGAGCAACTTCTCCATGTAAAAGGTTTAAATGAAATGGAGTGTTGTGGCATGCTGGGTGAGGGAAAAATGCAGCTGAAGTCAGATGGGAATAGTAGTGCTACATTTAAGGGCCTACTTTCTAAAATGCGTTAATGCATTTTAAATGTCTGCTTGGCCTCTTAACATGGTAAACAGCATTAATTCATGTGCTTGCATTATCATTAATGCAAAACAGATCCCCACAATGCAAAAAATATTTTAATGAGCTGTATTATATGCAAATGCAGGAAGCTTCCTTCCCCTTTCTCATCCCTTCCTTCCCCTTTCTCATCCCTTCTCCCTTTTCCCCTCCTCTCACGTCAGATTCTTGGTATGAGCAAAACAACCCCTTCTTGAGGCCCTAATCCAGGGAGACAGGCACTGTGACTAGGTAACTGGATTATAATAATGAGGATTTCTTCACTCTTTGCTTCTAAAGCCTGCATCCTTTGGGGATGATGTCCATGTCCTTTCCCCTATTGCTCCAACAAGCTCCAGGAACCCATCACCCTTACCTGGCTTCCTTGGCAACCCCTCAGAACCCATGGCACACCTTCACTGTGGCCTGCCCTCAACAGCAGCCAAAAACTCCTTATGGCTGTGCTCATCCCCTCTCCCTGTCTTTGGCCCAAGTGGCTCCATCTGTACAAGCAGCACCAACGCAAGCAATGCATAATGCAGCCTTGGATCAGCATGCTCCCACCCGTGCCACTCTTACGTGCTGTCACTTGCACATCTGGTTTCAAGTATCTGAGCTAGTGGTAGCAGCAGAATGTTCGCCTGCCACTGCAGGCTAGATCAAACTCCTTCTGTTATCGCTGCTGTGGACCAGATCAAGCTTTTATTGCCCTTACTGCCAACAGCCGCATTTGGCCCTTGGAACCCTGCCTCGGGGCGTAAGATAAAGAAAAGCAGGAATAGAATAACCCCAACTTGCCAGCTTTCTTGGCCCAGATTTACAGGAGTTTCCAGCATTTTTAGCACCAGAGAAATCATCTAGGGTGAAATTTTCAAACTCTGTTTTTCTGCAAAGTCCATAAGTGCTTTTCATTCAAGAAGATTGCAGGAAATTTTAAAGGGAAAATATGTGCATGCATTCCCTCCAAAATTTGTATGGGATTACTAACCATAACCAATAAGCTTTGATGCTTTTGATGCAACCGCAACATCGTTCTCCACTTTGATGGGAGGGGAGAGAGGAATTGGATTCAGTCAACAACCAACACGGGCCCTGACTGTTAAATCTAGGGAACTGATACTCAGATACAAGGGAAAAAGCACAGGACTGCTTCTATGGCCAAGTCCATAAGTAAAGCATTGCAAGCAGCACTGCCTGGATTTTCAAGAAGGCTCATCACCCAGTAAAAATGCTGCTAGCAGTATATTTTTTTTATGGGTTATAAGGCTTGGGGATAACTGCACAGAGTAGCAGTTGCTACCCTTAAGAAAAACATGGGGGTGACTTGTATGGTGCAGCAGATACTACCACAAGAAGCTTGCTGGGCAGACTGGATGGATTATTTGCTCCTTTTCTTTCATTATTACTGTGTTACTATGTTGCATGCTTGCAGGCTGATTGTAGGATGGCAGTTTTCAGGCAGTTGACTTACATGATAAATTGCTATGTACCCACACAGCTGGCTTTGAAAATTGCTATCCTAATGTATTGGGATGTCCTGTACATTCAGCTTGTATCCATTGTAGTTTAGACTAGTATTCAACTGGTATGTTGCCAATTACCAGCAGGTGTGTGGTGATCCTCTGCTGGCAAGATACCATGTTTCCTGGACTCCCACAGACCTGTCTGCTCTATATTCTCGCTGCTCTGCTCCCAGCAAGATGCAGAGAACTCATCCTTTGCTCGGCTTGAAAATGCTGATAGCCCGGTGGAATAGCAGCAGAGTTAGTGGAAGTGGCAGCAGTAGCAGCATGGCCTCTCCTTTTTCCTGCCCCTGTGGCCTGGAAGAGGAAATGGTGTGGGAGCCTATGCATGGGCAGAAAGAAGGACCTGCCGCATGAGCTCCAAGTAGCAGGAAGAGCAACGTGGCTCAGAGCAAGAAGAGGAGAAGCCAGTGGTCAGAATTAGGAGGCAGAGCATTGTTAGCCGCCCCTACCCCCATGGCTAATGGGATGACACTTCCTTCTTGACGCAGCAAGGGGGGGCTGCTGCTGCCGCATATACTTTGGGAGGGGGGTTAAAAGAGAGAGCCTGTGTGTACTTGTGTGAGAGAGAGCGTGTGTGTGTTGGTGTGTGTGCGAGCGCTCTGGAGACCGTATCTCCGAAGGGACAGACAGGATGGAGGCGGTCCAGAGAAGGGCGACCAAAAAGGTGGATGTCTTGAGCGAATGACTTATGAAGAGAGATTGAAGAACCTAAACATGTATACCCTGGAGAAAAGGAGGAGCAGAGGTGATATGATACAGACTTTCAGATACTTGAAGGGTTTTAATGATCCAAAGTCAACGACAAACCTTTTCCATCAGAAAAAAATCAGCAGAACCCAGGGGTCATGATTTAAAACTCCAGGGAGGAAGACTCAGAACCAATGTCAGGAAGTATTTCTTCATGGAGAGGGTGGTAGTCGCCTGGAACACCCTTCCGAAAGAAGTGGTGAACACCAAAACTGTGAAGGATTTCAAAGGGGCATGGGATAAACATTCTGGAGGATGTGAATGAGGAAAAGAGCATGGGGATGGCTTGCAGGAATGATGGCTACTATCTGGAGATTAATATCCTTATTCAATAAACACACACGTGGTTAATGCAATTCCAACATTGCTGTATGCTTCAACAGCAAGAGGAAATGTGGGGAAAAAAGATGTCAAAAGCGAGAAGGATGCTTGGATACCTAAGGTTGAGAGGAATAGCCTGCGTGTAAAGGCTTGAGTAATCTAAGGAAATATTTCTATACAGAAAGGGTGGTGGATGCATTGAACAGCCTCCCTGTGAAGGTGATAGAGACATACAGTGTCAGAATTCAAGAAAGCATGGGATAAGCAAAGAAGATCTCAAAGAGAGAGGAAGGGATTATAAAGCTAAATGGGAAATGTGGATGGGCTGGCTCGATGGGCCATATAATCTATATCTGCTGCCATGTTCTATGTTTCTGTTTTTCTACTGATTTTTCTCTTTGTTTGTTATTATAAACTGATGAAATAAAAACTGAAAACTTAAGTCCTTAGCTATTTGATATAGTGTCATATTTCTCGTGTATTTATAGATTGTGTATTATGTCTCCCACTTATTTATTTTGTACATTATTTTTTGAAACATAATCTTTTATTGAAGCAATATGAAGCCAATTGCCAGTAACAGAACAGTACAAAAACACACTGATACAAAAGAAGAAACAATCAGATTTCATGTTGCTTCCTTATTTTCCAATTTACACCCGCCCTAGAAACCCAAACACAAGCATACCCCATTCAACCATTACACTACCAGAATAGCATCCATATGTTTTGTACATTTTATGGATTTTTGTAACCTTATTTAAATGGTTTTCTCCCTATTTGTTACATTTATTTTTTCACTATTTAAAAACCGAGGGTTTTTTTTTCCTGTTTGTTCAATGGTGTTATGTAGCTGCAACCACTTTGTTCTACTGACAGGTATGCCATTTCTTTTATTTATTTAGTATACGGTGGACCTTGGGTCTTGAGAACAAAGAATTGCTCGCATCGGGGGAAAGCAAAGGTGTTACCAGGGCTCTTGGAAGTCTGTATTTTTGTATTTCTCTTTCTCATTCATAGCAAATTGCAATAGCAAGAGAAGGGGACTTGTTGACCAAGGAACGTCTGTGCTGTGGGTTATCTATGTTTGAAGTAATCTTGACCAGGATTCAAACTTTTCTGGAAGATCCAATATGGCGAGGACCCCTCCCCAGCAACGGCGTGATGCATGTGGATGAATGTGTGGAGTTTCACCGGCTGTGGAGTGCGATGCAGTTTGTGTACTGTATTCCTGTGGGAGCACATGAATTTACTGTGGAGTAAGTAATACAGAATGCAGGTTATTAACCTGTTGTATTAAGTTTACTAATGGTATGCAGCATAACGTTGGGGTGGGGGGAGAAGAAGAGACACTCTTTATATTGAAGCATTGGCTTAATATATTTTAAATGTCTCAGCTTGCGTTTTCTACTGATGAATTACAAAATTTGAAATGAAAAACAGAAAATAATTAGTGTAAAACCTTCAAGCATAATCACAAATATAATCTGCACAAAATCTTGTCAGGTCAAAGAAAAAAAAGATGTTAACGGATCCTCATTGAAAGTAATATTGTTTTTCTCTGTGTACAATTAGGACTAAATTCAGTCACACAAGTGGGAGATGTCATCAGACTGCTCTCTCAGAGGTCAGAAGGACCTGGAAGTCTTTCTGGGCATGCGCAGATATTCCTGTACAGCCACCACTCGATTCACATCAGTTGTTTTTCTTCTGCCAAAGTGAAAGTACATATTTGCTCTGTCATTCTCTGCATTATTTGGATTTTTCAGTTTATTTTTTCCTGTCTTTTATTTCCTTTTTTCTGTGCTCTCTCCTCATTTGTGAGTCGCTTTAAAAAAAAAAAAAAAATTAGAATTAAATAACTTCTTTCTTCAAGCTATGCACAAAATGTCCAGCCTCTACTACCATGAGCTCTGTCTCCACTGCCTTGGGCCTCTTGCATGACAAGGATAGTTGCACAGCATGCGGAAGATAGCGAGCTTAAGCTGAAATATCAATTATCCTCTCAGAAGTAAACGAAAGGAGAAATTCTGAGAGAGACACTAGTACCAAGAAAGAAAAGATCTGAGTCTCCTAACCACCAAAACCATGCTTCCTCCTGGCTCACATGCCAATCACAAAAGGAAGAGGAAATGATCCACATTGGCACAGATAAGTTCCAAAAATCACAGCACTGAAAGTTCCTTGGAGCATGGAAAATCAGTACTCTCCACCTTTTGGTGCTTATCTTGGCCTCTGTGCTTATCTTGTATATATTTTAAGATTGTTTCTGAAATTACTTCTTCCTCTAATTTGAAGGAAGACAGGATAGGACATTTTCTGGAGAGACATTTTCTGGCTCTGGAGAGGGGACAGAGGGCAACACTGCTGAATCGTCAAAAGAATGGGAGAATAAGAATCATAAGAAGGATGAGACTCATTAATAAGTAGGAATGGAAGCTCCCTGTCTATTTTTTGAGGGGATGGGGTTGTGAGATTTTTCCCACTTATTCTGTGGATCTTTCTAAAATAAAGAAATGAGACAGATTCTCGTTTGTCAGAGAATTTCTCCAGAACAGCTTCCATAAACTGCAACCATAACTTCTGCATGAATGGATGGTACTCAAATGCTGGAGGTTGAATTGTTACTGAAGAGGTGTCGACTCAGGAACTAAAATCAATGGAATATATTTTCCAGCAGATGGCTTCAGGAAAGTTTCAGTTCTGAAGTACTTAATATTAGAACATAAGAAATTGCCATGCTGGGTCAGACCAAGGGTCCATCAAGCCCAGCATCCTGTTTCCAACAGAGGCCAAGCACCTAAGCAAGTCATGGCTGCCTTGGTGCATAAAGCACTTCGAGATCTTCAGTCTGAAATGTGGCAGACACCTCTTCCTATCCTTCCAGTTGCCAGAAAAATTAATCTAAAATATAAGGTGCAGCTCTGGTCAGGGCATAAAGAAAGTCTAATTATCTCGTGACTCTATAGTGGTAGATCCTTTGTTAATAAAATGTGAAAAGATCTAAAACATATTCCAGTGCCCTACCTGGAAGAGAATTAAAATTATTGGATGCTACTGGGAAAAAAAAATTCAAATCAGCAATGTTACAAAGCAGAATTTAGGCCCATCAATTCCAAATGGTCCAGTATCTGTATAGTGTTCTGCCAAAGATAAGTGTTGACCTTTTGGGTCAACTTCTATTGGGGACCCAAAACAAATTTATTCCATCTTAATGAAGCAGACAATTGTGAAAAACAGCTTTCATACTTTTGATACAGCTTCAAGATCATCTGCCATAGTTATAGAGACCAGGCCTTTGAGAAGATATACATGACAGTTTAGCATATCCCATATTCAGAGGCCAACTTGTTCAGACACAAAGTTAAATAGTGGATGTCATGAAAGATCACTATTAATTTTTAACAGCAGTGACTACAGAACAGCAGTCTTCTCAAAGAAAATATCAAGCACAACCCATCAGAAGGCAGTACTATCTCCCCATAGGAGAAACCAGACTCACCCCTATCATAGGCAACGTCCCCAATAACAGCAAGAACTTCAACAAATGAGATCTCTTCCCAGGGACAGAGTCCAACTGAGATCAACTGAACAACCCTCACAAAATTCACCACCCAACTTTACTTTAGTTATCCCTTTGCTTCCCTGAAAGTTCTTCCAGTGAGAGGAAAGCTTCAATTTTTCGCCCCTAATGGACTCTCACCACCAGAGACCATTGGATCCTCAAGGTAATTCATGGGGAATATCACCTAAACTTTCAAGCTCTACCTCCCCTCCCCACATTCTTATATGGCTTTTCTGGACCAAATTCAAATTCTGAGGGAAGTGCTAGCCCTCCCTATTATCAGCAAATGCAATAGAACCAGTCCCAATCCTGGAAACAGGCAAAGTATTTTAGTCAAAAATTTTCATATCCCAAAAAAAGTCAGGCAGTCATCACCCTATTCTGGATTTAAGAAATCTTAAGAGATACTTTAGTAGAGAAAAGTTCAAGATGATCATCCTACCTTATCTGGAAGTCAATGGTTGACTGATGACCTTAGATCTGAAAGATGTGTTTTGCACACATTTCCATCCATATTGATCACAGGCAGTATCTGCGCTTCACTATAATAGAGGAACATTACCAATAGTACATACTCCCCTTCAGCCTAGTGGCAGCTCCAAGAGTATTCACGAAGTGTCTGACTATTGCAACGGCTCATGTCAGGAAAAGAAATGTTTTTTGAGCAGATCCTCAAAAGAAGCAAAGCTTAACTACCTCTTATACACTCCACAACCTACTGACTTGGGATTCATAATTAATTTTGAGAAATCCGATCTGGCTTCAACCCAACAATTGGACTTCATAGGAGCATATTTGGAAACTCAAAAGGGAAAGGCCTTTCTTCTGCTTCAAAAAAATGAACACACTAACCTGCAGAGTCTGTTTTTTGCCCATCCGGCCATTGGTATTGGCCAATAACCTTCATGAAGCTATTAAGCCACATGGCAGCACAATCTATTTCATACCCTGTCTATGCATGAGACAGACTCATTTGTACTTGAAACTCTGTTGGAACTAGCATTTGTAACCATTGCCTTATAGGAAGCATCTCTCCAAACATCTCATTCATTGGAGTGGTGGACTCGCCTGTCAGATCTTCTATGGTTAACTCTTTCATCCTCCATAGACTCAGCAAGTATTAATAATTAAAGATGCCTCCATCCAGGGATGGGGAATCCATCTTAACACAGTTTGCTCTCATGAGATTTGGACCATTCAAGAACAGATATGTCACAGTGCCATTCTGGGTCAGACAAAGGTCCATCAAGCCCAGCATTCTGTCTCCAAAAGTGGCCAGTCCAGGTCACAAGTACCCGTCAGATCCCCAATAGTTGATCTATTTCTTATATTTCACTACCAGGGATAAACACTGGTTTCCCACGTCTACCTAACTAATAACTGTTTATGGATTTATCCTTCAGGAACTTGTCCAATCCTCTTTTGAACCCCACTGTTAGTTGCCTTAACCACATCCTCTGGTGACAGATTCCATTGCTTGATTGTGCGCTGAGTGAAAAAATATTTCCTATGCTTTGTTTTAAATTTGCCAGTTGCTAGTTTCATGTGTCACTAGTCCTAGTGTTTGAAAAGGGGAAATAACCATTCCCTATTTTCCTGTTGCACCCCACTCATGATCTTATAAAATGCAATCATATCCCCTCTGTCATCTCTTTTCCAATCTAAAGAGCCCTAATCTGTTTCGCTTTTTTAAGTAAGGGAGCGTTTCCATCCCCTTTATAATTTTTGTTGTCTTTCGCTGTACTTTTTCCTGTCCACTGTGTCTTGTTTGAGCTAGGGTGACCAGAACTGCATACAATACTCAAGGTGCTGTTGCACCGTGTATCTATATAAAAGCATTGATATTCTCAGTTTTGTTCTCTCTTCCTTTCCAAATAATTTCTAACATTCTATTTGTGTTTTTGACTGCCGCTGTATACTGAGCCAAAGATTTCAAAGTATTATCCACAAGTAATCCGAGGTCCTTTTTCCCGTATGGTGACTTCTAACATGGAACCTACCATTGTGTACTTTTAGTTGGGATTATTTTTCCCTATATGCATTAATTTCACTTGTCCATATTAAATTGCATTTGCCATTTAGAAGCCCAGTCTCCTAGTCTCACATGGTCCTTCTGAGTTCTTCACAAACTGCTGCTGTTTTAATGACTCAAAACAATTGTGTCATCTGCAAATTTGGTCACCTCACTTGTCATTCCTTCCTCCAGATAATTTAAGAATATGCTAAATAGTACAGGTACCATTACAGATCCCTGGGGGACTCCACTAACAATCTTTCTCCATTCGGAAAACTGACCATTTACTCCTACCATCTGTTTCCTGTCTTTTATCCAGTTACCAGTCCACAATAGAACACTATCTCCAAACCCATGACCTTTCAATTTCCTGAGGAGTCTCTCATAAGGGACTTTGTCAAATGCCTTCTGCAAATCCAAATACATTATATTAACTGGCTCACCTTTGTCTGCATGATTGTTTATAGCCTAAAAAAGATCTAGTATACTGGCAAGGCAAGACTTCCCTTTGTAAAAAACCTATTGAGTCTCTCCCTCCCCCTCCCCCTCCCCCCCCCCCATTTAAACCCTGTCTATTTATGTGGGCAGTAATTTTGTTTTTAAGAATAGTGTCAATCATTTTGCCCAGCACCAAAGTCAGGCTCTCTGGTCTATTGTTTCCCGGATCACCCCTAGAACCCTTTTTAAAGACTGGCGTCTCACTGGTCACCCTACAGCCTTCTGGTGCTCTGGCTGTTTTAAATGATAGGTTGAAAATCACCAGAAACAGGTCTGTAATTTCATGTTTGAGTTCCTTCAGATGCCAGTGATTTGTTAATCTTTGATGTCTCAGTCTGAGTTATTACCTCCTCCAATTTTAAGATGATTCCATCTAGTCTGAGTCATCACCATCAAAAAATGTTTGTGATGTAGGTATGACCTCCAATATCCTCCCGCATAAAGACAGAGGCAAAGAATTTATTTAGTTTTTCAGCTATTTCCTTGTCCTCCATGACCACCCTTTTTTACCCCTTGGTCATGTAGTGACCCAACTGACTCCCTCACAGGCTTTTTACTTCAAATGTACTTGAAAAAGTTTTTATTAATTTTTTTTTTTACCTCTATGGCAAGCTTCTTTTCAAATTCTTAGTTTGCTTAATTACTTTTTATACCTAACTTACCACTTCTTATGCTCTTTCCTACTTTCCTCATTCAGGTTTGCTTTCCATTTTTTTGAATGATGTCCTTTTGGCTTCAATTGCCTCTTTCTCCTCACTTTTAAACCACAGTGGTAGTCTCAGGTTTTCCTTTGGCACAGAATACATTTTGTCTGGGCCTCAAGGATGATAATTTTAAACAGCGTCCACCCTTCTGGAGCTAAGGACCTTATTCAGAGTTCTTCTAGTGTTCAAGCCATAGTTAAAAGAAACAGTAGGGCGGCTGAGCAGAGGTGAGGACTTGCCTGGAAGCTGGAGTAATATCTGCCCCTGAAGTGGTACTTGTGCTTGCTTTCGGTGCCTGCCCGCGACCAGAGAAGGGACCAGAGCCCCGCCCCCCGACGCTCGTGACGTTAGCAGAAGGAACACCGGCGCCCATAAAATCGGCGCTGGAGAGAGACTCTGTTGCGGCTGAGCAGAGGTGAGGACTTGCCTGGAAGCTGGAGTAATATCTGCCCCTGAAGTGGTACTTGTGCTTGCTTTCGGTGCCTGCCCGCGACCAGAGAAGGGACCAGAGCCCCGCCCCCCGACGCTCGTGACGTTAGCGGAAGGAACACCGGCGCCCATAAAATCGGCGCTGGAGAGAGACTCTGTTGCGGCTGAGCAGAGGTGAGGACTTGCCTGGAAGCTGGAGTAATATCTGCCCCTGAAGTGGTACTTGTGCTTGCTTTCGGTGCCTGCCCGCGACCAGAGAAGGGACCAGAGCCCCGCCCCCCGACGCTCGTGACGTTAGCGGAAGGAACACCGGCGCCCATAAAATCGGCGCTGGAGAGAGACTCTGTTGCGGCTGAGCAGAGGTGAGGACTTGCCTGGAAGCTGGAGTAATATCTGCCCCTGAAGTGGTACTTGTGCTTGCTTTCGGTGCCTGCCCGCGACCAGAGAAGGGACCAGAGCCCCGCCCCCCGACGCTCGTGACGTTAGCGGAAGGAACACCGGCGCCCATAAAATCGGCGCTGGAGAGAGACTCTGCTGCGGCTGAGCAGAGGTGAGGACTTGCCTGGAAGCTGGAGTAATATCTGCCCCTGAAGTGGTACTTGTGCTTGCTTTCGGTGCCTGCCCGCGACCAGAGAAGGGACCAGAGCCCCGCCCCCGACGCTCGTGACGTTAGCGGAAGGAACACCGGCGCCCATAAAATCGGCGCTGGAGAGAAACTCTGTTGCGGCTGAGCAGAGGTGAGGACTTGCCTGGAAGCTGGAGTAATATCTGCCCCTGAAGTGGTACTTGTGCTTGCTTTCGGTGCCTGCCCGTGACCAGAGAAGGGACCAGAGCCCCGCCCCCCGACGCTCGTGACGTTAGCGGAAGGAACACCGGCGCCCATAAAATCGGCGCTGGAGCGGCGCACCACCAAAGCCGCGCGCCCTAAGGGGCGCGCCGGCTTGTTCCGGCTTAGTCCGGAGAAGGACGGGAGGACGGGGGCTCCTCCTCACGGATTATGCCAGCTTGCCATAGGGAGTGACGGACTTAAATTGTACTTTGTCAGGGCGAATCGTCGTGAGTTCCTGATTCCAGTTTCTACTATACGTTATCTGTATTATTAAAATGCCTCATAAAAGGAAAGGCAAAGTTCGAGTCTATCCACCAGACCCGAGCCTAGCTATCGGGCAACGATTGATTTCAGATTTCGCCCTGCAACCACAAGAAATAAGGGCTTCAGCCCCCGTTGGTGAACAGGCGGGAGGAGAGCTCTATTCACCTGGAGAACTTTCACTGAGCCCTCCCGAATGTAGAACACCACTGAGAACTTTGCCTCAAAAAACCGACCAAGGAGTTGTGCTGCTTGCTGAAAATACCATCAGCCAGAGCCTACTGGGTGGCCCAGACGTCAGTCAAATGAGTGGAGAGGAAGGAGTCTCTTCCAATCCCCAAAGACTGGAATTATCAGGAGGGGAAGGAAGGAGTAGATGTGTATCCCCCAAGACACCAACTGAAGCTGATGAAAGCTTCACTCATGGGGTAAGGAACCCTCCTCAGCAATTGAATAAACCTGCAGTGATAACCCTAGAGAACATCTGGGAACTTGTAGCAGGAATGTCCCTTAAACTAGATATTCAGACCCTAAAGCTGGACGAGATAGCGGCTAAGGTCAGGGTCCTCGAAACGGACACGAAAACTAAATTTACTGAACAAGGTAACTCTATTAAAAAGATAAATGAAGATATAGAAAGCCTGCAGAATGCAAACGCTGTAATAGTCTCAGAAAAAATATCATCCCTGAGAAGGCTTGAGTCCATTGAAAATTATATGAGACATTTAAATTTGCGTTTACTTAATTTTCCCGTTATTGCTGGGGAAATACCTCTTTTGTCTTTTAAGAAATATGCAATCGAGGCATTAAAAATTCCAAATGATATGATACCACCAATAAAAAAAACTTTTCTTTTTACCTAAAAGAACTAGTACACCCTTAATATTACCTCTACAGTCAGATTTCCAGAATCTGACAGACTATTTGGAAAATTCTAGTGTTGAAATAATGGATAGGGCGGTCCTGTTTGTTACTTTTTTTGACGAAATGGCGGTATCATTGATAATGAAGAGCTACTTTAAGAATATGAATGTTTCCTATTTAGGTGGTCAAATTCGAGTGTACCCTGACCTAGCAAAACCTACGCAGCAGCGTAGGAAAGAGTTCCTATTAATGAGAACCGAGGTCCTAGCATTAGGGGGTAGTTTTAAGTTAAGATACCCCTGTAAATGCATAATTCAACTGGCCAGGAATACTTATGTTTTCTTTGTACCTGATCAGCTGAGGGCCTTTATTTCTGGGAGGGGGCTTCCTGAAGCAACATAAGGGTATAGAATAGATTATAAATTGTGGTCAAAGTACTTTTCTTAAAATGCTTGCAGTATTATAAATATCTCCTCGTGGATTACCGTCTGCCTCTCCCTGTTTTTCCTATGTAATATGAGATTGAGATATCAATTATGTTTTTGTTAAATATAGACAAGTTTTCTTAGTCTAAATCTGTTTTGAATGAATATCTCTGTATTTCCATACAAATGTTTCGTTTGTAATATTTGTAAAATGATTATAAATAAATAATAAAAAAAAAAAAAGAAACAGTAGTTTTGATCTAGATGAATAATCAGGTACCAATGTACTTCATAAACAAATGAGGAACAGGATCCTTAAAGCTATGCAAGGAAACTGCAAAATAGGGAATTGAGTGATCCTAAGGAAGATACATCTAAGTGCCATTCATCTCCCAGGCAAGGACAATGTCTTTGCAGACTCTTTAAGTCAGTCTTCCATCTCACAGATGTCTATCCCAACACAAGGTTTCTTTTTTGACTCTGGGGAATGCAACAAGTAGACCTCTTTGCAGCTCTGTTCAACCACAAAGTCACCCTCTACTGCTCAAAAAGAATGGCACCCAACGTCTAGTGTCAGATACTTTTTCAATTCCATTCAACCTGATGTACAATTCTCCACTGATGCTTCTTATATCCAAACAATTTTGAAGTTAAAGGACAAAGGAGAGATGATTTTAATAGATCTCCTTTTGGACATGTCAAATATTCATTTATTAGCATGTATTACCCATCCCTCTAGGGAAGACTAGGGCAAGGTACATAAAAATATACATAATATTTTTTTAATATGGTTTCTGTGGCTTCAAAGACTAGGTCCTTTTAAACCAGGTTGTCTTCCAATATTCCCAGCTCTCAACACAATACAGTGGATCACTTCTTCACCCCAACCTTAATTCTCTAGCACTCATGGCATGGATATTGAAAGCAAAGTAGTGCAAACAATACCCTTATGCTAGGAAGGAAAGAAGTCATTTTAGCAGTGAGAAGAAGGCCTTGTATCAGATGTTCCTACAACTTTAAATGGAAAAGATTTTCCATCTGGTGTACTTTTCAGAAGGAAGATCTCTTCAATTGTTTGACTTTGGTACTACTAAGATCCTCTCATTCTTGCTAAACCAGGATTGAGGACTAACTCCATCAGAAAGCTGTTGTGATGTACCACCACTACTCTGACAGCCTTCCAGTCTCCCGCCATCTCATGGTGGCGAAATTCTTTAAAAGCCTCTACATCTTCATCCTCTGACAAAAGTCCTGCCTACTCAATAGTATCTCAGCGTAGTACTTTCCAATTTAATGAATCCTTAGTGGACCTAACATCCTTGTCTTGGAAAGTGTTCTTGATAGCAATAACCTCAGCATGCAGAGTGATCAAACTCCAGATCTTAGTAGTACATGCTCCCTACACACACATCTTTAGGCACAGAGTAGTGTTTAGATCTTATCAAAGTTTCTAACTAATGTAGTTTCTCAATTCCATTTAAATCAATCCATTGTACTATCGATGTTTGTTTTTTCTACTACCTCATTCCAACAGAGTAGAGCAAACTATCTATACCTTGGACTGCAAAAGTGTTCTGTTTTATGTCGAAAGGTCAAACCTTACTGAAAATCTCCAACTATTTTTCTTATGACCCAATTAAACAAGGCCTAACAAAGTGAAATAAAAAGGATTTGTTTCTTGATTGTATTTCCTACTGCTACTCTATTTCTGGAATCTGTGATAAAAAATTCACCTTCCCAATAGTTTATTAAACATCTTACATACTATGAATTAAAAATGATACATACATAATCAAAATGTATAAAACACATTGAAAGCTTATCAAATATGAGCAATTTGTACTTCAGTAGAACACCTTGGCTCAGCCTCAGTACAAGATATCTGGAATGTAACCACTTGGTCCTCTCTCCACACCTTTGCCAAGCATTACTATCTCAAAGAGGACTCTCACAAGGAAAAGAGTTTGTCAAGCAAGTCTTAAAAACTTATCCAACTGAGAACTTCATCTCTTCCTGTTCTTCCATAACTAGCAAAAGACAAATATTTTAATGCAACCCTCAGTTTGGGAATTCTCACTTGTGTGACTGAATTTAGTCCTGGAGAAAGCGAAGCTGACTACCTGTAAAAGGTATTCTCCATAGCCTGCAGGACGACTCAGCCATACAATCCCACCCACGAAGAATTCAAGCTTATCTTGTGAAATGATTGAGGAGACATGCATGGCAGCAGCTGCACGAGAATACCCACATGTGCTCAGAAGGACTTCTAGGACTCTCTGAACAAACATCTTCCATGTCCATGCCATTCAATGACAATCACCCATTTGTGTGGCTGATTTGTCCCGCTGTCTGCTGAGAACACCTGTTACAAGTAAGCAATTCACTTAATGTTAGCTATTAAATACCTTCAATTTGCTATACAGTGTATTTTCTAATTAATTCCGACTTCAACTAACAGGTCATGCATTTGCTTAAAATTAATTTTCAAAATTGTTTATCTTCAAAAAAAAATTGAGTTTCTATGAAAACTAGCAGGCATTATTTATCTGACAGCAAGCCCTCTTAAATTTGCAATTTAAGTGGCAATTTGAAAAGAACAATTATATTATTGCTTGTTATTATATTATCGGTTGCTTCTGTTTCTGCTACCTATCGGCCTTTTCTCCTTTGTCCCATCCCTAACACCTGTTTTATGTATTTTCCACCTTTTAATTCTGATATAAACCGGTTTGATGTAACACGAATGCCGGTATAGAAAAGTATTAAATAAGTCATGGAAAATGGTTATTTATTCCATTTTCTAAAAATGATAGGTACCTTGATAGTAAGCTTTGCTGTGATAATTATGCTTACCTTCTCTTTGAATATCTAAATTCAAATGTGTTCAATTTTCCGAACTGCCACATCTCTTCTCAACCCTGTCTTGTCCTTGCATCTGTTTTCCTTTGTCTTGCCTATTTTTCCCTTCAAACTTTCTCACTCACTTTTAATATTGTTCCCTCTATCTTTAAATCTACAGTCTTTTGCCTTTTCTTAAAATGCTTCCCTATTGCTGTTTCTTTTAAAAGTTCTCATTTGTGCTGCCTTCCATTAAACCACACATTTTTTTTAAATTTCACCTTTCTTTACAGCACCTCATCAATCAGATTTCAGGAGCATCTCTCAACAGAACATGCTGTGCCACATTTTCTTTATGACCTCCATTTTTATAAAGCCTTCCTGTCAATCTTCCATTTTCATCATCCTGATTTCTGTCCTATGATTTTGACACACACGATCACTCTCCACTGGTTTCTGCTGTGGTGATCTGGCTTGGCTTTTTGTCTTACGTTGTATTATCAAGGCTGATTCTTTTATTTTCTTTTTTATTGATTTTTGTTCTTGATTTTTCAAACTGTATATCTACTCTTCATGTGTTTTATTTCTTATTTTGGCCACTTCTGCCTTTCCTGCCAATGTTCCCATTTGCTCTTCCTTTTCTCACCCTTCCACCACCGCTTTTCTCTTCCCTTCCTGGATACAAACAAGCACATGATCTCCTTCATAATTCTTTTAAGATCTCAAGTCCTTTTCCTCCCTAGCTTCCATACCCGTTTCTGGCTTTATTTCCCTCTTTCGTCCTTTCTTTTTCTCTCTGTCTCTGATACTGCAGGACATTCAGTGTCATCTCTGTAATTAAGAACTGTTTGTCCTTTTATTTTGATTAATGATCTTTTCTTTTTTTCTCAGTTTGACCACTACACCAGCATTACTCGCTGATCTGTCAATCATACTGCCTTCCTGCTCCTTAGAAACATAGATAAGGATGGTAGGGCCCATCTGGTCTTCCCAATTTCCTTCCGCACTTGAGCTCTAGCTTTACCTTCCTTTCCTTGGAATTTATCCCATGCTTTCTTGAATTTTACTTTTATTGCACTGGGAGGCAGCAACCCCTTCCCACCTTACAACATGACTTCTTGTTGCTGCACACACATTCTAAGTTTTATTTTTCTCGTTGGCGCCTAGTTAAATGATATTTAATTTCTGAACTCTGCGTAGTTCACAAATGTTTTCAGGCTCTTCCTTCTCTCTTTGCCTTTCTGCTGCTGTTCGTTATACTTCTGTTCTTAAATATCGTGTATGAGAGCGGGATAGGTATAACACCATTTGTGGAAGAATGCATGGGCAACTAGCAAGACTAAAAATGCGCAAAGCCATGGGGCCAGATAGGAAGCGTCAAAGGATACTAAAGGTACTCTGGTTCTGGCGGGTCCACTGAAGGACCGGTTCAGTAAATAGATCTCTGCAGACTGGCATGGTTCTGCAGGACTGGAGGAAAACAAATGTGGTCCCTCCTTCATAAAAGTGGTGAAGAGGAACAGGACAGTTAGCTTTGCTTCAGTGGTGGGAAATTAATGGAAACTTTATTGAAGAAAAGAAAGGGAACTATTTACAACTCAGTGACTTGCAGGATCCAAGGCAACACGGTTTTACCACAGGGAGATTGTGTCAAATTAATTGATTTCAATTGGGTGGCTAGAGAATTAGATCAAGGATGTGTATTGGATGTGGTTTCCTTGGATTTCAGGAAAGTTTTTTTGATACTATTCCACATAGAAAGCTCATTAATAAATAGAGCAGCCTAAGGGTGAGTCCCAAGGTGGTGAACTGGGTTAGAAACTGGTTAAGCGATGGGCAACAGAGTATAGTGGTAAATGGAATTCACTTTGAGGCAAGAAAGCTGATTAGTTGAGTGCCTCAGGGATCAGTCCAATGGACAGTTCTGTTCAATATTTTTGTGAGCGATATTGCAGAGGAGTTAGAGGGAAAAGTTTGCCTTTTTTGCGGATGACAAAAAGCAGCAGAGTTGGACACCCCTGAGGAAGTAGACAGAATGAGAAATGATTGAAGAAAGCTTGAGGAGTGGCCAAATACTTGGTAGTATTAGATCTCACCTAATCAAGCATGAGCGGCCGCGGGTATATCAATAATTTGATACCAGATCATAATATAAAAAATATATTATATTGTGGATAATCATTTAGAGAGCAGTTCCCCGTAGTTTCTAAATAGTAAATATTCAATGCCAAAAATTTGCAGAGTCATGCATATGGTGTGCAGAAACGTGCAGGGGTGATGTGTGATAGATGAGAGCTTGTGTATACCAACCAAGAGAGAGACCTTGGAGTAATAGTGTCTAATGATCTCAAGGATCCAAAACAGTGTCATAAAGCAGTGTCCTGAGCCAGAACTGTGCTGGGATGCATAGGGTCAGGCATAGCCAGTAGAGAAAAGGAGATAATGCATGTTTACAGGCCATTGGTGAAGCCTTATCTAGAGTACTGTGTTCAGTTATGTAAGCCATACCTATCTAGAACTATGTCCTGGCTTGGGCAGGATGTAAAAAATTATAAATAAAATACCACAAAAAGAATACAGAGGCTAGAGCCTGGTCTAAAGAGCAGCAACCAAAAATAGCGTGGGGTCTGCACCAAAAGCCTTATGAGATGAGACTGAAAGACCTTAATAGACAGATATATCGTAGAAGAGAAGAGAGACAGGAGGAGTATGATAAATATTTAAGTACTTGAAATATATTAATGCACAAGAAGCAAACCTTTTTCAGTGGAACGGAAGTTGAAAAACCAGGGGTTCTCACTCCCATTCTTTTGCATTTATTGCTCCTCCTCTGTGACAAATTGTTTTCTAATTCAGGATGATCTGTTTCTTCAGTTATATAATCTCCTAAAGGCTCTTCTTTTCAAACTTACCCATCATGCTAATTAGTTTTTTTCAGTTATATTTAATTTCTGCATCCTTGTTTCCGGATGATTCTGTTTGTCTTCTGTGCGCCACAGCTGCTGTTATGGTTTTTGTTTAAGATTCCTCAATTAAGGGTATCATAAAATGCTGAAAATAAATATTTTGTCAGTAGTGCATCTGTAGCCACTATCAATTCAGTATTTTCTTGACTTTTTCTGTTAATGGAATCAGATCAAATCAAGATTATATGCAAATAGCTAAATTTCCCTGGTGGAAAAAGTGTTAGAACAAAAATTAGCTATCTGAATTGACAAGTTACTATGCCATGTTATTTAATAAATATCCTGCAGTTTTCCTTTTATTTGTTGTAAGTGGGAGCAATGATCAACAGTTACAATAAATTGCAGGAATTCACTAAGGGGTGAATTTTCAAAAGCCTTCCACGCTTAAAATCAGCATACACACATGTAAACATGTATGTGTGTGTGTATATACTATTCTCACAGGACAAGCAGGATGGTAGTCCTCACAAATGGGTGACATCGAGGATGGAGCCCTGTACGGAAAACTTTTCTGTCAAAGTTTCAACAAGCTTTGACTGACACTGGCACACTGGGTGCACTGAGCATGCCCAGCCTGCAATTATCCCTGTGAGCCACAGGTGTCTCCCTCAGTTTTCTTTTTTCCGCTCTGCAGTCAGCATAGCGGTTGGAGCTCTGTGAGGATTTTTTAACTAATTACCTCATGGAAACACTTAACTTTTCACTTCAAAAAACACTTTTCCCTGCACAGGTCTCCCTCCGCGTACGTTTTTACGACGCTCGGTGAGTACTAATTCTTATTTTTCGGTCGGTTCCTGTCACTATCTTAAGGCTGTTAACTGACTGAAGCCTTCCCTTCCCCCATTTTTCAGTTAGCTTTAAACAGCTTGCGAGTATCTCTGTGACACTCTGCTTGCTTATGCTAGTGGGGTAGGGATTTTTTCCTTAACTTAGGACCTCTGTAGCTTCAAGTCCTTCGTTCCCTGGTACCCTCACGCAGTCGATACCCTATCGCTACACCGGGACCCGCCTAAACCGCCCTGGGCTTTTATATGTCATCAGCGCCCCTCCCCCCACGGTGCCCTGATGCCTTTATCCATGTTTTTTGCTTTTCAGTGCTACCAGGCTTTTTCCTCCTACGCACTGTTTTTTTCCTTGGGCTTCCTCGGTGCCGTCCCTACCCGGATGCATGCCATTGACGCACACGCTGTTAGTCACTGCCATGCATACTCGGGTCGCCGCCACCGCTGCCCGAGACACTTTTTAACGATCCCAGGGTCACTTCATCGATGCCACCCCCCCTTTTGGGGATGCCATCGATGCCCCATCCTCCCCACCGATGTCCAGCCCTTTCCATCGGGGGACATCGGTGCCACATCGATTCGTCGGTGGGCATCGATGCCGGATGGTCCCCATCGGTGGACATCGGTGCCGGATGGTCCCCATCGATGGACATCGGTGCTGGATGGCTTGTCCGTCGATGGCATTGGTGCCGGATGGCCGTCCGTCGATGGCATCGGTGCCGGGTCCTTTTGCATCGATGGACACCGATGCCCAGGTGTTTCATCCATGGGCATCTATGTTAGAATGCATCCATCGAGGGCAGTCGATGCCAGGCTGCTCCCATCGGTGAAATTCGATGCCCAGGTGGGTCCCATCGGTGGATATCCATGCCGGCTCGATTCCGTGGATGGGCGTTGATGCCAATGCCAGCCTTATGGCTGGCATCGATGCCCATGCCGATTCCAGGACTGGCATTGATGCCGGGATGGAATTCATCGACTGGGAGATCCATGCCATCGATTCCATACGTGTCCATATCGATGCCACCGACACACGTGTCTGGGGCACCGATGCCATGTACACTTGGAAATCTGAGTCTGTCCAAATCGATACCGTCAACGTCTGTGGCCCTATAGTTGATGCCCGTGGCCATGCCACAAACGGCATAAATGCCCGCCTCCATGCATCGATGCCCTCGACACCTCCGTTTTCCTTCGGTGTCCTTGACGCCCTATTGATTCGACTTCGACTCAGTCGATGCCGGTATCTTTTTCAATAACGGCAATGTTTTTCGATTATTCGATTCCACATCGTTTCAAAGATACCTATGCCACTGCTGTCAGTGCCCGTCACTGTCATCATTCTCCTGGCCAGTCATCGACGATTTTTCATACCCATTTTGGTGATATCCTCGAAGCCCCTTAGGTTGCCTTCAATATCGTCAATACCGACATAGCACCGCCACATAATACCCTCGCCTCCTCACATTGCTCCACGCTTTGGGTTCTTTTTTAAGCCCCGTATTAGCTTAAGACACTCCATTGTGTCAGGAGCAGAGCAGGCGTGCTGACAGTTCGTCATCGATCGCCTTCCAGGACGACGAGGGCTTCCATCTCGGCGCTGGGGAAAGACCGGGCCGAGCACCGTGGCACCCATCATCGCCGACATCGTGATCGTCCGCCGCTGACGCCATCCAGCACATCGGTGCCATCCTTCTCCAGGCTGGACAACGCTCGGGCAGAGCGACATCACCACTGCCATCAGCACTGTTCCTACAGTTTTGGCAGTCCTTGGTGATCCAGAACTTCCGGATCCAGGTCCGACAGCTTCTGCATTGGCGTCACGACACATCGAGCCGCTGTGACGAGGGAAGGGAACATGAGTTCCGTTAGGGCTCCTCTGTTCCTGGCGTGCCCCACCGTCAAGTGGTGTGGGACTATGGCCATCTGTTACACTTAGCAGTCTAAACGCCACTCACGCCTGGCCTGTCTCCTCTGTACCTGTGCCACCATACCGGGTTTCAGAGCGAGATGGACGTTTACGTCCCCGGCCTTACCCTCGAGGACTCCGGAGACCGTCGGGGTCAACAATCTTCACCGGCTCGTCTTGCGGCGATCCACGTCGGATGGTAAGTACCCGCTTCGGCGGCATTCCCATAGAGTTGTGTTCTCCCATTCGGACCGTGGTTCGAAAAGTTCTGGGTCATGTGCCTTTTAGAACTGTATTAGTGTCACATATCACTATGTTAGCTATGTTAGCCACAATATCAGGAGAACCCCTCTATCTTCTTGGGATTGCAGCAGGGCTTCTTCTCTTGTCAGTAACAAGTCCCTGTGCCGACCAATGCTCTGACTCTTGGTTCCCTCCCAACCAAGGTCCAGCTGCATTGGCTGATCTGCTAAACATGAGATTCAGCAACCATTGCCCCATGTACAAGTCCACCTTGAGGCCTGGCCACAGGTCTCAGTGTCTCCTTGTACAGCATACAGAAATGCGGGTACCACTTACCGCTCACACACCTGCAGGAGCCTACATGATATCCTCCATTGGGACACCTCTTGGTCTCCCATCTGGTCAGATATCAGAGCGGCCACCCCACCTTGTACCAAAGTCCCGGTACACTCCCCCAGGCGCTACGAAGTGCAGAGGGGAGAAGGGAGGGGGGTTGGGGAGTTTTAATTGCACTATTCTTTCTTTTAACAGAAAATAGTTACTCTCCGCACATCCTGGACCTAAGAAAATCCAACTTTCTTTAGACGTCACAGGTACAATGGTATCTTTGGTTACCATCACTCCATACTGCAGTAAGTACATTATTTTAATGTTTCTATGTGCTTTATGGTGAGTCAACATTACAACCCCAAGCTCTGCCGCTGGCACCAGCTTCGGTAAGTGAACTGTCTCTTGCATCACTGTTGGTGAATGCTGTTTTCTCTGCGGAGTGTAACATCATTCACTTTCCTTGCATAGACTACTGCTAACCACTTTCAGTACATGCAAGGAGCTCTCACTTTTTTCAGGACTCACTATACATTTACTAACTGGGATTACTGTCACTGCCATAAATCCCTTCTGTAACACTTCTGGACACCACAGTCTTAAGACCCTCTTGTCCAGCATGCGCACAGACATTCTGATACATTGTTATATGTCCCTGCGCATATTTTCCATAACCTCAGCCTTTCAAATTTTCATGGTTGGGCTATGGGGTTTCTTCCCACTATGCTTTTTTCTCATAATTCAAAACTGCTATGGGTTATATTCAGTGACATTCTATACTCAATGGACCTAAGTGGTTTCATTGCTTTCGTCCCTGATTCTTATCCCAGTTCGAACTAGGACCTAGTCTCCTTACTCATGCTCGCAATTCCTTAGGGTTATAAAGTTTCTCCTGAAAGCTGTCAACCCATTATGCATCTATTGCACTCCAGCATAGTTTCTCATAAACGTCCTGGACGTTGCACCCATGAGTTATGCCCTTATGCCTTCCAATACTGCTTTTGCAACAATTCTTTGTGCATACAGACAGACAGCATAGGGACAATGTGCTTTCCAACTCATAAGCACGCACAACCTCTTAGCTGCTCTGCTAGACAGCTGCGCAGCTCTACCCTTGGCCCTTGTTCACTTCATGCGTCCTTGGGCCACATATCTAAGAGATTTAATGAACGCTCTATCTGACCTTCTCCACGTAGGTTCTATCCTCTCGAATGGTCTCAATTACATGTGTACAGGGCAAATCTTTTAACGCTGAGTTTAACTAAACTTTCCTCTGCGTCTGCATCATTCCATACGATGCACAGGTTCTGCTCCCTACACATGTTTCCTATGCGTTCCCTTAGATGCCTTTTCTTCCATCAAAGGCCTCTTCAATATATCTCTTCTGCTGCCTCTCGTAGCCAGCATTCTTCTAATGTTGAACTGGGATGGGGTTCAGTATTCTTTTCCCCACTCCCTGACTGAGATCAGTATGCTTCCCATACTTCTCAATCCATCATATCAGTAACCTTTTATTCCCTCACCAGTCAGTCCCAAATCATAGACTTACTGATGTTCTTAGGTTCTGGTAGCGTCACAAAACCTTCTAAACATAAATCTTGCCGTTTAATATGGCAGGCTTTACCTCCTGACGCTAAAAAAAAAAAAAAAAAAAAAAAAAAAAGAGGTATTACCCCTTTTACTTTTCCACCATTTTTTCTTACTCCCTCGGATTCTGTTCTCCAGACATCCTCCACATAGATACACCTTTCTCTTAGGAGGTGTATCGTTTTGGGAGTTGGGTTCCCGTTTTCGGTAATCCTCTCTGAGTCGGCTTACCATGGATTATCCACTGATCAAGCCGCCTCTATTTCTCTAATCACGGAATGAACATATATATTCTCCTTATAAGTCTCATACATTCTACGTTTGAGCCTTTCCATTCCTCTCTTCCACAGTTTGGCAAGGGAACTTCTTTCCCTCTTAATGTCATTCCTGCCAGCAGGGTCCGTGAGTTATGCACTCTTTCCATACTCACCTGACTCCGTTCCTCTGCCACTGAGTAGTTCTACGCATTCAACTTTCTATCCTTTTCAGGTAGATGTTGTATCTCCTTTCCTCAGGAAATACTCTATTAATTTTTCCTAACCTCTCTCTCTCGCCCTAGGGAGAGACTGGGTTTTCCACATTCCTGGACAGTAATGCTGCGCTTACATTCTATCTACATTGCACTGCATTCCATGTGAATTCCACTTGACTCTTTCCTTCATGCAAGGGTCAAGCTGCTACTTCCAGTGGCCACACAGACCTAATCCTTCTGATTAAGTGGTCTATATTTCCTTTCCTACCAACAAGCAGACATTTCACTACAACACTGTGGGTATCCACATACTGTTGTGTCCATCTTAGCCTTAACAGCTTCCCTTTGGTTACTGCTGCTTGTACTTTTTTATCAGGTTGCAGCCTGGAGTCCTCTCCATACCTTCGCAGCCTATTATTGCTTACATTTGACTAGCCGGCATGCTCCATGTTTGGCCAGTCCGCCTACTCTTACTTTTTTCAATTCACTACCCAACATCCTTCCACGAACCCATTATGGTGTTGCGGATGCCCTCCGTTCCCATTTCCACCTCAGTCGTTACGCCTTTGCGCATCTGCGGTGTATCTGGTGCATTCCCGGGCATCCTCAGCTCGGTACTCACCCATTTGTGAGGACTACCATCCTGCTTGTCCTGTGAGAAAGCAAATGTTGCTTACCTGATGTAACAGGTGTTCTCACAGGACAGCAGGATGTTAGTCCTCACGAAACCCGCCCGCCACCCCGCGGAGTTGGGTCTGTATACTTTTATTTTAGTTTCGCTTGCGCTTTTTAGCTATAAGACGAGACTGAGGGAGACACCTGTGGCTCACAGGGATAATTGCAGGCTGGGCATGCTCAGTGCACCCAGTGTGCCAGTGTCAGTCAAAGCTTGTTGAAACTTTGACAGAAAAGTTTTCCGTACAGGGCTCCATCCTCGATGTCACCCATTTGTGAGGACTAACATCCTGCTGTCCTGTGAGAACACCTGTTACATCAGGTAAGCAACATTTGCTTTTTAGAAACATCCAATTATGGGTGTACTTGCAGTGTTGCATCTAACTCTGGGTTGTTATATATATATATATGTTAAAATTATTACCACACACAAAATATATGCTCATAAATTAGCAAAATGAGTAAAGAAAGTATGAGTTTTTCTTTATTACAAATTACACACATTCTGAATCATACACATATAAGGTTCAGGACAGAAATGCACAGTATTTTATAAATGCAGCTCCCACCATGTAGTTTTATAAAATACTAGCATAAATTTCCATGGGTCCACTTAACATGTGCATTTGGTGACTTATGCAGAATTGAAAATCTATCTTGAAGTCTTTTAATTGCTGAGGTTAACGTTAACGCGTACTAAGTGTGAAACTAATAAGGAAGTAAATTGGCTAGAATAGATGGACCTTACGGTTCATTTTTTTATGTTAAAACATAGGATATGTAGTAATTAAAGAGTTTTTTCCTTATTTCAGACAATGCTTTGGAGATGGCCTGCACTGGGCTGGTTGCATGATTATTGTGCTTTTGGGACAGCAGCGTCGATTTGATGTCCTGGATTTCTGCTACCATTTACTTAAAGTCCAGAAACACGATGGAAAAGATGAAGTCATCAAGAATGTGGTATGTTCAATATTAATGCACAGTCATAATTTTTGTAAAATCTCTTTGGGTGTAATTTTGGCCAAAGACATCCTAAATCTGTGACCATGCCCCTGTTTCAATAGAGCTAACAGTGGAAGAACACAAGCAAAAAACACAGGTGGTGAAGACGAATTCAAAGGGGCATGGGATAAACACTATGGGTCACTAAAGGCTAGAGGATGGAAATAAAGAAAAGGGTACATGGGGGTAACCCACTCGGTGCAATGGTTGTTATCATTAGCAGAAGCATGGGGATTACTACCCTCAACCAATAAGCCTTCATACTTTTGATTGCAACATCACTCTCCGTTTTGATGGAGGGGGGGAGGGGGGGAAGGGGATTTGGATTCAGATGACAGTCAACACAGGCCCTAATTTTTACATTCAGGGGTACTGAAATGCAAACATAAGGGAAATAGCACAGGTCTGCTTCTATGGCCAAGTCCAAGAGCAAAGCAAGTGAAGCAGCATTGTTTGAATTTTCAAGAAGGCTCATCACCCAATAAAAGGTTGCTAGCAGTAACTTTTTATGGGATGGTTGCTTGGTCTTTGATCGCAAATATTACGACCCTTATCATAATGCTTGGGAGTAACTGCTTGGACTACCATTATGAGAAACTTGGGGGTAACCTGCATCTTGCTGGGCAGACTGGAATGGCCATTTGGTACTTTTCTGCTATGATTACTATGTTATATTTAGCAGAAGACTGAAGGCTTATCTATTTAATAATCAGAACTTGTAATCTTTAGTAAACAATATTTGGACAATTACAAAGTTTAAAATTTAAAATCCAGCTTTAACCCTATATGTTTCTGAGAAGCAGGGGAGATAACTCCTATTTAGGAAACTAGAATCATAAAAAATGCATACATTCTATGGTTAACTAAAAAGTGGTAGGTTTGAAATTGAGACACATGCAAAAATTTGCTAATATAGACAAACAAGCCTTAGAAGCTAGTGAAAGAGAACTGAACTATTAACTCCAACTGAAAACTATGTCCTCTCTACAGTTTTTTAAAAATAGACTCCACAGACTTGGAAAGAAACCTGGCAGGATTCTGGCTAGACTGATAAATAGCCAAAAAGCACTGAAGCATGCCTTAGCTATTGAAAATGAAAAGGTGTTTTGGAAAAATCTGTCAAAGAGATGGAGGGAATGTTCCATTCTTTGACGTTAATTTTTATGCCAAGATTCAGGATAGGGATGAAAGAGTATTTTTCAATATTATTAACTTCCCGGGATATTCTCGGAACAAGTGCAAATGTTAAATGCTCCTGTTAGATTGGAAGAGATGAGCAAGTTAATCAACAGTTCAAATTAATGAAGGGCCCTGGTCCAGATGGCCTAAGATCAGAATTGTTTAAGATTCTTGGTTACTTGGGTGTTGCGCTCTTGCAAAACATGTAATAATTCTTTTAGTAATGAAAGTCTCGTATTATATTCTAGTCTACCAATGATTACTATAATTCACAAAGCGAAAGACACACCCAATTACTGGAATTGTTACCCATAACTCTCAGAAGATTTCAAAATCCTTGCTAAAGTTTTGGCCAGTCTTCTAAAGTGTATTATCCATTCACTAATCACTGGAGACTTGGTGAGATTTGAAGAGAAAAGGTAAAGTGTCTATTGTCTGCTGCTTAATTGCAGTTCTACACTCAGTTTAAGCACAATGAAGTTGTTAAATCACAAGAGGATCTTGCAAAACTGGGAGACTGGACATGCAAATGACATTTAATGTGGACAAGTACAAAGGGGAAAGTAACCCAAATTAAAGCCTCATAATGCAAGATTCCAATTTAGGAATCACCATTAAGGATAAGGATCTAGGAGTCATCATTGATAATATGTTGAAATCTTCTGCTAAGTGTGCAGCAGCAGCTAAGAAAGCAAATAGAATGCTAGGGATTATTAGGAAATGATTGGAGAATAAAACAGAGACTATCATAATGCCTCTGTATTGCTCCATGGTGAGACCTCATCTTGAATATTGTATGCAGTTCTGGTCACCACATCTCAAAAAAGATATAGCAGAGTTAGAAAAGGTACAGAAAAGGGCAACCAAAATGATAAATGGGATGGAACGAGTCCCCTATAAGGAAAGGCTAAAGAGGTTAGGACTCTTCAGCTTGAAGAAGAACTGAGGGGAGATATAATAGAGGTTTATAAAATAATGAGTGGATTGGAACTAGTAAACATTAATCCGCTGTTTATGCTTTCAGAAAGTACAAAGACTAGGGGACACATAATGAAGTTATTAGGTAATACATTTAAAACTAGCAAGAGAAGATATTTTTTTACTCAATGCATAATTAAGCTCTGGAATTCATTGCCAGAGGATGTGGTGAAAGCTATTAGTATAGCTACATTTAAAAACGGTTTGGTCAGGTGCCTGGAGGAAAAGTCCATAAACCATTGTTTAGGTGGAGTTGCAGATATTCACTGCTTATTCTTGGAATAAGCAGCTTGGAATCTATCTACTCATTGGGATCCTGCCAGGTACTTGTGACCTGGATTGACCACTATTGGAAACAGGATACTGGGCTTGATGGACTCTTGGTCCTACCCAGTATGGTAAGTCTTATGTTCTTACATAAGAAAACACTTGTTGCTCAAACATTGCCACAGTGAAAGAATTTGACACTGTCTTGGAATTGTGTTCTGGCTGCTGGACCATTTTGGCTTTCATAGAGAGATGTTCAGTTGGATTAAACTCCTTTATGCCTTGCCAAAAGCTATGATTTTGTTTAATGGCAATTGTCAGAGGCTTTTGAATTCCATAGGGGCACAAGGCAAGGCTGTCTATTGCCCCCACTCTTATTAACATCCTGGGACCTTTGGCAATTAAAGTTCAGAAGATGAACATTTTCAAAAGTCTTAAATTAGGTACTGCTTATAAACAAAGGCAAGTCACTTCACCCTCCATTGCCTCAGGTACAAGCTTAGATTGTAAGTCCTCTATGGATAGGGAAATACCTACAGTACCTGAATGTAATCTGAAAAGTGGAATATAAATCAAATTAAAAAATAAGTAACAGGATAGTGTGTTGTGCACCGAGCAAGTGTTCCTCCTTTCCTTGGCGGTGGCCTTTTTGTGGGGAAGCATAGTGAAAGAACCGCACTAAGAACATAAGAACATGCCATACTGGGTCAGACCAAGGATCCATCAAGTCTAGCATCCTGTTTCCAACAGTGGCCAATCCAGGCTACAAGTAACTGGCAAAAACCCAGATGACTTCTCATGTTGTGAATTTGATCAGGGGATTCCATTTCCACGACCAATTTGACAAAGCTTACTTTTAAAGGGACCTTATTGTTTGGAGAAAACCGTGGGAAGATGGCTAAGATTTGGAGAGGTTTCGGTTTTGCAAGCAGCAAAAAACAGATGGTAAAAAGAGACCAACAGGATCTTCAGGATCCTTCTGTGCTTCTCAGAGTTTTTCGGGACCCACCCTCAGATTCAAGAGCTTGTTGGCTGCCTGTCTTAGTTTTATCAATGTTGGGTCCAAGTTACCTCAGATCAGTGAGTCTTGGAAATAATATGAAAGGGCTACACTCTAGAATCTTCCTATCTATTTCAGATGCTTTTATAGTTTCTCATAAAAGAAGGAAGTCAGAAAACAGTTTAGGCTCCTCTGCTTGAAAGCAGTGGTACCGGTCCCAGTCGGGTCAGGGGCAATGTTTAATTTACTTTGTGGTTCCCAAAAAAGGAGGGAAGTCTTCATCTTCTTCTGGTTTTCCAAGTGTCTCGTCTTCCAAATGGAAATATTGAAGTTGGTCATCTTGGCAGTGTGGTGAGGAGAATAGCTGATCTCCTTGGATCTTACAAAGGTCTATCTACATATTCTAATCAGATAGGGTGCTCAGAGATTTCCTTATTTTGCAGTGCTAACCCTCTTAGATCAGTTTCTCTAAAGCTTCTTACCATCAAGGTGGTTTTTCTGGTAGTGATTTGTTTGGCCTGAAGGATCTCAGAGTTGCAGACTTTTTTCCTTGTGGGGAGCCTTCCTGCTGATTCAAGGAATATGGTGAAGATTTGCATGGTACCTTACATCTCCTGAAGGTAGTCTTGGCCTTCATTTGAATTAGGCAGTCTGTTTTCTTTCCTTTAGCAATTGCAGTGATGAAAGGGAATACAGTACTCCTCATTGTTTGGATGTGAGAAGGGCTTGTCCGCTCTTTGAAAATCAAGAATGAGTTTAGGAAGTTGTATCCCCTCTTCATGTTCAGTGGAGATAGGAAGGTGGAACCAGACTGCTGGCGCTATCCTTTAAGGATCCAACAGAAGAAAATAGGATAAAGCATAAGCATTGGCAAGTTAAATGTAAGACATTAATAAGACAGGCTAAGAGAGAATTTGAAAAGAAGTTGGCCATAGAGGCAAAAACTCACAGTAAAACCTTTTTTAAATATATCCAAAGCAGAAAGCCTGAGAGGGAGTCAGTTGGACCGTCAGATGATCGAGGGGTTAAAGGGGCACTTAGAGAAGATAAGGCCATTGTGGAAAGATTAAACAATTTCTTTGCTTCTGTGTTTACTGAAGAGGATGTTGGGGAGATACCTGTTCTGGAGAAGGTTTTCATGGGTAATGATTCAAATGGACTGAATCAAATCACGGTGAACCTAGAAGATATGGTAGGCCTGATTGACAAACTGAAGAGTAGTAAATAACCTGGACCGGATGGTATACACCCCAGAGTTCTGAAGGAACTAAAAAATGAAATTTCATACTTATTAGTAAAAATTTGTAACCTATCATTAAAATCATCCATTGTACCTGAAGACTGGAGGGTGGCTAATGTAACCCCAATATTTAAAAAGGGCTCCAGGGGTGTTCCAGGAAACTACAGATCAGTTAGTCTGACTTCAGTGCCAGGAAAAATAGTGAAAAGCGATCTAAATATCAAAATCACAGAACATATAGAAAGACATGGTTTAATGGAACAAAGTCAGCATGGCTTTACCCAGGGCAAGTCTTGCCTCACAAATCTGCTTCATTTTTTTGAAGGGGTTAATAAACATGTGGATAATATTGTTATAATGTATGTTTAATGTTTTATTATGTATGTATGTCATAAACCGTGTCTGTCACTACATGGAAATAGCAGAATATGAGTTGCTAAATAAGTAACTGCAAATTACAACTTGGTCTCTGTTTCACTGCTAAACACAGGGGATAACATCTCCAACCTCCTAACCCTCACCCCTCCCCTTTGGCTTTACCCAAGGCAAGTCTTGCCTCACAAATCTGCTTCATGTTTTTGAAGGGGTTAATAAACATGTAGGTAAAGGTGAACCAGCATATAGTGGGGTAGATTTTAAAAGGGTCACGCGGGCGTACATGTGCGCGGCTACCCGGCGCGCACACATATGTATGCCCAATTTTTATAACATGCGCATGCATGTCATAAACTCGGTGGTCGGCGCACGCAAGGGGGTGCACAGTTGTGCACCTTGCATGCGCCGAGCCGTGCTGCCTTCCCCTGTTCCTTCCCCCCTAGCCTGCCCTTCCAAAAACCTCCCCCCCAGAAGGGGGCAGGCGCAAATTGTGCTCGTCAGCAGCCTGCTGGTACGCAATCCTCCGACACAGCGGCAAATGGCCGCTCTGTCTGAGTCCTCTGGTCCCGACCCCGGACTGCCCCACCCCTTTAGTAAAGCCCCCGGACTTACATGCGTCGCCGGGCCTTTTGAAAATAGGCCCGGTGCACGTAACCTTTTTAAAATCCGGCCCATAGTGTATTTGGATTTTCGGAAGGCATTTGACAAAGTTACTCGTGAGAGGCTTCTAAGAAAACTAAAAAGTCATGGGATAGGAGGCGATGTCCTTTCGTGGATTACAAACTGGCTAAAAGACAGGAAACAGAGAGTAGGATTAAATGGTCAATTTTCTCAGTGGAAGGGAGTGGGCAGTGGAGTGCCTCAGGGATCTGTACTGGGACCCATGCTTTTCAATATATTTATAAATGATCTGGAAAGGAATACAACCAGTGAAGTAATAAAATTTGTAGATGATACAAAATTATTCAGAGTAGTTAAATCAGAAGCAGATTGTAATAAATTGCAAGAAGACCTTGTGAGACTGGAAAATTGGCATCCAAATGGCAGATGAAATTTAATGTGGATAAGTGCAAGGTGATGCATGTAGGGAAAAATAATTCATGCTATAGTTACGTTAGGTTCCATATTAGGAGCTACCACTCAAGAAAAAGATCTAGGCGTCAGTGGATAACACATTGAAGTCGTTGGTTCTCAGTGTGCTGCGGCAGTCAAAAAAGCAAACAGAATGTTGGGAATTATTAGAAAGGGAATGGTGAATAAAATGGAAAATGTCATAATGCCTCTGTATCCCTTCATGGTGAGACCGCACCTTGAATACTGTGTACAATTCTGGTCGCCACATCTCAAAAAAGATATAGTTGCGATGGAGAAAGTACAGAGAAGGGCAACCAAAACGATAAAGGGAATGGAACAGCTCCCCTCTGAGGAAAGGCTAAAGAGGTTAGGACTGTTCAGCTTGGAGAAGAGACAGCTGAGGGGGGGATATGATAGAGGTGTTTAAAATCATGAGAGGTCTAGAATGGGTAAATGTGAATCGGTTATTTACTCTTTCAGATAATAGACCAGTGGGCACTCCATGAAGTTAGCATGTGGCACATTTAAAACTAATCGGAGAAAGTTCTTTTTTACTCAGCGCACAATTAAACTCTGGAATTTGTTGCCAGAGGATGTGGTTAGTGCAGTTAGTATAGCTGTGTTTAAAAAAGGATTGGATAAGTTCTTGGAGTCCATTACCTGCTATTAATTAAGTTGACTTAGAAAATAGCCACTGTCACCTTCCACTGTACAAGAAAAGAAATTGACTGACTTGATAATTTCCTTTGCTTTACTTCTGTTACATCAGTCAAGAACATATGGGTTTAGTCCCCTCATCCAGCAGTTGGACTCAATTATTTTATTTTTTGATGATATCTCTGTATGTATGTCATGCATGGAACCAGATATAGCCAGTATACTTCTGTCAAAGCCAAATTTAAATTATAGCAACTAGCAAACAAAAATGTAATATCGGAAATTTAAAATTTTGATGTAATCTAAAAAAAACCCCCACAAATGTAATAACTATGCTTTCTTTGAGATAAATTAGCAACTTTCATTATAAGAAGCACTTTAACTAAAAAATGTAGTCTTAAAAATCTTTGGAGGATTGAAAAATCTCCTCAAACCATTTCCCCTTTTATTAATTTTTTATTTTTTTCTTTACAATATATAACATTTAGTCAATCAGATCTCATTCTCATAAAGGTAGCCCAGTTTGCACATCCCAGGATGGGCTTTTTGACTGGTGTAGCAGGAAAGAAAAGTATTAGGTTAAGTCTTAATTTCTCCTCCTTTGTCCTTCTGCTCCACCAGTCAAGAACATGTGGGATATATCAAAGCATATCCACAGTAAAAGTGCAGATCATCTATATTCAGTCCCAATCAAGAAGATTCAAAGGGATTCAGAAGATCAAGTGCTTTTAATAGTTTAATCCGGCAAACTCCACTGATTTACACTACAGACATCTTAATACACGTCCCCCGACACGGTCCCGAGTTTCGCCTAGGGCTGCATCGGTTTCACAATGTGAGCTGTAAAAAACATAAAAGGATTAGGACAAAGCAAAGGACTTTATGCTGACATAACTTACAGCATATCAAGAGTATATAGGTCCAGCCTACCTGAGTGCAGAATTTCTTTACACTTGACGGGGAGTGCATACAACCTAAGCGCAGACAGGTATTTGAACCTAACAGAGTTGGCGCGAATTCAGGTGAACCGATCACGTGGTCCCGGGGGGCCAATCAGAGAGGCCCCCGTCCCTGAAGCGCAGCTAAGCAGTACGATCAACAGATGTCAGTGATAACCCCCAACGAATTAAGTAAATAGATACCATTCTAGTTCACGGTTTAAGCCTTTAGGAACCACTGTGTCTAATAGAAAAATCCACCTTTGTTCTCTCCGGCCGAGCTGTTCAGCATAATTTCCGCCCCGGCGGGAGCTGGGAACCACTTCAATTACACAAAAGAACAAGGCACCAATCAGCCAGGCTGCGTGACAGGAGAAAGGCAGGATCGGCTGGGCGTGCTGCAGAAAAGAGGCAACATCTCTGCTGAACGAGGAAGACAGTGGAGGCCTCCTAATGCCATGGAAGTCCAAGAAGAAAGCTGCTGCTGCCTACACCTAAGAAGGAGAGTAAAAAAATATATATGCATGTGAGCATGTGAGTGCATGTGTATATGAGAGTATATGGGGAAAAGAGAGCATGTTGGGGAAAAAAGAGTATGTGTTTGTGAGAGAGAGCATGTGAGGAAGCATCTCTGCTGAACGAGGAAGACAGTGGAGGCATCCTAATGCCATGGAAGTCCAAGAAGAAAGCTGCTGCTGCTGCTGCCTACAATTAGGATGGAGAGTAAAAAAATATATATGCATGTGAGCATGTGAGTGCATGTGTATATGAGAGTATATGGGGAAAGAGAGCATGTGGGGGAAAAAGAGTATGTGTTTGTGAGAGAGAGCATGTGAGGAAGAGCAAGTATGTGGGGTGAGAGCCTGTGGGGAGAGAGAACACATGTATGTGTGTGTGAGAGAGAGAGAGCATGTAGGGGGGAGAGAGAGCAAGTGTATGTGTATGTGAAAGCATATGGAGGAGAGAGTATATGTGTGTGTGAGAGAGCATGTGGGGGAGTGAGTGTGTGTATGAATATGTTTAAGTAAGGGAGTATGCCTGTTTTGGGGCGTCTGTATGTGAGAGAGAGGAGAAAGTCTTTGTATCGCAGCCACTGCCACCTCCCATTAATCCATGACAAGCTCAGACTGAAAATCAAAAGTTCCCAGCTATGGAGTGTGGTATACTTTTTATCCTTATTTTAATTATTGAGTAGTGTTTACTGTTTTGAAATATTTTATTGGTGTTTGGTAAAGCTTTCAACATTTGCATGAGACTTTAATTATTGGATATTATATACATCAGCTGTTTTGAAATTTTTATTATGATTTTACTATTATAATTAATGATTTATATATTTTGATTTTGTTTCATGAAGAATGGTGACATTTTTGTTTTTCCATTGCACTGTACAGAGTCTGGCGTGATGCGTTTTACAGTTCAATTTTTGTCTGCACATTTCTATTTATACTTTATGTGGCTTTATTCTGTATTTGGTGAGAGTTTGTGTTCTGCAAGCAAAGACTGAGATGAAGCATTCTTTTAGCATGTGGTTTCTCTGTAGGGATCTGTAGTAGCTTGGCCTGTTCTGTTTTCCTGATATGAGGTGTATTGATATTTTACATTTTGGTCTAATATTTCTGGTATTCTTTTTCATAGGTAGGGTTGTTATTCTTTGAGTGTTGGCAGATAGTACTGTGTGATATGGGAGGACCATGCCAAAACATATCACAATAGGTATGATGCCATATGAATTCCAAGATGCAAAGTTTTCTTGTTGGCTTCACCACAGTGCATTAAATTATCATAGTTACTGTTCATTGTAAACCGGGGTGATATGTATATTATACAGGAACCTCCGGTATATAAATCCTTAAATAAATAAATATATTAATTTTACCTCAGAATGTCATTTTTCAATTAAAATTGTTGCACTGGAGGTAGACCCTTGGCCCGAGGTGGGATTGACGCTACCCGCAGGGCAAGCCCTACGGGACCCTACCATCAGAAGGCGGAGCTGGCTGAGAGTCGGAGGCCGACTGGAGCTTTGCCAATACCAGCTCACGTTCCCCGCAAGTTGAGCCCTTGGATGCCGGGGCCGGCTGGTCTTAGGCGGGCCTCCATCAGACGACGCCCAGTAGAAGAGGTGGTAGTCAGCCAGGGACCAGCAGATGTAATAAGAAGGCAGAAGCAAGCCTGGACGAGGCAGGGATCCAGAGACCCGAGCACCAAAAGGAACCAGAGACGAAGACAGGTGGCGCCCGAGTAATAGTAGGCCGGAGCCTGAAAGGCGAAGTCCAGGAAGATACCAGATGATGTAGTAGAGAGCAGGCTGGCATCAGGGCAGACAGCAGATATGGAAGGGCAGTCAAACGAGCGAGGGTCAAAGCCAGAAGTCAGTCCAAACGTAGTCGAAAGCGTAGCAAGGGTCAAACCAGAAGTCAGTCCTGAGCGTGGTCCAGACGTAGAGAGGATCAAAGCCAGAGGTCAATCCTAAGCGTGGTCCAGACATAGCAAGGGTCAAAGCCA
The DNA here is from genome assembly GCF_901001135.1 of Rhinatrema bivittatum. Classification (NCBI taxonomy): domain Eukaryota; kingdom Metazoa; phylum Chordata; class Amphibia; order Gymnophiona; family Rhinatrematidae; genus Rhinatrema; species Rhinatrema bivittatum. Next base: position 61,557,978 of record NC_042615.1, on the reverse strand, counting down.
GAGGTCAGTCCAACAAGGCAAGGAAGGGACCAGGAACGTAGACAGGATCAAGCAACGAGCACACGACAAGCGTGGAGACCTGTTGCCAAGGCAGGAGCTAGTGGCGGGCCCTGCCTTAAATAGCAGGGCCCGATGATGTCATCATCTGGGGCCTAGAGGGCGGCATGGCACTGGACAGCGGCGTCTCCCCATGGCACATGTGGGGAGATCCGCGGTGTCGCTGGGGACAGCAGAAGAGGCTCGGGAGCATACGCGGCTGCCCACAGCCGCGAGGGAGGCAGACCAGGACCGGGAGCTAGGCGCCGAGGATAAGTGGGTCCAGACGGAGGCCTGCCGCAGACAGGACACGCAACAAAAATATGTTGCTAAAAATGCATAATTTAAAACAGTGTATGGGGAGGTGGGGGGAGGGGGCGCCAGGCTGTAAGGTTTGCCTAGGGTGCCTATTACCCTTGCACCGGCCCTGCTTGCCACACTACTAGTGTAGGTGCCATTCACACAGATAGTTGAAGAGAAAATGTCAAGCATAATTTCTTACGTGCAGCACCTCCTTGCACAAGGATAGATGATTTCCTGCTGAGTGGCAAGAATCTGATATCAACCGCTCTTCTGAAACAGACTTTACTTTACCTCTAATGGTAGAGGAGCTAACCTTAAATAGCATTATATGTCTGTAGCCAGTCTTGAGGAAGGTCTGTTCTGAAAGGAGTTAAATCTCCAGTTCTGCATAGAGTGGAACGGCTATGGTTGCCTTCTGTGTCCATCTCAGAACTGAATCCCAGTTGGCAGAATTTTCATACCTAAATTTCATCTTAGTGAAACAGTTGGATTACTGAGACCTCCTAACGCTCAGAATTATTTATTTTTTATACTTTCTCTGCTGATCTACACATGGAGACACTTTTTGAGGGAAATAACTATACTCCCTCAGTATGTCCTGTACTAGATTCCTATATCTGTGCTGCAGGATATGAAGATTGCTTACCATTTAAATATATATTTATCTTTTTCTTTAAAGGCTGAAAGGCTTTGTTTAGGATTCTCAAGCATCTGGTGGAAAAAAAAAACCCAGAGGCAGGGATGCTGGCAGTAATCACTATAGGATAGATTTTAAAACGTGCGCGCATGCATCCGCGTGTGTGCCGATTTTATAACATGTGCATGCCGGTGTGCACATGTTTTAATACCCGTGGGCCGTGCGCACATGCGTGCCGGATTTTATAATCCACACGCATGTAACGGCGCACGCAGGGGGGCCGAATTTTGTAAGAGTCCTCGCGGCGAAGCAATTGGGCCTTCCCAAGTTCCCTCTCAATCCGCTTCAATTAAGGAGCAGAGTGGAGGGAAATTCTCTGCCCCCCCTACCCTAACCTTCCTTCCCTTTCTCCTCTTCACCCTGTCCCGGCGCACCCCTTTGAAGAGGCCCGGCACTTGTGCATGTACTGGGTTTTACATGCATGGTTGGGCCTTGCGCGCTCCGCTCAAATTTTCAAAGAGGCCTGGCCATGTGCGTAAAGCCCGGTACACGCACAAGTGCCAGGCCTCTTCAAAGGGGTGGGCCAGGGGGCTAGGTCTGGGCAGGGCGAGGCAGGCCGGGACAGCAACATTGTACGCTGACCCGGGGAAGCGCGCGCCGCCAGCCAGCGTGCGTAAATAGCTTCTGCTCCCAAGGAGCAGTAAATTAAAAAAAAAAAAAAAAAATTTTAATTAGGGGTAGCTAGGTAGGGGTCAGGGTGGAGAAGGGAAAGGTAAGAAAGGTTAGGTAGGGATTAGGGAAGTTCCCTCCCAGTTCGATCTTTAATTGGAACGGACTGGGAGGGAACTCGGGGAGGCCCGATTGCGTCGCTGCGCATACTCTTACAAAATTCGGCTCCCTGCACGCGTGCAGATTATAAAATCCGGCACGCATGCACGCGGGGCCCACGGATTTTATAACATGCACACGCTGGCACGCGCATGTTATAAAATCTGTACATCCATGTGGGCGCAAGTGTTCAAATCTACCCCATAGTGATTATTACCAGCATCCCTGCCTCGGGAGTTTTTTTCCACACCAGATTTACGCACGCAGACCTTTGAAAAAATCTGCCCGTAAGCCATTTTTGTTACTTTGTCCCAGCACTTCGAGAGTTAACAATAGAGGGTCCTTGTTTTTAATTGTATGCGGCTGTGCAGAACCTGCAGCTGTTTTCAAGATGGCAGCAATCCAAACACAAAGGAAAAAAACATTAGGTTTTCTCTCTCTGGGTATATCTTTGTGAGTTAAAAATATACTTTTGCACTAGGTTCAGGCTAGTAAGACCCTGATTTATACTCTTGTTTTACCATTGCGTTTCCAAGCTGAACATTGTGCTGTCAGATGCTGCTGTCTTTTAATGGTCACAGACAGCACAGCAACGGCTGCACTCAGATATGTGACCTGGCATATGGTGATCCTTAGAAAATATCTCCTAGCCTTAGAAAACCACTTTAAATACAAACTGAATGTATCCCCTTTCCTTTTTCTTTTTTAATCATAGCTTGTCTTACATGAGCCAGCTGAAAGCTCTGGTTCTTTTTCTGCCTTTAAAAAGATTAAAGGGGATGGAACAGCTCCCCTATGAGGAAAGGCTAAAGATGTTAGGGCTGTTCATCTTGGAGAAGAGACGGCTGAGGGGGGATATGATAGAGGTCTTTAAGAGCATAAGAGGTCTAGAATGGGTAGATGTGAATCTGTTATTTACTCTTTCGGATAATAGAAGGACTAGGGGGCACTCCATGAAGTTAGCAAGTAGCACATTTAAGACTAATCGGAGAAAATTATTTTTCACTCAACCCGAAGTTAAGCTCTGGAATTTGTTGCCAGAGTTTGTGGTTAGTGCAGTTAGTGTAGCTGGGTTTAAAAAAGGTTTGGATAAGTTCTTGGAGAGAAGTCCATTAAACTGCCATTAATCAAGTTGTCTTAAAGAATAGCCACTGCTATTACTGGCATGGGATCTACTTAGTGTTAGGGTACTTGTAGTCTGGATTGGCCATTGTTGGAAACAGGATGCTAGGCTTGATGGACCCTTAGTCTGAACCAGTATGGCAATTTCTTATGTTCTTAAGTTCTTAAAATCAATTTGAATAAGAACAGTGTTACCTTCTCTCTTTGTCAACTGTTTTTTGTTGCTTACCCTATTACCACATTCAAGGGATGGGAGCCCTTGAGTTATTGCGTGTGCTTTGAATCCTAATGAGGTGGTAAGCTTTCAAATTTCAATGGCACGCTTCACTGCAAGGCTTAGCAATTGCAAGAACTAGGCCTCCACAAGCATTTCAGTTCAGAGAGTGGAGGCAGAGAACACTGCCTATATCTGGTTGCATGTATGACATCAAAAAAGAAAATAAACAACTCTGTCTCCAACCGCTGAATGAGGAATGTGCTTTAAAAAATCTGTCAATATTTTGGCAAATGCATAATATACATTTTTGGGTAAAACATTTGATTTTCTTTTACAGCCTTTGAAGAAAATGGTTGAGAGAATTCGCAAATTCCAGATTCTAAATGATGAAATACTTGCCATTTTAGACAAGTACCTGAAGTCTGGCGAAGGAGAGAATACACCTGTGGAGCACGTTCGCTGTTTCCAGCCTCCTATCCACCAGTCACTGGCCAGCAACTAGTATCCTCAGACTTTCTTCTGACCAGTTCTCTTTTGCATTGCTCTGCCATCTTTGCCTTTGGTGAACACTGTATACTTTTCTCTAGAATTTATACATGTGCTTTCTTTGAATGTCATAAACAGCATTCTTTTTGCTTTTTCAGAAATTATACTACAGTTGTCAAAAGATGGTAGATTTTATACAGTGCCTACTATTTTTCTAAAATTAACCTATACTGTATGTAGGGTTAACAGAGCTTAGCAGTGTAAAAATAAAAAGCAATGCAGTCTTATAAATCTCAGAATATTTTATGCAGCAGTGTAAGAATAGTTGGCTTCAAGTTTAGACAATTTGCCACTTTGCTGCACAGATCAGATATGATACTGGAGGATTCAATTTTTTTATATGTTTACACAGTTATTTGTTTTAACTGTGTATTTAACTGTTATCCGCCTAGAACTGTAGATTGTGCGGAGTACAATTTGTTTTAAATAAATAAATATAATGCTACCATTGCAGTGGTATATCTTCATTAAAAAGGCAATTTCAGATGACCCACATCACGGCAAATTCTGCAGATGCTTTGTGTTCACATTACCTTGTAACACATTTTCAAAGAGAAACTATGCAATTAGTTTCCCTCTAAAATTTCGTTCTGAGTACAAAAAGTACTCTTGAACTATGCACCTGATTTAAATGCTGGCAAAAATTTGCTGGAAACCTATGTAGATTTGACAATCAAATCTACATATTACCCAGACATACCCTCTCCCCACCCTTAGCAATGAACCGGCTCAATCTGGCTAAAAATACATGCTATGGAAGCCCATGCGTTAGTTTAACTTCAGAGGAGGCCAATTTACTCAGCTTAGATCACTTTGAATATTGCTCTCCAACTACTCAAAAGCTGACTACCTAGTAAATCTACGCAACCCATGGAGGTAAAAAATAATAATAATAAAGAAAAGCCTGATGGTCTGGGCATTATGGGGATGATTTTAAAAGGAGTGTGCATATTATAAAACCTCATGGCCGTGCGCACATGCACGCCAGATTTTAAAATCGCGTGGTGTGCACAGGGGGGGCTGAATTTTCTGTAAATAAGAATGGCTACGCAGTGGGGCCTCCCCCAGTTCCCTCCCAGTCCCTACCCCTCCCTGCCTAACCTTCCTTCCCTTTCTCCTCTCCACCCTGACCCTACCTATCTAAAACATTTTTTATTTTTCTACGTTCTGCTCTTCCACCCCGCCCCTTTTTCAGGGCCCAGCACTTGCGCACATAGCCGAGCCCATTTTAAAATGTGGACGGTGCGCGCTAGGCCCAGCCCCGCGTGTAATTCCTGCTTTTTATGCGCGTGGGCCTTGGAAAATTTGGGCTTATAGTTCTGAAGCTGGAGGGCCCCAGCAATGGAATTCATAAAGCGATAGATTCGCTAATGGAGCTATCACAGCAACCGAACGTTTGCAGAGGGAGTGAAAAGGGGAGTACCTGGGTGGCATGAGTGTGTGAAAGAGAAGGGAACTATAATGTGTATGTGAAAGAAGCTGTGCAGGATTTAGGGGCATGGGGGGGGGGGGATATGGGAGTGAGAGAAGGAAATTAAATTTGGGTTGGGAATGTGAGACTGGAGCAGAACCAGAGTAGGAATAGGTTTTTCCTTACCTCAAAATCCCTGAACTCTGTCCTCCGAATCTTGGACTCTTGTCTCCAACCCCTTTCTCTCCATCCCTTATCCTAGATACTCTTCTTCTCTCCACCTTCCTTATCTCCCCTCCATTCTCATTTTCTTCCCTCTCTTTTCCTTTCCTAATCACTGAGATCTCCTCCCTGTGCTGATAGTTGAGGTTCCTTTTCCTCACTAAAAAAAAAACCAAAAAAAACCCCAACAACTGAATTACACAGATTCACGAGCAAGGTTGGAAAACTTTATTTGTATATTATTAAATTAACATTTAATATGTAATAAAGTTAAAAATTTGAGTTTTAATATCTTTGCTAATTGCTTATTGGCCCCTATGAGTGGGAAAAATCGTAGTGTGGCCCCTCACATGAAAGAGTTGGACAACCCTGCACTAAGTATGACCTGCACAATGTCATGATGCCAAATAGTCCAGTGACACATCCCCTTTCTGTGCACAGAATGCCTCACAATATGTAACAAACCTAATATAGCTCCTCTTGGTATTCTGTGACATGAACTTTATAATAATTCACCAGGCATCACAGGGCAAAACTAACATACCAGTGTGGGGAAGGAATTTCCTGCAGTGTTGGTGGCTGGGGCTTAGACCCTGAGTCAGCAATCTCATTTCTAATACCTGGTACACGCAAGGCATGAATAGTGTCATAACTTACGCATTTCAAAACTAGCTCCCTGGGACAGTAACTTTCAAATTGGCACGCATGCGCACATCAGTACACATACTTCAGCCCACGTCCAGGTACGTGGCCATTTTATAACATACATGTGCACGTGTGTTCATGTTATAAAATAGTCTGGCTGCGCGCACATGTGTACCAAATTTTAAATGAGCGTGCGCAAATCCCGCTACTACCATGTGAATGGGGGAATTTTAAAAGGGTCAAGTGGCGATGCCATTCCCGGTTTTACCAGTTTGTCCAGTTGAGAGAGGTTCTCCAACCCCCTCGGTTTGATAGCCTTCACACACACACACACACACACACACACACAGTTCGCCCCGGCCCTTAAAACCCCGCAGCTCTGCCTGGTTTTCTTTAAATTTTAACTTACACATCCTCCATAGCAGAAGAGTAAAGTTACGTGGTAGAGAACCTTGGCGTGCACCAGGTTGGATCAGTATTTACGTGCCATCTTAGGTTCACGCCCCAAAACGCCCATGCCTTGCCCCGACCACACGCCGCCCCTTTTTTGAAAACTTCCAAGATGTGTGCACTTTGGGAAATATGCACGTATTTCAGCTTTTAAAATCTCTTCGCTTATCCCCTAATTAATGCATGTGTTGGGCTCTTAAAATTCACCTCTAAGCAAGCTGACCAAACCCTGCATTCATTCAAACGTATAATTTAATAGTTTCCACAATCACCATATTATCAGTCCTAAACACAATACCTTTGTTTAACATATTGTCCTTAATGGATAAGGCAACCATGATGCTGAATAACAAGAAATGTGACATCCTTGCTTTGATGCCATGTTAGCATAACATGGTCCTTGAAAGTAAATGATGAAACTTACCCCATTGCTGGCATCAGTGAAGAATTCAGCCTTGCTATTCTATACTGTGCAATTGGATCAAAATGCTCAGCCATTGAAAGAATGCAGGAATGTCTCCCTGATAGTCGTAATCCTTATTGCTTCAGTATTTACAAAATCACAAAGTACAAATTTTCAAATATACAACCTCAGTCTTTATTACCTCAATGTACAGAACATCATAAAGTCAAATACAATGTTTACACTATTACAATTTAACAACTATCTCATTCATTCACATATTTAAACAAAATTTACTTTAACATCTCATTGATGTGCATATTTAATGTCTTGATGAATTCTCAATGAAAATACATTCAACATCCAATAAATGTATCTCAGTATACCAAATTTTTATTAAATTCTTCATACAAAATCCGACACTTACATTTTGCCATCAGTATGGCTACATCAGGGAAGTGAAAGTTTAAAAAAAAAAAGTAATCAGTCACAGAGAAATTTAGCTACATTGGAATATTACATAAACTTCATATAATCTTATACAAACACAAATCTCTTGAATCTGTCTCAAGCGGGATTGTTATATGGACTTTGTACAATCTCAGCATTCACATCTGCAAAAACTATATAATTCATTAGAATAAAAATTACTTATGTTAAATTATTTATTTAATAGCTTTTATATACCAAAGTATAGCTTGCTGCCTTCACTCCAGTTTACAGGATAACAACTTATTACATTTAATAACAGTAGAACCATGTAACATATTAGAACTGATCATCCTAAAACAGATTGTTAAACAATAGTACTGAACGAGGTATTACAGTGGACAATCAGGTAGTGATTAACATGTCGTATAAAAACTTGTCAACTTCATCAATCGCTGGGAGAGTTTAAAATTTTTATTACTTGGGTACTTCATCAAACACTGGGAGAGTTTAAATTTCTCTTACTTGGGTAAAGTTGGAACTGAAGGGAAGAAACTTATCACGGAAAGCGGTGAGATGCAAAACAATTGATTAAATAGGAGTAACTAATTTAGGAGTCTGTGGATAAGCGTGTAGTGTCACGAGAAGAGTTCTCTCCAGAGGTTTAGTATGTGCAAAACGGAGAGTGTTTATGTGTATGAGTAGTTGTGAGCAAATTAACCAACGCCATCTTTGAATGTTTGATTGAATATCCATGTTTTGAGTTCCTTTTTGAAGGATTTGATGTTGCTGAGTGAGCTTAGGTAATCTGTTAAGGAGTTCGATAATTTCGGTCCCACAATGGAGAAGGCTCTGTTCCTAGTGTTGGAAAGCTTTGCTAAAGAAGAGATGGTATGACTAGATGCAGTTCACTGGTGGATCTTGTTGTGCGTTGTGATTTGTGTTTCTGGATCATGTTATTGAGGGCAGTGTTGTCTGCTTTGTATATTGCATTGTGTAAGATTGTTAAAGATTTGAATTCGATTCTTTTTTCGACTGGTAGCCAGTGAAGACTTCTCAGAACGGGGGTGATATGGTCTGATTTTTTTCTTACCGGTTAGTACTCTAGCTGCGGCATTCTGTAATAATTGTAGTGGTTTTAAGGCAGTTTTTGGGAGACCTATCAAGAGTGAGTTGCAGTAGTCGAGGCTGGTGAAGATAAGGGATTGTAGGACGGTTCTGAATTCTTGTTGGTGTAGAAGTGGTTTTAGATGTTTGAGTATATGAAGTTTATGAAAGCCTTCTTTTTTGTTTTCATAGCAATATTCTTTTTGTAGTTTAGTTCGTTGTCTATCCAGATGCCGAGGTCCTTTACATTGTTTTTTAGTTGGATGCTAATGCTGTCAATTTGTAAGGAAGGCATGAGGGTTATTTGTCCTGTGTTTTTTCTTTCTATGAGGATGCATTCTGTTTTGTTGATGTTGAAGCATAACTTTAGGTGGTTGAGCATGTTTCTAATTGAGACAAGGTGGTTGGAATGAGGAGTTGAATATCATCGATGTACATATAATATGTTACGCCTAGACTTGAGATGAGTTGGCAGAGTGGGAGTAGGTAGATATTAATGAGGGTGGCTGAGAGGGAGGACCCTTGAGGTACCCCGGTTTCAAGGGGACGGCATCGGAGGAGTTGTTGTTGAGGGTGACTTTGAAGTATCTGTCTTTTAGGAATGAAGAGAACCAGTCTAGGGTTTTGCCTGACAGACCTATGTCTGCAAGTCTTGAGATGAGGCTTTTGTGGTCTACTGTGTTGAATGCAGCAGATAGGTCGAGTAGGATGAGTAAGTGGCTTAGTTAGTTGTCGAGGCCTCTTAATATGTTGTTTGATAAGTTGAGTAGCAGGGTTTCTGTGCTTCGGTTTTTCCTGAAACCATGCTGGGTGGGATGTAGTATTTTGTTGTTTTCTAGGTGTTCATTAAGCTGTATCAGTGCTGCTTTCTGTGTCAGCTTGGCAAGTAGGGGAAGGTTTGAGATAGGACGGTAATTATTCAGGTCATCTGGATCTAGGTCCTTCTTCTTCAATATTGGTTTGATTGTTGCAGTTTTTAATTTGATTGGTAGCTCACCTTCGAGTGATTTGTTTATAATTGCTGCTATGGTTGGGACAATGATGGTGTGCCATTTCCTTTAGCTCTCGTGTTGGGATTATGTCTAGATCATGCCGAGCTGAGTTAATTTTTCTTAGCATTTTTCCGGTTTCAGTGTTTGATATTGGTTCGAAATTCAACCATGGTGTTATGGTTGTTGTGGATATTTTGTCTTCTGTGATCGATGATTTGTTGATGGTGCCAGTTATTTTGCTTATTTTGTTCTTAAAGAACATGGCCAGGTCTTGGCTTAAATTTCTTGTCTCTGTTATGGGGGTGTTATTATTTTCGTCTATGAGGTTTCTCACGATGTTGAACAAGAAATTGGAGTTATTTGTGGAGTTTATCTTCTGACTGTAGTAGTCACGTTTGGTGTTCAGAATCATTTTTTTATAGGCGGCGAGATGCGTTCGGTATCTTTGCAGGGTTACAGGGCATTTGGATTTTTGCCATTCCTTTTCCAATTTCCTAAGGTTGGATTTCATTGTTCTAAGTTGAGAGTTGAACCATGGGTTGTTTTTTTCTCTTTTTTTTTTTATCTGTTTCGATTTCTCGGGGTTTATGTTATTAGCAGTTAGTTCTGTAAGATGAAACCAGGATTGAATAGCATTATTTATATTGGAGAGGTCTAGATTTGCTAGTTGTTTTCCAAGCTCTTGTTGGAGAAGGTCGAGTTGGAAGGGAGGTCGGTATTTGAATGATAGTGGTTCATTTGTATTTGTCATGTTGTTGGTTTTTACTTGCGTCCTGCATTGTAAGAGGTAGTGATCAGACCAAGGGACTGGACTGGATGATATTGATGTGTCTGAGAAATAGTGATTAGTGAAGATCAGGTCCAGTGTGTGACCCGCTTTATGAGTGGGGTTGTTTACTTGGTTCAGGTTTAGGCTGGATAGCATGTCAAGCATGGTTTGGCAGTTTTGAGATCTGGGGTTGGCATCTGTGTGAAGACTGAAGTTGCCGAGTTTGATCGTAGGTTTTTTCATGCTGATGTTGGTTATTAGGAATTCTAGGAGTGGGGAAATATCGTTATCTAGAAGTTTGGGAGGGCATTAAATTAGGCATAATTGTAGGTTTTCTGAGTCGAATAGGGTGATTTCGTATTTCTTTGAGAGGTTGTGAGGGATCAGTTTCATTGAGAGATGCTTTTTTATGATCAGGAGTAGACCACCTCCTCTGCGAGTCTTGCGCGGGATTGAAAATATGTCGTAAGCATTGGTTAGATGGTTCGTTAGTACTTGATCTGTATTTTTAAACCATGTTTCGGTTATGGCGATGAAGTCGGGGTTCTTTTCTTGGATTATGTCAGATATTAGTATGAATTTTTTGGATAAGGATTGAGCATTTATCAGAAAGAAGGTGATATAAACTAGGCTTTTGATGTGTGTCATAAGGGGGATGTTGATTGGGTATCTGTTTCTCTTCTGATGAGTCACGTTGGGAGGTGAAGCCATGGCTGGGCTGTTTGGTGTTTTTGGAGAGTTTGAATTTCCTTCTGGTCTTGGTGTTGTGGTCTGTGTGTGGTTTAGGCTGGAAGGCTGAATGAGTGTTGGGGGGAGCTGGGTAGGGTCTGGAAGGGTGCTGTAAGGTATTGGGAGTGGTCAAGGTGAATGCTGGATGAGATCTGGATGCGTGGGGGTGCTTGTAGAATCTGGATGCGTATAGGATGAAAGCTGAAAGAGATCAGTAAGAGTGGTGTAGGCGATCGGATGATTGCAGGATGAAAGGATGAAATCCGGATGCGTGCTGAAGCTGGATGAGGCTTGTTGGAAGAAGGATGAGTGTTGGAAGAGATGAGGATGGGTGCTGGATGATGTCTGGATGATTGTTGGATGAAGTCAGGATGAGTGCTGGGGCTCATGAAGAGGCACACTATTCGTGAAAGGCCAGCAGGGTTAGGGTGGGTGTGGTTAGACTCACCACGTGGGTCCTGCAGCATTTTCTGGCATCGATTCACAATTTACTTAATTTGTCCCTGTTCCGGGTCCTTGCTGGCTCACCACTCGGGCTGTTGAGTGAGATAAGGGTGTCGTCCTGCTGAGTGAGGAGGATGAATGGTGAGGGAGTGTCCATCTGCTGGGTGAGAAAAGGTGAGTGATGGGTGGGTGTCCGTCTGTTGAAGAAGGAAGAGTGTCCGTATGTTGAGAGAGGATGATGAATGATTAGTGAGCGTCGTCGAGCCCTTTATAGGGCTCTGGGGCGCCTAGCTGACGTCGGCTCCGGGTGCCTGGCTGACATTCAGTTGGGTGGTCTTACTGTGCTGTTTTTCTTTTTTTTTATAATCGGTTCGATTGGGCGTTCAAGCGCGGGATGGCCACCTTCCCTGCCTCAGGTCCACCTCCCCTGACCCCGACCTGGTTGGCGGAGAGCAGGGAGCGGAAAGGGTGTGTTCCTTGTCGTCGAGCCCTTTAAAGGGCTCCGGGGCGCTTAGCTGATGTCTGCTCCGGGCGCCTGGCTGACATCGGGTTGGGTGGGCGGTCTTACCGCGCTGTTTTTCTTTTTTTTTTATAATCGGTTCGATCGGGCGTTCAGGCGCGGGATGGCCGCTTCCCCTGCCTCAGGTCCACCTCCCCTGACCCATATTACAATTACATATTACAATCCCATATTTCAAAAAATACAGGAACATTATTAATGTATAGATATTAGTCTTCTTATAGCAAATGCCTTTTTATCATTGTCTCCCAGACAATCAAAAAGAAGCCAAATAAGCTTGCAAGCACTCAAATCGAAATTCTCCTATAGTCACTTTCATCCAATCTTACCATGTGGAAAGATAAGTTTAGACAGATAGATCTTCGGAAAACTTTGTACAGCGAATAGACTCCAATGATTGACTATGAATCAATATATTGCATCGGATTTGAGTACAAAGATTGTACAAAGGCATGACACTATTACCATTTGTTCCCTCATTCCTGAGACTTTCTGGCACCAATGTGCTGATAAAGAGTGGGGATGGCTCCAAGGAACATCTGGTATCTCTGGGGACATCAAAGACTAAGACATTTTGTATTTTTTATCACCTGGGAAGATCAAATGCTAAAGACTAGTACCCATACCAATGAACTATTAATAAGTCAAACAATTGGTGTCTTTTACCAAACGGGAAATCAAAGGACTGGTACTGAAATACCTTCCTAGGTAAAGTACGGATATCCTAGCGTGTAGCAGATGGACTCAGGACCAGTGGGTATAGTATACTCCTGATAGCAGTTGGAGACGGATCAGATTTCAATCTGACGTCAGCCCTAGTACAAATACCCCTGCAGAAAGTGCAGCTCTTCAGTATTTTCCGTCTCCATAGCAGTTAGGGACACTATGCACGCTTACACAACGTTAGAGTAATTTCACCAAAGAAAACCAAAAGAATAAGAAGAAATCTTACCTCTACAGACGAGCCCCGTTCTCCTGCGGTGACACCCCTTGGGTCCCTCCCCCAGTTGAGAATTCTCGAGGTGATTTCCGCGATCCCTCGGAGGTTGGTCTTGGTCCGGCAGCCGACCCTCGGCGCAGACTTAGCCCCCGGCAACAGGTGAGGCTGAGAGGCAGCGGGTGCAACCTCGAGCACTGCGGTGAAGGTATTTTCCCTCTTCCCCCACAGCCGGAGAATGCCCGGAACGAGACCGGGAAATGCCGAGACAAGGTAAGGTAGAAAACGTCTTTAAAGTCTCCGGTCTCTGAAGTTCGAAGAGTCGCACAGGTCGCCAGCTGGCGCCAGTGCCACCGGGTTGATCAGCCCTAGCAGGGCTAGGCCCCGGTCAGATTCGGGGGTCCTCCCACATGGCAACCCTCTGAGGTGGTCGCCATACTGGCCGCGTGGTCACCGTCGCCATCTTGACCTGTTCGCCGCCCTGTCCGCAGTCCCAACCCGTGTGCACAGAGGCGAGCCGTGCGCACAAATCTTTTTATCAGTCTCCCAGACAATCAAAAAGAAGCCAAATAAGCTTGCAAGCACTCAAATCGAAATTCTCCTTTAGTCACTTTCATCCAATCTCACCATGTGCGCACATCGGCACGCACATAAATGCCGTGCGCATAGCGACACGCACAACCACATGCCTACCATGCCGGGCGCATAAGTTTGGCCCATGCACACAGTGGCGCGCTCATCTTATTGAGCTCGCACTCAACTTACACGCACAACTCAACGCACCAGAGCGCATAACTAGGCCGCCTGGTCCCTGTATTTTTTTTACGCGCAGAAGCCATGGCACCACCGGAGAAGAAGTCAAGGCTCAGGGCCTTTGCCCAGCATGCCACATCAGAGCTGCGCAGCATGAGGAGGCCACGGCCCTGTGTATACAGTACGAGGAGGCCCTGGAGGATTCAGCCCATGGCCCTCCCCAGCTGGTGCCGGGATCCAGCTTCTCGAACAGTGCGCCGGACCTCGCGTCCCCCAGCAGTAGCCTCCCTCAAACGGGACTCCGCAGGGGCAACAGTGTCTCTTAATTTAGACCCAGCATCTATCTCCTGGGTGGAATTCTTCAAAGGCCTGCATACCTTCGTCCACATGCAGCCGGGGCCTCCGATAACACAGCCACAGCCTCTGGCAGAGGACCTCAACATACCGGGACCCTCTATGCCCAGAGAAGTGCAGCCACTGCCCAGAAGCCCCACCTTCGGGGACATGGACAACTCAGATGACGATTCAGAACCCCTGGAGGTAAGGGGAACTTCCTCCCCCCCCCCATCCCCTGAGACCGAACCCCACCGAACCATGAGGCGTTTCTTCATCAAGGACGAGCTTCCAGACCTAGTCACACACAGCTTGAAAGAGCTCGCTATCCCGGGCACAAGTGCCTTGGGGGAACCTAAGACAAACCCCCTCCTAGAGGGACTCAGTCAGACCTCCCATCATTTCCCACTGTTACAAGCCATCCAGCAGCTAATTGACCTGGATTGGGAAGCCCCGGAGACCACATTCAAAGGGGGACATGCCCTGGCAGCCAGGTACCCTCTGGACCCCGCTGCCAAAGATCTCCTGGCATGTCCGGAAGTGGATGCCATGGTCTGTGCGGTCTCGAAGCACACTACTATTCCAGTCAAGGGAGGAGCAGCACTCAAGGATGCCCAAGACAGATGTCTGGAATCCATCCTCAGTCTTTTGACGTCTCCGCTATGTCTCTACAGATCGCGGCCTGCTGTGCTGTAGTGACACGCGCCTGCTTATCACAGACCTGGAACAACACTCCTGGGGAAGCCCTGGAACCAGCAGTATCATTCCTCATGAATGCTGCTTCTGATCTGGTGTGCACCGTGGCTAGAGGCATGTCATCTGCCGTGGCAGCCAGAAGACAACTCTAGCTCCGAAGCTGGTCGGCCAACACATCGTCCAAAACGAGACTCACAAGGATGCCCTTCAAGGGAACCCTCCTGTTCGGAAGTGAACTAGAGAAGCTAGCCAACAAATGGGGTGAATCCCCACTGCCGCGGCTACCGGAGGACAGGAATAAGAGAAACCAGCGACCCTTCCCCCGATCGTCTAGGGGCAGAGAATCACAGCGCTTCAACCCATACAGAAGCACATATCAAGCAGCTCGCCCCGCAGGCAGAAGCCAGTCCTTTCGGAACAAGCACAACAAAAGGGGAGCCGGCTCGGGACCAGGTCCCAGCCACACCCCACAATGAAAATCAGCCGACCTGTCCAAGGGAAGAAGCCATAGGGGGCAGACTTGCCCTATTCTACCAAAGATGGGTCGAGATAACTTCGGACAAGTGGGTCCTAGCCATCATTCGAGAGGGATATTATCTGGATTTCCACCACATCCTTCCGGACAAGTTTGTGGAATCCCCTGCCACAACCCCTCCAAGAGGATGGCAGTGGAAGCTACACTGACCAGATTACTCGTCTTAGAGGCTATAACACTGGTGCCGGCACAACAAATAAATACTGGACACTATCCCAAGAAAGAAGGGATGTTCCGGCCCATCCTGGACCTCAAGTCTGTCAACCACCACCTGAAGATTCCTCGCTTCCGCATGGAAACCCTACGCTCGGTCACAAGGGCGATACAACCAGAGAATTCCTTACATCCCTGGCTCTGTCGGAAGCCTACCTGCACTTTTCGGTCCATCAAGAGCATCAGCGTTTTCTACGCTTCACGATCCTGGACCATCACTACCAGTTCTGGACACTACCATTCGGGCTAGCCACAGCACGTTCACCAAAATCATGGTGGTAGTGGCAGCAACACCGAGGAAGTAAGGAATCATCGTACACCCTTATCTGGACGATTAGCTGATCAGGGCAAAATCACCATTCGTCTCCAGCTCCCAGACAGAGTTCAGACCCAACTGCAATGGTGGCTACAAGAAGACCATCTGAGCCAGGGAGTGAGGCTGTCCTCACAGACTTGGATCCTGCCACCATGGACGCCAGCCTACGGGGATGGGGAGCACACTGCCAGGAGCTAACCGCCCAGGGGCAATGGAACAAAGAAGAGTCGGGATGGAACATCAATTGTCTAGAAGCACGGGCAGTCAGACTAGCCTGCCTACGGTTCGGTCACAGACTCCGAGACAAATCAGAGTCATGTCGGACAACGCCACAACAGTGGCCTACATCAACAGTCAGGGAGGAACCAGAAGCCAACAGGTGTCCCTGGAAATAGACCCCCTAATGACATGGGCAGAAGCGAACCTTTGAGAGATATCTGCCGTCCACATCGCGGGGAAAGACAACATCTGTGCAGATTACCTCAGCAGAGAAAATCTAGACTCAGGAGAATGGAGGCTTTCAACCACAACATTCCAGTTGATAGGCCGTTGGGGAGCACCAACCATGGACCTTTTGGCAAACCGATCCAATGCCCAAGTGCCCAGCTTCTCAGCCGCAGACGGGACCCTCAGTCCCAGGGAATCGATGCCCTGGTACAGAACTGGCCACAGGAAACACTATTATACGCCTTCCCACCGTGGCCCCTATTGGGCGCAATCATCCACAAGATAGAACATCACAAGGGACCAGTACTTCTGGCCGCCACACAGGGATCTGCTCCAACAAGGGCCCGATCCTCCACAAGGATCCAGCTTGATTCTCTCTTACAGCCTGGCCATTGAGAGGACTCGCCTGAGGAAGAGCGGATATTCGAGGGCAGTAATTGACATCCTGCTTCGAGCACGCAAGTTCTCCACATCCCTAACATACATAAGGATTTGGAGAGTATTCGAAGCCTAGTGTGAGGACCGTGACATCATCCCACGCTTAGTCAAAATTCCTGCGATTTTGGAATTCCTACAGAACGGTCTACAGAAGGGATTGTCTCTCAACTCCATCAAGGTACAGGTGGCCGCATTGTCATGCTATGGAACCAAGAGTGAGGACAGTAGCCTAGCCTCTCACCTGGATGTCTCTCGCTTCCTGAAGGGAGTCAAGCAGATCCAACCACCCCTAAAGTGGCCGGTGCCTCTATGGAACCTCAACCTGGTCCTAGACTTCTTAGCAGGAGCCTCCTTCAGACCTCTCCGCGGCCTGTCCTTCCAACTATTAACATTGAAAACAGCCCTCCTTGTGGCAGTCTGTTCAGCCCGTCATATCTCCAAGCTACAAGCACTGTCCTGCCGGGAACCGTTCCTCAGACCCACTCCGGGGCCCATCCAGTTACGCACAGTCCTGTCCTTCCTCCCCAAAGTGGTTTCTCACTTCCATCTCAACCAAACCATCTCGCTAGCATCACCAGATGAGCATAAGGACTTGGAAGAATCTTGCCGCCTGCGCCTAATTCTCCTAATGGGGAGACCTTTCTGATCCAAGGCAGCACTGGGGCTGCCAGACTGGATTTGGGACTTGGCTACTATGTCCCTGAAGGCCTCATCAATGTACCTCTCTGTCTGCCTCAGCTCCTTCAAGTCTGCTACTCTAGCCTCCAGAGATCGGACTAATTTCTGAGAGCCAGGAGCTCTTTGCACCGAGTGCACACATACAATCTCTCACCAGCAGGTAAAAAATCATATATGTGACACTCAATGCAAAAGACGGGAAAGCCCCCCCTCTTGCTGCTGGACTGCTGCCTTCATCTTAGTTTTATTGAGTTCCTAGTTAAGTTTAGGATACTAAGGGAGTTGGAATGAGAGTACTTTAAATTTACTGGTGAATTTACTAATTAATCAGTTAGTGTCCTACAAGGGATGATTAAACTTTCAATAAGGACTGGTACAATAGTATGATTTAGATAAGACCCTGATTGATTTTTAATGAGAAAGTGTCTTGTGCCTTAAACTCAAGGGTTGAGTGGGTGGGAAAGATAGATACTAGAATGAACTATCTGTGGCTTGCTTATTACTTCAGACACACACAAACTCTAAAGAATATATCCCTCAATTTCACCTTTCACAAAACTTTTATAAGTCCAAAAATTTCTGAAAGCTATACTTACCAATCCTCTTTAACCACAGTTACATTAATCTTCACTCAGTTAATTGAAGGGTTTGAGATTTAACGGCACGTGCTTCCGGTCCTCCTCTACTGCAAAGGGTGCAGGGCCTTTGGAAGCTGGGGCTGTGGAGGTCAATCCCTGGATCGCTTGCGGTGACCCTGGACTCCTTTCCCTGGGGATGCTGGGAGCAGTATGCAGATGAGCCTTCCAGTCCTCCTCTACTGCCTTATGTCAATCATCAGGGTGGAACCAAGAGTCGACAGGTTTTGGAGGAGAGAGATGGGCTCATGGCATGGACAGAGCACCATCTCCTAAGCATATCTGCCTCTCACATTGCCATAAAGGACAATATCAGAGCAGATTTCCTCAGCAGGAGAAGCTTGAACCCAGCAGATTGGGAGCTGGCAGATGAGACCTTTCAGTTCCTGGTGGACCACTGGGACCTACTGGATCTAGACCTGTTGGTGAACTTCAACAACGTGAAAGTTCCACGCTTCTTCAGTCACAGGCAAGACCTAAAAGCAAAAGGCATAGATGCTTTTGTTCAGGACTATCAAAATATAAAACAGAGGACTCGGCACAGATTGTAATGCCCATAAATTTTCAAATAATTTTTATTCCCAACAATTATTTTTTATATATTTTTGATTAGAACCCACATGTGCTACAAAATAGATATATTAAAACCCATCAACGATGCTTTAACATACTGTCACCATTCACACCATTCATACATGTAAAATCACCCCAAACACATAAACACTATAAATATAACCTATACCATCCAATGTTAATATGCCCAACCAAGTGCACGTATCTCAAAATTAATACACACAGATCATACAAAGCTTTAAATATTGGCTGAACGCCTACATACAAAATATATCAAATTTACAATCATGTGTTATGTATATGTTGGACATATATATACTCTGTTATACACACAGAATATGTATTATCTTTGTTGTACACCTTAGTTGTATTACACCCAACAGGCTACCTGTTTCACCCTAATGAATAGGGCTTCCTCAGGGGACAAGATGTATTGCTTGAAAATACTACCACGCCAGCATCTTCTCAATCAACGAGTCTCCTCAATGTGTGTACTCATCGTATTGATGGCAGCGAATTATAAAATATGTCAATTGCACATGATCCCAGTCTCTATATCCTTAAAGAAAATATATAAACAAAACCAACTATAAACAATTAAATTCTTTATCAACGGGTGAATCCACCCTGTACACCACCACCATTTATATAGTACCAACCACATATCGATTGAATGTTGCTCATAACCAAAAGCTCATAATAAATTCAGCCTGATTCAACCATCCGAAGGCGATCCTTCAAATTACTTCCAATGGACAAACGGTCTCATCTACATCAACCCCGATAACGTTTGCTTCGAGCATCATAGATTGCTCACCTACATAATATCAATAAGATATATCAACCAATAAAATATTTATGAAAAAATATTTATGAAAAAAGCACACATTATTCAAAACTCCCTACTACGAGATATAATACACGTAAATCTTTCAGTAGAAATACACTCCCAACACGTATATAGTTAAGTTAACTGTCTTACCATGGTCTGTAAATGCAGCAAAATCGAGGCATCATAAGAATTTATTATTGCTTACTCCCATACCAGAGTTAACCAAAGTTAACCTGTATCACTGAAACCGCACGCCAGCTCCTACGTAAAATACCTGCCATGTACGCTTGCCCTTGCACATTTAAACTATCCCAAAACCAATGGGCTGATCAGCACGACTACGTTACGGAGCACAAACGTGCTTAACTCGTGACTACGTTACGCTTCACTGACGTATCTAGATAGACTTACCAGATACATTTGAACTATGAGAAACCCGCACTGAGCCTCGACGTGCGTACGCACAATGTCTATTCGAGCTGCATTCACCTAGCCTGCCATAATTCTCACTGTACCTACACAATCTTTCTAACATGCTGCTTTCGCCTAAATTATATTACTGTGATTTGAACTTATGCACATTGTAAACGTGATTACATATATTCATACTGAACCAAACTTAACAGACACTTAGGATTGATCTAATGCCGACAAAGAAATCCCGTACTATCAAGTACCATAGAAAGCTTCCCATTCAATGGCATCATTTAATCCACACGGCTGTACAGTGTTCCAACTAAAAATATATCGCTGTTCCACTTTTCGCAAAATGTTACTAATATCGCCTTGTTGGCGTATGAAACACTGTTGAACAACAAAAAATCTTAACGCTTCAATTTCATGATTAAACGCTTGCCAATGGGCTACTAACGGGGCCCCTATTTTGCCCGTACGTATTCTGCTTTTGTGTTCGATGATCCTATGTTTAATTGGTCTTCTAGTATGCCCAATATACAGTAATTTACAGGGACATAGAATCGCATAAATCACCATGCTGGACATGCATGAAAATTTACCTTTCAAAATAAATGGATAAGGCATATGAGGTAATTGGTATTCTCTAATTTCCAAAACATTACTGCACACAGAGCAGTCCCCACATTTGCTCTGTCCCCCCTCTTCTTCATAGTTCTCAATATATCTTGACTTGGATAACAAAGCCCTTATGTTGGATCCTCTACGCATTGAAAAAATGGGTGGTTCCTCGAAACCTGGCAAAGCCTGCAATATTTGCCAATGTTTCAAAATGCACTGTTTTATGCGATGTGACTTAGTTGAAAATGGAAGTGTGCAAATCGGTCGTTTAATGTCATCATTACAGCTAAAAGAGAACAAATTGTCTCGATCTGCGTATAACGCCCGTTTATACGCACGCTTAATAATCTTGAGAGGATAGCCTCTCTCTTTAAATTTTTCAATAAGTCCTTCTGCACAAATCTTATAATCATTTTTAGAAGAACAAATACGCCTATAGCGGAGGAATTGACTGATCGGGATACTCTCCCTTAAATTCTTAGGATGAAAACTGTTAAAGTGGAGAGTGGTGTTTCTATCAGATACGTGCACTAGGTTGGGCATACGTGCACTAGGTTGGGCATATTAACATTGGATGTTATAGGTTATATTTATAGTGTTTATGTGTTTGGGGTGATTTTACATGTATGAATGGTGTGAATGGTGACAGTATGTTAAAGCGTCGTTGATGGGTTTTAATATATCTATTTTGTAGCACATGTGGGTTCTAATCAAAAATATATAAAAAATAATTGTTGGGAATAAAAATTATTTGAAAATTTATGGGCATTACAATCTGTGCCGAGTCCTCTGTTTTATATTTTGATATTCATTCTTTGCAACAGAGTAGAGCGTACTGATTATTTTTACCTGAATTTGTTCAGGACTAGCCACACGGTGCCCTGCTGTATGCATTCTTGCCTTTGATAGGCAGGCTGGAACAGAAGATTGAAGTCAAACCAACTCCGTTCTTTTAGTGGTTATGGAT
Source organism: Rhinatrema bivittatum (assembly GCF_901001135.1). Lineage (NCBI taxonomy): Eukaryota > Metazoa > Chordata > Amphibia > Gymnophiona > Rhinatrematidae > Rhinatrema > Rhinatrema bivittatum. The sequence goes on along the minus strand of NC_042615.1, from coordinate 61,536,780 downwards.
TGGGCTCAAAGGCCATGGTATGCCGATCTCCAGAGACTTCTGGTGGGCAGTCCCATTTGTCTACCAACTTGGATGGATCTAGTACGTCAGAGACCCATTGTACATGAGCCATTGAGATGGTTCAGCTGTTGAAGCTCTGTTATTCGCCTTCTGTAATTTTTAACCTTCTTTGGGCCTGGAAATTTTCTACTTCTCTAGCTTACGTTAGAGTTTGGAAGGTCTTTGAAGCTTGATGTTTTGAATCAATACTCAACTACTCAAGGTGCATATTCCTTTGATTTTGGAATTTTTACAGGACAGCTTGCTTAAGGGTTTGGCCCTTAATACCTTGAAGGTTCAAGTTCTGGCACTGGCTTGTTACAGGGGAAGAGTCAATGGAGATCCTTTGTCTTCCCTTCCGGACATGTCCCATTTCTTGCAGGGAGTTAAACATCTTCGTCCCCCATTGTGGCTTCCAGTGCCTTTGTGGGTTGTTAACTTGGTCCTCGAGTTCTTGGCAGGTCCAACTTTTCGACCACTGTGTACTGTTTCCTTGCGGCTGCTTACTTTGAAGATAGTTTTTCTGGTAGCAATCTGTGCAGCTTGTCAGGAGTCTGAGCTGCAGGCTCTTTCCTGCTGTGAGCCTTTTTTTCTGTGTGATTCAGCTTCGGTTCAGCTTCAGACTGTGCCTTCATTTTTCCCAAAGTGGTTTTGGGCTTTCATTTGAATCGGTCCATTTCTCTGCCTGCCTTGGACAAGGACAGAGATGAAGCTGAGTACCGCCTTTTGTGTTCCTTGGATGACAAGCGTCATTTACTGCCTTATTTGGAGGTGACTAAGATTGTTCAGAAGTCTGATCGCCTGTTTGTGCTCCATGGTGAAGGTAAGCAGGGAACACCAGCAATGCAGGCGGCAATGCTTTTGATGCAACTGCAATATCACACTCTGCTTCAAAGGAGGGGGGGTGGGGGTGTGAGGGGTGGAGAGAGAAAGAAATTTGGATTCAGGGACAACCAACATGAGCCATGACGTTTTTACAGTCTGGAGTACTGATGCACAGACATTAAGGGAAAAAACCCCCCACAGAACTATTTCTATGACCAAGGCCATAAGCAAAGCTTGTCAAGCAGCACTGACTAATACATGGGGGTAACCTGCATAGCAGATACTACCATGGAAAGCTTGCTGGGCAGACTGGATCGACCATTGGTCCTTTTCTGCCATCATTTCTATGTTTTTATTATTGCCCGCTAGGTTAAGGAGGTCATTATGCCAGCCCATGTAGCTGCTGAAGTTGCCTTACCAAAACAGATTAGACTATATTCCAGGAGGGCTCAGGCAGTATTGTAGGTGGAGCTTCGTTATTGCCTGCTGAAATTAGCTGAGCAGCAACATAATCATCTTTGCACACCTTCTCCAAGCATTATCACTTGGATGTTATGGCTGGGGAGGACGTCACCTTTGCACAGGTGGTTTGACTGGGCCACTGGCAGCCTCCCACCCTTTTTGGGATTAGCTTTTGTACATCCCACTCGTTGGCATTGACCTACCAGACCTAAGGAAGGAGAAGTTACTACTTACCTGATAATTTTCTTTCCTTTAGTGAAGACCCTCCCTTGGCTGCTGGAGTTTGATGTTGTGGTTAACCTTCTTAGGGCGAGTTATGCAGAGTATGATTCCTGCTCTTTGTTGATAATTGGAAAGTGGCTTCTCTAGCTCTTAGTTTGCTAGATATGTTCCGTCTTTTGGCTGGCTCAGTGTTCCTGTTGGTTGAGAAACAAATGGTTGCCTGTTGCTAATAGTGTTCAACTTTAATCACGTTTGTCCACAGTTTGGCTTTTCCAGAGAATCCTGGCGGGCTGCTGTCGAGGCTGGATTATATAGCTGTGACGTCGGCTTTTGATCCGTCTCCATGTGCTGGCAGAGGTGCATAACCCACTCGTTGGGATTGACCTATCGTTCACTAAAGGGAAGGAAATTATCAGGTAAGTAGTAATTTCTCCTTTAATGCCAGCAAAAAATTTGGTTTACTATTGATCTAGTAACCTGATATGCATAGGGCACTTGAGTTTGAAAAAGGATACTAAAGTTAAAAAGTTTACTTGAATATGCATGAATGAAAAATGCACTAAAATGTCCATTAATATTCAAAACACTAAGCTAAAAAGTAACCAAGATTCTGGTGTCATGGGTTATGAGGATCTCAAGTCTGGGAAACCCTTGAGACTGAGAGTCTTTTATCAATGACTCTGGACCTCCTGGACCAAGTTATCCATGTGAATGTCCCACAAATAAAAAGCCCTTATTTTACTGAAAAAAATGTGTATGCTTAAACCTAGATCCACATAAATAAAAAAATATAAATGTGGTTTCTATTAAAAAAAAAAAAACAAAAAAACCCACAAAATTCCTTTTAATTATAGGAAGTGTCAAACACTGTGACTGCAAAGAAGTTAATAAATAAACTGATTCCATTAACTGCTTTGAAACATTTTTTTTTCTAAAGTCTCTATATTTTAAGCAGTTGTCACTAAGCGTTTTTTTATATTATTGTAGTGACGTTTTTGGAAAGATAGCATGGTAAATGAAAAACAGAATGAATAAGTATAAATACTTGAACCACTTAACCAAGCCCCATGAGATCTGGCCATTTGAGAGCTATTCAATTCCCTCCATTATGGCACCCTTCTCTATTGGCAAATAACAGCAGATATGTGTCCGGACAAGTGGAATGAACTTGATTCGCTAGAAAATTACATAACTATCATTCAGCACTATACACTTACTATTTCAACACATTTACTTTTTGGCTATGGTTGCAGAGCTCTCTCTCCCTTAGCTCAGCGGGTCTGGATTCAGATTTCTAGTCCAATGACTGAGCCTGGAGTGCGTCATGGAGGTGGTACACTGAGGCCCAGGAAAGGAACATGGTGGCCACAACAGCGCCACCGCTATCAGTGGCATTGGTGCATCTTGGAGGAATTTACCTTTCAGCTCTGCAGCCCTCAAAGGGATTCCTGACCTTTCAGGCCTGACCATCTAGGGATGGACACAGGACAGCAGAGACTAAGGGAGCAAGTTTTCAGAACCTTTTCTGCAGATAATGACCCTATACCCGCAGAAATGTTGTGTTCTGTTATTTTATATAAACTCACAACAAAGTGTGTTTTTTCTGGTTTGTGCTACATGGACCTTTGCAATTGATTTCGCAACACACCTGTTGGATTGTGGTTTGTTTTTTTTTAATAAACTGCCACCCTATGAGCGGCTAAAGCTACGTGTGTAGGGCCACTATCCATCTAAATTTACCTGCGGCGTGGGGAGAATTTGCACTTAGACACACATGTTTAGATTTTCAAAGTGCGTGCATAAATTTACCGGGAAAAGGTACCCACACCAAAAAGCAGCTGCAAAGTTATGCGTGTACTTTTTCTGAGGCAAGGCTCAGAGGTAAACATTTCCCTTTGAAAACTGGACCAAAGTCCATGCCTAAAAGTAAGTATTCACCAAATTTATGCCTCCTTTGGGCAGTGGTTTTCTTTTACCCATAGATCTTACACTAATTTTCAAAGAGAAATTACACGTGCAATTTTACTTAGAATATTACTAGGAGAGCTATCTGCACACATTTACATCTGCTAATTTGTATGGATCGTTTTCCAGAGAAAAGAACACATGAAATCTTTTCTAAATTCAAAAGTATGTGGATCAGCGCAAACCCCCCACCCCCAGCAATGCCTTCCCCCCACTGCAGGTAAAAGGATCTGCACGGCTGCCCTATGTGCACTCTTTTACCCGCACATAGGGCGGACAGTTTTCTAGAAGCCCTGATTCACCCATAGAAATGGCTTTTAAAATTACCCTCCAAGAGAAAGGGAAAGATCAAAAAATAAAATCAATTTTCTGCAATATCAGGGCCAGAATACACCACAAATTTTTAATTTCCTTCTTGGCTCCAATGAGGGAACTGTGCGCCACAAGGACTGCTAACCAAGTACGATAAAAGAACTATGACAACATTTCTATATTACCTAAATGACCAAATGCAGTTTGTAAAGATGCTGCAAAAAAAAAGATATTTGGATCGGTTTGGTGGACATTCAATTCTGCACCTTTGTGGACCAGTTTGTCAATTAATATTCTTTTTGTCAAACAAATTAGTGTTTAGTGCTAGTTATTTTACAGATGCATACTATATACTCTCACTCGAACCAACATCTGAAAACTTAAGAGGGACATTTGGGGAGAAAAGATTCCGATATCTCCATGTTCCACTGAATTACTCTCAGCCTTCTATGAGGAAGAGTGTGGGGGAAGTGTCTTGGCAAATTGAATTCATCTTTCTTCTGAAAGAAAACGAGTTACCATCATTGAATTATCTTTGTCATCAACATTGGTGCTATATACCTCCAATGCTCCCTGAAAATGTACCAGGATCTCTCTTATCTCAAATATTCCTTCCATCAAAGTTTGTCCCCAAATTATTTTTCCCTCAGTATTTTTATTGCGTTGAAACTCGGCTGCAAATCTTTTTTACAATTAACACAGGTGTTGGCTCCCAGCCTGTTTTTCATACTGTGTTCTTCTATGGTGCTTTCATTAAGTGCACTGAACTGTTAAACTAATATGGGAGATGCATACATCAGACTGCAGTCCATCCATAACAGATACTTTGACAGATGAGATTATAAAACATGTAATCAAGAAAAGGAGTGTCCTGAAACAACCAAAGCATTCACAATATGATAAATGGATAATGTAATATTAGTGGACCATCATACTAAGTGCTAACAGTTTTTTTAACCTTCAATTGCTTTTCCAGTAATCATTGGTCCAAGACTAGTTTTCAAAACATGGCCTGTATGTGATAACAAGTTCTGAAGATTGAAATTGAAAACGGCTGAGAAATCAAAGACTTGCCAAGATAAGTGACTTGAACTTATTTTATTTGAAAAAGATAAAAATACAAAAAAAAAGCCAAGAAGACTGACCTTGGACTGATGATTATTGGAAAAGCAATTGAAGGCTGAAAAACTGGTAGTGCTTAGTATGATGATGGTCCACGATTATTAAATTATCCATTTATCATATTGTGTATGCCTTGGTTGTTGATTATACAATATTGTTGTGCTGGTGAACCCTTGGACTGTGAGGGGTAGTTGGCGCTACCTGTGGGGAGGAGCTTCACAAGTCCCCACCATTGACAGGCGGAGCTGGTGGAAGCAGAGGCCCAGCTGGAACTTCACCAGTACCAGCCCATATTCCCCTTAGGTTGAGCCCTCGGGTGCCGGGGCTGGCTGGTCTTAGTTGGGGGCCTCTGTCATGGTGGAAGTTCAGTCAGTCGGGAATGCTGCAGCCAACACGCTGAGGGGTCAATGGAGGAACAGTCAGGGGTCAAGAGATGTTTAAGCAATGTAGGTACATAGGACATGGTCAGAGCCAGACAGCGAAGCACAAGGTTGGAGTCCAAGCAGTAGTTGAGGCAGGCGGCAAGAAGCAAGGTTGGAGTCCAGTCCAGAGTCAAGCCAGAAGATCAATCCGAAGGAGAGACTAGGAGGACAAGGACTACAAATGACGACTGGATGCTGGAACCAGACGAAGGAGAGAAGGACCAGGAAGACAAGAACTCAGGAACAACGTGCAACAGAAGAATCAGGGTTCTGGAACCAGAAATGCTGGCAATCTGCTACTCCAAAAGGTGTTGCCCTACTGCCAAGGCAAAGCCTGGAAGCAGGAGCTGGCCTTAAATGGTCCTGGGGTGATGAGGTCATCAATGGGCATCAGGCCCCATTTCCTGCTGCTGGCCCTTTAAGAAGGGCAGGATCTGGCGCACGAGCGCCTAGGGGAGCAACACTTTGGGCCGGAGAGATCGCGATGGCAGCTGCACAAGCGCGAGGAGGGCTGTGTTCGGTGCTCTCGCTCTGCGGCCGGACTTCGTTGGGGAGCGCTGAAGTGAGTGCAGCAGCTCGCAGGAGGCCGCAAGCCACCAAGCACAACAAGCATGTGCCATGATATGGATTATTGACATCCATAGTCATGAGAAAAAGGTCCTGGGATTTTAAATGTCTACAGTATAGACATGGCTTTAGTAAATTATCTAATCTGAAAGATGGCAACTAGGCAACATCCTCTTTCCAAGCAGAGATTAAAGTATCCCTTCTGAGCCTCCAATACCACTTCAGCAGAATCCTGTAGTCATTGATGATTTCCCATCCAAGTAGTTGCTGGCTCAAACCCTGATTAGTCTGAACTGTTGCCGGATCAATATCCAAGGAAGTATAGCTGGCTATGATAATGACTGGAAATGGATAGCTGGCAAATAGTACTTATAACTGCGGGCACCAACAGAAATCAGATTTTTTAATAACTAGCACGGAAGCAAAAAATATCAGTGGTGGAAAGATGTACAGGTGTCAAAAAAAAGAATATGCAAAGATAATAAAAGTTTACTTGGGTTCTTCAGATCATAAAATGGAATTATTGTAATTGGGGTTAAATTGGGTAGCAGTAAAGGGAATCAAATTCAAATGCATCATAATGGGTGTTTAAAGCCCAATTGCAAACAGAACCGAATTATTTAAGGAAATGATTAGTCCCATATAAGCCAAAGAGAGTGCTGTGATCAAGTGAGGAACAATTGACTTTTCCTCAGTTAGAGAGTGCCGTTTAACGAGTACCCAGAAGAGGGTGTTTTATGTGCTAGGGCCTACCCTATGGAATAATCTTCCAGGGGTGTTAAGGAAAGAAATTGAAATAAAGAATTTTCAGAAGGCAGTAAAAACCTTAGTATTTTCCTGGTTATAAATGGTAATAGAGTGGCCCTTTCCTTTGCGGGTAGAATATAATGTGCAGACAGTTTGTATTGCTCTTATACAAATGCGTTATTTAATGTACACATTTTATTATGTTTTAAGTCTTTTTATGGTTGTTTTATATTGTTGTACTCCACATTGGACAGCTTTGCTGAGAGATAGTGGTACATGCATTTTATAAATAAATACCCTGAGGATCATAAGGCTTAAAGTTATTTGTTGTTTTAATAGTACAGGCATCTTCAAACTTTGGGCCCCATTGATTAAAGACCATTGATGCATAAGAAGTTGCCATACTGGGTCAAAGCGAGGGTCCCTCAAGCACAGCATCCTGTTTTCAACAGTGGCCAATCCAGGATACAAGTACCTAGCAAATACCTAACATTAAATAGAACCCATGCTACTAATGCCGGTAATAAGCAGTGGCTATTCTCTGAGTCAACTTGACTAATAGCAATTTATGGACTTCTCCAGGAACTTGTCCAAACCTTTTCTTCCTCTGGCAATGAATTCCAGAGCTTAATTGTGCAATGAATGAAAAATAATTTTCTCCGATTTCTTTTAAATGTGCTACTTGCTAACTTCATGAGGTGTCCCCTAGTCTTTTATTATTTAAATGAATAAACAACTGATTCACATTCACTTGTTTATTTATTTGAAAGTTTCTTATATACCGCTTATACATATTATGGTCTAGGTAGTTTACAAATTGGATAGCACATACATAATTCAGAAGATTAAAAAAACACATAGGCAATCAATAATAAAATACAATTAAAATTAATGTTTTAAAATAAGCCAAATAAAACAATGTAATACAGAAGAAAATAGCATAGATGGGATGGAGATATTAGTTTGTATAAGTTAAATTGAAAGCGGTGCAGAGATAGGTCTTAAATTCCTTTGGATAAGATATGGTTCTAAGAGAGATTGGGAGGGAATTCCAAAGTAGAGGACCTACCATACACAGAAACAAGAGATCCTCATGTTACTTTTTTGGACATACAAAGTCACTCTGCTAATGATAGCAAACTCTGATCAGTAGAAAGCACATGGAGCATGCGTATACCATGATAGCCATGTGAAGTATAGGGAAGAAGCTCAAAATGCTTGCCCACACTTTAATCATGAGTCTGCCTCATGTAAATATGCTTTGGAGTTGTAATTGATTGCAATACTTTATAAAAGTTCAACAGAAAGATATGTTGTAGTAGATGAGCTTTTGAGAACACACCAGTCCCTTCCTCAGACATCTACCCTACATAAGGGCTCCATCTCTGCCACACCTACCCAACAGTACTCCCTCTAGGGCACCCCAACCACACATGTACCTCATATAGAGGGTTGGGCCTTAATCTATGCCCATCATTGTAAGACCCAGGAAAAATGGTCACCACATCCATCGCCCACATTTAGGTAAAACGAACTACCTGAAACAAACGCCTCCTCTCTCTTGCCCCGGACAGGAATATTGGTCTTAGTAAGACGTTGGCAGTCATGGCAAGCAGAAAAGATGTGACACAGCAGGAGACAGAAGGATCTTCCTGCCTCTTTTTAAAAGCCAGCTCTTTATTAAAAAAAATAAATAAATGGGAAGGTTTCCTACAACACGTGAGCATTTAAATGGCTTGGAAGCAGAGGTGTACAATGACATTTTAGGCAGGGGAGTCAGGAAATGCACATCACCACTTTCCCTCCCCACCCCTGGCATATATTTCTTTCCCTTTCTCTCCTAATCTCCCTGGTATAATCACCTTTCCTTCCTTGTCCCTCCCCTCTACCCACCCAACCCCATCCCAATGAGTGAGATGGAAGGCCATAAAATGAGATTTTTTCCTGATGGTGTCTGTGGAATAAGTCTGGAAATCTGGACGCATTACAAATGAAAGGAGTAACACAATGATATTTAGCTGGCCTTGGTTTCGTTTATATTGTAATTCCTCAATCCCACAGGTAAAATCCTAGGCCCTTTCCTGCACTCTCCCCAACACCATCCTAGAACCTCCCACCTTCCCCCAGCTCCATTCCTGCCCTCCCTCAACTCCTGCTCCATACAAAGTCCCTTTTCTAACAATGGAGTTCACATGAAAAAAAGACATTGAAAGTACAGCCTTCTGAGGTTAAAATATCACTTACAATCAAATGTATTTTATATTTGCTTGCACTACTAGCAGGTAAGGGATTTCTCCTCCAAGAACTTATCCAATCCTTTTTTAAACCCAGCTATGCTAACTGCACTAACTACATCCCCTAGTAACAATTCCAGAGTTTAATTGTGCGTTGAGTGAAAAAGAACTTTCTCCAATTAGTTTTAAATGTGCCACATGCTAACTTCATGGCGTGCCCCCTAGTCCTTCTGTTATCCAAAGAGTAAATAACTGATTCACATTTACCTGTTCTAGACCTCTCATGATTTTAAACACCTCCATTATATCCCCCCTCAGCCGTCTCTTCTCCAAGCTGAAAAGGCCTAACCTCTTTAGTCTTTCCTCATAGGGGAGCTGTTCCATTCCCCTTATCATTTTGGTTGCCCTTCTCTGTACCTTCTCAATCACAACGATATCTTTTTGAGATGCGGCGACCAGAATTGTACACAGTATTCAAGGTTTGGTCTCACCATGGAGCGATACAGAGGCATTATGACATTTTCCGTTTTATTCACCATTCCCTTTCTAATAATTCCCATCATTCTGTTTGCTTTTTTGACTGCCGCAGCACACTGAACCGACGATTTCAATGTGTTATCCACCATGACGCCTAGATCTCTTTCTTGGGTGGTAGCTCCTAATATGGAACCTAACATTGTGTAACTATAGCATGGGTTATTTTTCCCTATATTCATCATCTTGCACTTATCTCACTCTCAGCCCCTTCTCTCGCCCTCCCAAGTCCCCAGCAGTCTCAATCTCAGTCCCCTTCTCTCCCCCTCCTAAGTCCCCAACAGTCTCACTCTCAGCCCCCTTCTCTCCCCCTCCCAAGTCCCCAGCAGTCTCACTCTCAGCCCCTTCTCTCCCCCTCCCAAGTCCCCAGCAGTCTCATTCTCAGCCCCTTCTCTCCCCTCCCAAGTCCCCAGCAGTCTCACTCTCAGTCCCTTCTCTCCCCCTCCCATGTCCCCAACAGTCTCATTTTCAGCCCCCTTCTCTCCCCCTCCCAAGTCCCCAGCAGTCCCACTCTCAGCCCCTTCTCTCCCCCTCCCGAGTCCCCAGCAGTCCCACTCTCAGCCCCTTCCCGAGTCCCCAGCTTTCCCACTCTCAGTCCCCTTTCAAGTCCTCAGCAGTCCCACTTTCAGCCCCCTCTCCCCCTCCCATGTCCCCAGCTGTCCCACTCTCAGCCCCCAAGTCTGAAGCTGAGTATGAAACTGCTGAGGACTCGAGGGCAGGGGAATAAGGGGTTGAGAGTTTCAGTCCCCTCGCCCTTACAGGTTCATACCAAACAGATCTCCTCTCTCCCCTCCCCCAGCTCCCCAGTAGCAGCGCTTCAGTACTCTTCTGATCGACTCGTTGAGCCTCAATGAGACACCGCCACTGCTGCCTAACAGCCCAGGAGGACAGACGCCGACCGCCTCGCTCTTCCTAGCACACTCCTGGCCTTCTCCTCGCTCCTCACAGGCAGCCCATAGCACAGCACAAGGCAGAAGACGGGACCAAAACACATTTCTTCCTCCTGCCCCGAGCGGTGCTGCTGCTAATGGGCCTGGGCCTCTGGAAATGTTGTCCCCATTGACCCCAGCTGGGGAGGAAGCTACTAACATATCCTGCCAACATTTCCCACGCCCACTGGTGGCGCACCCAAACCCCCCTTGCTGCACTACCCATCTCCCCATCTGTCAATTTACTTTTTTAGCACCTTTTTCCAGATAGGTTCGTCTTTTAATTTAAAACGAATAATGATATCGGACCAACCTAATTTGATACGGGCCACCTGTTCAATATGACAACCATGTCCTTACGCATGTCCGAAATTAAAGCTCTACATGATTCCTTTCCAATATTATTACCACCCAAATGGATTAAAAAAGTTTTGGAACCCCCTGGGTCTGGACTTGTCCATGCAAGAAGGATACTAATTCGGACCATTTTATGCCCCTCCTCACCATCCAGCAACTTTTCCAGAGAAGTCTCTTCAATTGCAAATTTTCACCATATGGTCTCCTTTGCGCCCGATGCTGCGCCCAATGCACAAATGAGTGACCCACGACCCAGGCACACTCCGGGTCTCTACCCCATACTGGTTCTGCAAAACAAGAAACATTTGTTACTACCACAAACACCGTCTGTGTTATTTACGGATGTAACCCCGGAACGCATTGGATTTCCATCTACCAATGACTTTTATTGCACCCTCAGCCATTCCCAATTATGCTGCTGTTGTCGCTGCACCTATACGAAAAGAATGCGAGCTATAAAGGCTCTCATCCCATCCGATTACCCTTTTTTAAGACCTTGGAAAATTGAAAACTTGAGAGCGGCGTTCCATTCTCATGCACTAAGAAAGACCCTTCAATTCTCGGGTGGATTTGAATGAGCTCCTGCAAGATTCTCACTGGGCAAACTACTGCATGAGCTGCCCTACTCATTCTAATCCAATACCCTTTTCCGAATTGATCAGTCTTGGATTTTTTCAGAAATAAAGAGACACTATCTGTGTCCACTCTAACCTGTCCCACCATCAGGCCTGCACCCTGAGGATTAAATCTAGAACTGGCTACCAATTTGCTGACACGCAATGCTCCAAAGATTGCTAACGAGAATGCTGCTCGGAATAAAAGAAGTTCATACTCAGACCAGCAAACACTCTCCAAGCACTTCGCAATGCCGACTAGGTCCACATATCTAATCGGTCTCCTCCTGTCCCCCGCCCAACCACGTTCCTTATGCCAACCCCAAAGAACTTGGCTCACTCTGAAACTCAAAGAGGGGTTATGCCAACTCCTCAACTTTTGAAAGAAGGCGAAACCAGCCAGGTTCGCTTTTACCTTGGACAAAGAATATTGATGAGCCTTGGCCTATGTGATGTAATGCACCACCCTATGATCTTCCGCTGGGCCTCCTGACCAGCCCCTGTCCATCAGAAATCGTGTAATCTCATGATTTCCTGCTGTATACGCCGCCCAGGTCGATAGGGCAACCGACTTTTGAATTAGCACCCACTCTTCTTCAGCCCCAATATCCACAGATACTCTGGACACCTCTCCGCCACCGCTGCTGCACCTAGAGCCAATGATCGGAAGACCTTCCACTTAAAACGAGAAAGGGCATCTGCTATAATATTTTCGACTCCCGGGACATGCTTGGCCGTTATCCTAACATTCCATCTTAAACAAAGACCCACCAACTCCCTTAATAAAGATGACACCTGTAAACATTTGGCAGACTAACGATTAATGACTTGCACTACACCCAGGTTATGGCATCGGAAAACCACTTGCTTATTAGCCAAATCTATACCTCATATAGCCATTGCCACCACGATAGGAAACTATTCCAGAAACATTATGTTCTTCATTATACCTTCCGCTATCCAAGCATCCGGCCATGGCTCGGTGCTCCATTTGCCCTGAAAAAACACCCCAAAACCTGACGCCCCGGCGGCATCTGAAAACAATTCCAGGTCTTCATTTGAGCCTTCCATATCCTGCATTATACAAACCCCATTAAATCCCTACAAAAATACCTCCCAAACTTTTAATTCTTGTCTGATTGCCTGCATAATTCGAATAAAATGGTGCACCGCTCTAATCCCTGCCGTGGCTGATGATAAACTCCTAATAAATGCCCTACCCACCGGGATTACCCTCCCTGCAAAATTCAAAGCACCTATCAAAGATTGCATCGTTTTCAAAGTAATCTTTTTTGCTCGACCTACTTCATGTACCAAATCTCTTAATCTAATCACTTTATCCATCAGCAGCCTAGATTCTAGTGCCAGTGTGTCCAGCTCAATCCCCAGAAAAGTTAATTGCGTGAGCGGATCCTCTGTCTTAGCCTTTGCTATTGGTACGCCAAGCCTCCTTGCCACTTGCAGAAAACCGTTTAGCTGATTAATACACTGCTCAGTGTTCCCTTTCCCTACAAATAGGAAATCGTCCAGATAATGGAGCATACTGATTTCCCCTGTCTCTTGTTCCGTCTGCCACTGCAAAAAGGAACTAAAGGCCTCAAAATAGGCACAGGATACTGCACAACCCATAGGCAGGCACTTGTCCACAGTAGTACTTCACCGTCAAAAGTGAACCCCAGTAAGTGAAAACTACTAGGATGAATCGGGAGTAACCTAAAAGCTGATTCAATGTCTGCTTTTGCTAGCAACACTCCCTTACCTGCTTTCCTAACTAACTTTACCGCTAGATCAAACGACGCATAATGCACCGACCATTTGCTCCTAGGGATAAAATCATTAACAGAAAAACCTTTTGGGTAGGACAGGTTCAATATAAGCCTGTATTTTCCCGGGGTCTTTTTAGGAATTACCGCTAAGGGGGATAAATGCATTTTTGCAAAAGGAGGATCCCAAAAAGGTCCCACTATACGCCCTAAATCTATCTCATCCTGTAGTTTATTAACTGCAACCTCCCTTAGACGTACGACCAACTTAGCATTCTTGGAGTTACCCCCCACACCCGGCCCTGTATATGGAATACGAAACCCCCACTGAAAGCCCTTACTTAATAAATCCACCACTTCTATATCAGGGTAAGCACTTAAACATTTTAATAATTCTTCAAGAATTATCGGCGAAAAGGCCTTATACAACCTCACACTATTGTTTTCCACCTCGGTGCGGTGTCCCGCTAGCACCCGTAGTGCATTTGGAAGATGGGTGTGCCCCGCTACAAACTGCGCAGGCGTGCCGGAACTTACATTCCGGAAATAAGCACATGGCCTTATTGAACCTCTAACATATGTCCCCACTGCCCCCCACTGGTCTGCTTGCGACCCCAACTTTTGCTCCACTTCCTTGGCTCCGAAAGGAACTAATATTACCGTCCGCCCCACTTGACCCTAACCCGCTACCAGCACTTCTTGACCCACTGGCGCATTTGTTAGTCATTTGGGTCAGCCACAGATTAATGTCCTGTGTGCCCCAAGACATGTAACGATTACCTTCCATCTTATCATGGAAGCTGTCATCATAATTGAGCCAAGCCCAACTTTCATAATCTTTAAATGCACCCAGAATGCTGTTGGCATATGCCAACAATGACCCATACTGTTGCGGCTGGGAATGGCCAACTACACTGGCCAGCCGCAGGAAACCTCTCATCCAATTCAAAATATTTTTAGTCACTTTTGGTCCCGCTTCTCCCCTTTTATTCTTCTTCCTATTCTTCCTTTTTTCTTTTCTCCCCCCCCCCTTCTTCCCTCTAGTAGTTTAAATATATTAACATATTTGCGTTTTTGAATCCTCCGCCTCTACCTTTGGGGCACCTCCTCCTACAATTCGGACAAAGATGCTAACGTAGGATGTCCCATATCCTGCATCGGACCTACTCTAAATTTTGATCTCTTCTCCCTCTCAGCCTCACTTGAAGAGCTGGAAGAGTCATCCGAACTACTATCCGAGTCCGAACTGGAACTCCTATCCCTCCTTTTCCTTTTTCCTTTCCTCTTCTTACCCTGCAAACCTTGCAACTCCAACTCACCAGTAGCACTGTTTCGCACATACGTTCCTGGCTCCTTGGGATCACAAGCTCTTGACCTCCATCTTCCTGCCGCCTTCTGACCGTCCGCAACATCGTCTGCTCTGTCCCTCCACGCTTCCTGCCGGGAAGTGCTGGGATAATCGTCACCTTCTACCTCTGCAGGAAAAACAGACGCCAGACGAACTGCCAGCATACCTGCATTGCATTGAACCTTCCCAACCTACACCCTTCGAACCAGAAGCAACAATCCCTCCTTGCACTACCCTCTCCGCTCTATGGTTCCCCAATCCGTATTTATCCGGCCCCTAGGCCTCGCAATAAAGCCGGCCTCTTCCTCCAGAAAACTGCGCCTGACCTCATAAAACGGAGCGCCGATGGCGCCACCTCTCTGGACTCCCTGACCCTGTCTGTCTAAGCTGCCCTGAACAGAAATTGGCGCATTCTCACGCAGAAAACCCCCCTCCTGATCCTCCTCCGTCAATGCAGAGGGGCTCCCAAACTGCTCATCCTCCCCACTCCCGTACCAACCTACTCCACATGCCACCCTTGCCTTAGAGGGGGGCCTTGGTCTTTTTTTTCTTCTGTGTACTCTGAGACCCAACATTTTTAAACGCACCTCCCACATGGGCAGGGGCCTCCTGCACTTGGAAACGCACTTTTCTCACACCATGGGAAGCGCGGGGCGAAGGGGGAGGGCCACACCGCACAGGCGGCTGGCTCCTCTAATCCATTTCCAACCCTGATCTAGTCTGAGCTTTTAAAACACCTTTTTTTTTGTCCTGGAGTGCACGGGGCTTTAGGTGTGACGGCCTCCGGTGGGGGGTCGCGGTACAAATCCCCCGAAATATTTAGGAGAATTACTGGGTCATGAGACACAGGGCTGGAAGTGGGGGAGGGGAAGGGCCAGCCTCAGGCCCGCTCTCACCCGATGCAGTGCAAGGGGTAGAGGGGGGGGGGGGAGTGGACAGGAGACTCAAAAAGTTCATCTGAACTTGCCTGCTGGCTGGATCCGCTGGCCGCTGGAACTTCATCCATCAAGGGCCTCTGCTGCGAACTG
The DNA here is from genome assembly GCF_901001135.1 of Rhinatrema bivittatum. Classification (NCBI taxonomy): domain Eukaryota; kingdom Metazoa; phylum Chordata; class Amphibia; order Gymnophiona; family Rhinatrematidae; genus Rhinatrema; species Rhinatrema bivittatum. The sequence goes on along the minus strand of NC_042615.1, from coordinate 61,521,290 downwards.
CCGACTGCAGGAACGGAAGCACCGGGGCGACTCCTAGGGGCGCGGGCTCTGCACTGCATTGGCTCAGAGAGGGAGCCCGACAAAATAGAAAGAAGCACGGCCAAGCTGGAAACTAAATTATTAAACACTCTCCTACAATTACGATGATTTTTTATTTTTTTTTATATAGAAGCAAGGAAACCTGACAAGGATGCCAGAAAATCCACCCCGCTCAACTCGCGCGCCCTCCCTGCGGCAAACAACCGCCCGAACGGATCCGGCCTCAGAAACAGCCGAGAGCCAATGGGAGCGCTGCAGTTTTGAATCGCTGGCGACCTCCCATTGGCTCCAGTATCCACGTGGTTCTCGCTCTCTCTCCCCCTCCCGCCGGACCCGACCTGCTCGCGCCTCTCCCCTGGTTATGGCTAGCGGCGCGGGAAAAGCCCGCAACGCTGCTCATTTAATGCAACCTCTTTAGTGACTCGCTTATTCTGCCCCCTCTCTCAAACATATTTCTGAGCACTTCCAATGTTTCCTGAATATCCCCTTTCAAGATAATCGCTATTCAGTAAAACCTGAATACATTGAGGTAACTCGCCTCCTCTGAATTTTAGATTTAATCCCTTTCCCCGCTCCCCCAACCCCCCCGTCCATGACCTTCATAGCCCTGGTGATCTAATGGAGCCTGCAGTGCCCCTTCGGGCTCCAGGCCTGGCGCTGTCATTTTAAAAATGGTGCTGACCCGCTGCAGACGGACATTTGAGTTGTGCTCCATGCTCCCGGAGTTTCTTTTTCTTTTTTTTTCCCCTGGCCGAGGGAAAGAGAATTCTTTCAGAGGCTTTAGGCTTGTGGAATGTCCTCTGTGACCTCCTGGTAGAAAGAGACTACCACAGAGTCCAGTGTAGTTCGAAAAAAAATGAAATCGTTTTACTGAGGTATTTGAGGCAGATGAATAACTTGCCAGACTATACATTTGTGTCTGCTGCAATTTACAAAGCAATCAAAGAAATTCAAAATTGCAGTCAATGACAACAATCACAGAAATCCTTCGCAGCAGGGGATCCTTTCCTCCAATTTCCTCACACTGTGCTCTTCCAAAAAAAAAAAAAAAGTAGCCTGGTTGCTGTATTAGTCTACCTGAATACAAGGAAATAAAGGTTAACAAAAAAATAAGGTTACATTTTTTTATTGAACTAACTTAATACATTTCTGGACTAGTGTAACTCTCATCCCGTTCTTATCCTTGCACGAGGAAACACCGAGAGGGCGCCAGGCTACCCAAGGCCTCACGTCTGTCCCAGGGTTCCCGTATGGAGGGAGGGAAACATACATTTTTAAGGCCCTCAGGTGTGTTACTCACTTTTGGGGGCTCTTCTGCAAACCAGTCAGTTTCATAGAGCAAAATCACTCATCACTCACAGCTTGTTTGTTCAAATTAAAGCCCAAACGACAGCAACACATAGGATAGTGCACCAATACTGTAACAAAATCCACAGCGAACAAAATAAAAAAATAAAAATCACAGTCCCTTTCCACTTTCCCCTCAAACCGGTCAGCTCTACAGGGAAGGTACCCTCTTCCTCCCTGAGCCCTTCCAATACTTGTTTGGTAGCTGTAATCCTTTTTCCAGACTCCTTTCTTCTTTCTCTCTCAGCTTGGGAGTCTCAGACTGATGATGGATGAATCAGTCCTTGAATCCTCCAGACAAGGATGCCCTTTCCCTTGATACCTCCCAGTACACAGGTCCACCAATTGCAGCAAGAACAGCTCTCACTCTCTCTCTCTAGGGATTCCCAGGAATTCCCCTCCTGGAATTCTTCCCTTCCTCTTAAACCTCTCAGGGCCCTCTCAGTGGGAGACAGGCCCCATGGAGGCTCTCAGTGGGCGAGGGCTCTAAGACTACCAGGACTCCGGGCCTTGGAATCCTCACGTCAGTCTTCTCTTGACAACTCCTCTACTCACAGGGAAGCAGGAGTTTTTCCTTACCCTGACATCACCAAAGGTCAGGGTCTGGTGAGACCTCTGTCATACTGAGGGCACTCAAAGCCACATCCTGCATGACTGCAAAAGGCAAACTGACTACAGGGGCAGATTTTAACACCCTGTCACACGAGCTTTTGGGAGCTATTACTGTTCCCTGAGTAGCCATCTCTCTGGGTATATTTCTAAGCAGCGAGAAACCTCAATACCAGGGCTTAGTGCCAACTCACTCAGTTCTGCAAACCTTTGGCACGAATCATCATGAAAGGGCGAAGAATTACCTTCAAGGCCCAAAGTGTTTAGCTTGGGTACTTGCCAGGTTCTTATGGCCTGGATTGGCCTCTGTTGGAAACAGGATGCTGGGCTTGATGGACCCTTGGTCTGACCCAGTATGGCATTTTCTTATGTTCTTATGCTCTATAACCAAGGAGATACCTGTCACAAGGTAATGATGTTCCAAAAATAATAAGTCTTTACTGAAACACTTCAAAGCAAACATCTGCAACTTCTGGTTTAGATTTTAAGCATTTACTGTCCACAAACAGATACTGAGATGTAGCCTCGGGGTTGCCGATCCTTGCTGACTTGGCCCTTCTGGGATCCTTTCACTCCTTTTCCTGGGGATTGAGGCTCCCTTACACAGATGCTGAGCTCCCTGGCTCTGAAGGACTCCTTTTTGGTCCTTGAATAGCCATTGCTTCATCAGAGCTCCGGATGCGCAATGCTCTCTCTTCTCCTTTTTTCTTTCCATACTGCTGATTGCCTCTGGACACTCACCTCGCTGCTGCTCTGTAGATCTTGGTTCATGATTGAATGTAGATCAGGGTTTTCTCACTCTCTTCCCCCCCCCCCCCCCTTTAGAAAGACAAACCCAGGGTTTGAGAGTTTTACTCCCTCAGAGTAGGGATACTCTCCACCTCACTGCTTGATCTCTTAGGAAAAGCTGCTTAAAAGAAGTACCAGAAGCACCACCATGGGGAATTTTTTTTTTTTTACGTGGCCTTCTATACTCATTATAGGACTCTGGACACTGGAGACAGAAGACAGGATTTCCCTCCTTCCCCAACCTCCTTCAGAGGGATGAGAGACTGGGCTTCTTCTCTTACTCTCAACTACAAATCTTGAATACTGGGTGCAATTCTGGTCACCGCATCTCAAAAAGGATATAAGTTGCACTGGAGAAAGTGCAGATCAGGCGATCAAAATGATAAGGGGAATGGAATGTCTGCCCTATGAGGAAAGACTAAAGAGGTTAGGACTTTTCAGCTTGGAGAAGAGACGGCTGAGGGGGGATATGATAGAAGTCTACAAAATCATGAAAGGACTTGAACAAGTTAATGTAAATCATGTATTACTCTCTTAGATAATAGAAGGACCAGGGGGCACTCCATTAAGTTAGCAAGTAGCTCATTTAAAAACAAATCGAAGATATTCTTTTTCACTCAGCGCATAGTTAAGCTCTGGAATTCATTGCCAGAGGATGTGTGTTACTGGGTTTAAAAAACGTTTGGATAAATTCCTAGAGGAAAAATCCATAAACTGCTATTAATTAATAAGCAATAGTTGCCTGAGATTTATTTAATGTTTGGATACTTGCCAGATACTTGTGACTTGGATTGGCCTCTGTTGGAAACAGTATACTGAGCTTGATGGACCCTTGGTCTGACCCAGTATGGCATATATTATGTTCTAAATCTGTCTAAGCAGAATATTCTTGGGCTTCTCTGACTTAACCCTGGCCTGCACCTTTGTGGCTCCTCCTAGAGGGTAGTACCATAGTACTCACTACCCTGATAATCTCAGGATGATCTCAAACTAGAGCAGCACAGTCCTCAGTGAAGGGCACATAGGCACTCAGATCAGAGTGCACCCTTTAGAGACGCTTCTCCTCCAGGCCTTTCCCTATATTAGTACCTGCTTTGTATAGCGAGGATCTTTGTAGGCCAGCAGATGGAAACTGGAGAAATCTCTGCAATGATAAAGATGAGCTCCTGCTGACACTTCCCAGGCAGATTTCCAAGCCTGCTAGTCCTTCCTCTGACTCCAGCCTGAAGACATGAAAGATTAACTTCCCTTTCACCACTCTTCCCCACTTCTCCTCTTGCTCTTGGACACCCAAGAAGACTCCCAAATCCTGGAAGCCTGGGAACTCCACCTTGAGTTCCAGACACCTCCCTAAAATAGGAGATGGAAGAGAAGAACTAATAAGAGCCAAAATGAGCTTATGAGTTTTACAGAAACTCACTCTGCAAGACAGCTCACATTGGGGACTGTCTGACCTCTTTCTGACCTCATACGCCAGTGTCTGTAAAGATAGTGACGCAACTAGTAAGGGACACATTTTGGGACATCCTTAAAAAAAGAAAGTACATCATAGGGGAGGTAATTTTCAAAGGGGTTACGCATGTAAATGTAATATACTATTGTAGCAATTTTCAAAAGCCATTTACGTGCTTAAAGTGCACTTACACATGTAAAACCTATTGGCAATTCAATGGCATATATTGTAGCAATTTTCAAAAGCCCACTTACACAGGTAAAGTGCATTTACATGTGTAATACCCAGTTTTAAACTTGTAAATCCTTTTGAAAATTACTCCCTAAGGTTGTAACCTACAGGAAGCCAACAATGAGGAGTCTGCAGGGTGCGGCATCAATTATAGGGGGGAATAGTTTTAAGGGGACAAACACAGAAGCTGCATGGGATCTCTAGGCTGAGAGTAGCCACATGAATGTAGTTTTAATAAAAAAAAAAAAAAAAAAAGTAGTTCTTAGATCTAAAAAGGAGTCCTTCTCTTATTAAACAGGATGCTGTGCATGAAACACTTTACAGAAATCTAGCTGGCTTGGCTTTAACTATGTATCATCAAATCCAAGCAATGTTTAAAAGCTGCTTCTGGCATCTACTTAAACAGCCATTTGTTGAGAAAGCATGTCTGACCACAGTAGTCCACACTGTAATATCTTCAATGCTATGCTACGCCAGCTGTTGGAAGCCTGTTAAGCCCAGTTGCCATCATTTGGAGCTCCTGACTTGACATCCACCCTTCTATGGGGCTCCCTGTTCCCAGGACCGGACTGTCCTTGCTCCTGCCACCCTGGTGACATCACTGGGTTGTGTAGCTCTTAGCACCGGGGCGAAGGTCACAGACCTGCACTGTGACCAACTAATCCAGATGTTGGAAGCCTGTTGAACTCAGTTGTCATCATTCGGAGATCCTGACTTGTCATCTATCCTGTTACGAGACACTGAACTATCCTTGCTCTCACTACCCCCAGTGATGTCACTGGGCTGCATGTTTCTTAATTCTGGGGCGAACGCCAAAGGCGCCATGCATCCATGGCATGCAAACATTCTGTCATACACACAAAGGAGCATGACAAAAGAGCAGCCTATGTGTGTGCTCTTTCGTGTGCGATTCGTATGCCTGGATGTTTATTTTTGCGTCTTAAACACACTGAATATAGATTCTTGTATTTTGTCCTGAGTCTGACCAAGTCATTGTTGGTGAGTGCAGTGTTTAAGGTCTGCTCTACTTTCATATCTTTAGTTAGCGAGTGTATATTGTATCCATCATTACGCAATATGATATGGATGAATCCCCACAAATTCCAGTGACTTGGGGCCGTGGAAAGTTTGCAGGCCTCAAAAGACATCCACAGGATAAGATCAGATTGGCAAATGCATGTTTAATATGGTTGAATGCGAGTAATATAAATTTAAGAGCCATGGATTCTGAACTAAAGATATTGGCAGTAAATGCTCAATCTTGCTCTAAGAAATCTATGATTTTCTTTGGTATCTTAAAAGATCCTGGCCTTGATCTTCTTTGTATATGTGAAACTTGTCTTCTGGAAACAGGTACAGTATTATTGATTCAACTATGTCTACCTATTTATTTATAGCTATTTCTATTCTGCCAAATTACAAAAAATTTATATTCCAGGTGGATTACATCATAATAATATTGCACATACATGCAATAAAACATAGCCAGATGACACATTAAATTTTTAGTTTTTAATATATGCTTTAATTAGATAATCATTAGTCCAGCACAGACATATAAAATAAAAATTACTCCATGGGGGTAGGGTCGTTAATTGTGTTTAGAAAAGAGCTTTGCTTAAAACAAGTAAATATAGATAGTCTTCAGCCTATTGATGATAAACCATTATCTTTAGGATCTTGGCGTGTTGGGTTACGTTACTGTCCTCCAGGACTCCTTGCTTATAACTTGTCATCGCTGCTGAGGCCTTCGCATCTTGCAAAATTGACTTATTTAATTCCATAATATCCACATTCATTCCACTGTGATATGTTTTTGAATGCTTTGATGACTTTGTACCAATTGTTCAAGGCCTAATCTCCTCTAATTGAGGCTCAAAGGGTTCCCTGGTCTGACCATTCCAGTTTGGCTTTCTCTATTGTTATTTCTCAAGAAGGGTGAGCTAAATATGAGTTAAAGAGTGCACATTGAACCTGAACAGCTGTGCACCTGTTGGCTTCCTAAGATACCAAAATACAAAAACTACCTCCAGAATACAATAAATCAACTTATAAACAATAAAGAAGCAATAGAAGCTGGATAGACAATGTTTTTAATCTTCTATAATTATGCAGCATCTTAAATAAAGGTAAATATAAGCAAAATATTTCAAATATACAAATTTCTATAATATAAAATACATTCAAAAAAGCATTAATGAGACTAGCTTAAATAAAAAAAAAAAGACATTTTCAATCAACAATATCCAAGCATCTTTCAAAAACACTTTTTTACAGATGTTTCCAGTTCACTTTCTTGAAATATTTCTAGTCTCTTAATCATATAACTACTTCTCAAGGTTTCTTGAAATAAAAATTCAAGTTTTTCAAATAAACTCAGTCTCTTGATTATGCAATTAATCTGCAGGTTACTTATAATGAAAATTCACAAAATTTTTAAATGTTCTCAGTCTCTCCATCTTATAAATAATCCCCTACATGAGTCCCTTATTTCACCCAGTAAAGGGCTTCCTCGGGGGAAATACACTGAAGAGAAAAAACAAACTACTAAAAAAAAAAACCAGGCCTTCAGGTGCCCTGGTTGGGTCTTCCCGGATCAAAAAGCTGCCCAGGACTGGTGTCAAGGCCTAGGCTCAGCCGAGGCCTTCTCCCTGTGTAAAACTTCCAGGGCTAGGGAGCTCCCATTGCGGCTTCCACTTACTCCCTTCCTGGATCCTGCTTGGAAAAGGGCAGGAGAGATGCTCAGTTGTTTCTGATTGGATCCTGGTGCTTTAAAAATGGTCAATAACCAAAACAAGAGAGGGAAAAGGATCAATTGTCCAATTCACAACTTTAACTGAATCATAGGCAAATGACAATATCATAAAGATCTTTGCTTTGAAGTTTCAATCCGCGGCCTCTCGCCTCTCAATGGGCCGCAAGCCTTAATCAGCTTACAAAGCAGCATATAATATTTAATCATTTATCGTCACTTGCTCATATCAGTGTTCAACCTAATTAGAATTTCACAATTTTACCACAATTTTATTTCCAAACTTCCCTAAAAAAGGTTATAAATATAAACCAAAAACTATGCTTCCCACCAACATTAAAATTGAAATTTCCCAAATTCAAAACTTATTAGAGAAAGAGATACTTAGCCGATGCCTCATAGGGTATCACATTAAGCATTCCCGACATGAATCATGTTTCGATTGCCGAGAGCAACCTTCCTCAGGGGATATCTCTCAATAATATTTTACATGAAACGGCCAACTTTCTTCAATCTCTTCCGGACAAACTATGTCTCAGCTGATGTTTTCAAACATGGCGCCATGTTTGAAAACATCAGCTGAGACATAGTTTGTCCGGAAGAGATTGAAGAAAGTTGGCCGTTTCATGTAAAATATTATTGAGAGATATCCCCTGAGGAAGGTTGCTCTCGGCAATCGAAACATGATTCATGTCGGGAATGCTTTAATGTGATACCCTATGAGGCATCGGCTAAGTATCTCTTTCTCTAATAAGTTTTGAATTTGGGAAATTTCAATTTTAATGTTGGTGGGAAGCATAGTTTTTGGTTTATATTTATAACCTTTTTTAGGGAAGTTTGGAAATAAAATTGTGGTAAAATTGTGAAATTCTAATTAGGTTGAACACTGATATGAGCAAGTGACGATAAATGATTAAATATTATATGCTGCTTTGTAAGCTGATTAAGGCTTGCGGCCCATTGAGAGGCGAGAGGCCGCGGATTGAAACTTCAAAGCAAAGATCTTTATGATATTGTCATTTGCCTATGATTCAGTTAAAGTTGTGAATTGGACAATTGATCCTTTTCCCTCTCTTGTTTTGGTTATTGACAATATTGGAGAGGTGTGCTGCTTCTTTGTTTGCTGATGCTTTAAAAATGGTGTCATAGACCTGGAAGATGGTGTCAAAGTGACATCATGTTAGTGCTTTCCTCCTATGTGGCTGGTGCTATTTTGATGTACTGCCATAGAAATGTATGGCTTTTGTATCAAAATGGCACCAGCTCACTGGTGGGAGGTGCCGAAGTGATGTTATGTTGGTGCCATCTTCCAGGTGGATGGCACTATTTTTACAAGCAGGATTCTGGAATGGGGTAAGTGGAGGCCAGGGTAAAAGCTCCCTGGCCCTGACAGTTTTACACAGGGGAGTGCCCCTGGCTCAGATCTAGGCCTCAGAACTGGGTCTAGCCTAGACCTAGGCACCAAGCCCGGCCCAGAGTTAGGCCTCAGTGCTAATGTCAGGCCTGGGTAGTTTTTGCCAGGAAAGATTAGCCAGGGCTGGCAGAGGCCTGTTTTTATTTTTTAAAATGCACCAATTCAAATTTAACCCCCTCTTTGGTTTATGTCCAGAATATAGGGTCTACTCACAGTCCCAGAACCAATCTTATCTTCCTAGACCCCCTAATCCTTCTTATCATGTACACACTATGTGTTGACTACTGGGATGCCAGGGTGGCACTGTTGGAGAGGAGGACAAGCCTCCAGGACCTTAGATGCAGGAGGTTGGGCATCACTGCACAGTCTTTCAAAGTCCACATTTTGCACTCAGTCTTTCCCTCAATGAGTTCTTGAACTCTGGAAAAACAAGCTGCATCTCTGAAGTGGTGTTCAAATAAAAATGTTATTGTATCTTAAAAAAAAAAAAAATTGATAAATAAAACTAAATCACAAAAATATTCAAAACCTCTGTATGCAATGGAATGGAAATTCCAAGAGCTTAGCTTCTTTCTGTCCAACTCTGAACCGCTGTCCTTTTCTGTTGACAGGAATGTAGGGAAATTCTCTGCTCCAAAAAATGGGTAGCAAGTTGGAGTTAGGCCTCCTCACATCCAAGAAATAAAGAAAAACGTCTCCAAAAACAGTCCTTACCTCTGGGCAGCTACAGTCCTCACTTTAACTGGATGCAGGGCAAAGAAGCCCCTATCGCATGCCTCTCAGGCAGGGGTGATTGCCCTGCTGAGCTAGGAGCACGGTAGGAACGAAAAGCAACTTGCTCAAAAGACAAAACTCTTCACTTCTCTCCAAGGACGGTTCCCTCCATGAGGGCTCCAGCAAGGCTACTGTGCTTGTTTTTCTCCAATTCTGCAGGCTTTAGGGCTTTACTGCGATCCACCAGAAAAATAACCCTCTCCTTCCAAAACCAAAACTGCAACCAGCCACTCATTGCACATGTTCAACCCAAGTTACACATGGGGAGCCTGACCAATCCCAGCAGCCGAGGCAGAGAGGAACCTCAGGGACGGTCCAAAAGGGGAAAAGTAAGTGATAAGGAAATGAAGTATCCATTATACAAAAATATCCCCACATGTTTGGGTATTTATGTAGGTTATTATTGTTTGTTCCATTCTGAATGAACCAACAATGGGCCTCATTTGTTGTATTTTTGGTATTCAATAGAAACAAATGCACATCCCTAATGGAAAAAGCTAACCTGACTCACAAAATGGGCCCTAGAAGGCAGTACATCACTCTGGGCACTCTACAGATTATAAAAAATAACTCTCAACATTCAGTGTTGTGATTTTTTTATATCATCAGAACCAACTTATAGTTATTTATTTATTTATTTTTATTTATGTGCTTTTATATATCGTTGTTTGGAACTGGCCTTCACAACGGCTTACAGATGAAACGATGATACATATAACTTTTTGTAGGTGAATACATATAGTGTTTAACAGAGAAAATATAACGTTTAACATAATATTAACGATTAACATGAAAATTTAACAAAAATATACCGACTAACAAAGGTATAGTGTAGAAGTATATATGATTACAGATTGTGATCTGTGTAGTGGGTTGCATTTGAGAAGTAAGGGAGATTACAAAGGGATGGGGTGGTGGTAAGTTCGATAGTTGGTAGTTACCAAGCATTTACCTTCCACTTATAATAAGCAGCTAGATTTAATTCAGAATAAATTACTTATTAAATCTTAAACACTCATTAAAACTCCAACTTTTATGTCAGCAATCCTCAATGACCTCCAAATAATTTCTGCCTCTGCTTCCTCAGTCATTTTTGACCCCGATTATAATACTCACTATTCATAGAACTGCCATCTCCCACCCTGCCTGGCTACCAGCTACACACTGTAATGAGCCTATAATAACTTACAGCCCACGTAATAACTTTACAACTACCTGTATTTTACTTTTGTCTAAGCTGTCTATCTTCCCCATGCTGATCTAATGTCTTCTGTGTTATTTATGTCTGGAAGAACAATTAAAGTTAACTTCTCCATAGACTCCGTTTGACTTCTTTGTGATTTCAACCATTAACAAAATAATCACTGTTGGGTGAATTGCATTTTCCTGAAATAGCGATCATTTAATGCAACTCCCTTTTCATAAGGGGTCACCCTCAGAAACTGCTGAGCACTTTCCAACTTGGTTCAGCATCTGGAAACTGGATTCTGCTAATGGGGGGACAAGCTAGGGATTGCACTCAGTCGCTCCAAAAAAAAAAAAAAAAATCACACTCCAAATGTGTTCCATACTAAAATATAGCTAAAAAAACCCAAACAAACAGAAACAGCTCATGAAGTATAAAATGCAGAGACAGTTCAGAGATACAAAAAAATCAGTTTCTTAAACAAGTTGAATTGAATAATAAAGACTGTGACCCTCCGTTTGTTTCTGCAAGACTCTTAACTCCTCTCGAAACCCCATTTGGAAACGAGGAAGTTCTCTTCTTCCACTCAAGTGCTTTGATAATGGATAAAGCAGGGTCAGAATTTTCCTGGACTTGCATTCCCTACAAGAACAGCAGAGAGCACAGCTTTCTACTCATGGACCCAACATGCACTTCTCCTTTCCTCCAGTCCCTCGGCTGCTTCTAATGCCCTCCCTGAATGATGCCGCCTCAAGGACTCTAGGAGTTCTCCTTTTATAATCTTCTATACGTTGATCCACCCTTTAGGGTAGGTGTTGGCAATCTATGGCACGAGTGGCACACGAGAGCATATACATTGGCACGTGGCAGCGTAACAGCCGTGGCGCAATGATGACGTGCCATGGGCTGGAGAAATAACTGCTGTGGCATGGAAGAGGCCAGGAACCCTCAAAATAAAAATAATATTGGTGGCCGAGATTCTTCAAGCAAAAGCATTGGCGGCAGAAAGACTGCTCCATCTCCTTCTCCGATATCCTAATACAGGAGGAGGAGAATATGGGGCCTTGCATCTGCTCAGGTGCTTTCTCCTTTCTCCCCTGGCAGGGCCTGATTGGCACTCTTAGAGCCATTTGGTTCAAAGCACGACATCGGGACCCTGAAGGGAAGGAGGAAGTGCCTGAGCGGCTGCATGGCTCTATTCTCCTGCTTTAGGACAGTGACAGGTGAGTGAATGAATTGGGGATTGTCAGGGAGGGGGAGCAAATCAACCAGGGAACACAATGGTGAGTGAGGGAATTCAAGAACCACAGATCACCATTTTGGAGGAAAGGAGTGAACAGACTAGGGATCGCTGGGGGGAGGAGTTGAATGGACCAGGGATCACCTTGTGGGAGAAAGGAGTGAACAGACTAGGGATCGCTGGGGAGGGGAAAGAAGCGAACAGGCTGGGGATTGCTTGGGGGAAGGGAGTAAATGAACTGGGGAGGAGTGAACAAACCAGGGAATTGTGGGAAGGGAGGGAGTGAATGAACTTGGCATTGCTATGGGGGGGACTCTTGGCCTCTATTGATCTCAAGTCCGGTTCGCTCCACATTTGACCAATGCACTCTTCGTGTAGGCTGCTCACACAAGTATGTGAATGCATGAGGAAGAGAGAACGTGTGTGTGATTGCATGAGAGAGAGAGATCATGTGTATGTGATTGCATGTGTGTGTATATGCATGTGTGTGATGGAATGTGAGAGCTTGTGTGATTGCATGAAGGAAAGTATGATTGCTTGTGGGAGAGAAAGCAAGCATGTGTGATTGTATGTGGGAAAGAATGTGAGTGTGCGACTGCATGTGGGGGAGAGATCATGTGTGTGGCATGTGTGATTGCATGTGGGAAGAGAACATGTATGTGATTGCTTGTAGGAGTGAAAGAGTGTGATTGCATGTGGGGAAGAGTGCATGTGTGCGCATGTGTGAGAGTGCATGTGTAATTGCATGTGAGGTCAGAAATCACGTACGTGATTGCATGTGGGGGTGAGAGAGTGAGTGTGTGGGTGTGTGACTGCATGTGGAAGAGAAAGGAAAAAGGTTTGTGTGCAGGCTTTCCCACCTCAGTTACTTTATGATAGTCTCAGAGTGTCTGGAAATCAAAAGTTCCCAGGTATGGAGGGCAGTTTTTTTTTTAAATCATTATAAGTTTTAATTATGGGGTGTTAATTAAAATGTCTGCTGTTTTGGAATATTTTATTAGTGTTAGGAAAATTACAAAAAAATGTGGGTATGAGTTTTCAATTATTGGATGTTATTCTATTTGTCAGCTATCTTGAAATATTTATTCTTTTTATTGGTATGGTTTTACTATTACGATTGATTTCTTATATTTCTTAATTTTGTGGTTTGAAGTTTTATGAGGCATGGTGATGTTTCCTTTGTTGCTCTGCATATAGAGTTTGGCTTGTAGTTTCCAGTTCAGTTTTTACCTGCATGTTTCTATTTATACTCTTAATTCTGTATTTGGTGAGGTTTTGCGTGTGCGACTGAGGTGAGGTATTCTGCTAGCTAGCATATAGTTTGTAGGGACCTAAGGTAGCCTGGCTTGTTCTGCTTTCCTAAAAGGGAATGCATTGGTGAGGAGGGGGGGGGGGGGGGGGGGGGGGGGAGTGAGTGAGATTTTTCTATGTTCATTTTTACATTTTTGTTTTCATGTGAGGAAAAGCATATCGGTTTCAATCATAAATATGAACTCTTGAATATTTTAACTGAAAATATCAATTAGAATTAATATTCGAGTTGTGGTAAAGGGAATCTGCTGGATCAGGGTGCCGACCGGCTTGTGGCACTCGAGGACCAGAGTCACCTACTCCTGGTTTAAATCTTGGCACCCCACTTCAAAAAGGTTGCCTACCTCTGCTTTAGGGAATGGATCCTTGCTAGGACTCAGAATCTTCCCCATCTATATGAGAGCCTATCCAGCCCTACAGGCAGCTTTTTCCTTTCTTTTGTTTGAGACCCAGTCAAGAGCCCTACCAAAAACCACAACACCTTCTCTCCTCATTAAAGGAAACCTCAACACTTCTGACATCTCCTCCAAGTTTTTGTCAAAAATTAAAAAAAAAAAAGTCAGATTCCTCAGGTTTTCAGATGGTACTGACACTAGAAATGACAATTTGCTTCAAGTTTAGAAAGTATCCGCATACCGCAGCCTTTGTGCTTTGATAGCAACACAGCGGTTACACAAAGATGTATGCAGGAGTTTTCGAGATTACAGAGAGGTGAACAGATCGTATTTTCATACCTGGAGAAGGGACATATGTGGTAAGCTGGAAAGCTCATGTATAAGAACTTTGTAAAATTCTCGTATCGGTCCAATAAAAAGTATTACACTTTGCAAAGAATATGCAATTTTCTTTGGCACTGATATTCACAACTCCTGGTTACCTGTGATTTCACAGTTGCAGCAGGATCCACAGAATCCAGCCCTTGCCAGTTTCCGGCTGAGGATATGAATATGTACAGAAGACATCTTTTTTTTTTTTTCTTTTCTTTTCTGCACATGAATCTCCTTTGACTCCATTATACCACGTTGATCCTCCCACTCTGTCTGCCACTGGTCAATCCTTTCTTTCCTCTCACCCATCGGTTCACCCAGTCTTCTTTCTCTCCCTCCCTCCCTCCCTTTCTTTTACTATCTGGAAGGGGACAATGATACTTCAGGCTTCATCTCCTGCCATAGAAGAGATAGGAAGAAAGCCAGGGATGAGGGACAGATACTGGAAGGGGGGAGAGAAGTCCTGAGATGGGGCAAAGAAGAGGAGAAAGGGAAGGGAATAGCTGGGAGATATGGAGGAGGGCTGAAATGTTGGAGGGGTAAGGGTGGGAGAAGCTGGGGGAATGGGCAGATAGGAGGAAAGGTCTGTGTGGAGTGTGAGGATCTGAGAACCAGAGAAGAGAATGGGATAGAGGAGAGATAAATGGAAAAGCTGGAGGTTGGACATGAGTAGAATGGCTGGGGGTGGAGCTTGGAGACACCACGATACGAGACTGGAAGGAAGAAAATCTGCAGAACAGAGAGGGAAGAAAAGAATCTTGTAAGAAAGGGGGGCAGTTGAGGCAGGCAAGAGAAAAGGCACCTTTAGGAAGGAAAAAGGCTGTGGTGAAAGTAGATATGATATGAAAGGAAATGAGAAAGAAAGGAATGAAAAATAAAGAAGTAAAAACTGAAATGGAGAAAGGAATGAAAACTAAAACAGAACAAAATAAAATATCTAGACACACAAAAAAGGTTAGAAAACTATTTTATTTATGTAATGTAAAATTATTTAAACACTAAATAATATAAATTGTATGCAAATGTGCTTTAGAATTGCCACAGAATTTCAAAAACTTTGCTACAAAGTTTCTAGCCCTTGCTTCAGGATGTATGCCCGGGTCGCTACAGGGAACTGAGGATCTGTCAATATTACCATTAGAACTCTGCACTTCTTGTGTTTTACTCTGTTTCCTTATTGGATCTCATCTTGCATCCTCCTTGAGAGTCTTCCTCATCTGACTGCCTGAGTGCTGGTACCCTACACTGCACTACTGGCTGTAATTGCCAGCTGGTGAGCCTTGGTCCCCACAAATAATCATCCAAGGGCCAAATGGGCCACCAGTTGGCCATCTCAGATCTAGAACATTTGGTCTAGAGAGCACAGATTCATGATACAAATTGTGTTTGTTCAGGGAAAATAGACTTTGAAATAATTTTGTGCACTATTAAAAGTTAGTATTTGCTGGTGTTAATAAATTGTATTTGTTCGGGGAAAATAGACTTTGATTTAATTCTGTGAGCTAATTAGTATTCGCTTGCTAGTATTAGAACTGCGAGTTTACTAAGGTGAGAGTACTGGTTCCTATGCTACTAGTCCTTAGTTCAATTCCCACCCACCCACAGCAGTCACATTGTTATGTAGATTATTTCCCCTGTCGGGAGGACATTCTTCACAATAAGAGCCAATTAGTGATTTAAAATAACATTCAACAAACCCTGATTTTAGTAATTGACTAATTGTAGTCCTATTGCTAGTCATTCATAAATTAACACTGGTAAACTGGAAATCAGATTTAAAAAACACAGATTTAAAAGTCACTGAATACATTTTAAAACCCTAGTCAAACTTAACAGCCCTTAAACTGAGATATACCTACTTCCTAATCAACTTTTAAAACTTTAGGAACTCAGTAAATTAAGATGCAGACAGAAGCCCAGCAGTGAGATGGGGGTTATCCAGTCTTTTGCATTGAATGCCACAGGTCTGATTATTCACCTGGATTATTTACCTGTGTGCACCCGGTGCAAAGAGCTCCTGGCTCTTGGAGAGCAAGCCCAGTCTCTAGAAGCCAAAGTGGCAGACCTGGAGGAGCTGAGGCACAGAGAGAGAAAGGTATATAGTGGAGACCTCCAGGGACATAGTAGAGCCATCCCAACTCCAGTCTAGCAGCCCTCGTGCTGCTTTGGAGGATCAAGGTCACCAGGCAGGAAATCATCACCCTGGTGTGGCATCAAGTGATCCCGTAGCTAGAGCCTGCTCTCTAGGTGATGCTTTTTTATCTTCTCACATCAAGGATGTGTATCCTTCCAGAGGTCCATACCCAGGAGGGAAGGCTAGGGTGGCTGCTGTAGTTGGTGATTCAGTCATTAGGAAAGCATGTAGCTGGGTGGCAGGTGGGTGCGTGGATCGCTTGCCTGCCTGGTGCGAAGGTAGTAGGCCTCACACACCACCTAGATAAGATTTTACAGAGTGTTGGGAAGGAATTGTATCTCTGTCATGTAACATGTGGATACCAATGGTGTAGGAAGGTGCAAGAGGGAGGTTCTGGAGTCTAAATTTGAAATCTAGAACCTCCTGGGTGACATTCTCTGAAATACTCCCCATTCTGTGTGCAGGATCCTGAAGGCAGGCAACATTCTAGAGTCTCAATGCATGGACGAGATGATGGTGAGGGACGAGGACTTTAGGTTTGTTAGGAACTGGGGAATATTCTGGGGAAGGGGGCACCTGTTCTGATGGGATGGGCTCCAGCTTAACGAGAGTAGAATCAGGCTGCTGTTGCTAACTTTAAAAAAAAAAAAAAAGGAGATAGAGCAGCTTTTAAACTAAAACATGAGGGAAAGCTGACAGTTGCTCAGAAGCACATGGTTCAGAGGGAAGTATCTTCAAAGGATACTGGCAAACCAAAAAGTTACATTGTCCCGATAGAGAGGTGGTTGTAAAAGCTGATAAAGCCACCCCCATCTCTCTCACCACACCAGACTTTGATGCCTCCGCCAAATGCGAGGAACTAGCCAAATACTTCTTCAACAAAATTGCAACTGTTCGAGGATGGGGGGAATCTTTTTAGGAAAAAGATTCCCCCCATCCTCGAACAGTCCCTTACCCATCCTGCCTGCCCCTCCCACCCCCTGCCAACCGTCAATGCCTGCTCTTGACTTTTCCTCCACCATAGAAATCCAAGCTATCCTCAAAAAGCTCAAACCCTCCTCCCATCCTGAATACCTTATACCTTCCAAAGCACTACTAGCCGTTCCTGACGCCATAGTCAAAGCCATAGCAGACATCATCAACTGCTGTATGGCGCATGGGTCCGTTCCAGATGCACTCAAGCACGCAGTAGTCAGACCCCTCCTTAAGAAACCCTCACTGGACCCCAAAGATCCCTCCAACTTCCGCCCAATCTCCAACCTCCCCTTCATTGCCAAACTATTGGAAAGAGTTGTCAACTCGCAACTCATGGCTTATCTGGAAGACCATCTGATCCTCCACCCTTCACAGTTTGGATTCTGGAAACACTTTAACACGGAATCCTTACTTCTCTCCCTCTCTGACCATCTCCTCTGAGGCATGGGTCAAGGCCACAGCTACCTCCTTGCCCTCCTCGACATCTCTTCAGCCTTTGACACCATTAGCCATCACCATCTTCTAGCCTGTCTAGAAAACATCGGCATCTCAGGTCTTGCCCTTGCCTGGTTTAAATCCTTCCTCTCTAACAGAAAGTTCTCCGTTAAAATCGGGAACGCCACATCCACCCCACAACCCCTCCAGCAGGGAGTCCCCCAAGGCTCCTCACTTTCTCCTACCCTCTTCAACATTTATATCACTCCTCTATGCCACCTCCTCTCTGACCTTAAACTCAAGTTCTACCTGTACGCCAATGACGTTCAGATCATCATCCCTATACAGAACTCTCTTGATGACGCCCTTGAACACTGGGAGAAATGCCTCACTGCCATTAACTCCCTCCTCATTAACCTCCATCTTGCCATCAATACGAACAAAACGGAGCTGCTACTCATCTCCCCCCATTCATCCGCCTCCTCTCCTCTGCCTTATACTACTAAACCCAACCTCCCCTCTACACAACCCTTCGTTAGAGACCTTGGAGTCATCCTGGACCATCAATTAAGCATGAAGAACTACGTAAATTCCATACTCAAAGCCTGCTTTTTCAAACTTAATGTGCTCAAAAAACTGAGACCTCTTATACACACCCACGATTTCCGTGCAGTCATCCAAGCCACCATCACTTCCAAATTGGACTACTGCAATGCCTTACTCATTGGACTCCCCTATTCTACCATTAAACCCCTACAAATGCTACAACATGCTGCAGCGAGACTCATCGCAAACTCCCGCAAATATGATCACATCACACCCATCCTCAGAGACTTACACTGGCTCCCCATTACATCACGCATCACCTACAAAATACTCACCATAATCCACAAAGCAATCCACACACACAACTCCAACTGGTTAGACCTCCCTTTCACATCTCCTAATTCCAGTCGACCCATCAGAACAGCAAAAGCTGGCACCCTACTTGTGCCCTCCTTGAAATCAGCCCATCTCTCCTCCACACGCGACCGTGCTCTCTCGATTGCAGGTCCCACCCACTGGAACACACTACCACCTGACATACACCTGGAACCCTGCATGAACAACTTCAAAAAGAAATTGAAAACATGGTTGTTCAACCAAGCTTACCCAGAATAAAAAAGCCATCAACCAGTACCAATGTAGACCACCATACGTCTACTCCCTCTCCTCATATTGAGGAACTATGTTTTTGTTATATTCCATCTCCTCAACGCGAGGTTCCTTGTTTTTGTTTATCCTGTCTTTTCTTGCTGTCTATCGTTACCCCCCTCCCAGTTTGAACTTCCCTGTTAAAATGTAATTTTCCAAACTTAACTTGTTGATTGTAAACCGGCATGATGTCCACAATGAATGCCGGTATATAAAATGTTCTAAATAAATAAATAATAAATACAAACTATACAGATAAAAATGACTCCAAAACTGCCTGTAAAATCTGATAATAAATAGGTTGTGGGTACATATGAAAAAATTAATTTGTCTGTATGCAAATCAGGTCTCAAAAATAAGACCGGAGAGTTAGAATGCATCGTGCTAAAGGAAGATATAGACATAATAAGCATCTTAGGACCTGGAGGAAAGAGGATAAGCAATGGGACACTGTGATACTAAGGTACAAATTATAGCGACGTGACAGGGCAGTTAAAATGGGTGGAGGGGTGGCCCAATATGTTAAGGATGGTACAGAGTTCAAGCAGGATAAAAGTTTTGCAGGAAGCAAACTGCACTCTGGAATCCTTATGAATAGCAATTCCCAGAGTAAAAGGGAAGAGTATCGTAGTGGGGATAGCTGGGATTTGGAACCAAACTGTAAAATGCTAACAGAGATTTGACTCTTTAATAAAATGGGCAATACAATAACAATGGGAGACTTTAATTACCCAAGTATTAACTGGGTACATAGAAACATAGAAATGACGGCAGAAGAAGACCAAAACGACCCATCCAGTCTGCCCAGCAAGCTTTGCACTTTTTTTTTTCTCATATACTTATCTGTTTCTCTTGGCTCTTAGTAACCTTTTGGTTCTATTTCCCTTCCACCCCCACCATTAATGTAGAGAGCAGTGTTGCACCTGCATCTAAGTGAAATATCTAGCTTAATTAGTTAGGGGTAGTAACCACAGCAATAAGCAAGCTTATACCCATGCTTATTTGTTTATCCAGACTATGTAATTCAGTCCTTGTTGGTTGTTGTCTGTATATAGATCCACTTTTCTTCATTCCCCCTGCTGTTGAAGCAGAGAGTTATGCTGGATATCCGTGAAGTATCGGTCTTCCTCCCCTGCCGTTGAAGCAAAGTGCTATGCCGGATATGCATGAAGTATCGGTCTTTCTCCCCTGCCGTTGAAACAGAGCACTATGCTGGATATGCATTGAAAGTGAAGTATCAGGCTTATTTGGTTTGGGGTAGTAACCGCCGTAACAAGCAAGCTACTTCCCGCTTTTTTGTGAATGCAAATCCCTTTTTCCACATTTCCTCTTGCCGTTGAAGCTTAGAGCAATGTTGGAATCGCATTAACCATGTGTATGTTTATTGAATAAGGGTATTATCTCCAGGTAGTAGCCGTCATTCCCGCGAGCCACCCACTCTTCATTCACGTCCTCTAGACTTTATGGATCCACAGTGTTTATCCCACGCCCCTTTGAAGTCCTTCACAGTTCTGATCTTCACCACTTCCTCCGGAAGGGTATTCCAGGTATCCACCACCCTCTCCGTGAAGAAATGCTTCCTGACATTGGTTCTGAGTCTTCCTCCCTGGAGCTTCAAATCGTGACCTCTGGTTCTGTTGATTTTTTTCCGACGGAAAAGGTTTGTCGTTGTCTTTGGATCATTAAAACCTTTCAAGTATCTGAAAGTCTGTATCATATCACCTCTGCTCCTCCTTTCCTCCAGGGTGTACATATTTAGTTTCTTCAATCTCTCCTCATAAGTCATTTGATGAAGACCCTCCACCTTTTTGGTCGCCCTTCTTTGGACCGCCTCCATCTTGTCTCTGTCTCTTTGAAGATACAGTCTCCAGAACTGAACACAGTACTCCAGGTGACGCTTCACCAAGGACCTGTACAAGGGGATAATCACTTCCCTTTTCTTACTCGATATTCCTCTCTCTATGCAGCCCAGCATTCTTCTGGCTTTAGCTATAGCCTTGTCACATTGTTTCGCTGATTTCAGATCATTAGATACCATCACCCCAAGGTCTCTCTCCTGCTCCATGCACATCAGCCTTTCTCCCCCCATCGAATACAGTTCATTCAGATTTCCACTCCCCATATGCATGACTCTGCACTTCTTGGCATTGAGGAAGAGATTGTTCTTTCTTCTAGGCTTCTTGACCAGCCAAGTCATCTGGTTGATTGCAGATAGTACAAGTCTGGATGAGCAATGTTCAAATTAAATAATTTCCCTCAAAGGAGGAAGATAAAACTGTCTCTGGTAAAAAGCCCTATCATCCCACCACAATGAGATAACACATTTTTCAACAAACCTTCCCTTCTTCCACCCGCTGGAATGGCTATAACTCCCATGGGTGTTGGTTCTCTAGCCAATCGGTCCTCACTGCCATCGGATCCCTCGGATAGTGAAATGGCCATTTGGTCACAGTGATTCCCTCCAAGGCTAAGCTCTGGTGATTTCGTGGCAGGCACAGTGCTGGTCAACTTTGAAGCCTTGATAATTAGGCATAAGACATTTACAGCAGTGGAAATGGTTAGGGTGAGCCAGCTGCAGGGTATAGCAGTGCTGGCATTCTCAAGCCCCCATCGCTTGAGTGCCTCTTGAGGTAATCTTAATCCTCTCATGAGGGATGAAGAAGGTTAACATCTCAGCAGAGGGCAAGGTGTCTCTTGAAGTGGTTCTGCATTGGGGTCATCTCAGTCTGGTGACCTGGCACCCCTGTGAGCTCTTCAGTGTTCATCGGAACCCTCGTCCGAGCAATGGGTGGACTGGTGGCTGCTGCTCATGCCAGAGTGGGTGAGGCTGGCCATCGCCATTTGGTTCTTTATAATTATGACACAGGATTCTTTGATAGCTACTCTCGAACCAGCTGTGACGTGGTAATGCTCTCCACATAGGCCGTCCATTGTGCTAAGTTGTCACTGACGTGATGACGTTGCATTGACATCCCGGGGTTGGTCTCGGCCAATGACTTCATGCGTTCACCGACATACCTCCTCATTTGGCATGCTTTTGCTTGCTACTGATAACTTCAGTGGGAATAGTGCTTTTGGCGGGAACAGCGGCCATTTTTCTGATTTTCGCAGGTCTTTCACAAAATTTCCAACCAGCTAAAACAGTTGATATATAGCAATTCCCAAACCGATTTCATCCATCTTCACAGCCTGCACTTTCAGCCCCATATTCTCGGGTGCCATTTTATGAAACCTCACCCCAATGTGCCTGTCCTGCACGACTGGGGCCATATTAGAATTTATAAGTTCTTTGAGGCACGAATCCCGACTAGCTCTTCTCTGTGCCCCTTTCACCAGGGTGTGGATCCTTTCCATTGGAGGGGAAAGGTTTTTAAGAACATAAGAAATTGCCATACTGGGTCAGACCAAGGGTCCATCAAGCCCAGCAGCATCCTGTTTGCAACAGAGGCCAAACCAGGCCACAATTACCCAAACACTAAGAAGATCCCATGCTACTGATGCAATTAATAGCAGTAGCTATTCCCTAAGTAAACTTGATTAATAGCAGTTAATGGACTTCTCCTCCAAGAACTTATCCAACCCTTTTTTGCAGAGGTGACTAACTTCTGTCTGGTTTTCCTTGGGAGAGGGGTAATTTCTCTTCTCTGTGAGTGCTGCATGCCCAGATAAATACACTGAATGCACTGGGTTAGTGTCCAAAATTAAAGTCTTTACTGATAATAAAGTTGCAGATGGTACAATAAATATTTTTTCCAGCACCACAGTCTTTCTCTCCTTGGTTACATATTATTATTTTTAAAGAAGTAATCTTTGTTTAGTCCTGTTTTTCATTTTTATGTTATTGATTATTGTGTATTTTCACATTGTACCTTGGGCTTTGCACTGTTTTTCTGGAGTGGCGGGTGTCACCTACTATGCAGCCTCCCCATGCCATGGTTCAGCCTTCTGTGCAGCCTCCCCTTTACCAGGGGTCCTCAGCAAGCCCTGCTCACAGCTGCACAAGTATACCCCTCAGCCCTAGCGCTACTTAACCTAGCCTGTCCAGTCCCTCCTGATCTCTTCATGGAGTCACTTCAGCTCCTTGACCTGGCCAGCTGGGAGTCCCCTGGGGGACCAGGTTTGGGGACCCCTTCTCTAGAGGTATACACAAGTGAATATTGAGAAGAGTATAACTTTGAACATTGCACATTAATGACTGTAAAAGTTCCAATCACTTCTATCTAATATGTTGTTATCAATGGATGCCCAAACCAGTTCAACAATTGACTGCATTACGTCTTGCGATATGTCATAGAGAAAGAAGTTAGACTTCTCAAGTACAGTATTTCAGAAATTTTCTTTATGAACATTGAACAATGCCTAATTCCTTTGCTATTAGATTCCTCATTGACATAAACTTGTTTAACATGATCTTTCACTGTCGACAAAATGGTACGTCTTCCAACCTCCAACATGTTCAGATTCTCTTTTTCACAATTACAAACACTTTCCTCAAAAACCATTTCTCATGTCTCATTCCAGATTTCATGAATGCCAAATCAAACAATACCATCTGCATGGAAGGTTGAAGGGATATCTTTGAAATATTTTCTGTCTTAAGACTTTTTCATTAAACCTTTCAGTATGCTGGCAAAATGACAAGACCAAAAAGAGTGGATCAGCATTCCAGTCTCTACTTGTCATTCAATCCCTATATCTGGGTAAATTATTTTTACTTTGAAATTTCAAACTTTTAAAATATAAAGCCTTTTCAAGAATTTAAATTGTTTCTCACAAAAGTATATTATCTTTTATTTCCTATTTATGCTAAAGCACTGCATAACTTGATTTATTGATAAAACGTAGATCAGTTTCTGCTTTCTATCAGGTCGATACAATAAGAAGCACGGGTAAATGGGTGCTCTGAGTTGAGCGCCTGCTCTCCCAACGCGTGGCCAGCCACCCCTCCTGGGCACGTGATCCTGTATGTAAATGAGGGGGTCATGCTAAGAAGGAGGCAATAGCACGTCCCTAGTGCCTCCTTATTAGGGGAAACCCAGGAGAGGTGGCTGTCAGCAGGTTCAGGAAACTGACAGTCAATTTTATGAGTGTCAGTTTTCTGAACCTGCTGATAGCCATAGGTTAGGAAAGCGGATGTCCGTTTTCCTAACCTGACTGGCTGGCACATTTTTGCTTTATTAGGTTTTTTTTTAGTTTTTTTTCTGAGCGTAAAATGTGGGGTTTAGGCACACATTTTTTTCAGTATCCCGCGTGCATAACTAATAGCCACATCAACATGCATTTGCATTTGATGAGTGCTTTAGCTTTGGGGGGGAGGGGTGTTGGACCCACGTTTTTGACGTGCGAAACCCTTTACAGTATAAGGGTAGTGGATGTACATCAAACAGTATGCTCGGCTGAGCGCACTTTACAGTATTGGCCTGAATGTATTGAATAAACCATTAGCTATGCATTGTATATTGTCTATATGTCTTAATGCTAAGTAAATTAATGAAAATACTGGGGTAGATTTTAAGAGGCGCGCGAACAGCCTACTTTTGCTTGCGCATCAGACTCAAGCAAAAGTACGCTGGATTTTAGTAGATACGCGCGGAGCCGCGCGTATCCACTAAAATCCTGGATCGGCGCGCGCAAGGCTATCGATTTTGTATAGCCTGCGCGCGCCGAGCCGCGCTGCCTCCCCCCGTTCCCTCCAAGGCCGCTCCGAAATCGGAGCGGCCTCGGAGGGAACTTTCCTTTGCCCTCCCCTCACCTTACCCTCCCTTCCCCTACCTAACCCACCCACCCGGCCCTGTCTACACCCCCCCCTTACCGTTGTCGGGGGATTTACGCCTCCCGGAGGGAGACGTAAATCCCCGCGCGCCAGCGGGCCTGCTGCGCGCCGGGCCGCGACCTGGGGGCGGGTACGGAGGGCGCGGCCACGCCCCCGGGCCGTAGCCACGCCCCGTACCCGCCCCCGACACGCCCCCAACACGCCCCCCTCCGAAAACCCCGGGACGTACGCGAGTCCCGGGGTCTGCGCGCGCCGGTAGGCCTATGTAAAATAGGCTTACCGGCGCGCAGGGCCCTGCTCGCCTAAATCCGCCCGGTTTTGGGCGGATTTAGGCGAGCAGGGCTCTGAAAATCTACCCCACTATGTATAGCCATTATTTTTTGGATGGACAAGATCATCTTTACTGAAGAGAGGAAGGTCAATTTTGATAATGCCTGCAGGACTTGCAGTCCTGCCTGTACTATGTTCCTACAGGACTGTAAACTCATTTTCTATTCTTTAATTTTGTATTTATCTATTCCAACAAACAATATACACTGTTCACAGAAATGTCTGAAAAGAGATCTTCATAGAACATAGTGAGAAGATATTAAGTAACCATAAACAAAATAAAAGAAAACCAGAAATCCTGAACCCCAGTCTGCGGCTTTTGGAGGAAGATCCCATCTTTAGGAGAGACAATCATAGAAAGAAAGGCATAAGAACATAAGAAAATGCCATACTGGGTCAGACCAAGGGTCCATCAAGCCCAGCATCCTGTTTCCAACAGTGGCCAATCCAGGCCATAAGAACATGTCAAGTACCCAAAAACTAAGTCTATTCCATGTAACCATTACTAATGGCAGTGGCTATTCTCTAAGGGGCGGATTTTCAGAGCCCTGTGCGCCGGTAAGCCTATTTTACATAGGCCTACCGGCACGCGCAGAGCCCCGGGACTCGCGTAAGTCCCGGGGTTTTCGGAGGGGGCGTGTCGGGGGGGGGGGTCCCGGTCGTCGCGGCGTTTTTGGGGCGTGTCGGCAGCGTTTTGGGGGTGGGTACGGGGGCGTGGCTACGGCCCGGGGTGGTCCGGGGGTGTGGCCGCGCCCTCCGTACCCGCCCCCAGGTCGCGGCCCGGCGCGCAGGAGGCCCACTGGCGCGCGGGGATTTACGCCTCCCTCTGGGAGGCGTAAATCCCCCAACAAAGGTAAGGGGGGGTATAGACAGGGCCAGGCGGGTGGGTTAGGTAGAGGAAGGGAGGGTAAGGTGAGGGGAGGGTGTTAGAGGATTCCCTCCGAGGCCGCTCCGATTTCGGAGCGGCCTCGGAGGGAACGGGGGTAGGCTGCTCGGCTCGGCGCGCGCCGGCTATACAAAATCCATAGCCTTGCGCGCGCCGATCCAGGTTTTTTAGTAGATACGCGCGGCTCCGCGCGTATCTACTAAAATCCAGCGTACTTTTGTTTGCGCCTGAGCGCAAACAAAAGTAGGCCTATTCGCGCTCCTTTTAAAATCCGCCCCTAAGTGAACTTAAGGCAGGTAATTGAGCTCTCTAAATGATATCAAGCTTTGGTAACTAACCGTAATGTTGGTCATTCATGGAGCATCAGCTACATGTGCCTTTGGAGACTGGGCAGGAAAAGCAGTTGAAAAGATCTGCTTTACCAGAAAGGCTGAAAAGTGAGGTCGAGCCTAAAAGATACATTAAACACTGATAACTTTACATGGAAAACAGAACCAAAAAAAGGCTCCAAGCTGCAAAAGCCTAGATGGTAACTTTAAAACGAGCACACACCTGCAGGAATTTTAAATCGTGCAAGCAATTGCATGCATACGATTAAAAATATACCCATCGCGCATATGCGTGCTCCTAATTTTTAGCGGTTGCACGAGCAAACGTAGTTCGCATTATCTCCCTTGGGACTTTGTCGGCTTTAACACACACACGTAAATGGATTTTAGAACATAAGCATGTGAAGGACAATCCCAGTTTTACCAATTAGTCCACCAGTTTGCCCAACCTAACTCTGTCATCCGGATCCCTCTGTTTCTTCAGACTGCAGTCCCCCCAGGTTAATCAGACTCCCTTACCCTGCCATTTTAGGCCTAAAAAGATCTCTGCAGATTTATACCTCATCAAGATCAGCATATATTTACTGCTGTGGCCGCCGGATTTAAAATACAGATTTATGCATGTAACTGTTGGGCCCACTCCAGAGCATCCCTGACATTCTCTAACTTCGCATCCTTTCCCCATGCATTTGGTCGCTCGTACACGTGCATATATGCACGTAATTGGGACCAAAATGCGAGTCGCTCATGCTCTCAATCCAGATACTTGCATATATGGGACTATTATCGTGAGCAACTCTTTTAAAATTCACCCCTAAAGTTGTATTAACAAAAATTGCTTAATTTTCCTCTGCGTAATCTATACAACTTCAGAAAACATACAGATTTTGCAGTTCAGAAAGCAAATATCTCTAAACTTGGAAATTCATTTTCAGCATCTTCTCTGACAGAGTCTAAATCTTGCTGAACTCAGGGACTGAGTGTGCAGGCGCCTATATGGGCATCCGAGTGCACATATGCAGGACTTTTAAATCATGCACCCGGTTGCGCATGTATGATTTTAAAATACGCCTACTGTGCGTATGTGTGCTCCTAATTTTAAACAAAATACTCGAGCACACGTATCTTGCGTATTTTCCTTAGGACTTTGTTGACTTTAACGTTCACACGTAAGCGGATTTAAAAACATTGCTCGCATAAAGGATATTCCCAGTTTTACCAATTAGACCACCAGTTTACACAGTCTGTCTTAAGGTCATCCTGACCCCTCCGGTTCTTCAGTCTGAACTCCCCCTGGGTTTACTGAGACCCTCACCCAGTTGTTTTAGCCCTAAACAGAGATTTATGCAGACTTACACCTCATCGAGAGTAGAAGTAAACGTGTGGCCACCAGATTTAAAATACGAATTTACGTGCATGCGTTTTGGCCCTGCCCCAACTTTGCCTCCTTTTTTTGGCACTCGCATATGTGCATATACACATGTAATAACTGCAAAAATATGTGCATATACACATGTAATACATGGGTGTACTCCTAGACAACAGACTCAGCCTCAACAAATTCGTAAATAACACTACAAAAGAATGCTTCTTTAAACTACAAGTTTTAAAGAAACTAAAACCACTTCTACTCTACAGGGATTTCCGCACAGTACTCCAAGCCATCATTCTCCCGAAATTAGACTACTGCAATTCACTTCTGCTGGGCCTTCCTGCTTGCACCACCAAACCCCTCCAGATGGTCCTGAATGCCACTGCAAGAATTCTCACCAACGCCAAAAAAAAAGGACCATATCACCCCGATCCTCCAGAATCTCCACTGGCTTCCCATTAAATACAGGATACAGTTCAAAACCAGCATGATGATCCATAAGGCCCTACATAACATCTCTCCACTCAACTTAACCTTCCAGCTTCAACTACACACTTCTAAAAGGCCAAGTAGAAGGGCATACCAGAACAGAATGGTCACCCAACCTGCAAAATCCTCCCTGAGGAAACGTGCACTATCAACAGCGGGCCCGTCTCTCTGGAACTCTCTACCACCAGAGCTCCGCCTTGAGCCGTGCCATACTACTTTTAAAGTTAAACTCAAAACTTGGCTCTTCCTTCAAGCCTTCCCTGAGAGCTAAGTTCAAGAAGAGCAATAACCCTCCTGTTATTACAACAATAATGTAAAGTTCATTTGCCTTATTTATATGTTTTTAAGTTGATCCTAGTTGTATTTTACTCTATAATTGATTAATCGTTTGACTTGTTCCATGTAAACCGCCATCCCGGCGATAGTTATCTTGTTACCTGTGAACCGGAGTGATATGTATTGTATACAGGAACTTCCGGTATATAAAAACCAAAAATAAATAAATAAATAATTTGCAACTTTTAAAATATATGTTGCTCATGCGCAGCCCATATGGGCCTTTAAATTACTTGATCAAATTCTCCATATTTTTTATCTTATTATTCTATGCCAGGGGGTGAACAAACTATTTGAGCCGTGGACCTCCTATCCATGCAAGGGTTGGGCCCCCTATGAGTTGGGTTATGCCATTTTATTTAAATATAGAAAGTAGGCTTCCACCTCAGTTTTTGTGTGGTGATATTGTGCTGTGGCCCTTTTAAGCGTCAGTTGAATTAAAAGGCTGGAAAGAGCGGACAATGACTTTATCCAGCACATTTAAGATTAATCCCCAATTGGAGTTGATGCTTGGTGGGGATCCATTTAGCATACTGCAATCTGTGTGGATCTTTATCCAATCCCAGAAGCAGATAATATAACTCTGCAAGGACTCTTATCCAATCAGGAGTGAGTTTGTATCTGAGGAATGTGACTGTGTTCAAACCCCAGAGCACTAGAGAGAGAAAGAGCTTCAGGAAGGCAGAAGATGGGGAGAGGGGGTGCAGCTGCTGTCCAAGCAGCTGAGAGTTGAGGAAAGGACTTAAATTCCTGCAACCTAAGGGGTAGATTTTCAAAGGGTTACACGCGTAACCCCCGAAAACTACTCCTGCACATGCCCCGGGACGCATGTATGTCCCGGGGCTTTCCAAAATGGGCGGTCTGTGGGCATGACCAGGGGCATGGTGGCAGTCCGGGGGGCGGGGTCGAGTGCTCCGGCACAGCAGCCTGTGCCGGGGCATGGCGCACCAGCAGCCGGCTAGCCTGCGCAAGTTAAGCCTGCCTCGGGCAGGCGTAACTTTTGGAGCAAAGGTAGGGGGGATTTAATTAGGGATGGGGGTGGGTTAGATAGGGGAAGGGAGGGGAAGGTGG
The DNA here is from genome assembly GCF_901001135.1 of Rhinatrema bivittatum. NCBI lineage: Eukaryota > Metazoa > Chordata > Amphibia > Gymnophiona > Rhinatrematidae > Rhinatrema > Rhinatrema bivittatum. Next base: position 61,492,054 of record NC_042615.1, on the reverse strand, counting down.
TGGGGGGGGGGGGCGCGGAAAATAAGTTCCCTCCAAGGCCGCTCCGATTTTGGAGCGACCTTGGAGGGAACGGGGAAAGTCATTGGGGCTCCCCTCAGGCTTGGCGTGTGCACCCCCTTGTGCGCGCCGAGCCTGGATTTTATAACATGCACGTGGCAGCGCGCACATGTTAGAAAATTGGGCATAGATTTGTTCGCGTTGGGTTGCGTGAACAAATGTACACCCGTGCGTATCTTTTAAGATCTGGTCCTAAGAGTCTGAAATAACCTACTGAAATCCCACCATTTGGGGATTTTCTTAGCCTACAAGACAGATGCCAGCGTGATGTGGGAGCCAGTGTGTTCAGCAGCAGATTGAAGGGCATGTTCTCCTGAGGGACAAACAGGGTTGAGCTGCTTGGATCTTGATTGGTCTTTTGGAACCCAGTTTCCAAGCCTGGAAAAGCATGAGTTGTGGGTTTCCCCCACAGAAACCTGTGTGTTAGTTGTCCTTAGGATGAAAGAAATCGACTGCTTCTGAACAGGTCTAAAGTTACCCGGCCTCGTGTGGCCAGATAGCATGTCACTTCACCAGATATCTTTAAAAAAATATCCGGTTAAGTAGCGCTATCATAATAGTCACAACAAAAGAAAGAAAAGGGCCAGTGGGCACAATTTACACAGCCTTTACTTGCAGATAGAGGAGGCTGCTTCTTCAACTCCAAACTTTATTAACAGATAAAATGGTCTTGCATAAACTGGAGATAACAGCAACTTAGAGCAGTCTGAGCCACTACAATAAAGACAGGTAAAATCAGAATTATTCTGCAGGGCTATCCAGATTAGTTGCTGAATCACACAGGCCAGAGTTGACCAAAGCTGGTTGAAAACACAAGGGAAAAACAACCAGGAACCCCTGCTTCCAAATCAGAGGTTAACCTTTGGAGTTAGCTGCACAGAATACAGCAGAAGGCAGGGTTGCTAGGTAATCATGAAAGAACAAGCACTATTTGCCGAAAAAACAAGTCCAAAACACATGAGATTAAAATTACTTTTATTAGAAGGTATTTACACCCAGATAACACTTAAAAAAAAATACTTTTGTGAGTGTAATGGAGGAAATACAATGGCTTGCAATAGTATTTAACTCCCTAAAAAGTCTATCAGATTTTTGTGGCTTACATGACATTACACAGATTATTCCAGACAGTATGTGCTAAAAGTAAAATTTCAAACTCACAATTCATTATTCAGTAATGGCTTCTATCTAGCCAACTTCCCATGCAGGCTTCGGAGAAAAGATGAGATTTGTACAATGTTCTCTCAACCTAGCTGGATGTGAGAGAACATTGTACAAATCTCATCTTTGTGTGAGTTTTCTCACTCAGAAGGACATCAAATCTTCACAAGAGTGTACTGTTCTGTTTGTACGTCTCACTCTGAATGTCAAAGTGGCCCCTATAGCCATATTGCACAGCTTAATACTGCACAGCTTAATACAAATAAAAAACGTATAGGAAAGGAATACGATGAGTGAGATAATCAAATTTGCGGATGATACAAAATTATTCAGAGTAGTTAAATCACAAGCAGATTGTGATACATTACAGGAGGACCTTGCAAGAGTAGAAGATTGGGTATCCAAATGGCAGATGAAATTTAATGTGGACAAGTGCAAGGTGATGCATATAGGGAAAAATAACCCTTGCTGTAATTACACAATGTTAGGTTCCATATTAGGAGCTACCACCCAGGAAAAAGATCTAGGCATCACATAGTGGATAATACTTTAAAATCGTTGGTTCAGTGTGCTGCAGCAGTCAAAAAAGCAAACAGAATGTTAAGAATTATTGGGAAGGGAACGGTAAATAAAACAGAAAATGTCATAATGCCTCTATATCGCTCCATGGTGAGACCGCACCTGGAATACTGTGCACAATTCTGGTCGCCGCATCTCAAAAAAGATATAGTTGCGATGGAGAAGGTACAGAGAAGGGCAACCAAAATGATAAAGAGGATGGAACAGCTCCCCTATGAAGAAATGCTGAAGAGGTTAGGGCTGTTCAGCTTGGAGAAGAGACGGCTGAGGGGGGATATGATAGAGGTCTTTAAGAATTTGAGAGGTCTTGAACGAGCAGATGTGAATCGGTTATTTACACTTTCGAATAATAGAAGGACTAGGGGGCATTCCATGAAGTTAGTAAGTAGCACATTTAGGACTAATCAGAGAAAATTATTTTTCACTCAACGCACAATAAAGCTCTGGAAATTGTTGCCAGAGGATGTGATTAGTGCAGTTAGTGTAGCTGGGTTCAAAAAAGGTTTGGATAAGTTCTTGGAGGAGAAGTCCATTAACGGCTATTAATCAAATTTACTTAGGGAATAGCCACTGCTATTAATAGCATCAGTGGCATGGAATTTTCTTAGTGTTTGGATAATTGCCAAGTTCTTGTGGTCTCTGTTGGGAACAGGATGCTGGGCTTGATGGACCCTTGGTCTGACCCAGCTTGGCAATTTCTTATGTTCTTATGTTCTGGCATTAAAACTGTGTGATAATGCATTGCAAAGCCAGCCCACTTGGATAGAAATTCCTCCCCCCTTTTCCAAATTAGCATCACACCATGTGTTAAGGTGTTTTTCGCATGCAAAAAGCCCATAACGTGGCTTAGAAAATAACCCCCTTAAGTTAGCCAGGCAAATCCTTTTGAATATTGATCTCAATACTCTGCCGCCACTCCAAATATCTTTTTATCTGAATACCTTGCGGGTCTTCTATACACTGAATAGCTGCTGAATATCCCTTTGATAATTTGAAAAAACTTGATATTTGTATGGGAGACTCCAACCTCTGGATGTGACTTGACATCCCTGTGTTACAACAATTTGTTGAGTCTAATTATATCAAAGCTTTGTGGAATCAAAGGCTACCAGTTTTTCTTTTAATGTGGAAGGAATAAATATTCACCAACCAAAAGCCAATTGAAATTGATTGCATTCTGGAGATGAAATCTATCTGAGCAGTCATTTTTTTGCTCTGAGCACAGGATAGACCCATTTGTGTTGGCAGTGACTCCAAGGACACCAAAATAAGACTTTTAGTGTTTTACTGCTTGATGCTGTTTTTATTGCTGCCAGAAACATATTTCTAATACTGTAGCATCTAAGTTTTTTGCAATTCAAAAGATGCAAAGGGATGGCATTAGGTATAGTAAAGGTCATAAAACCTCAGGCCGTCTCTTGCTTGGTTTTGATTACATGTTTTGTTTTTCATTTCTCTATTTCCATGGTGTAAGATGTTTTCAAAAAGTCCCAAGATTTGTCTTGGGCAAGGAATCTGGTGAAAGCTGATTGAAGGTTTAGCATGAATTGCAACAATACGATTCCTGGGATTCCTAAGATTCTCCCATGGTAGACGAGATCTGAAAGGAATGCAACTATGTGTATTGCAAAAGTCAATAATAAACATTCTTGGCTCTCAAAATTACATTGTCTGGCTCCAACCTGTCAGATGTATTATATTTTAAATGGGAATGAATGGGATGATTAAGACTGCTCAAATTAAAAATTAATCTTTCCCTTTCCACTCTACCCATAGAGCCCCGCTGAAGTCCAGAAGATTTGGTCGAAAGAAGATATCAACCCATTGAAGCCAGCCTTCTTCATATTGCCTGTGTTTGGGGCAATTATTTGTTTGCACTGATCCAGGGAAATGCAAAAAAACTCTTCAGAACTTTAGTTAGTCATTGTGTTCATAGATTTCGTTCAAACCCTGTTGTCTCAGATCTGTTTCATGTGTCTGCTTAGCATTCATGAATTTTGATGACTTATCAGGGTCAAAGTACAAACTTTGACTTTCCATCCTCCTGATAATTTAGCAAAGTTCACATACTGTGATTATGGTTTGCAAGGTTTGATTATACTATTAGAATGAGGAGTCAGAATTTGACTTCTTGAAACGATGAGAGTTTGCAAATTTTCCGGAGTAAGAGCATACTTGAGTCATAATGTATTCCTCTATGAGCTGGAAATGCTTTTTAGTTCAGGCAGTGTCAGTTGGAGGTTCAAAGCAGGGGATCTGAATCAGATTACACACCACACTGTATCAAAACCATTTTTCTAAAGGGAAATGCTGTGAAGATCCCTAAAATTAAACTACATTGTCTTCTATGTATTGACCTTAGTAAATCCATCCTCCCTTCATTTAGTTTCTGATTATCACAGTGCATCTCATTGCTAGATGTATGGGACAGAAAATATTCCCTGCACAAATTTCAGTTTGAAGCTTTTGCCAATAATATGCAAACCAGAAAAACTACAGAAGGGTAAACTTCTCCTTAATATAGTAAAAGGAAACAAAACAGATAAGAAAATGTAAAGCAAAGTTATTTGCAGCTAGACTAACATTTTTCTGAAGATTATTCAAAGAATATCTTCCGATAATTTGTTTTGGTTTTTTTTTTGCTTTTACAAATTATTTTGTAAGCAGCTCAGAAGTAACAAAATTGCCTGAATAATTGAAGACATATGATTTTTTTCCCTCACTTGCCACAAGCCAAAGGAGTCAGTTGTATATATAAAAAATGAAGAAAAGATGGGGAGGCGATCAAGTGATGGGGTGAACCGGCGAGGTCCTGCTGCTCTTGTGCTCCGGATGCCACTGCCTAGCAATTGAACTAAAATTACTTTCTTTTTCTTTACTTCAGACCTCACAGTTGAGCTGAAAGTGTCCTCCGTACATAGACAGATTTTATTTTTTTTCAGGCCGCCGGACGACTTGACCACAGGAGCGGTAAAGAAAGATAAAGAAAAATTGAAGCAGGGAAATGGTTAAAGGGCAGACATAAAGGAATCAGCTGCTCTGCGCGTGATAGATGGAATGGGGGTGAAGGATTTAACTAAAGCGGCAGTAGCTGCGCTGGATGGAAAGTTTGAAAAAATGTACGAATAGATGGGTAGCATAGAAACGACGGCAAAAAAAAAAAAAGCCAAATGGTTCATCCAGTCTGCCCAGCAAGTTTCATGAGATAGTAACCGCTGCTCCGTACAGGTTACCTCCGAGTCTCTGTTTAGGGCAGTAACCGCTGCTCTGTGCTGGTTACCCCCAAGCCTTATGTTAAGGAAGGTAATATTTGCAATCAGACAGACAGTGCTGCATGAACATGCTTGGCTTTTGGTCTTGGCTGTAGAAGCAGTCCTGTGCTTTTTCCCTGATATATGCGTATCAGTACCCCAGACTGTTAAATTTGGGGCCCGGTGTTGGCTGTTGCCTGAATCCAATTCCCCTTCCCCTGCCTCCCACTCCCCCCCCCCCCCCCCCCCCCCCCCCCACCCTTGTTGAGATGGAGAGTGAAGTTCCAGTTGCAACAAAAGCATCAAGGCTACTCAGTTAATGGTTGTAATCGAATGCCTTCTAATTAAGGATAGTAACTGCCACTCCATGCAGGTTACCCCATGCACCCTTTTCTTCACTTCCAACCTCTAACCTTTAGGGGTCCACAGTGTTTATCCCATGCCCTCTTGAATTCGTTTATTATTTTCATCCTCACCACCTCCTCCAGAAGGGCATTCCAGGCATCCACCACCTTCTCCATGAAGAAGTATTTCCTGATGTTGGATCTGAGTCGTCCACTCTGGAGTTTCATTTCATGTCCCCTAGTTCTACTGTTTCCTTTCCAATGGAAAAGGTTAGAAGCTTGCACATCATTTAAAGCTTTCAGGTATCTGAAGGTCTGTATCCTATCTCTCTTGCACCTCCTCTCTTCCAGGGTATACATCTTTAGATCCTTCATCCTCTTCTAATAAGCCTTTCAGATACAGACCCCATATCATTTTGGTTGCCCTTCTCTGGACTGCCTCCATCCTGTCTATATCCTTTTTGAGATAAGGGCTCCAGAACTGAACACAGTACTCCAGGTGAGGCCTCACCAAAGGCCTATGCAAAGGCATTATCACCTCCTTTTTCTTACTGGTTATTCCTCTCCCTATGCAGCCCAACATTCATCTGGCTTTAGCTATTGCCTTGTCACATTGCTTCACCAACTTTAGATCACCAGACACTATCATCCCAAAGTCCCTCTCCCAGACTGAGCACATTAGTCTTTCACCTCCCATCACTTACAGCTCTTTTGGATGACGGCTCCCCAGATGCATGACTTTGCACTTCTTGGCATGGAATCCCAGGTACCAAATGTTCAACAACTCTTCAAGTTTTCGTAAATCACTTTTCATTCTCTTTGCTCCTTCAGGCATGTCTACTCTGTTGCAGATCTTAGTATTATCTACAAATAGACTTACTTTATCTTCTATCCCTTCCACAATGTCACTCACAAAGATATTGAACAGAACTGCACCCAAAACCGATCCCTGGGGCACTCCAACTAACACTGTTCTCTCTTCAGAGTAGGTTCCATTTACCATTGCACACTGTCTCTGGACAGTCAACCAGTTTGTAAACCAGTCCACCACTTTGACGCAGAGTCCTGTAAGCAATATAAATGTATATGTAACTGGGAGGAGGCTGTCTGCTTCCCTTCCTCTTCCCTCTCTAGAAGATACTGGCCGTGCTACAGAAACGTATTACTTATTCCCTTATATGCAATCCACAAAGTCTAAGAAAAGACACCTATTTGTCTCAGAATCAGACTGCTTTATGTTTAGACATTTCAAGTTTAGCAGTTAGAATAAACTAGACAATACATGACTCTACAGACTTTGCTGCTTAGCATTGGTTTATACTGAATAAAGCTCTGCATCATTAGTAAACTTAACATATCAGAAATCTTGACTTGGTTAGGGTATGTTAATAAACATAATTAATTAACTACCCACATAATTCAAGAGATTGCCTTCCATTTCAGCCTGAAGTAGTCTCAGAGACAGTCTCTGCCGGAGGGAGCAGGCATTCTTGGCCCCAGTTGCTTGTTGGACTAAGGCTGGTCTGAGCCAAGGAGAAGAAAAGACAGGCTTAAGAACATAACATAAGAACATAAGAAATTGCCATGCTGGGTCAGACCCCAAGGGTCCATCAAGTCCAGCATCCTGTTTCCAACAGAGGCCAAACCAGACCACAAGAATACTAAGAAGATCCCATGCTACTGATGCAATTAATGGCAGTGGCTATTCCCTAAGTAAACTTGATTAATAACCGTTAATGGACTTCTCCTCCAAGAACTTATCCAAACCTTTTTTGAACCCAGCTACACTAACTGCACATCCTCTGGCAACAAATTCCAGAGCTTTATTGTGCATTGAGTGAAAAAGAATTTTCTCCGATTAGTCTTAAATGTGCTACTTACTAACTTCATGGAATGCCCCCTAGTCCTTCTATTATTTGAAAGTGTAAATAACCGATTCACATCTACTCGTTGAAGACCTCTCATGATCTTAAAGACCTTTATCATATCCCCCCTGAGCTGTCTCTTCTTCAAGCTGAACAGCCCTAACGTCTTCAGCCTTTCCTCATAGGGGAGCTGTTCCATCCTCTTTATCATTTTGGTTGCCCTTCTCTGTACCTTCTCCATTGCAACTATATCTTTTTCGAGATGTGGTGACCAGAATTGTACATAGTATTCAAGGTGCGGTCTCACCATGGAGCGATATAGAAGCATTATGACATTTTCTGTTTTATTAACCATTCCCTTTCTAATAATTCCTAACATTCTGTTTCCTTTTTTGACTGCTGCAGCACACTGAGCTGACAATTTTAAATATTATCCACTATGATGCCTAGATCTTTTTCCTGGGTGGTAGCTCCTAATATGGAACCTAACATCGTGTAAGGTATAGCAAGGGTTATTTTTCCCTATATGCAACACCTTGCACTTGTCCACATTAAATTCCATCTGCCATTTGGATGCCCAGTCTTCCAGTCTTGCAAGGTCCTCCTGTAATGTATCACAATCCGTTTGTGATTTAACTACTCTGAATAATTTTGTATCATCTGCAAATTTGATAACCTCACTCGTCGTATTCCTTTCCAGATCATTCATATATATATTGAAAAGCACCGGTCCAAGTATAGATCCCTGAGGCACTCCACTGTTTACCCTTTTCCATTGAGAAAATTGACCATTTAATTCTACTCTCTGTTTCCTGTCTTTTAACCAGTTTGTAATCCACGAAAGGACATCGCATTTTATCCCATTACTTTTTATTTTTCTTAGAAGCCTCTCATGAGGGACTTTGTCAAATGCCTTCTGAAAATCCAAATACACTACATCTACCGGTTCACCTTTATCCACATGTTTATTAACCCCTTCAGAAAAATGAAGCAGATTTGTTAGGCAAGACTTCTCTTGGGTAAATCCATGTTGACTGTGTTCCATTAAACCATGTCTTTCTATATGCTCTACGATTTTACATAGAAACATAGAAATGATGGCAGAAGAAGACCAAACGGCCATCCAGTCTGCCCAGCAAGCTTTCACACTTTTTTTTTCTCTCATACTTATCTGTTACTCTTGGCTCTTAGTTACCTTTTTTATTCTATTTCCCTTCCACCCCTACCATTAATGTAGAGAGCAATGTTGGAACTGCATCTAAGTGAAATAGCTTAATTAGGGGTTTTAACCACCACAATAAGCAAGCTACACCCTTGCTTATCTGTTTATCCAGACTATGTAATTCAGTCCTTGTTGGTTGTTGCCTGAATATAGATCCACATTTCTTCATTCCCCCCTGCCGTTGAAGCAGAGAGCCATGCTGGATATGCATGAAGTGTCAGACTTTCTCCCCTGGAGAATAGTTTCCACTATTTTTCCTGGCACTGAAGTCAGGCTCACTGATCTATATTTACACGGATCGCCTCTGGAGCCTTTTTTAAATATTGGGGTTACAGTGGCCACCCTCCAGTCTTTAGGTACAATGGATGATTTTAATGATAGGTTACACATTTTAACAATAGATCAGGAATTTCATTTTTTAGTTCCTTCAGTACTCTAGGATGCATACCATCTGGTCCAGGTGATTTGCTACTCTTTAGTTTGTCAATCTGGCCTACTACATCTTCCAGGTTCACAGTGATTTCGTTCATTTCGTCTGACATCACCCCTGAAAACCATCTCCAGAACTGGTATCTCCCCAACATCCTCATTAGTAAATACGGAAGTAAAGAATTTATTTAGTCTTTCTGCAATGGCCATATCTTCCCTAAGAGCCCCTATAACCCCTCTGTCATCTAATGGTCTAACCAACTCCCTCACAGGTTTCTTGCTTCGGATATAGTTTAAAAAGTTTTTGTTATGAGTTTTTGCCTCTATGGCCAACTTCATTTCAAATTTTCTCTTCGCCTGTCTTATCAATGTTTTACACTTAACTTGACAATGCTTATGCTTTATCTTATTTTCTTCAGATGGATCCTTCTTCCAATTTTTGAAGGATGTTTTTTTGGCTAAAATAGCCTCTTTCACCTCACCTTTTAACCATGACGGTAATAGTTTTGCCTTCCTTCCACCTTTCTTAATGTGTGGAATACATATGGACTGCGCTTCTAGGATTGTATTTTTAAACAATGTCCCTGCCTGTTGAACAGTTTTAGCCTTTGCAGCTGCACCTTTCAGTTTTTTTCTAACTATTTTCCTCATTTTATCAAAGTTTCCCTTTTGAAAGTTTAGTGTTAGAGCTGCAGATTTACTTTTTGTCCCCCTTCCAGTTATTAGTTTGAATTATATCATGTTATGATCACTGTTGCCAAGTGGCCCCACCACTGTTACCTCTCTCACCAAATCCTGCGTTCCATTAAGAATTAAATCTAAAATAGCTCCCACTCTTGTTGGTTCCTGAACCAATTGCTCCATGAAGCAGTCATTTATTACATCCAGGAACTTTATGTCTCTAGCAAGTCCTGATGTTACATTTACCCAGTCAATATTGGGGTAATTGAAATCTCCCATTATTATTGCACTGCCAAATTGGTTAGCTTCCCTGATTTCTCTTAGCATTTCATCATCTATCTGACCATTGTCCAGGTAGACGGTAGTATATTCCTATCACTATACTCTTACCCAACACACATGGGATTTGTACCCATATAGATTCTACTGAGCATTTAGTGAATTTGAGATGAATTGTGAGGCTTCCTTCCATGCAGTCTTACAGGACACCGGAGCTCATCTGCATCCTCTCAGGGAGAGGTTTGGATTGCGGGCTTGGATGTTGTCTTCAGGTGTTAATGGTTCTTTTTTCATTCCCCCCCAGCTCTCTCCCTGGCTTCTTTTAACAGGCAAAGCATGAATATGTAAAAGTTCATGCATAGTGTCGCTTTTTTATTTCAGACTGCGGCCTCCCTTTCCCGACTCCGGACCAGGGCATGATCTCGGTCATACAACCTCTTGACCCGCGAGCTGGCTTGCGGCATCAGTGCTTTTCTGTGAGCTGAACCGTTTGATAAACTGCCCTTAGGATAGGCTATTTTTTGTCTCCAGGCAGATTTGAGATATTTTCATGTCTGTGACCTGTCCCTGTCCTGGGCAGTCTTAGCTCAGTGTTTGTGGAAAGAAGCTATAGCCCTTAAGTTAAACAGGCAGATCAGATAACCTTGGCCCGTATTGTTATTCTGGTCAAAAGTTCCTCATTTTGTTTTTCTGTTGAAATATACATGTCAGCGTCCATCTTATGAAGTTGGCGTCCCTCTTGTGGGGTCAGTATTCCTATTTGGTTGCATACAATGGTAAAAACTTCAGGCATTTCTTGCAGTCCCAAGCTTCTCATTATATTCATGAGCCTCCTATGTGGGATCATATCAAAAGCTTTGCTGAAATCCAAGTAAATCACATCGAGCACTCTTCCTTGATCCAATTCTATAGTCACCCAATCAAAAAAATCAGCCAGGTTTGTCTGACAAAAACCTGTCTGAAGTCAAAAATCCTATTACCGATATTGGGAAGCGAATAGAGGCAGGAGGAACGCTTTTCTGTAATCAAGGAAGGAACTAATGCACTTCAGGACAAAGTACAAGCTCTTGAAAAGGTGGCAACTAATATGGACATTAAACTTGAAGATTTAGAAAATCGTTCACATCACAGCAATCCACATTTTGTTGGATTATCTGAAAGTGTAACAGATCGAGAATTGCTAAATTTGTTGGAAAGATGGCTACCGATAGAACTGGACTGGTTCCATACAGTTTGAGAGGGCTCATCATTTTGCATTAAACATGGCAACCCAAATTAGGTCTAGGGTTGTTATTGCAAAAATTTTAAATTTTGCCCACAAGCATCTTATACTCCATGGGCCGGATTTTAAAAGGGTTACGTGCGTAAGGTACGCGCGTAACCCTTTTAAAACCCCCCTGCACGCGCCGAGCCTATATTGCATAGGCTTCTGGCACGCGCAAAGCCCTGGGACGCGTGTAAGTCCCAGGGCTTTCTTGGGGTGGGCTTGTTGGGAGGCGTGACACGGACGGCTCGTCATCGGGGGGCGTGTCTGGGGGCGTGACGCGGTTGGTGCGTCATCCAGGGGCGGTGCCGAGGGGCATGGTTTCGGCCCGGGGGTGTTCCGGGGGCATTGCCGCGGCCTCCGGACCAGCCCCTGGACCGGAACACGGCACGCGGCAGCCGGCCCGGCGTGCGCAAAGTTACGCCTGCTTCGAGCAGGCGTAACTTCTGCAACAGAGGTAGGGTGGGGGTTTAGATAGGGCCAGGGGGTGGGTTAGGTAGGGGAAGGTGGGGGGATGCGGAAGGAAAGTTCCCTCTGAGGCCGCTCCGATTTCGGAGTGGCCTCGGAGGGAACGGGCAGCGCGCGCAGGGCTTGGCGTGCGCAAGTTGCACAAATGTGCACCCCCTTGCACGCGCCGACCCCGGATTTTATAAGATACGCGCGTATCTTTATAAAATCCGGCGTACTTTTGTTCGTGCCTGGTGAGCGAACAAAAGTACGCGCGCCCGTAGAATTATAAAATCTACCCCCATGCTTATAGGAAAAAGATTGATTTCAGAGATCAACTAGACAAGAGTCTCATTTTTCAAGACTTCTGTACTCGGGTGGCAAGAAAAATGAGGGGATTCACACCAGTTTGCCTGGAGTTGGTGAGGTGACATTAAATTCTCTCTTCAATATCTTGCCAAATTGCATGATGCGCAATTCTTTGTGTGACTGGTTCACTCATTCCTGGAGCAGCTTACCACGACAGATAGTTGAACTGAACTTTGTCCATGACATTTGATGTCTCTCAACTTTAGATTGAAAGATGTATTTATTTACTTAATTCTACATCTGTTTATGTAATGGTTGAATTGCTTTCTTTGGGTTATGATAGATACTCTGCCTAATTTTCGGATTGTTTTTTTTTATGGAGATAATCTAAGACAATAGCAGTTCCATTTTATGGAGATGTTCCTTTTTTTTTTTTTTTTTTACCGACATTAAGAGGGATTGTGTTTCTGAGTGTATATTGTTCCTGTGAATTCTCATATGAAGAAACTTGAAGATGGCCTTGCTTCATCTTGTTGTGTTATACTTATTTTTTATTTATTGTTTCTTGTCTGTGTGATTTTTGTTAAGACAGCAGTATATTATTATTTTTTATAACAATCTTGTTCTATTTAGTTTATTATTGAGATCAGTTGTTGCATAGATGCTGGGAGGTGGTGTCTGAATGTGTTACTTATCTGTCCTTTGCCAGTCGGTAAGGGCTTGTCTTATTGGGGGTTTTTTTTTGTCTCTGTGAATTTTTGGTATGGGTTTGGATGTTTGGGGGTGGAAATTCAGGGAGGAAACAGGTGGGATTGTAGGTGGCTTTCATAAAGTTTTTCGGGGAATAAGTTTTTTTTCATTTACATTCATAAGTCAAGATCTTTTTGGGAGGTGAAGGCTGCTGCCCACTCTGAGACCCAGCAGTTCTCCATGGAATAGTTATGTTTCTTATGTATGGGAAAGATATCTGGGATGGGGACCCGCGTTTAGGTATGATACTTGGATTGGGGCAGGACCGGGTATCCCAGTCAAATGAGGAAACGCTCTTGCACCTTTGGACCGGCTGAAAAAGTAATTAAATATTTTTTTACAGGAGACTCAGATGATTGAAACTGAGCATGTTAAGTTAAAGGAAAAGTGGGTGTGTGTGTGGGGGGGGGCTCAAGTTTTTTCCGCCCAGGTCATTTTGAAAAGATGTGGAGTGGCTGTCCTATTACATAAACAGGTCTCCTTACAAATGGATGTCTTTTATTGATCCTTTGGGTAGATACATAATAGCGACAAGTTGTTTGGCAAAGGTACTATTTTAGCTTCCATACATGCACCTAACTGTTTCTCTAGACTCCACTCCTATTATATTGAGTGGGGATCTAAATTGTGTATCAGATCCACAATCAGATAGATGTTCTGCCACCATGTTACAACCAGCAAAAAGGCATTCACTTTTTATGTGACAGTTTGAAGGTTTGGGATATCTGGAGAGTTCTTGATCCGGGCTTTAGAGATTTTCCCCACTATGTGTGTGAGCTCAAGAACTGATTACCTCCCTTATTTCTGAAAAATTATTTAGTAAGATATCTCCTACAATAATAGGGAACTTAGCTATTTCTGACCACTGCCCAGTAGTTTGTGCTCTTGGTGCACATGCGATGGATCAGGGTTATTTTTTATATCTTGGAAAATGCCTGTCTGGTTAGCTGCTGACGCTACATTCAAAAGCTTTCTAGAAGACAAATGGAAACAATTTGAATTGAATAATAAGCAGCATAAAAACGAGCCCATCCTGTTTTGGAAATCTGCAAAGGCAGTTAGTTCTTCGAGGAGAAATTATTAGTTGTGTTGCTTTTAAAAAGCAAGCAATAAATAATGATATTATTAATCTGGAAGATCGACTAGCTGAATATAAAAACAACATGAACACTTTGGTTACTAGGGAATGGGAAGGGACGTTTTTTTTACAAACTAGAAATTATTGAGTGATTTATTGCATCAAAGAATGTTTAATTCTCTTCACTCTTTCAGGCGTACATTTTTTCATGGGAACAAGCCCAGGAAAATGTTAGTTAATTTTGTTAAGGTACAATCAGGTTCCATATTTGTTGCACATTTGAAAGATAAAACAGGGGGGGGGGGGGGGGGGGGGGGGGGGGGGTGTACATCGTATTTCTACATCTGAGATATGTAAGGTACTCCAGAAATACATAGTAGTGAGTTGGACAATGTGGAAGCTAAAACTCATTTTCTTTTAGATTTGTCACTGCCTAAGTTAACTTTGCAGAGCTTAGCAAGCTTAATTCCCTATCAGTACTCATGAGATTTCTATTGTTATTCATCAGTTATATGATTTTGAATCTCCTAGACCTGAAGGCCTTGATGCTGATTTTTACAAGACACCAGGAGTATATCTTTTGGAACCTATTTTTGAACAAATGATAACTATACTTTAAAAACTGCTTTTATTACTGTTCTTACAGACTTATATCCTTGTTGAATCAATATTTTTGCTAAGGTATTGGCCAGTCTTCTTAAATGTATATAGCCTGATTTGTGTTTGGTAGAAAATTAGGGATAAATATCTGAAAGATTCTCCTGGTTTTGGAAATAAGTTTTGCAGTTAGAGTTATAGAGCCTTTGTTTGTGATCTTTGATGCAGAAAGGCCTTTGGTAGCATAATGTGGGCATTTTTAAATTTTATTCTTCTAGAATTTGGGTTTAATGGTTTTATTTAATTATGATTGTATTGAAGTTCTCTCTTCTAATCCTGGTGCCCAAATTACGCTTTCAGAGCCTAATGAATTAAGAAGAGGTACCAGACAAGGCTGCCTAGTTTCTCCACTGTTGTTTATTTTAACTTTGAAGCCTTTTATTCTCAAAATTAAACATGACCCAAAACGTTTGGGTATAAAGATGGGCAGTAAAGTCTTAGAGATTTTGTTATTTGCTGATGAGTATTTTGCTAGCTGTATCTAATGCAAAAAAACTGTGCTGCTTTTGGTTTTTAAAGTTTTGAGGCAAAAGGTGGCTTTTCTGGGCTGAAATTCAATTTGGAAAAGTCGGAGGCGTTGAATATTTCTGGACATTTAGAAAGAATGTGGAATAATTTTATTTTAAAATGGGTGGGGGAGATAAATATTTAGGGATAATCATTCATCGCAGTCTGGGAGTGTAGTATTAATGTAATATTTCTCCTGTTGTTAGCGATTTTAAAAGTAAGTAGAGCGGTTGGATGCAATTTCCCTTATCTTTATATGGATGGATTGCTTTGGTTAAAATGGTTTTGATCCCTAAACTTCTATGTGCCTTGCAGATGATTCCCTTAATTTTATTTTAAAATACATTGGGTTGATTTATGGCCTTTGTTCTAATTTTTTTTTTTTTAACAAAGGATAGAGAGCTAGAATGCCTGTTGCTAAGTTATTAATTCCCAAATAAGAAGGTGGAATGGGATTTCCCAATATTAGATTTTATAATATGGCATGTGCTTGCAAGAATGATTGAAGATTGATTGTTGTGCAGGTGGGATTATTCTGCTTTAGATCTTGAAGAACTGTTTGTATTTCCTATGAATTTGAAGTTTTTCTTGAATGCTAAGAATGAACAATTGTCCCTTAAACTTGCTCAGTCTCTCCTTATAAGCTCAGTGAGATATATTTGGAAATTTGTAAGGACATTGTTGGCTTTATCATGGGAGGTCTCCATTAGTAGAAAACCCTTCCTTTTCCATCTGGGGATATTTATTCTTTTTTTTTTTTTTTCAGAAAATTGAGTCTTTAGGAGTCAAGGTAATGCAATACTTTACTGATATCCATACAGGGAAAATACAGTCATTTGATTATTGCTTATCCTATTTGCATTTTTTGCTTCTTTACAAATCAAATATTTACATATTAACGTTTAAAGCTTTGGAAACAGGTTACCCTTAGGACTTTTTCAGATGTTGCTTCATATTTATAGGAAAATGCAAAATTCCTTATCCTTTTTATCGAAATTTGTACATTCACTAATTATACAACCTTAAAATTGCTTGCTGATATTTGGGTGAAGGATCTTAATTTTGTGATAACAAAAAATTATATCTATGGATGTACCGTAATATGTTGATTAATAGAGCCGTGGAGAGTGTACCTTTAAGAGGATTACATTTTAGAATTTTGCATAAAGTTATTTACTGGCCTTTGAAAGCATACAAAGCAAAACTTTCACAGTTAGATAAATGTTTGAAATGCAATCTAGATAAAGCTTCTTTACTTCATTGTTTGTAGGACTGTCCATTATACAAACTTTTGGCAAAGCATCCTACATTATAAGATGATCCTTAATTAATAAAGAGGTTCCTTGGACCAATGCTCTTTGTATTTGTTGGATTTTGTTTATATTAGTAAATGTCATATTTTCTTTTTTTTTTGGCTAAGGCAGGTTTCATAGCTAAATGTTGTACACTGATTAAATGGTTAGCTAAAGACGGTCCAGATTTTGCTATGTGGAAGGCGGCTATGACTGAACTTCTTTTTCTTCAGCATAAAATATATTTTAACTTTTCCAGATTCCAAAATGAGGTTCTGGGGGATTTGGGGATTTATCTTTACCTGCTGTGATATGAAAGCAAGTGGTATGATGTGCGCCTTTGATGTTGATAATAAGCCTAATGTTATACTTTACATTCCAAGTGAGGTGAGAAATAGTCTCATAAGAGCTAGTCTCGAAATGTCCTCCAGTTAAGGAATGCTTTGCTTATTGGGGGGGGGGGGGGGGGGGGGATGTTCATTGAGGATTCAGTTGGGGATAAAAACAACAAAAAGTTGATTGAAATGTATTGACGAGGTCTGTTATTGAGATGATATTATGTAGTGCATTTTAGCATTTTGTGTTGCATTGGTGATAATGAATTTTAATAAAGACATTAAAAAAAAAAAAAAAAAGCTATGGCAATGCTGTCCATTTTTACTGTCTTGTTATGCCCCTCTTGCAGCAGGATAATCTATCTGAAAGGAAGCGAAAGTGACCCCTGAAACAGCAGTTGCAAAGGTTTTCAGAGATTCGCAGTGATGGTGGGGAGAGCGGCTAAGAATGTTACTCTCACTCACTCTCTGACTGTTTATTTTGGACCTGCTAGGCCAGGCCACAACTAAAGCTTTATGAACCTAATAAAAATTCTCAGAGCCGGATCGTGATGTCTATTAATTGGGCAGAAAACGAATTTGTATTTATGGGGAAGAGGGAGCGCTTTGAGATGTCCCTGCTGTGGCAGGTCCTGAAGCGGAAGCACAAGGAAGATGTGGCGGCGGGCACGAGCCTCGCCCGGGGTCATCCTGCACACGAGCCAACCCGGGCTGTCCATTCTGTCATTTCCAGCCTGGCAAAGGAGGGGGCCTTTCTAGGGCCGTAGCGTTCCTGTTCCCGCACTGGGGCTGGAATCCTTGTTCCACCGCATGTTCAGGCTGTTGCCGGGCTCTGTTTGGGTTTTTTCTGGGGAAAACAAGGAGCAGTAAGGTTGCAGTTCTGCGCCTGTCAGGTGATCTCTCACCTCATGGCATGCCGTTGAGTTTAATGAGCAAAAAATATGCTCCGACTGCACATATGCAAAACATGCTTTCCAACTTTACATTTGCAAAATAACTGAGGGGAATATGCTGTAGAACTTTTTCTTTTGCCTGAAGGCAACACTTGTTTCAGTCTCTAGATAATCGACCCCTCCCCCAATAAATAAATTAAAAAAAAAACAACCCAACTTTTGTTTTGCATGCTTTTTCTATTACGCATGAATTTGTTTTTCCTTCTGATTTCGGTATTAACTTTTTCTGATACTTCCCATTTCAGGAAGATTTCTCCCCCCTCCCCCTTTCTTAGTTCAGCATACGTTTCCAATTAAAAGTATGTTCCTTGCAGATGTTGCTTGCTTTCTCTTTTAGCACAAAAAAATGACTTGTAATACTTTTTTTTTTTTTTAATTGTAATACTTTCTTTTATTGTCTTAGATGGAAAAAGCATGTAGTGCAATGTTTGGAACTCACTCAGTGTTACTTCGTAATCTATTCCAGTTCCCATGGAACGGGCTCTGCGTTTTAAGAGATGCCTGTGCAGTTCATCTTGTAAATGCTTCTCAAAGGAATAATATGTAAGTAAATGTCTAACTTTTCAGGGAAAAGCTGTAAAACTGTGGTTTGGTAATCAATTAATAAACCATAATGAGCAAGCATTAGTTTTCTTACTAAAAAAATAAATAAATAAATTCTAGGATCTGAATGTGTAGACTCTGTATAGATGTACAGGCACCTACATAAAATATTGGCAGGTTACGACAGTAACTTTCAAAACTGGTGCACATGCGCATGCATTCATCGGCCCACGCCCAGGAACGCGGCTGCTTTCTAACTCGCATGCGTACGGGCGCGCGTGTTATAAAAAGCCTGGCTATGTGCTCACGTGCGCCAAGTTTTAAGTGGGCGAGTGCAAGTGTGCACAAATGCTGTTTCTACCGTGTAAATCGGGGGATTTTAAACGGGGGGGGGGTACATGCCGACGCCATCTCCAGTTTTACCAGTCCGTCCCCACTTCCCCCAGTTGAAGGATAGGTCTTCCAAACCCCCTTCGGTTTAACAGCCTTCACTCCTCCCAGTTTATTCCCGACCCCTTAAAACCCCGCAGATCTTTCCTATTTGTCTTTAATTTATAACTTACGGAATTAAAATATCGCGGCAGGGTGGAGCACCGGAGTGCTGAATCTCACCCATGCCCCCCGCCCGGACCGCTCGCCTTTTTTTTTTTTTTTTTTTTTGAAAACTTCTGAGATGTGGGGTCCTGCGGCATTTTACGCGCCTGCCTGGGCGGCTTTTAAACTCCTCTCAGCGAACGCGAGCCCAGCATATTGGCAAATCCCCCTAATGAATGCGCGCGTTGGGCTTTTAAAATTCACCCTTAAGTCTTGTAAAATTTCCTGCTTGGCACATCATTTTTTAGTTACTTGTAGTGCTTAAGCCTTTATGTTGCCTTCTGTAGCTCTTTCTTTCTCGCAAACTTCAAATTCTAAAGCCCTTTGTGGGAGAAATAAAGAAACGTAGATGCACAATGCATAACAACATCTGGCGTGGAAACCGGAGAACTTATGCACGGGCATCATGGCCGAGGTGGGGAGATTTAAGCAAACAGAGAGAGGTTAAATAACAAGGTCATGCGAGGAGTAGACAATGGGAATCCTTGGGCTAGATTTAAGGAACGGACAAAAGTAGGGCAAAGAAAAAAAGAAGTTTTTAAAAAAACCTCTGCAAGCCCATTTGCTTGACAAGATTTCGAAACAGCAAAGACTCTTGCTCTAAGCATTCATTTTCTTGCAACTTTTGGAAGGGGAAAAAAAATCCAAAGAAAATTCTGAAAAATTGCTCTGTGGGTACTCTTTGCCTGCTCCCTACATGATCCCATAGGACTGGAAGCCCCACAATGCTTTCTGCGCAAGATTTTGCCTGAACGATCTGTTTTATTCCATGAGACTTTTTAACCTTTCCAACAACTGCAGGAACTGAGCGCCTTCTGCAAAGAATCTGCACCGTTTCAAAGCTGCGCTAGCTAACTAGCTTTCAGACTTATGAAAAGCTTTAAAAATTGTTTTGTTTCTTTTTCGTCTGGCTCTGGCCCATATGTCTAGGCTTTAAGAGTCATTAACCGGCACTGCCAGCCCCATCGAGCCATTCATCCTGCGAAGTTCTCTAACCTGGGCAGCCACAACAACTCATCGCAAGGCAGGGGTGAGGAGCACGTGCACCCCGGATACCTTACACAACACAAGGACCTTTCAAACAACAACTAAGCTGGAAAAGGGACCGGTGGAAAACAGGCCTCAGCTTAACTGCAATAACTACATTACAGCGAAGTCCTAGGCACCTGAGCCATAACAGAGAGTACTGTCCTGTTGTCATCAGGCAGGCAATGCATTGACTCCAGGGCTTGCCGCTGTCCAGCAGAGCCCTGTCCACGTGTGAGGTGCTTGCTCCTCGTGGGTGCACCAGTCAACCCGCCGTGGACAAGCAAGGTGACTGCCCACTTGGGCGGGACACCCGGTCTGCTATAACCCGAGGCCGTCTGGCCCTGCCGGCGGACAGTTCCTAGCGGAATAGGTACAGCATACCAGTCATACCGCACAAGGCCTCCAATAAGAAATAGCGCCCCCTCCCGGCTTGTGTACTCCCGCCCCAGCTGCGACAAGAGGTAATAACATGGAAAACATCATAAACTAGATAACAATGAATGCGGACTATCTGCGAATCAGGCGAAATGGGTGGGAGGGTGAGTTGAAACAGCAGCTGCAGCGCGGGGGAGTAGGAGCAAAAGGGCACGAGCAGAGTCAGCATCGCAGGAACCACTCCTCCACCCACACGAGAATTCAAATTTCCCCCCCCCCAGTGGGGATCACGGTGCTTCCCCGGGGCTGCCTTTGCTCCTCCTCGGGCCCTCCCTGTGACATCCGGGGTCTCCCGGCGTCCCAGGCCCCCACACGGCGACGTCACCGCTGCGACGGCATGTCACGTCAACGCTCGACACCATGTGGCGACGCCATCACCATGATGCCGTGGAGTGATGGGGGGGGGGGGGGCCTGGGCCTGGGTCTGTGGACCCCATGGCAGGTGACTGCACGGCCCGGACCCCAACTTTGCAGCTCCAGGTGTGGCACCGGCTTAACTGCTGTGTCCGCGCACTGGCCCGGCGTCACGCCCACACATCCGCTCTCCAAGGCAGAAGAGCCAGAGCTGCCAGACGTGCACTTGCTCATTACCGTGAGTAGCCGTCTGTGTGAAGTTTTGCCCCAGCTCCTACTAAAAGTTTGACAAAGTGAGATGTGTCTATGCGGCTGCATCTCTCTCTTTCCTTGCCCTGTAAATGATTGCTCTAAATCAGGGAAAATTTAGGACGCATACGTACTTACTCATTCTCCCCCTTTCACTCTTTCCATTTGCACAGGACTATATAGTATTTACACGTTTTTCTTGCAAGTAAAACAAACCCAGCTTATCCCTTGCCCCAGTATGCATGTTTTATGTGATTGACGAAATATGTCTGCTCATTGTTTTACATTGCCGCACCCCCCCCCCCCCCCCCACACAATCATTTCTAGTTGGTGTGGGGAGGTAGCAGGGCTCCCCCCCCTCCCCCGAGATATCTGAATCATTAAAGTTACAATAAGCGAAACGTAGTTGCTGTTATGAACAGATGGATGAATTCGGCATTAGGGTGGCATCCATAATCCCGCAGTAACATTTAACAGTTTGCTGGTCCTCCACTCTGTATTCAGATTTCTAAGCTTCATGCAGCTCCGCTGCAGTGGTGACTAGAAATTCTGGTTAAAAAACAAAACAAACAAAAAAAAAAGCCCCCAAAACAAATAAAAACAGAGTAGATTCTTGTAGAGTTACAGTGATTAGCTCTCCAAGGTCTGTCGATCCACGTCCTAGGCTACTACAGATGATCAGAACTGAAACATTTTAAAGGAAGCAGAAAAAAACATGCTTCCCCTATGGGGAAATGTTCTATGGCACTTTTTTTTTTTTTAACACAAATATTTGTTTGTACAAAGCCTTGTATGGGATCTTTTTTTCCTTTTCTAATGTTGAAGGAAATTGAACCTTTGGACAAAAGACATGCGCTTTCAAAATTGCATAAGCTGACTCGGAGAGTTTTTTGTTTTGTTTTGTTTTTTGTCCTTATCCCCTATTAATGCCTGAAACTTAAAACTATAATCTGTTCAAATCAAGGCCTTTTGATTATAAAAAGCATTTAATTTTACTGGGGGTACCACAATTTTCCTATGGCTGGAACGTGGGTCACAAATGGAAACGTTTACGAACAACCGCTCTAAAAGTGCCTGCCTCTTGTTGTTTTAGGCCACGGGAGGTCACTAAAATATTTATACCTGGGAGAATACCCACAAAATTACTGGAGCCCTGCGCATGATGGCTCTCTGATGAGAACTTGATGGGAAAGGAAAGATATGAAAAAAAAAGAGAGAGAAAAGAACAAAGACAAAAGCTAAATGCTACCACATTTTGTGACTACTCAGTTTTTAATTAATAAAAAACACTAGTGAAAAACTCGGGCAAGGTTGAAAAAATGATAAAGATCTTGGGGGCTCATTTACTTTAACTGGGTTTGACGTTTATCGTATGGTAAATCATTATTATTTAGATTCCGCTTTTTGGCATTTCAAAGTGGATTATATTCAAGAACTGGATATTTTATTTCCCTATCCCCAGAGGGGCCCCCGAGGTGACATGGGAAGCGCAGTGGGATTTAAACCCCGGTTTTCTTGATTCTTAGCCTGCAGCTCTCTAACCATTAAACTACTCCACCCTTCTGTGCTGTAACACAGTACTAATGCATGGTATTTTAAATACCTTGTGTTATTCACCCCCCCCCCCCACCCCGATAACGTAAGAATAGTAATCAGCTGCTCTGCATGCATGTGCATGCAGAGCAGCTGATTACGAGGCAATTTCATGTATATAAAATAAGGCGGCTTGCCAAAAAAAACTGCAAGCTGTGCTATTTTCAGGAAAGTTAGCTGCAGCTCAGGAGTTGTAGCTTGCTTGCCCTGGGAGCATCGGGATGCTAACGTGCGTTCTGATGCTCCCAGGGCAGTGCTTAAAGGGCCTGAGCGGCCCAAAGACTCCCCCCCCCCCCCCCCCCAAAGTGTAAAAGAAATATCCTGGGGTCTTGTGGGACCTCCCTGCTCCTGCCCCCTCTATGTCCCCTGAGGCAGCCCCACTGGAAGAAATTTTTAAAAAATCGCATTAAGATGCGTGGCACAACCCCACTCCTTTCTCGTAAGGCTCCCCCCCCCCCCCCCTTGGCCATTAATCACTGGTGGCCTAGTGGGGCCCAGAGCACCCAATAGGCTTCAGGCTCCGCGCCGTCACTGGAAATAATGGTGCTGGCTGGCCAGTTTTCAAATTATACCTTGGTTAAAAATAGTTGGCATCCTTGGAATTTCTGTTGACCGTCCTGCAATCAGTGAAGCTCCTGCTTATTTAAGAATCGGAGGGACTTAGTATTCGTATTGGTTTCTTTTTCTTACTTGGAATGGTGCAAGTTGTGTGTATTTTGTGGTTAAACAGAAATGAGAAGAAGAATAAAAAAAAAACCAAACAAAGTTTGAAGAAGATAAGCTCTGGCATGAAGCGTTGCTGAGGAAACAGCATCGCTGAGAAATGAGACTGACAAAAAAGTAGAAATGATAGTAATAGTTTGTGGCGACCAGTTCAGAGCTTTTTCCAACCTGGGGGAGAAGACCGACTTCATTACTAGCGCTGCTAATATGTATTGTGCGTATTAATCACGTGCCTACCTGCAAACGGATGTCACCAATTAATTTCAACCACCATTTTGTGATGCTTGCAGATTTACCATTATGAAAAGCAGTCACACTTGGGTTCTGGTTTCAATAACGTGTAGCACCCCCTCAAGTATTATGCTGCCAAGTTAGAGGGGTCTGCACAAGAAGAATAACCCCCACCTGCACCTTTGGGTACGATTATCAGAGTGGGGGGGTTGCGGGTTATGTTAGGATCTCTGGGATAAATGATCCAAATGCCCCAACCCAACTCTTCTAGGAGCCTCTGTGGTTCTCACCCCGCCTCTGGGAACAGTGTACAGCACAAACATCACCACTTTACTGTAAACATGAACTTCTTTTACTGTTAACAGGTACACAACACTGCAGAAATGATAAAGTAAACCAAGTGAAAATAATTAGTAATAGCATGCATCCATAAGCATATCAATCACAATTTGGCCAAATATTGTTCTGGTACATTAATCAACCTGCCCAGTAAACCAGGGCTATGAGCAACTTGAATTTTCAGTAGCAGCCTGAGGATTCTCCTGTTCAGACTGCCCTCCTGCAAACCTTATGGCTACCCAAGACCTTAAGGGTAAATGTCATACCAATGCACAAAATAAATGTTATACGGTTACTCTCATTGGTCCCCAGTCCAAGGAGTGTACACCCCCCAAAAAAAAGGAAAATCCCAAGAACGTTGGGCACGTGTATCAGTAAGAAAGTGTTTGTTATATCCTAATCAATGCAGGCTGTATACGTTGAGAATGTATTGGCACCCTCTGGAAACTAAAGTCTTATAGAGGCTCCAACACAGAGGAAACAAGCTGGTTCCCTGCCCTGATGCAGGGATTTAGAAAGTTTGGACCGGCCTCTACTTGGTAGCAAACAGCAGGGGTTTATCTTGCAGCTCACTGATGCAACTGTCTGGGGCCCAGAACGACAAAGGAATCTCTGTACTGCTGCTGAGCAAATTAGGATGACTTAGCTGAACTTTATCCTGCAGGAGGGGGACGTCAGCTCCTGGAATCTCCTTCTGCTGTGCTCTGTATCCTGATAGCCATGGGCGAAGGGCAAGGAGGGATCCTAGCCCAAGCACAGCTCTCCCCTTTCTTCCCCTGCTACTCTCTCTCCCCGATCTCACACACAGCCTCGTGCCTTTTTTAGCTTGCTCCACACTGATTGGTCTGACTGTCTCTCCTCTCTCCGGGTAGTAAGCTGGCTCCCCATTGGCTCATTGTAGTAACTGAACCCCCCTGTACCTCTTGTAATCCGATACTGCTGCTTTTTGCAACAGTACAAGTCTCATGCTGGATCCAAACTGAAACAGTTTTATTATGACATCTCACTGCTCCACAGGGAAAATAACAGTGCCCAGTTGACCCCTTGCTGCAATTCTGAACATAAGAACATGCCATACTGGGTCAGACCAAGGGTCCATCAAGCCCAGCATCCTGTTTCCAACAGTGGCCAATCCAGGCCATAAGAACCTGGCAAGTATCCAAAAACTAACATGCTAACTTCATGGAGTGCCCCCTAGTCTTTCTATTATCCGAAAAAGTAAATAATCAATTCACATCTACCCATTCTAGACCTCTCATGATTTTAAACACCTCTATCATATTCCCCCTCAGCCGTCTCTTCTCCAAGCTGAAAAGTCCTAACCTCTTTAGTCATTCCTCATAGGGGAGCTGTTCTGTCCCCTTTATCATTTTGGTAGCCCTTCTCTGTACCTTCTCCATTGCAATTATATCTTTTTTGAGATGCGGCGACCAGAATTGTACACAGTATTCAAGGTGCGGTCTCACCATGGAGCGATATAGAGGCATTATGACATTTTCCATTTTATTCACCATTCCCTTTCTATTAATTCCCAACATTCTGTTTGCTTTTTTGACTGCCACAGCACACTGAACCAACAATTTCAATGTGTTATCTTTCTTTGGTTGTAGCACCTAAAATGGAACCTAACATTGAGTAACTATAGCATGGGTTATTTTTCCCTATATGTGCATTACGTTGCACTTATCCACATTAAATTTCATCTGCCATTTTGATGCCCAATTTTTCAGTCTTACAAGATCTTCCTGCAATTTATCACAATCTGCTTGTGATTTAACTACGCTGAACAATTTTGTATCATCTGCAAATTTGATTATCTCACTCGTCGTATTTCTTTCCAGATCATTTATAAATATATTGAAAAGTAAGGGTCCCAATACAGATCCCTGAGGCACTCCACTGCCCACTCCCTTCCACTGAGAAAATTGTCCATTTAATCCTACTCTCTGTTTCCTGTCTTTTAGCCAGTTTGTAATTCACGAAAGGACATCGCCACCTATCCCATGACTTTTTACTTTTCCTAGAAGCCTCTCATGAGGAACTTTGTCAAACGCCTTCTGAAAATCCAAGTACACTACATCTACCGGTTCACCTTTATCCACATGTTTATTAACGCCTTCAGTTGTCACCAGTCCAGTTATTCTCTGTTGTCCTTTTATTTTTCTTGTCCCTGGGTTATACCGTACCTCTCTGCCCAGGTAAGGTCTGGGGGCAGGGACCCAAATCAGGCAGTCCGGCCACAAATGTATTCCACATGCTAAATATATAATTGTATCATTGGGTATGTGTTGGGTGTAAAGGCGAGATCTAGCAAGCGCGCACAATTTCCACTGGGGGGTGGTGGAGAATAAGGATGCATTGCCCTAGCTATCTGAGCAAGTCAAGAGATGATATTATCTAGATTTGTGCACCCCTAATTAAGAGGGCTTTAATGGTCTGTGCTGTTCTAAAGGAGTAGTAGACGCTCACCCTTGAAAAATGAGTTTGTTCGTCCTCTGGAAAGAGAGGGGTTTAAAGGGCTAGAAGTGCCCCTAATTTATTTATTTATATATTTATATATTTATTTACTTATTTGTTTAACAGCTTTTCTATACCGACATTAGTAGGCACATCATATCGGTTTACATCAAACAATAGATGGAAATTACCATGAACAGGGAGAGGGGGGGGGGCAAAATAAAGATGAAATATTGCAGCAAGGGGCTGCAGCAGGGGGTGGCCATACTGATGAGCCTGATAAAGAAAACTGGAGAGGTAACAAATTAACTTATTAACTTAGAAAGGCATATTAACATACTAACTTAGAGAGGCATGAGGTTAACGGTAAGGTGAAGAAGGTGAATTGAGGTATGAAGGTACATAGATCTAGTCTGGATATGCCTGGTGGAAAAGCCAGGTCTTTAGCATTTTCTTGAATTTAAAGGGGCAGGGGCTCGAGGCGGAGGTTTGTAGGTAGAGCATTCCAACGAGTGGGGCCAGCAATAGATAGGGCGCGATCCCTTGTTGAGGTGAGGTGAGCATTCTTGAGGGATGGGATAAGAAGGGTACCTTTGAGGTTTGCTCTGGTTGGGCAGGAAGAGTGTGTGGGTCGGAAAGGCTCATTGAGCCATGTGGAATTGTTTTTGTATATGGCTTTGTGCATTATGGTGAGGGTCTTAAATAGGATGCAAGATGGTTTAGGGAGCCAGTGGAGGTCTTTGAGGAGGGGAGTTATGTGGTCAGATTTGCGTGCATTCAAGATGGTTCTGGCGGTGGCATTCTGTAGCATTTGGAGAGGTTTGATAGTGGAGTAGGGAAGGCCTAGATACAGAGAATTGCAGTAGTCCAGTTTGGATGAAAGGGTTGCTTGTATGACTGTTCGGAGGTCGTGAGTATGGAGTAAGGGTTTGAGTTTTTTTTATGACGTTGAGCTTATAGAAGCCTTCTTTTAGGACGGAATTAATGTGGGTTTTTTTAGGTTTAGGTGTTGATCAATTAGAACACCCAGGTTTCGTACTGGAGGCTGTGATGTGAGGCTGCTGAGAGCTGGGTTATTGGCTGGGGCGAACTTGCGTGTTTGGTGGCTGTGGATAAGGAGGAGTTCGGTCTTTGAGGAATTGAGGGCAAGGTGGAGGTTGGTGAGAAGGGAATTAATGGATGTGAGGCATGTCTCCCAGAATTTTAGCGTTATGGATATGGATTCTTGAATTGGTATAATGATTTGTACATCATCTGCGTAGATGTAGAATTTGAGGCCGAGTTCAGATATAAGATGGCATAGGGGCAGGAGGTGAATATTGTATAGGGTGGAGGAGAGGGAGGAGCCTTGGGGGACTCCTTGGGAGAGGGAGAAATGCGTGGATTCTGAGTTGCCTAGTTTTACAGAGAATTGTCTGTTGGCCAGGTAGGATTTGAACCAGAGGAGGGCTGTGCCAGAGATGCCAATGTCAGTTAGACAGGACAGTAGGAGATTGTGGCTTATCGTGTCAAAGGCAGAGGAGATGTCAAGGAAGGCAATGATGAAGCTATGACCTCGGTCTAGGCCAGTGAGGAGGGCATCAGAGAGGGAGAGTAAGAGTATTTCAGTGCTCAAATTTTTATGAAAGCCGAATTGAGAGGGGTGGAGGATGTCTTCAAGGTAGTCCATAAGTTGGGAGTTTACCATCTTTTCCATAATTTTAGCGATGAAGGGAAGGTTTGAGATGGACGGTAATTGGCAGGATCTTTGGGGTCAAGGGTGGGTTTTTTGAGCAGGGGTTTAACAACTGTGTGTCTTAGGGAATCCGGGACTGTGCCAGTGGAGAGGGAGCAATTAATGATGTCTGCTAGTGGTTTGGCGATAGTATTGGGAATGGTTAGGAGGGTTTTGGTGGGAATGGTATCAGAGGGATGGGAGGCGGGTTTGATCTTTTTGAGTATGAACTCAATTTCCTTGGAGGATGTGAGGTCGATAGAGGCTAATGAGGCATTGTGAAAGTTGTGGTGGTTGGGGGACATAGTTGGAGAAGTGTCAGGGAAATGGGTGAGGATGTTTGTTATTTTGTTATGGAAGAAGAGGGCGAGTTCCTCTCATTTATTGCTGGCTTCGTAGTCAGCGATGGGAGGTGGGGGGGGGGATAGATTTGGTAAGTGCAGCGACATAGGAGAACAGGGCTTTGGGGTTGTACATGTATCATGTATTTTGGAGGTGTAGTACTCTCGTTTAGTTTTTAGAATTGAGTCAGTAGGCATGTAGAGTTGATTTATAAGAGGTAGCATGTTGTTGGGTTGGGGCTTTACGCCAGATTCTCTCTCTGTCTGAGGTTGTTTTTCATTTGATGTAGTTCTGTAGTGTACCATGGTTTGTTGTTCATATGTGCAGGGTGTTGCTTGAGGGTGGTGAAAGGACATAGTTTGTTAGCTATGTCGCTCTCTCATTGGTCAAAGAAGGGGGGGCAGTAAAAATACCTTCCTTCCCACAAAATAAAAAAAAATACCAAAAAGAGTTTCACTTGCTGGGCATTGCAACCTCCTCTGGATGGGTCGAAGGGGTATACAGGCCCTTCCTGCACCTCTGGAGAGGGGGATTACAGCCGTCCAGAGGGCGCAGGTCAAACCAGCCAAAATCCTCACTTTCAGTCTGGGAAAAATTCCAAAAATCACTCCGCTTCCCTTTCTTTCCCTGCAGCCTATCACTAAAAACTGGCAGGGCAGCGTCTCTCCCTTCTTTTGCTAAGCTGAGGGCCTAACTCTGGAGAGCACAGTGAAACACGTCCTTCCTTCTCACACTGCCCTCCTAGTCCCGTGGTCTAACCCCTACCCCCACCCCTTGTGCCTAACAGACTGCCTATTTCTGCAAGCCTCTGGTGGAGGAGGAGAGTTGAATGGCATAGTTTGCAATGCAGGAGGACTGAAATTAAAGGCTGGGGGCTAGGGTGACTTGGTGGAGACCTTATAGTCTATATACACAATAAACATTTATTTAATTGGAGCACAAGCTAGGTGTGGACATTGGATTTTCCGGACAGTGTTTGAAGTGTTCTCATCTAGTTTGGTCTTACAGGTTATTCTGTCCCCAGCCCATGCCCAGAGACTGAGTCTGCCCCACTCCGGGGCTGCTACACCAAAGCTCCCAGAAGCTGGGAAGGTGTCCAATTGGCACAGGAATTACATATAAATGCATAATTTTTAATTATGTGTGAGGGGGTTTGTGATGGGCACAAGGTTTGTAAGGTTCACCCTAGGGTGTTGAATATTTTTATTTATTTATTTATTTAAGGTTTTTATATACCGGCAATCATGAGAACATATCTTGCTGGTTTACATGAAACGGGAGTGCATTAAATACATCAAACTAGAACTCAGGTGACCGAAAGTACAGTTACAATTAACAAGGGTGGCAGAACTTGGTGAAGAGGAAGAAAAAGGAAAGAATAAATGGTTAAACGATATACAAGTCACATTACAAGTTATGTACAAATGGCATGATTAATGGCTGAATGTTTTGAGGAGTCCTTGGGTTGTGTCCTTGGATTGTGTCATTAAATTGTGTCTTGGAAAGCTTGCTTGAATAACCAAGTCTTAAGTCTTTTCCTAAAAGTTGGGAGGCAAGGTTCCAGTCTGAGATCTGTGGGCACAGAAAACGTGTTACATTCAGACCCACACATTCACTCTTCTCTCACTTTCCCAGGTGACAAATTCTAGGGAAGGGTGAGAAGCAGGTGGTAGGGTTCCCAGGAGTGTGACAATCACTAGCACGCTTATCTGCCACTCTTCTGGGAAACCAGACGCTGCCTCCCCCTTCTCCAGTATTTCAAACAGCCAAAAGTGCTAGACTCCAAGGTGGACCCCCACCCCCTTTGCCCTCTCACTGATTTGATCTGCAAGGCGGCTTGGAGGGCACCATCTCTTTCCTCACCTCAGGCAGCAGATTGCCTTCAGCTGCCCCCACCCTCAGTTGACCACCCTCTCACCCCCAGCTCCCCTCTTATATCCCTAGTTGATTTTCTTTCATTCCTCTTCTCTCACCCTCCATAGCCAATCCCTCTCCAGCTGCTCCAACCCTCAAATCTCTTCTGCATTTGATCCCTCCCTTCAAACATCCCCCCTTCTCCAGACATCCACATGGCCAGGGGTCAGGGGCAACAGCCTGTAAGAGCAGAAATCAGGCTGAAGACAAGGGCATCGTTTTCTCCACTTGGGTAGGTTGTAATGCAAACTCACAGGCCCTGCAGTGGCTCTGATCCCGTCCATGCAGAGCTTCCTGTTACCAATGGAACTCATGGAAGGGCAGTGCCAAGTGTAGGGGCCTCTGAGTGCATGCTGGGTTTCAGGCCCCACATTGACTTTCCAATGCTAATGCTGCTGCTTCTTGTGCTTGACGAACGCTGCCATTTGAGGCACTTGTGACCCACCTGAAGGTTTTTGTGGCTACATTTGGGATGCCATCCCACAGTTTTGAATAGCCCTGCAATAGGAAAAGACGCCATCAAAATCGATGTTTGCTAATGATGTGCAATGACCCCCTTGTGCTCATTACCAGAAAGACCCTAATTAAATCCAGGAGCTAGGAAAGACAGGTTAGTAAATTAGGAGGAGGCCCATTCAGTACAGCCCCCTCTGTTTGAGGGTGCTGGGATGGGCATTCCCCTTGTGGTTATAAAAGCAGCTCTCTCCCTTACAGAGCAGGGCAGTCTCGCTTGATTTTTACAATTAGAGTAAGTGCAGGAGCTTTAGCCTAGTTTGGATTTTGGGCCTACCTTGGACTTGGGCTCGGAAAAAAGTCAGGAAGCTTCCTTTCCAGCCCACTCCTTGGCTGATTGGGTCTGTCTTCCAGGTTGCTTTTGGAATTTTCTAGCTTTTTGTTGGGAGAAGCCTTGAGAAACACCTGGTTTTTGGCCTGAAGAGAGATTATGGGGAAATCTCTCCCTGGGCGGGGGCCAGGACAGGGAAGGCCTGTCCCTTTGCACCCTCCTCGAGCACAGAGATATGGTGGTGACCCTGCTGCAAGTTACTTCTGGTATTTGAAATCAGTTTGGGGGGGGGGGGGGAGGGAAAGATTTTCGGTTAGATGACTTGAGAGGAAGGTTTGGCAGCTCCCTTCCTGACCTGAAGGAGGAACATTGAGTGAGCTGTGGTGTTCCTGATTGATTCCACTTTCCATCGAGGGATCCAGACAGAGAGAGACCTGCTGGAGAACTGTGAGTAAGATCATTTTGAGATATATTATGAGGCTCCCCCCCCCCCCCCCCCCCATCAGGAGTCTTTACCCTGGGGAAGTAGTATTTTGGGACTCTGTGCAAAGACTGATTTTACCATTTTTCATGCCAGTTGTGGAGATGGGGTTTCTTCCCAAACAAGAATACCCCTGCCCCCTTGGGCACCTTACTTATCCAAGCCCTAGAGGGTGACCCCCTTGCCCTGATAGAGAGAGAGAGAAAGACTCTTGCACAGATAAGAGGACAGACTCTGAACTGCGAATGTCATCTGCCGAGTCTGTAACTGATGTGAACTGTGCCATTTTCCTCATCAGAGAAAACTTTTCAATAAAGATTTAATTTGGACATTCACCCAGAGCCTCCTGTGTAATTACTGGCACTCGCATCCCCAGAGGAGAAAGAAAGACTGACACCTCTACCAGGTTTGAGAGCTAGTTCACCTCTGCTACCCGGGGCCCTGGAAGGGAAATGCCTTCCCCTCACCGGTAAAAGAATCCACCCTGGGGACAAAGAGACTGCGTGAGAGAGTTTGGAGTTGGAATTTGCCCCCAAGGTATATAAATTCTTTTATGGCCCCATCAGTGTTTAGTCATCACCCAGAACTGGAGTTACAGACATGTTCTTGTTCCTGTCGGATCCGGAGGCTTCACTGCAAGTAGCAATGAATCTGAGAATTTTGCTTCCTTCTCAGGCCTGAAGATTATTTTCCATCAATAGGAGGCTCTAGGGCTTAAATAGTAAAGCATGACCGAATTGAGAGGGCATCTTTCCTTTAAAAAAAAGGCAGATCAGAAGATTAAATATTTAGGTCTCTATATTTCTAGAACTTGGAGCTGTCATTAAATGTTTCCCCTATGATTTTGAACTTAGAACATAAACCGGCCAGCTGGCGTAATTTGCCCATTTCTCTAATTAGGAGAATGCTGGTCATTCAAGATGTCCCTTTTTCCCAAATGGATATATTTGCTGCAAACATTTCCCTTACTGTTGCTTGGTAAGAGATATTTACTGGGCTAGCAAAGTCAGCTCCAGATTTGTCTAGCAGGGTAAAAAATCCAGACTTTCAGTTAAGAAAATGTTTCATCCCTTTTCAAAAGGTGGATTAGGACTCCTGGGCCTTAAGAAATATAATCAGGAAATGTCTGATGAGGCACGTTCATGTCTGGATAATGGGAAAGATGGTCTGTGCAAATTGAAATGAACAGTAACTAGTGTTATCATTTAATTTTGAAGTGCTACACACTAAAGCTAATATGCTCCCAGCCAAAATTAAACAGATCTCTCTAATACAACCAGGATGGGCCTGTAATTCAGTAAGACGGCTTCTGCAGTCATCTGCTCAGTACTCTAAATTTCTTCTCTTAAGAGGTAGGTTTCCCTCCTGGGCCATGAAAGGATTGATTATTCCATCAGGGCGAACATAAGAACATAAGAAACTGCCATGTTGGGTCAGACCAAGGGTCCATCAAGCCCAGCATCCTGTTTCCAACAGAGGCCAAAACCAGGCCACAAGAACCTGGCAATTACCCAAACACCAAGAAGATCCCATGCTACTGATGCAATTAATAGCAGTGGCTATTCCCTAAGTAAACTTGATTAAGAGCCTTTAATGGACTTCTCCTCCAAGAACTTATCCAAACCTTTTTTGAACCCAGCTACACTAACTGCACTAACCACATCCTCTGGCAACAAATTCCAGAGCTTTATTGTGCATTGAGTGAAAAAATAATTTTCTCCGATTAGTCTTAAATGTGCTACTTGCTAACTTCATGGAATGCCCCCTAGTCCTTCTATTATTCGAATGTGTAAATATTAATAAGCGATTCACATCTACTCGTTCAAGACCTCTCATGATCTTAAAGACCTCTATCATATCCCCCCTCAGCCGTCTCTTCTCCAAGCTGAACAGCCCTAACCTCTTCAGCCTTTCCTCATAAGGGAGCTGTTCCATCACCTTTATCATTTTGGTTGCCCTTCTCTGTACCTTCTCCATCGCAACTACATCTTTTTTGAGATGCGGCGACCAGAATTGTACACAGTATTCCAGGTGTGGTCTCACCATGGAGCAATACAGAGGCATTATGACATTTTCCATTTTATTAACCATTCCCTTTCTAATAATTCCTAACATTCTGTTTGCTTTTTTGACTGCTGCAGCACACTGAGCTGACTATTTTAAAGTATTATCCACTATGATGCCTAGATCTTTTTCCTGGGAGATAGCTCCTAATATGGAACCTAACATCATGTAACTACAGCAAGGGTTGTTTTTCCCTATATGCAACACCTTGCACTTGTCCACATTAAATTTCATCTGCCATTTGGATGCCCAATCTTCCAGTTTGGCAAGGTCCGCCTATAATGTATCACAATCCGCTTATGATTTAACTACTCTAAATAATTTTGTATCATCCGCAAATTTGATAACCTCGCTCATTGTATTCCTTTCCAGATCATTTATATATATATATATATATATATATATATATAGAAAAGCACCGGTCCAAGTACAGATCCCTGAGGCTCTTCACTGTTTACCCTTTTCCACTGAGAAAATTGACCATTTAATCCTACTCTCTGTTTCCTGTCTTTTAACCAGTTTGTAATCCACGAAAGGACACTGCCTCCTATCCCATGACTTTTTAGCTTACGTAGAAGCCTTTCATGAGGGACTTTGTCAAACGCCTTTTGAAAATCCAAATACACTACATCTACCAGTTCACCTTTATCCACATGCTTATTAACCCCTTCAAAAAAATGAAGCAGATTTGTTAGGCAAGACTTCCCTTGGGTAAATCCATGTTGACTGTGTTCCATTAAACCATGTCTTTCTATATGCTCTACGATTTTGATCTTGAGAATAGTTTCCACTATTTTTCCCGGCACCGAAGTCAGGCTCACTGGTCTATAGTTACCTGGATTGCCCCTGGAGTCTTTTTTAAATATTGGGGTTACATTGGCCACCCTCCAGTCTTCAGGTACAATGGATGATTTTAATGATAGGTTACAAATTTTAACTAATAGATCAGAAATTTCATTTTTGAGTTCCTTCAGTACCCACCGGATGCATACCATCCGGTCCAGGTGATTTGCTACTCTTTAGTTTGTCAATCTGACCTACTACATCTTCCAGGTTCACAATGATTTCGTTCAGTTTGTCTGACTCATCACCCCTGAAAACCATCTCCGGAACTGGTATCTCCCCAACATCCTCATTAGTAAACACAGAAGCAAAGAATTCATTTAGTCTTTCTGCAATGGCCTTATCTTCCCTAAGAGCCCCTTTAACCTCCTCGGTCATCTAATGGTCCAACTGACTCCCTCACAGGATTCTTGCTTCGGATATATTTTAAAAAGTTTTTATTATGAGTTTTTGCCTCTATGGCCAACTTCATTTCAAATTCTCTCTTCACCTGTCGTATCAATGTTTTACACTTAACTTGACAATGCTTATGTTTTATCCTATTTTCTTCAGATGGATCCTTCTTCCAATTTTTGAAGGATGTTTTTTTTGGCTAAAATAGCCTCTTTCACCTCACCTTTTAACCATGACGGTAATCATTTTGCCTTCCTTCCACCTTTCTTAATGTGTGGAATACATATGGACTGCGCCTCTAGGATTGCATTTTTAAACAATGTCCATGCTTGTTGACCACTTTTAACCTTTGAATGTATTCTTTTCAAGAGCTCAAAAAATGCTTTGATCTTTCAAATAAGGAGATCCTTGCATTTCTGCAAATTAGGCAGTTATGGGGATCATTTTAAAACACATTTCATCGCATAATACACTGTTTTATGCGCCAAAATGGGGTTTTATAAAATTACCCACCCGATGTGCAAATAAACTTACATGCTTATGTGATGTTCACATATAAGCTTACTCAGTGTAGGGGCGTTCCCTTGGGTGGGGTTGGGCTGAGTTTTCACCGGAATATATTACTTTTCGATTTTAGAAAGCATGCATGTACATGGGAAATGTATGTGCTCCAGATAGCAGGTGTAACTTATGTGGGTATGTTCAGTAGGATAATTTTCAAAGCAAACATATGTCCACAGGTTCTCTTTGAAAGTTGCTATTTGCTATTTAAGTTACCTGCAATGTTATAAGATTATCCTCCTCCCTGTTGATTCTATATGATGTGCCAATATAATTATTTTTTGATCAAAATGAATTCAATGAGCTGCTCCTAAGGGTCATAGAAGAAGGCCTCTCTATATCTCCAACCTATGAGTCCCTACATAATGTTGTGCGCCCCATCTGCGCCCGGCCTGCACACAGGCCTGCTCACCTTGCTAGCTCCTCTGCAGGTCACGGGTCGGCCTCCCCAGTGGCAGCCGCGAGCTTCTCTAGGCCTCGGCGTCCCGCGGCAGCAGTTGCCGGGCCTTCCACTGCGTACCAAGCCTCATGCCAGAGTTCGGCGTCTCCAGTGGCATTGGCCACGCCCCTATGTGCATGTGCGCGCGGACCGCCCGGCCTCTTGTAGGGCCAGGGGTGGGTCATAGCTCCGCGGCACACCCTGATTGATGGAACGATATAAGGAAGTCCCTGCCTGCACTTCCTTGCCTTGGCAATCGAGTCGGCACTGTAAGTGGACTAGTTTGCCTCAGCGTTCACAGTCTTGTTCCAGTCTTGTTCCAGCGTCCTTCTGTTCCTGCATCTGTCTGTCCGTCCTCTCAGGTAGTACCCTCAGACTGTCTCTCTGGTACTGACCTCGGCCTGTTCCTTGACCTTCCTGGCCGCTGCCTGCTTTCTGACCTCTGCCTGCCTTGTGACCTCGTCTGAACTCTGTAATCTGACCTCTGCCTCATTGACTACTCCTCGGCTGATCCTCGGATTCTGACCTTGGCTGCCATTGACCACGTCTTCTGATTCTGGTTCTGTCCCTTGCCTTGTCATCACCTACGCTCTTTGGGCCTTCATTGTCTCTCCAGGCCAACAGCGTGAAGTCCGACTGTGCTCCCTTGCTGATCGTGGGCACGCCTCTCTACTACCTCTCTGGGAGACCTTGCGAGGCCCACCTAAGTCCAAGCGGCCTGGGTCCCTACGGGCTCCACCCAGGGGGACCTCGGACTTCCAGTGGTGAAGCTCATCCTAGTCTGTCTCCTTCTGTGCTCCGCCACCAGGGGGCAGGTGCTTCCTGGTCCCTATCAGGGAGCCGTTCTCCACTGCTCCAGGAGAAGGGTCCATCTCCAAGCGCAACACATAACCATCAACTAATTGATCCATTAATCAATATAGTCATGAGATGGCATCAGGAGGGAGTGACAAGTTTGTCCACTATCTTAATATGAAAAGGGGTCTGCATTGCAGAAAAAAAATATTTTACGGAGAATGCACTGCATTGGGAAATGCATTATAAAATTGTGAACAGAGTTTATATTCATCCAGCTAAAGTCATTAAAGCAGGAATGATCCCCACAGATGAGTTCAGCAAATGTTAGTCTTGTAAAGATATTTACCTACACTGCATATATGAATTCCTTAAAATTTCATCCTTTTGGAATCATACTATAGATTCAGTTAACTGTGTGGTTAATCGCTCATTTTCAAATTATATCCTATTGTTTATCTTTTATCATCTTCAAATTTGGCTTCTTTAAATAATAAATATCATTTCCTGTTAGTTTGTAATAGCCAAAAAATGTATCATGACCAAATGGGCGGAGGCCCCTCCATCAGATGATGAATTCTGGAAATGCCAATTACATAACATGCTAGTAATGGAATAGATTTCAGCCAAGGAAGGTGACCCTAACAAGTGGGCCATTTTCCAACCTACTTGGAAACCATTCTTGTTCCTATTCTCAGAGTTAGGAATCTGTTCCAGGGACAGAGTTTCCCAGTACAGAATTCGTATCCCTGTTAACTAATGATAATCTCATGTTACATCCTCTAGTAAAGAGAAGTCCAAGAGAAAGCCAGGGTTTGGGAAAGGGAGGGGATGGCTAAGGGTTTATTAATGAATTATTTACAAGAGTAGATATTACAGCTTTGCACATAAATGTTCATCAGGAACCCGTCCTTTATATTACTGTCAAAAGCTTAACATCCACAACTTTATCGTTGAAACATCACTTCATTTATGATCTGGCCCAGGTAGCACTAACAAAATTTTGTATTCGTTTAATGACTTGTTTTATCGCTATAGGCGGGATATAAATATTTTTCATAAATAAGGAGGCAAAGCGATGTGACAAAACATTTTTCAGATGTATCGGAGAAAAGAAGAAGGGCAGAAGTGTGGTATTGCAAGTTTGAAGGGGAGACAAAAGGTCATAGTGTGGATAAAGATGAGGAAAGAGCAGAAACATTAAACAAACACTTCATTTCGGAAGATCTTGGGGAAGGACAGATTCTGGTTGGTAAGAGCATGGATGGAAGTGGGAGAGATACCTCTCTGTTTACAGAAGAGAATAAATGGGAGGTACTAGCAAAATTGGAAGTGGGAAAGGCCATGGAGTAACCCAGGATACTGAAGGAGCTCAGAGAGGTGCTGGTGGGTCTGTTGAAAAACCTGTTCGATAGATCCTTGAAAACAGAAGTGCCATAAGGTTGGAGAAGAGCAGGTGGTGGTCGTGCCTCACAAGAATGATTGCAAGGAGGAACCTGGAAACTATAGCCTGGTTAGCCTTACCTCACTGGTGGGAAAACTAATGGAGATGCTTCTGAAGTGGGTTGCATGGTCTGAGACAATGAGCTTTTGCCAGAGGACTATCATACCAGACAAATCTGATTGACTTTAATGATTGGGTGACTAGAGAATTAGATCAAGGAAGAGCACTTGATGTGATTTATCTGGATTTCAGCAAAGCACATAGGAGGCTCATGAACAAATTGAAAAGTCTGGGATTGGGTCCTAAGATGGTGGAATGGATCAGAAACTGGTTGACTAACAGATGCAGGGAGTAGTCATAAATGGAAACTACTCTGAGGAGGGCAAAGTGATAAGCGGAGTGCCTCAGGGACCGGCTCTGAGATCGGTTCTGTCCAATATCTTTGTGAGCGATATTGCAACAGGGTTAGAATGAAAAGTTTGTCTTTTGGCAACTGACACGAAGATCTGCAACAGATAGGGGTGGATTGGCCTACTGGGGCTTCGGGTATGCCCCGGTGGGCCGGTTCACCCAAATATGTGGTTGATGTTGATCCCAGTGCTTCTCTATCTGTATTTATATTTGGCCCATTGCACTGCATTCCTGGTGGGCACCGTAGCATCCCGTAACTGGTGAGAAACCTGACAGCCAGAAACATGATTATTGCAACACCGAGTCCCCTTCCGCTGTCTGCGTGTTTTTTTGCGAGTTCCCTATCCTCTTACGGCTCTCCTAGATCCTCTCCCCCACCTTTAGCCCGCCTCTCCTCCCCGGCTCTTCCTCTTGGTGGGAGGCGGTCAGGAGGCAGAGCCAGGAAGAAGAAGTGGCTGGAAATTGGGGAGAGGCTCCAAGAGAGCCGCAAGAGGGATAGAGACCTGCGCCTCAAGTTTCTTCTGCCGAGTCAACCTCTGCCGCTGGCCCTGGCAAAACAATAAAAAAACAAAACTAAATAGGTGCATCCTGCGATTCCCACAGCAAGAAGCACAATTTCCTATAGCAACAGGCAGCCCACAGAGATACCGATATCCCAGGGCTTTGCCTGGACCCCTCTAACCACCAATAACGGAGTATAACGTGTTTTTCTTATTATTTTGAACAGTTGCTGCAGCTTTTAAACCATGGAGGAGGGAGAAGAAGAGAGTGTGTGAATGACTGGGCACTTGTGTCAGCAGTCAGAGTCTATGTAAGTATGTATGTGTGACTGATCATTTGTGTGTGTCAGTGAGCATTTAAGAGTGTATCTGTGACTCTGTGTGTCAGCATGTAGGTGTGACAGTGTGTGTATCAGCATGTGATAGTGTGTGTGTGACTGCTCAGTATGTGTGATTATGTGAATGTATTGACAGTGTGTGTGTGGGAGTGTATGTGTTACCGATCATGTGTGTCAGCATGTATGTGTGATTGTGTAGGGATCAGCATGTGAGAATGTATGTGTCACTGATTATATGTATGTCAACATCTGGGAGTATATGTGTGATCGTGTGTGTGTCAGCATGTAAGTGTATGTGTGACTGATCATGTGTGTGTCAGTGTGTGGGAATCTATATGTGATTTATTGTATGTGTCAGCATGTGAAAGAATGTGTGACTGCATGTGTCTGCAAGTATGTGTGAACATGTGTGTGTGTGTTCCTATGTGTGTCAGTTTGTAATTGTATGTGTGACTATGTGTGTCAGGGAGCATGTGTGTTGCGCTCCAGGGTGGACCCTTGTCCTGGGGTAGAGATGGAGCGTCTCTTGAAAGGGAACAGGAGGTAACTGCTCCCAGGGGGTGGAGCACTGGAGGAGACAGAGGCTGGGAAGAGCTTCACCACTAGGAGCCCATAGGGACCCGGGCCGCTTGGACTTAGGTGGGCCTCGCAGGGTCTCCTGAGAGAGTGAAAGTCCGGCGTACCCACGGAGACAGGGGGAATGCTATCGGGTTCAAAGGTGGCTGCTGGTTGGAGCACGGAGAACCAGAACAGAGTTGGTGATGACAAGGCGAGGAACAGAGCCAGATTCTGGAGACGAGGTCAGGCAGGCAAAGGTCAAGATCCAGAGGTCAGTCCGAGGAATGGTCAGCAAAGCAGGGGTCAGGTACCGGAGGTCAGATGAGGTCAAAGTCAGGCTGAGGTCTTGAGGCAGAGGCAGGCAGGTGGACAGGTTGGGAGCAAGCTGAGGTCTTTGAGGCAGGCAGCAGGCAGGCAGATCAGGAACAAGCTGTGGTCTTTGAGGCAGGTGGCAGGCAGGCAGGCAGGTCAAGAGCAAGCTGAGGTCAGTACCAGTATGACAGTCCGAGGGTACTACCTAGTAGGGATGTGAATCGTGTGATCGATCATCTTAACGATCGATTTTGGCTGGGGGGGGGGGGGGAAATCTGATCGTCTCAGTTTTTTTGGTTAAAAAACCGTTTTATCGGGGGAGGGGGGAGGGCAGGAAAACCGGCACACCAAAACAAACCTAAAACCCACCCAGATCCTTTAAAATAAATCCCCCACCCTCCCGAACCCCCCCAAAATGTTTTAAATTACCTGGGGTCCAGTGGGGGGGTCCCGGCACGATCTCCCACTCTCTGGCCACGGCTGCGTTAATAGAAATGGCGCCGGTGGCCCTTTGCCCTTATCATATGACAGGGCAAAGGTAGCGCCGGCGCCATTTTGGTTCCTGGCTCCTGACGTCACGCGTGCAGGAGATCGCTCCCGGACCCCCGCTGGGCCCCCAGGGACTTTTGGCCAGCTTGGGGGGGCCTCCTGACCCCCACAAGACTTGCCAAAAGTCCAGTGGGGGTCCGGGAGCGACCTCCTGCACGCGGGCCGGCGCTACCTTTGCCCTCACTATGTCATACGGGCCGACTGGCTTTTTGAGATAATTTAAATTGTGTAGTAACAGGAAGGGGTTACTTATTTGAGTCGTGGTGGCGCCATTTTTGAATTTCATTAAGAGACGGATTTTCCGTCCGGGTAAGTCTCCTCCGTTAGATTAATTTCTCTAGTGTTATTGAAGGAAGCACAGCGTTATATATTACAGTGCTTTTTTCTTGTAAGTTTGTGGATGTGATTTTATTTGATTTTGTTTTAATTTGTAGGAATATGGAGAATATTGGCCAATTCGAGTTATATTAAGATCCCCTGAAGAAGACTGATGTACAGTTGAAACATGATTCATGTTGGGAATTTTTGAGAATTATTGTGGATAAGCTGTTACTGCTGTTTCAAATACTCCAATCATTTGGCTAAGTATGTTTTTCAGTATTAGTTGGTGCTTTAAGAATAAGAAAATTAGAAGTCTATAAAAAGGACTTTTGCTTGGAGTGAGTTTAGGAATAAAGGTGTAATAAAAATTTTATAAGGTGAAACCTGTTCACAAATGACATTAAATGATTAAAATCTTAAACTGCTCTAAAGGCTGATTACAGCTTGTGGCCCATTGTGCGGCGAGAGGCTGCAGATTAAAATATTCTTGAGCTGTTTGTTTATGATTTTGTCATTTGTGAGTTAAATAGGTTTAATGGATTGTTTTATGGTAATTGGATTATAATCCTTTTCCCTCTCTGTCTTTTCCATTATAAAATACAATTCCTGCACATACGTGCGCCAGATTTTAATGTCCGCGGGTAGGTGGCCTCGTGCGTGCAATGGGGGAGAGTTTTAAAAAAAAATACATGTGACAACGCGAGTAGGGGTTTCCCAGTTCCCTCCCAGTCTGCTCCAGTTAAGAAGAGACTGCGAGGGAACTTCCCTATCCCCCTAAC
Source organism: Rhinatrema bivittatum (assembly GCF_901001135.1). NCBI lineage: Eukaryota > Metazoa > Chordata > Amphibia > Gymnophiona > Rhinatrematidae > Rhinatrema > Rhinatrema bivittatum. The sequence continues at coordinate 61,450,505 of NC_042615.1, read as the reverse complement.
TATCTTTCCCATCTTTTCCCCTCTTTTCTCCTCCCCGACCCCTAACCCCTACCTAACTAGTTAAAACATTTTTTTTAAATACTTACTGCTCCTTTGTAGCAGATGTAACTTGTCCCAGTCGGCCCCTTTTACATGGCCCGGCACTTCTGCACGTAATGAAAGATGCATGTGAGGCCAGGTGTTTCTAAAATGCATAAAATATATATGTGTGTGTGTGTCTAGGGTATGCTCTATTTCTTAGTTATTTAGGAAAACTTACGATAGAGATATTTTGGTTCCAGGTCACATGATGGACCTCGCAACGGTTGGTTTGGCATGCTTTTGGGAGTTGTTGAAACATGTGCCGCACAGAAAACTCACAAGGGTGTCAGACATATAATCTATGGGCCTGTTTTGAAAATACTCCCTCAGGCCAATATTTTCCTACAATTCACCCCTGGCAACATAGTAGACAAGCCTGAAGGAGTAGAGCAAATGAAAAGCCATTTAAGAAAGCTTGAGGAGTGATTGAAGGTTTGGCAGTTGGGATTCAATGCCAAGAAGTATAGAGTCATGCATTTGGGGTGCAGAAATCTGAAGGAACTGTACGTACTAGGTGAACATCTGATATGCACAGACTGAGAGAGAGACTGCAGGGTGATAGTGTTTTATGATCTGATGGTGGTAAAGCAGAATGACAAGGCAGTTGCTAAGACCAGAAGGATGTTGGACCTCATAGAGAGAAACATAAACGGCAGGAAAAAGGACATGATAATGCGCCTGTAGACGTCTTTGGTGAGCCTCATCTGTAATACTGCGTTCAGTTCTGGAGACCACATCTCGAAAAGGATAGAGACAGAATGGAAGCAGTCCAGAGAAAGGCAACCAAAATAGTATGGAATCTACATCAAAAGAGTTATGAGATGAGACTGAAGGACCTAAATATGTACTATATATGCTAGAGGGCAGAGCCGTAGTGTGACTATGGCCAATATAGCCATGGCCATAGACACCATTACCAAAAGGCGGCACGCTGATGATTCTGGCAGAGCCATGCTGCTTTCCCACTCACAGGCATTGGAACGGGGGGCCGCCAACAATGGGAGAAGCCTCACTGGTGGCAGTGGGACGGCGCATGATTTCATGAATGCTACCACGATCCCCCTCCCTGCTCCTGAAGAATGGAAGGATCGGGCCTTACACCGCGGGCAGCTTCTTCCTCCTCAGCTGTTGAGGGAACCAGAGAAGCGGACGCAAGCTACAGTCACAGAAAGGGAAGAGGTGAGCCAGGAGGAAATGCCTTGCATGAAGTGGCTGGGCTGAGTTCTGAACTGGCTGTGGAAGCAGTGAGTCTCCTGAAGAGACAGGGTGCAGAGAAGGGGTGGGTAAAGGAAGGGGTGCTGCAGGCTGGGGAAAGGCTGGCAGTAAGCAAAATTAATGTCTCCCTCATAATGATGCCGTTCTAGACCTCTCATGATTTTAAACACCACTATCATATCCCCTCTCAGCCGTCATAAGATTCTGGCAAACATTTTCATGTACATAATGAAAGTTATCCTTCCCTTTATTACACACCTTCGCCAGATCCATTTCATATTGTGTTCATATATTTTTATTGAATCCACAAACAGAGAGCTCCTGCCTTCAGGAAATCAACTGAAAATACCACAACCTAAAATGGTACCTAGTGGTGAAAAAGGATAAGGCCAACACCATCTCAGTCTTCCACATAGGGAAGAAAATTCAACCCACTGTTTAATAAATCTCTCTGAACCTCTCCTTCTGGTAAGGAAATCAAGAGTTCCTTAAACCTGTAAAAATTGCTTAGAATTAAAAGTATTTACAGCATGTTCTTCTTGGTTGATTTGATTATGAATAACAATACACCATATACCTGTATATATCTTCTTCAACATTTATTTGTTGCAAAAGATTGTTCTTAAAAACTGTTAACATAACATACTCCACAACACAAACCCCATTGACACTGCCACTTACCTCCAATATTATTCAGTTACTATTTCATTTCAGATTCATCCCAGGCTTAACGTGCCTCATCTCCAACCTTAAAAATGGAGTGGCAGTGTCAATGGTGTTTGTGTTGTGGAGTATGTTATCGGGCGGATTTTAAATGCCCTGCTCTCGTAAATCCGCCCGGATTTACGAGAGCAGGGCCCTCGTGCGCCGGCGCACCTATTTTGCATAGGCCGCCGGCGCGCGCAGAGCCCCAGGACGCGCATAAGTCCCGGGGTTTTTTTAAGGGGGCGTGGCCGAATGACGCGGCGTTTCGGGGGCGGGACCGGGGGCGTGGCGCCGGCCCAGGGGCATGGTCGAGGCCTCCGGACCAGCCCCCGGGTCGGATGACGGCGCGCCAGCAGTCCGCTGGCGCTCGTAGATTTACGTCTGCTTCTAGCAGGTGTAAATCGAGGGACAAAGGTAAGGGGGGGGGGGGTTTAGGTAGGGGAAGGGAGGAGAAGGTGAGGGGAGGGCGAAAGAAAGTTCCCTCCAAGGCCGCTCCGATTTCGGAGCGGCCTTGGAGGGAATGGAGGCAGGCTGCGCGGCTCGGCGCACGCAGGCTGCCCAAAATCGGCAGCCTTGCACGCACCGATCCAGGATTTTATAAGATACGCGTGGCTATGTGCGTATCTTATAAAATCCAGCGTACTTTTGTTTGCGCCTGCTGCGCGAACAAAAGTACACAATCGCGCTCTTTTTTAAAATCTACCCCAATGTGTTTAGATGTGACCAGGTGATGTGTTGTTTGAATATTGAGTAATTATTATTGAAAGAGATTTGGTGAGTTTATTCAATAAAGATTTTTTAATGGATGAGACATTATTTAACAATGCATGTTATAGTGAGTTGTTATATTATATTCTTTGTTGTGAGAATAGAATTTTGAAGAATCTTGAATTTTCCCTACATGAATATGAATCTTGAATTTTCCCTACATGAATATGTGGTGATTTGACTAAATGATGCAAGATAATCCCCTGATGAAACTGATGGTGAAACAAGAGTCTCTTGGGAATATTTAGGAGAAGAGGAAGAAGATTATAATAAGGGAATATTGCAAATTTAGAAGAAGTAGAGGAGGACTTTAAAGGTTCTTTAGGAATGTAGAAGAAGAGACTTCCGGCGATGACGAGCAGGAGGCGGAAGTGAACGGGGAAAGCTCCGTGACTTCGCTCCCCTGAATCTGAAAGAAAACCCTGTTAAACCTACTTGTTTTTGCTGCTTCTGCCGTGGAGGGGCTGTCGGAAGAGTTGCTGTGGCTCGGCAAGGAGAGGAGCCCTGCGGGTAATGCGCCGATCGAGCGCCCGTAATAAGCCTGACCGCCGACCGCATAGACCGCGTGCTGTCAAAATGGCCGCGGCAGCACGTTCTGAGGAGCCTCTGCTCGCCTCCGTCACTGAGGAGGCACTGCAAAAAATCTCCCAGCGCGTTACTGAGGCGCTGGACGGCCGCCTATATAAACTACAAACCGCGATGGAGGATATAAAGTCCGCGGTTGAAGGCCATGCCAAGCGGCTGGACACGGCGGAGGGAACTATCTCGGATCTGGGGGACCGCCTGGCGACCTCCGAGCGTGCTGTGGCGGACCTCCAAGGCCGGCAACGAGAGCTCCTTGCCAAGCTGGAAGAGCAAGAGGACAGAGGGCGCCGCAACAATTTAAAAATCATTGGCCTCCCTGAAGAGGTGAAGGAGGGGGAGCTTAAGGACTTTGTAGAGCAGTGGCTTCCCCAGCAGGTGGGCCTCCTCCTTACTGGCGAACGGTTGCGGTGCGAGAGGGTGCACCGTGTGGGCCCTGTGCGGGAAGGGATGGGGCGACCGAGACCGGTAATGGCACGGATCCTTAACTGGGATCACAAGACTCGGCTCCTGCGGTCGTATCGCCTGAAGCAGGAGGTGCTGTATAATGGCCATAAGCTGCTGTTGTTTAATGACTTTTCGGCTGCCACCGCAGCGCAGCAGAAAACTATGGCCCCGGCTTGCTCGGCGCTCCACAAGAGGGGCATCCGTTTCGCCTTGCTCTACCCAGCGAAGTTGCGTGTCCAGCACGATAATAAAACCTTCTTCTTCAACTCCAAGGAGGAGGCGGAGGGGTTCTTGGCGGGCCTTCCTCACCAGGCTGTAGAATGATCCCAGGCTTATTATTTCCTAAGCCTTCTGGACGCGGAGGTGGCAACTTGTAATACTCCTAATATTGCGCCTGGTACTCAGTACATGGAAGGGGACTTGCTTTCCTTGATTGGGCTGCGGAGGCTGGCGCTCCCACTCTTCTTCTATTGCTCTTGGACAGTCTCTGGCGCCCGGACCTTCAGTTTCCGTGGCGTTGGCCATCCCTGAAGAACTCTGGTTTAGGTTTTGCCTGGGAGGATTTCTTTCCGGGCTCCTCATTCTTACCTGGATTCTCTTAGTCATTGCATTGTTATGTTACATGTTTGAAGTTCTGTACTGCTGTTTTGGGGCCTGTGCTCTTCTCTGGTTAGAGGCGGCATCAGCTGGGGAGTGGGGAGGGAGGATGGAGAAGGGAGATGAGGGTTTCTGGTGTAGCATCTGTGGGGCTTGTTTGCTTGAGCCCCATAGAGCCTGGGGGGGATGGGGGGTTAGTGTGTGGGGTATGGATGTGGTGTCTGGTTGTGGGAATGTTTGTCTGTAGGCAGGGGAAGGGGGGGGAGACGACCAATGGGCTTTTTCTTCCTGAGGTTTTATTTGTGCTTGGGGCATGGTCTGATTTTCTTTCTCCAGAGCCTAGGCTGGGAGGCCCTGGGGGATTTTCTGTAGCAGTGATGCGGGGTCTCGTGGGACCCCGATTCCCGATTTTACTGTTGTTTCCCTCTGATGGCGCAGCTTAAAATTGTTACTATGAATGTGGATGGAATGCACTCCCCAGTTAAACGGACCAAATTATATACGCTGTTTAAACGTATGAAAACGCAGGTTGCGCTCTTACAGGAAACGCATTTGGGGGATGGGGAGCATGCCAAACTGTGTCGGGATTGGGTGGGCCAATCTTATTATTCGTCTTATAATCGACGGCAGAGGGGAGTGGCCATCCTTATTCATAAGAATTTGCCGTTTCAACTTGAACGTCTCTGTCAGGATGAGGAGGGACGGTACGTTCTTGTGGCGGGCACTCTATATCACCAGCGTATTGTTTTCTGTACTGTTTATGCCCCTAATGTGTACTCCCATGGTTTTTTTGTTTCTCTGACTAACCTCCTGGCCGATTTTTCGGATTATAGTCTAGTTGTGGGGGGTGATTTTAATATTGTCGCTAGTCGCCAGCTCGATAATGCGCCCCCTAAACTGGCCTCTCGGACCGAGAGTAAGGAGGGCATTAACCTTTTGTGTCAGGAATTAAGGCTGCTGGATATCTGGCGGATATTGCATCCGCAGGATCGGGACTTCACCTTTTTCTCCCACCCGCATAAGGTGTATTCCAGGCTGGACTATTTGCTGGTTTCAGACCAGTGCTTCTCAAAGATAACAGACGCTACCATAGGGACTATCTCCCTGTCAGATCACGCACCGGTGACGATGACTCTCCATTGGGGACTGGGGACCCGGCCCCCGCACTCCTGGCGCCTGCGACCTGACCTTTATTTAGACAAAGAATTTCATGGGTTCTTGCAGGGGTGTTGGAAAGAGTATATTGCGCACAACACGACCCCGGAGGTAACACCCTCGATAGTGTGGGAGGCTGGGAAGGCGGTCATGCGTGGGGCAGTCATCGCTTACGTGGCAAGGAAAAATCGCCGCTGTAATGCCGAGATTTTACGGCTCACAGGAGTTCTCAAAAATGCACAAAGTGCTCATATGGGGGTCCTATCTGATGCTAATAAGGCATGCTTAGACCGGGCGAGGGAGGCTTTAAACAGCCTGCTGCACCAACGGGCCTCCAAGTCCCTTCGTTATTATCGCTACCAGTTGTATAAATAAGGCAATCGAGCTAGTCGGCTTATGTCCCATCTAATTCGCCCTAGAGGGCAGCGGCCCTCGGTTGTGGGAATACGAGATAAGCATGGGGTACATCAGACCACCTCTGCTGGTATAACGGCCCGATTTTTAGAATATTATACCAACTTATATGCCTCAAAACCTATGAATACAGAAGTGGCGGACTTGCTGTTCAGTGAGCTCCCCTGGCCTCAACTCACCCCAGATCACTTGGAGGTGGTGAATCGCCCTATTACTAACCAGGAAATTTATGTCGCTATTCAGAAGCTTAAGCTTGGCAAAGCAGCGGGGCAGGATGGGCTGGGGTCTGAATATTATAAAATTCTCAATTTTGGGGTACTCACTCCTTTACAGGCTTATTTTGCTGATTTGTTGCATACTGGCGCTTTGTCAATGGCCTCTAATCAATCGGTCATCGTAGTCCTGCCTAAGCCCGGGAAGGACCCCTTAGAGGTGGGATCTTACCGTCCTATCTCGTTGCTAAATGTGGACGTCAAAATTCTGGCCTCTGTCCTAGCAGCCCGACTATCTGCTATCCTGCCAACTATTATTCATGAGGATCAGACTGGGTTTATAATGGGACGCCAGGGGGTGCGTAATGTTAGGCGTCTCTTGGCGGCTTTAAGTTACCAACCTGACGCAGAAGCACTGATCTTAAGCCTGGACGCTGAAAAAGCGTTTGACTCACTCTCCTGGGAGTATATGTTCTGGGCTTTACAGAAGTATGGTTTTTCTGGTGCTTATTTACAATGGCTGCAAATACTTTACCAAAACCCTAGTGCCACTATTCTGCTCAATGGGATGCCAACTATGGCTTTTTCTATCTATAGTGGAGTACGCCAGGGATGCCCTCTCTCCCCTTTACTATTTGTCATGGCACTGGAGCCTTTGGCTATCTGCCTTAGGCGGGAGCGCGCTATCAGTGGGCTTAGTGTGAATGGGCACCCACTTAAAATAGCTTTATTTGCAGATGACCTTCTCCTATTTGTTGGGAAGCCCAGATCTAGTGTGCCCGCTATTATCGAACTGTTTGACCGCTTCCGCTTAGTGGCGGGTCTTAAAATTAACTATGATAAATCGGAGGCTTTAGCCTTAAACTCGCACCTTCCAGCTACCTGGGGAGGGGTATTTCCCTTTCGATGGGCCCCCAGCAAACTTAGGTATTTGGGGGTTTGGATCCCGCGGGACCTACGTCAGTTATACTCTTTAAATATCTCCCCATGTGTGGCTAATTTTCAGGCTCAATTAGACCTGTGGAAGTTGTTGCCGCTTTCCCTTTTTGGCAGAGGCGCCCTAGTCAAAATGGTGCTGGTGCCTAAACTTCTTTATCTCTTACATATGCTCCCCTGCTGGTTGACAGTGGCGGATGTACGCCGTTTGCGCTCCAGCATCCAACGTTTTTTGTGGCGGGGAAGGCGTGCACGCCTCGCTTATACGACTCTGGAACACCCGCGGGAGCGTGGGGGGCTGAATTTGCCGGATTTCCGGCTCTATAACGTAGCCTGTCAAATGAGGTTTGTAGGAGAGTGGCTGACTGGGTCCTATCGCTACTGTGAGGGGGGGCTGCTGGGACGTATGTCAACACCGGGCTCTCCCTTGACCCTTATTCAAATGCGGGGGGCACAACGCCGTACTGTTGATTACCCTATAGTATTACTAACACCCTGCGTAAGAGCATGGCGATGGATACGTAACCTCCATCGCTTATCTGGGGTGAGGTCCTTATTGCTTCCCTTTTTGACTAATGTGGAAATTCTTCCAGGTCGTGACTGCAGCTCGGTGTTTCGCTTTTGGGCGGAGCGTGGGGTGCTGTTTGCGTTTCATATGTACGATCCTGACTCCCGTGCCATACTGGACTTTGCAACGCTGGCGCGCACCTTTCTGCTGCCCTCTACACATTTCTACGCTTTTCTTCAAGCCCGCCATTATTTGACTGCTTTTGCCTGGACACGCCCTATGGTGGAAGCTGAGCTTAAGTTTGCTAATTCCATCTTTGATACTGCTTATTTGAGGAACACCATTACGGGCTGGAAGACACTTGGTCAGAAGCTGGGCGATGCTATCCCTCTTAACCGTGTGGCGACCCGGTGGTCGGGTGTTCTGGGTTCCACCATCACGGAGAGGCAGATGTCGAGTTGGTTTCAGGACCTTTATAAATTGCTGCCTGATCTGAGTCTACGGGAGCTTCAGTTTAAACTTTTACATCGTCTTTATTATGATGATGTTAGTCGCTTTAAGATGAAGTTGACGACATCTCCCACTTGTATTACCTGTGGAACCGCGGAGGGCACGCTGCTTCATCGGCTGATTGCCTGCCCAGTGCCCACTACTCCGACCTTTTTGGCAGGCTGTGCTGACTGTGATTGGCACTTGCATAGGTGTCTCTCTCCGGCTCACTGGGATGCTGTTACTTACTTGTGCCTCACCACGCCTTTTGCCTGGCAGCCGTTCTAAGGCTCGCTTTGAGAGGGTGGCTGTTTTGCTGGCGTGTCGCACCATTCTGGCTGGTTGGACGGAACCCCGGACTGTGCCTACGATTGATGCTTGGTTCCACAGAATGGCCTCTCTTGCACAGTTGGAAAAATTGGATTTTTTGGCCGGCAAGAGGCGTCCGGACAAACTCTACTGTGACTGCTGGGACATTTGTTTTAATGCCTTCCCTAAGTCTTTACAGGCTGAATTGCGCCTCAATGGTTTTACACTGCATTGGTCGTCTAAGGAGGGGGGGAAAGGGAGGGGGGGTGCTAGGGTGTGAATGTGGAGTGACTGTGGTGCTGTGGGGCTTGGGGCAGGGTACAGGGAGGGAGGTAATGGGGAGAAAAAGGAAAATTAGGGGAGGCTGGTACAATGGGACTCTGGCTCAACGCTGTTCTTACTGTTGTTGCAGTTTACCTGTTTTGTATGGTTCTTTAATTGATTGGGCGATGTTACCGCCCTCCTGTTAATAAAAAGTATTTTGACAAAAAAAAAAAAGGAATGTAGAAGAAGAAATAAATGGGTTGCGATATTCCTTATATAGAATTGTTGTAGTAATTAATGAATGGTTTTATATGGAACTTGTGTGCAATATGTATTGTAATATGTATTGTAATGTTTTGTGTAACTTTGTATGCATGTGTGGTATGAGTGATATTTGATGCATATGTAATGTGATATGTGTATTTTGATATATGTGAGATATAAGTATGTTAATAGGTTTTAAGAACAATCTTTTGCTACAAATACATTTTGAAGAAGATATATACAGAGATATGGTATATAGTTATTTATAGATTATACCTGTGGTTGACCCTTGTGTATGTTTGTACTTGATTTGATTATGAGACAGCACCAGTAGTATTTGCCATTATCTGCCCCTGCCAAAAAAATATATGTTGACTACAAAATGTTCTATCCAATCTAGTATCATTCAGCATAAAAGCTGCATTTGAACAAATAAGATAGAAGTTCCTCTAGTTAAACAGTGGTTAGACCATCAGCATGATTTATTGTGATTTTTTTTGCTATTGAACAAGTTTTATTGAAAGATGGTGACAATGTGTTTTTTCACTTAAAACAACGAAAACAATTTTTCATATTTTCATGGCAAACAGTTCACCCGTATGGTCTTAATCAGGTCATTGAGTGGGAAGCTTTTCTGTAATTTCTGTGATTAATAAAACGGCGGTTTCCCTGTCATTCGATTTTTTTTTATTTTATTTTATCATTTTTGCAGCAGTAAGGCGCTTTAAATCTTCTGTTACGCCCGTCGGTCGCAGATGGCTGCGACCGCAAGTGCTCATCTCCTACACGGCTCTCCTGCCCTCCCTGGGTCTGCTCGCTGCATGGACTTGCCTGCAATGCCGCGTTCCGCGGGACTCTTGGCGGCATGAACGCCGCTGCTCCCTGCTCCGACGCTGGGCCCTCCTAGGCGCACGCATGCGTCACAGACCCTGCCTATGAAGCTTCTTCGGCGGGGGCGTCCCGCTCTGATGACATCATTGGCCTTCCATTTATAAGCGCCGCAGGCACCCCCAGCAAACTGACTTGGCAACAAGTTCCATCCTGCATTGAGCTCCTGCGGATCCCTGAGACATCTCCTGCTGCAGTTCTTTGAACCCTGTCTGGCACCTGCTCCTCGGGGTCAGTGTGCGCTTCATTGGGGACTTGCTCCCCTGGCCTACCCCGCCCCTCGGGCTGGCTCTACGCCTCTTGGGTCCAACCCTGTCTTGGCTTCAGCTACAAGTGCCTCTACCTCTTCACCGGCTCCTCGACTGACTGTGCCGTTGCCGACACCTCTACGCTTCTCAGGAAACCCTCTCATGTGATGAGGCTTCCTGAATCTCTGCAACATGCATTTCTGCTTGCAGTTCACATACTTCCCAGATGTGATCACCAAGACCACGTACTTTCTGGCCCTCTTGGATGGCAAGGCCCTGGCATGGGCTTCTCTCTGGGAATGGGCAGATTCCTTCCTTCGGGATCTTCCAGGGTTTCTCGCCCTGTTTTGGTCCGTCTTTGAAGACCCCGGCCAGAGTGCCCTCTCTGGGTCTACGTTGCTCTACCTTCAAAAGGGCTCTCGCCCTGTAATAGACTCTCGTGTCAGAGTTGCATTGGGATTCCGATTGTCTGTGCTTCATCTTGGAGGGGTTGAGTCCTCGCATAAAGGACAAGCTGGCTGCTCATGAGCTACCCACCTCCTTGAACTCCCTCATTGACCTTACTAGGCGCATCGACCGTCAATTACAAGAGCGCTCTCATGAGTCCAGAGCATCCCGGAAACTGGCTCCCGGACCACCATGAGCTCATCGCTCCTCCTCCCTGAGACCGACCAGTCCGCCTATCTCCACAGAGGAAGAACCCATACAAATGGATAGGAGTAGACTCTCTCCCAAGGAACGTCGTTGTCGCCAGCAGTATAGCCTTTCATTGTACTGTGGCCAGTCTGGGCATGCCATTGCCTCGTGTCCCATCTGTCCGGGAAACTGCCGGGCCTAGGTTATGCTGGAGGACTCCTCCTAGGCCTGAATTCACCATCTCCTCCGTTGACTGTGTCCGTGTTATCCGGATGAATAATCAAGAATTTCACACCTTAGCCCTGGTGGACTCTGGGGCTTGAGGGAACTTCATCCTGAAACAGCTCACCGAGCATCTGCGAATCCCCACCATCCGCTCTCCGGTTCCTTTATTGCTCTCATCCATCCATGGGGAACCTCTGCCTGGTGAGGTCACCCATATTACTGCACCCATTCAGCTACGCACTGGAACTTTACATGTGGAAACCATCTTGTTCCACATCGCCATCCACCCGGTTGTTCTGGCGTTACCCTGGCTTCAGCAGCACACCCCACAGTTTGACTGGACTACCTTACAGCTTTCCCAGTGGGGCCTGGCCTGTCACCAGAACTGTTTGGAGCCAGTTACACCTTTGCCCTCTATGGCAACCGTACCCGCTTTGCCCAGTCTACCATCGCAGTATGCATCCTTCACCGATGTCTTTTTAAAGATGGCGCCGGCCATCCAGTGCTCCCTCCATGTGACAGGGGCCGGCCAATGGCACGGATACCCTGTCACATGGTAAGGGCAAAGGCCATCGGTGCCATTTTTATTAGTGGCAGCCGATGGCCCGAGAGCGGGAGATCGCTCCCGGGACCCCCACTGGACCACCAGGTACCTGTAAAATGTTTTTGGGAGGGTGGGGGAAGCAAAGGGATTCGTTTTAAAGGGTCGGGGTGGGTTTTTTGTTTATTGGCTCGGGCGCAGCCGATAAACAAAATCGCGATCGGTCCCAATGAAAAAAACCCCACATGTGAATCGGAACCGGAATCCGAACCGATTCCAGTTACGATTCACATCTCTAGTGCTCTCTCGCCTGCTGCGGCCGAAGGTTCTACGATGGGCCCACGACTCGTTGACCTTGGGGCACCCAGGTCAGTCCAGGACTCTCTCCACTCTGCAACGCTACTATCGGTGGTCCACCATGCAAAAAGACACCCAAGCATACGTAGAGTCCTGTCCTATGTGCACCCAGCACAAACCTCCGGCAAGGAAACCATAGGGACTTCTACAGCCACTCCTAGTTCCCAGTGAACCCTGGACCCATATAGCTACCGATTTTATCGTGGATCTGCCCATCTCCAATGGAAATAACACCATTTGGATCACTGTCGACCACTTCTCTAAGATGGTGCATTTTGTGGCTCTACCTGGCCTTCCTATGGCACCTCAGTTGGCCAAATTGTTTTTTAAATACATATTTCGGTTCTACGGTCTACCCAGACTTATCCTCTCGGACCGTGGGGTTAAATTTACTGCTCACTTCTGGAAATCACTATGTAAGAAGTTTGACATTTCCTTGGATTTTACCTCGGCTTACCATCCTCAAGTCAATGGGCAAACCGAGAGGACTAACAGAAGCCTTAAACAGTTCCTGCGAGCATATGTGAGCCTGCGGCAAGATGATTGGGCTAGCCTGTTGCCCTGGGCAGAGTTCACGCTGAATTCTCATGTATCCTCCTCTACTGGGTCGTTGCCTTTCCAACTGGTCTACAGACACCAACCTTTGCCACCTCTTCCACTTCTGCTGTCTGTCACTTCTCCGGCAGTGCAGGCAACCGCCCTGGAACTACATCAACTGTGGCAAAGTACCCAACGGTTGCTCGAAAAGGCTGCCCAGAGGTCAAAGAAGGCTTTCGACACCCATCATCGTGCTGCCCTCCAGTTTCAACCGGGAGATAAGGTATGGCTCAGCACTAAGTTCATTCGCCTCAAGCTGCCTTAAGCTCGGTTTGCCCCCAGATACATTGGACCCTTTCCAGTGTTACTGTGCCTGGGTCCTGTTACATATCGACTTCAACTGCCTCCATCATTCAAGATCCACGACACATTTCATGTTTCTCTACTCAAGCTGCTAATTCTCTCTGGATTCTCCAAGAAGCCACCCGACCCAGTTCCTCTGTCTTCTGAAGCCGACCTCACCTACCAAGTCTGGGACGTCTTGGATATCTGGAAGCATGGGAGAAAATGGGAGTACCTCCTGTTGTGGGAGGGGTTTGGTCCTGAGGAGAACAGCTGGGAACTCATGGCTAATATTTTGGACAAGGACCTTCTGTGACAGTTCCCTATTGTCCATCCTCACAATCCCAAACCTCTGGGCCTTAAGAGGTGGGTAGTGTTACGCCCGTCGGTTGCAGACGGCTGCAACAGCAAGTGCTCATCTCCTACATGGCTCTCCTGCCCTCCCCGGGGCAGCTCACTGCACGGGCTTGCCTGCAATGCCGCGTTCCGCAGGACTCTCTTTGGCGGCATGGATGCTGCTGCTCTCTGCTCAGATGCTGGGCCCTCCTAGGTGCGCGCATGCGTGTGCATCACAGGCCCCGCCTATGAAGCCTCTTTGGCGGGAACCTCGGGGGCGTCCCGTTCTGATGACATCATTGGCCTTCTATTTATAAGCGCCGTCGGCGCCCCCAGCAAACTGATTTAGCAACAAGTTCCATCCTGCACTGAGCTCCTGTGGATCCCTGAGACATCGCCTGCTGCAGTTCCTTGGACCCTGTCTGGCACCCGCTCCTCGGGAGTCAATGTGCGCCTCATTGGGGACTTGTTCCCCTGGCCTACCCCGCTCCTCGGGCTGGTTCTGCACCTCTTGGGTCCAACCCTGTCTTGGCTTCAGCTACAAGTGTCTCTTCTGGATCATCACAGTATCAGTGTTTTCTACGCTTGGCCTTCTCGCTCCCTGAGGCTGTGCCTGTACCTTCTTCTGACTGACAGTGCTGCCCGCTCTTCGGGCCACACCATTACTTTAGAGATCTACCCTGTCCTGCCCCACTCCTTGGGGTTGGAATCCAGCTTGTCCTTGCCTGGTAGCTGCCCCGCTCCTCGGGTCAGCTACCACTTCTTCTCTGGCATCACCTCCACCCTCCAGGCTTCTACCTACATCAAGCAGTTAAGGCTGAGACTGGACTCTACCTGCGGGTGGTCAGAGAACCTCCTTCAGTCTACCATTCTGCGGGGGTTAGCTATGGGTTCCTGGGACCTCTCCTTCGCTCTGCTGATAACCTGCTCTGCTGATAACATGGTGGGACGCTGCGCCATAGCTGCTCTGGAGACGCCGGAGGGTACGGCAAGGAGACACTACGGACACCATTCTCCCGAGGCTGGTGGGAAAGCAGAAATAGAGGTGAGCATGTGGGACAAAGCTGTCTGAGTCCCACATGCCTCCAGACCCCCTACCTGGTCTTGGTTTCCGTGGATGCGATTGATGATACTGGTTTTGCATCTCTTTGTCCAATATATTAGCTATAGGTTCCCACGAGTTATTTTCTGGTCCATAGCCCTCCCATGACAGAAGGTATTCCCAAACTCTGCCTCTCTTCCTTACATCAAGTATAGCGTCAACTTTGTACTCAATGTACTCTTCTGCGTCAACAGGAGGGGGATCTGGTGTCTTGGTGCTGAATTTGTTAAGAATGAGCGGTTTCAGTAATGAGAAGTGAAATGCGTTATGGATCTTCATTGCTGGGGGAAGTCTGAGACAGTAGGAGAGGTTGACAGACGTCGGAGGATGGAGAATGGTCCGACATAGCATGGAGCGAAGCGAACAGATGGCAACTTAAGTCTAAGATGCTTCATAGACAGCCAGACCTTATCACCAGGCTTAAATTCAGGAGCCTTGACGTGAAGAATGTCATAGTCTCTTTTGGCTCGGATTCCAGCTTTGATGAGCATCTCCTTAGTCTTCTTCCAAAGTTGTTGAATCTCATCAGCAGTGGCTTGTGCTGCCGGGGATGACACTGTTAGCGGAAGTGACAAAGGTGGTGAAGGTAGTCGTCCATATACCACTTCGAATGGTGTTGATCCAGTAGATGTAGCTGGATGAGAATTGAAGAAAAACTCTGCCCATGGTAGCAGTTCAGCCCAGTCATTCTGACGCGAAGAGACGTAGGCTCTGAGGAACTACTTGAGGGTACAATTCATCCTCTCAGTTTGGCCGTTGGATTGAGGATGGTAGGATGAAGTAAAGTCAAGAGTGATATTAAACTTCTTGCTTAGGGCCTTCCAGAATTTGGCCGTAATTTGTACACCTCTATCTGAGATGATGTGCTTGGGTATTCCATGCAGGCGGAAAATGTGACTGATGAACAGTTTTGCAAGTTCACTGGCAGATGGTAAGCCAGGAAGCACCACAAAGTGAGCCATCTTTGAGAATCTGTCCACAGTTACCCATCTGGTGTTATTGCCCCCTGAGAGAGGTAGGTCCACCACAAAGTCCGTGGCGATGTGAGTCCAGGGCTTATGTGGGACTGGTAATGGTTGACGTTGGCCCCAAGGACATCTGGGTGGAGGTTTATGTCTGGCGCAGTTGGTACAGACTGCTACATAGGCAAAGGTGTCTTCTCTCATAGACGACCATCAGTAATATTTCTGTATCTTTGCCAGGGTTCTCCGTTGACCGGGATGACCAGCGAATTTAGAGTCGTGAGCCCACTCTAGAACTCTCTTCCAGAGGTTATAGGCACAATCGTTTAGCCTGCAGGTAGTGGGTGAGTAGCAGATAGCATGACTCTGGGTCAATGATGTGTTGCGGATCACCAGGCACATCTTCAGAAGTGAAGGATCGAGATAGGGCATCCGCTCTGATGTTTTTATCTCCAGGTCGGTACTTCAGGATGAAATCAAACCTGTTAAAGAAAAGGGACCACCTCGCCTGTCTATGGTTGAGGCGCTGGGCGTGATGAAGGTATTCTAGGTTTTTATGGTCTGTAAAAACCATGATCTGGTGTTGAGTACCTTCGAGCCAGGGTCTCCACTCTTTGAACGCCATCTTTATCACCAACAATCCTTTATCTCCGACTCCGTAGTTCCTTTCTGCCGGTGTAAATCATCTGGAGAAAAAGGAACATGGCCACAGGATCTTGGAGTCACTGGTTTGACTCAGCACTGCCCCTAAGCCAACATCTGAGGCATCCATCTCTACGATGAAGGGGCGTGTAGGATCCGGGTGATGGAGACAAGGCTTGCTAGAGAAAGCGTCCTTAAGCTTTTGGAAAATGGTGACAGCCTCTATAGACCAATTGGCAACATTGGCACCCTTCTTTGTCAGAGCTGTTAATGGCACAGTGAGTGATGAGTAATTCTTAATGAAGGTTCTATAATAATTTGTAAATCCCAGAAACCTTCTGAGAGCCTTGAGACCAGTAGGTTGAGAGTGAGACCACTTTTGAATGCTCTTCATCTTTTGTGGGCCCATTTGGAAGCCCTTGTATACACTATGTACCCTAAGAAAGGTACAGACTCCTTGTAGAATTTGCATTTAGATAGCTTAGCATATAGACGATTCTCCCGCAGTCTCTGTAACACTCTTGACATCCTCAATGTGGGTATTCAGATCTTGCGAGAAGATCAGGATATCATCCAAGTATACAATGACACATTGGTAGGTAGGTCACGCAGGATGTCGTTCATCATGTTTTGAAAGACAGCTGGGGTGTTGCATAAGCCGAAGGGCATCACCAAATACTCAAAGTGTCCATCCCTGGTGTTAAAAGCTGTCTTCCATTCGTCGCCTGAACGAATATGAACAAGGTTATATGCTCCTTTAAGATCCAGCTTAGAGAAGATCTTGGCCCCCTGTAGTCTGTCAAACAGCTCTGAGATAAGTGGTAAGGGATAGTGATCTTTGATCGTGATCTCGTTTAGACCACGATAATCAATGCATGGACGTAGGTTTCCATCCTTCTTCCCCACAAAGAAAAATCCTGCTCCTGCAGGAGACTTAGATGGTTTTATGAAACCCTTTTGAAGATTTTCTTGGATGTATTCAGACATCGCTTTATTTTCTACCAGCGAGAGGGGGTAGACCCGTCCCTTAGGTTGTTCGATATTCGGTTTCAAATTGATAGCACAGTCATAAGATCTGTGTGGAGGCAGTATATCAGTGGCTTCTTTAGAGAACACATCTTGAAATGATGCGTATTGATGTGGTAACCCAGGCATCAACGGGATTGTAGGCATACAGGGTAATGGTAAAACTTCCTTCAGGCACTTGCCATGACAATCAGGACCCCAATGTGAAAGCTCCAGGGTAACCCAGTCGAATTGAGGCATGTGCTTTTGTAGCCATGGTAACCTGAGTATCAAGGGGTGCATAGCCTTCTCTAATACAAAGAAGGAAATGGATTCTGTATGGAGAGCTAATGAAGCTAAAGTCTTAAACTCAATGGCGAAGTCAGGTAAAGGTTTTCACCTTGCTTGAGATGAACCAATGTAGATCCTGTGGTCGTGTACCTGGCAGGGTCATCAAATACGGATTTGAACAGTTCCAAAAACCCAGCAAGGTCTCTCAGGATGGGGACATCACGCTCCCACAACGGAGAAGCCCAAGATAATGCTCTTCCGTCCAGATAAGACAGGATATACGTGGTCTTGGGAAAATGGTTAGGTTGAAGAGCAAAATGCATACAGCATTGGTTGATGAATCTTCTACATCTCCAGGCTTCCCCTGAGAAGTGTGTAGGAGCGGAGAGAGGTACAACAGTCTTAACCGCCACTTCTGGCGGTATTTCTTCTTTACTTGCAGTAGAAGAAGCATTCATCTGTGAGTGCAGTAGATTAAAAGCCACAGTCAAGCTATCCAGCGAGTTCTGTTGTTCGTAGATTTGCTGGGCCAGGCCTGGAATGGCCTGCAACGCGGTGAGCTGAGCCAAATCCATGGAGTTAGCAGTCTGTTATGTTTTCGAGGTGTTTGGTGGATTCTTAGGACTACAGTGATAGAGACTCCCGTGGGGAGATGTAGCACCAGGCTAGAGACTCCCGTGGGGAGATGTAGCACCAGGCTAGACTCAGAGAGATTATCTTTATTATGCAGCTTGTAGACTCCACCAGAGGTGGCATGAAAGAGGAGTTTCTGTAGCAGCAGTCTGGGATCCTCAGCGGGGGAGACCCATCCCACAATGGTGGTGTAAGGCTCCGATGCAGATATTCAATGAGGAGCTGTAAGTGAGACAAACTGGAGATGTTATTACTCACTCTCTTGTAGCTGTAGTGATGGAGTTCCCAGCAGGCAGAAGTATTGGTAGCGGGCACCAGGATAGACAACACAGGCCCTCGAGGAGCGAGTACCTGGATTCAGGATAGGCACCTGGAAATAAGCAAAGGGCTCCCGAGGAGCGGGTACCCAAGTTAGTAAAACCCCAGAGGGTGAAGAGAGCTTCCAGCAGCAGCGAGAAGCGGCAGAGCATCGTAGACCGGACAAATCCAATCCTTGCTAACTCAATGGTGGTTAGCAAATGGGCAGGTGGTGGTTAGCAAATGGGTAGGCTAAATAGTCAGAAGCAGTGATGTCACTCGAGGGGGATGCCCCCGAGGTTCGCGCAAACATTGCAATAAAGACGTGAGGCGTGCGCACACCCTAGGAGGCCCTCAGGAAGAACATGGTGGGACGCCGCGCCATAGCCACTCTGGGGACGCCGGAGGGTGCGGCAAGGAGACGCTACGGACGCCATTCTCCCGAGGCTGGTGGAGAAAGCAGAAATAGAGGTGAGGCATGTGGGATGAAGCCGTCTGAGTCCGGATGCAACAGCTACTACATGCAGAAATGCAAAGTTCTGGAAATGGGATGGGGTGGGGTGGGGTGTGGGCATGGTCTGGGCAGAGCATGGGTGTTCCTGGATTTCATCTTGAAATTTACGCATAAATATTTATGCATACAGACATTCACCAGGGTACCCTGCTGTGTAACTTTATTTCTGCTATGTAAAACAAAGAGATATAGGCAATTCAGTGTGGCTAATAGGGGAGAAGGGAGCCTATTAAACTAGGGGGGTTTGGAAGTCCTATCCATTACCTGGGCAAAATGGGAATGAACTGGGGAAACCGGAAAGGGTGTCAGCACGCCTGTCTACTAAAATACCCCCACTTACAGGGAAAAGCAGCATTTGCGCGCACAAGCACACATCCACTTACAATTGTGTGCTCATGCACGCGCTTTAACTCCATTTTATAACATTCGCACTTATACACGTGTTTGTTTGTTTATTTATTTATTTGGTTAACAGCTTTTCTATACCGACATTAAAGTACACATGATATCGGTTTACATATTAACAAAAGGTAGAAAATACAAATAACAGGGGGAGGGGTGGGGGAGAACTAAGAACAGGGGGTCGGAAGGGGATGACCCCAAAAATTAGAGAGAAAGGAGAGAGGCGAGAGGAACGGTAACAAGGTTCATTAAAGGTGCAAGAGTACAAAATATACAAATGAAACCGGAATCTGGTGGGTTGTGGAGGCAATTATACAAAATATACAAGGGTTATGAATGTTACCGGGGGTCATGAGAATTGCCGAGGGGTCAAGAATGTTAATCCGGGAAGGCTTGATGAAAGAGCCATGTTTTTAGCTGTTTTCTAAATTTGAAAGGGCAGGGTTCCATACGAAGATTGGGTGGTAGCTCATTCCAGAGCGTAGGGCCAGCAATTGAGAAGGCTCGATTCCTAGTGGCTGAGAGGCGGGCTTTCTTAAGAGAGGGAACTAGCAGGGTGCATTTATGAATTGTTCTGGTCGGGCGGGAGGATTGTGTAGGTTGGAGGGGTTCATTAAGCCAAGAGGAGTTGTTATAAAATGACCACATCCCTGGGCACAGCCCAACGAATGTGTGCCCACGCGCCTGTTTAAAAGTTACCATGTTAAGTTAATGATGTGAACAGTTGAGTGTATTCTTTGGTTTTGATATATATATATACATATATATATATATATATGTGTATATATATATATACACACATATATATATACACACACACACACACATACATATGTAGTAAACCTTTATGTGCAAGAATCCATTGTAAATCACACTTGCTACATTATAATAGATTGTGTTGTAAATAGGATAAGCATTATTGTGTTAGTTTTTTCATTGGTTAACTTTTATTTTCTTTCTAGGTCAATGGCACTTATTTTCTTGGCAGCAGGAGCACCTTGCTAAGCAGTGCAGGCAGATCTACATATATCATAAACTATTTAAGCTTATGTTTTATATCCAAGTCTTTCAGCATTAAACTCTTCCCATTTGTCTTGGTTAATGGGTTTTTATTAGGGGTTTTATTACCTATCAAAATTAATTTATCACAATAAACTTAATGATTGTCAGATGTTAAAAGGATTACATATTCAGCGATTGATTGTATCAGATAGAAAAATATACTTTTGTGCTTTTAAAAATGATAAAGCATTAACAAAAAACTTGCCCTTTATCAGGTTAAAGCATTCTAACTAACCTAGCTGATAGGAACTTAAAATGCCCAAACCTTACAATGCAGTCAGTCTCTGGATCGCTTCTTTGCTACTCCGGTGTTTCTGCTCTTTGGATGTCTCTGGTCTCAGGCTGACCTGCCCTTGGGAATTTTCAACACTTCACCTGAGATGGGCACAATCCCAGCTTCTTATGTATGTAGTTATTTATTTACTATATTTAAAAGGATTTATATGTTATCTATGTATGGTTCTGAGCGGCTTACAATATATACATACAGAAAATATAACAAAAAGCAAATACAGGTAACAAAAGCCTGCAATGATTGTATGGACTTCAAAGGCTAGGGTGCAGGGTGGCAGAGGTGAGGCCTGTCCTTGCTGGTTCTCGTTGGCGCACAAGGTCCATTGCTTAGTTCTCATCTTGTTAAAGGCTTTAATTTGCATTTCTCAGTTCATTACTGCAAATTAATTAGCTTCAAGATCATCAGCAGTGTGATTGGTCCAATTCAACTAATTTTCTTTTCAGACAGTTGGTTCAGCTTTTGGACAGCTGTGCATTCACCACATGGCTTATGGAATATATCACCTTGATAAGTCCATGGGCTGTGATAGGTGTTGTTGTTTGGAAGAGCCATGTAGATGAGACTGGCTAGCAGCTTGGTTTACAGCAGAACAGCTCTTTTTTGACCTGTGTTCAAGAAAGTGTTCAAGTATCCCAGAATGCTTTGTGATGGTCTCCATGTTCAGTCAGCATACAGGTTGTTAAAAGGTTTCATTGGGCTTTTCTCCTGCAGCACTACCAAGGGCATTGTGAATACCGATAATGGTAACTCCTGAATTATCTGGCTCTTTTTCTAAGCCTTGTTCCTCTATTAATGGCCAGCCTTAGCATCCAAAATGAAACGGAACATGGGTTTTTTTATCATTTTGGGGGCTATTTCTATTAGGGATGTGAATCGTTTTTTGACGATTTAAAATATCGTCCGATATATTTTAAATCGTCAAAAATCGTTAGGGCCACGATACAATACCAATTCCCCCGATTTATCGTTAAAAAATCGTAAATCGGGGGAAGGGGGAGGGCAGGAAAACCGGCACACTAAAACCCCCTAAAACCCACCCCGACCCTTTAAATTAAATCCCCCACCCTCCCGAACCCCCCCCAAATGCTTTAAATTACCTGGGGATCCAGCGGTGGTCCAGAATGGCGGCGGTCCGGAACGGCCCCCTCAATTGAATCCTGTTGTCTTCAGCCTGGCGCCATTTTGCAAAATGGCCGCCGCAAAATGGCGGCGGCCATAGACAAAAACGATTCGACGCAGGAGGTCGTTCCGGACCCCCGCTGGACTTTTGGCAAGTCTTGTGGGGGTCAGGAGGCCCCCTCAAGCTGGCCAAAAGTTTCTGGGAGTCCAGCGGGGTTCAGGAAGCGATTTCTTGCCGCGAATCGTTTTCCGTACGGAAAATGGTGCCGGCAGGAGATCGACTGCAGGAGGTCATTCAGCGGGGGTTCCGGACCGCCGCTGAACGACCTCCTGCAGTCGATCTCTTGCCGGCGCCATTTTCCGTACGGAAAACGATTCGCGGCAAGAAATCGCTTCCTGAACCCCGCTGGACTCCCAGAAACTTTTGGCCAGCTTGGGGGGGCCTCCTGACCCCCACAAGACTTGCCAAAAGTCCAGCGGGGGTCCGGAACGACCTCCTGCGTCGAATCGTTTTTGTCTATGGCCGCCGCCATTTTGCGGCGGCCATTTTGCAAAATGGCGCCGGCTGAAGACAACAGGATTCAATTGAGGGGGCCGTTCCGGACCGCCGCCATTCTGGACCACCGCTGGATCCCCAGGTAATTTAAAGCATTTGGGGGGGGTTCGGGAGGGTGGGGGATTTAATTTAAAGGGTCGGGGTGGGTTTTAGGGGGTTTTAGTGTGTCGGCTCACGATTTTAACGATTTTCATGATAGTTTACACACCCAAACGGCAACAATACGATTCCCTCCCCCTCCCAGCCGAAATCGATCGTTAAGACGATCGAGGACACGATTCACATCTCTAATTTCTATTAAAGAGCTGTAAACCCAAGCCAGGGAAAACTCTCCTACCAAGGGAGAAGAACCGAAGGACAGTAACTGATTGGGAGGTGACCCTGGGCCCCCCTTGAGCAAGGGGACCCCAGAGGCAGATCGAGTGGTCCCCCAGGATGGCATGGACCCCAGTGGCAGATTGGGAGGTAATCCTGGGTCCCCCTTGAGCAAGGAGACCTCAGTTGTAGATCGAGGAGGCCCTCAGTAGGGCATGGACTCCAGCTACAGATCGAGTGGTCCCCCAGGAAGAAGGGGACCCCAGTGGTAGATCCAGAGGCACAGTTGGGTTCCCCAGGAGGGCATGGACCCCAGCACTATTCCAGGAGGTGGAGTTGGGTTCCCCAGGAGAGTGTGGATCCCAGCGAAAGACCAGGAGGTGGAGCCAGTCCCCAGGAGGGCGTGGACCCCAGCATGGGCACAGACCTTTCAGTAGAGCAGAAGTGGCACCAAGGAGATGGCAGCAGTTTAGATATACTCAAAAAAACAAAGGGCTAGTGAAAGGAAACAATCCAAAAATGCCAAATTCTTTCACTTCAATAATATTTTTAGAAAGAGTATCACTCAGAGATCTGGCATACTATGTCAGCTGACTCAAATATGAGAGTATTGTTCTAATCATTGGTCAAAAACCTCCAACCAGCCAATATTTATTCAGTTTTAATCAATCCAGTTGTTTTTTACATGTTTTTTAGTCCAATTGTTTATAAAATTGTTATATTTTTTTAAATAGACTAAAACTTATGTTATACTGATAGTCCTTTCTGTTGAATAAAAAATACTGGCAAAAGCTGTTGCCGACATTGGCTAATCGTTTCACTATAAGCTGCCTCAGGGCGGAAATTGAACTCTTAAAACAATACCAACAAGACTTAAAAGCAAAAAACATATCTCAAAATGTGATAGCATTGACCTACATTCTTTCACCAAAAAACAGGAGTTAAAGTCCTCTCACATCACTTACTTTTGCTGCTGATCCAAACTTACTTCCAGCCGGGAGCAATGCTCTCACCGTTTACTCAATGTCAGTCTCATTTGAGTCGGCTGACATAGTATGCCAGATCTCTGAGGTCTTTTCCTCCATATTTTTACTGTACGAATCTATGATACTCTTTCTAAAAATATTATTGAAGTGAAAGAATTTTGCATTTTTGAGCAGTTTAGATATAACAGACCCCCTCCAGGTCAACACTGCCCACCAGCCCAGTTGCAGATTTTCACATGGCTGAGACCTGGGAAAAAAGGGGAGGGTAATAATACTTGATTAAGTAGGAACTCAAGAGGTCCTTTCTATTCTATATGGTGGTATACTGTGGGAGCCAACAACCCCAAATTGCCAAATATTAAATGTTCATGCTAGCTTGTAGAAATGTATATAGTTGCTTGGCATGAGACCAATGACCACGAGTAGATAAGTGTGCTGTTTGATATCCTATTAGCAATGTACATAGTAATGTAGAAATGTTTATACTTGTATAGTCTAACAAACCTGAATATATTTGTACATATATACAGCATTGTTTTCCTGGGCTGAAGGGAGGAAAATACCACCCATTAACAACTTCTTCCCCAGGTGGAGGCACCAGGCGCCAAGAATGTGAGGAATGATGGAGTTTGCCCTAGGTGGGGCTCCTGCAAGGTAAGCGATCAAGAAGGTGTTATAATAAAATTTAAAAAATAATGCAATTCAGGTGGGCAGACTGTAGAGAGGATCCCTACCAAGTTAAGTGTCCCAGGAAGCACATTGGTGGGCCTGGTGCCAAAATGATTATAAAACCTATTAAAATTCACATTTTAGGTAATTTGATGGTGGTGGTCAGGTGAGAGGAGGTCAATAACCTGGATAATGCCAGAGATTGGAGGTTCAGGAGGGTTTAGTTTAGGAGATATTTAACCTGGGGTGCATGGGGATTGAAAAAGAGTTGAAACACATTAAAAAAAAGTTTGTTTGGTGATGGTGGTCACCTGAAGGGATCATGGGACACTAGTTTGACTATTTATTTTGAGTGAAAATATTTTAATTGTTAAATTTTAAGTGTGAATGGGTTTTGGTAGTTTGAAACTGGTTTTACAAGTGTTGGAAAGTATGGGACACACGATGGTCTTGGCATGTGATGGACAGGATGGTTTTGGACCAATCTGAGGTATTAATTTGATGTTTTTAGGAGGTATTTAAGGTTTAAATTTTGTGAACCTTTTCCATCTTTATTTAATATCACTGGGGCTGAGTCGGTAAAAAAAAAGAGTTCCAAAAGCCTAAAGTTAGAAAAAAAACCCAAAGATTCTGAAGCTGTTTCCTAGAAAATGCCATAGCAATGGGACATGTACCTGAAGTGAACTTGCTAACAGGCTGGAGGAAGTACACTAATTTTGGTTAAAGCACAGTAGAGCTTTCATAATTAACTTCATAAGGAGGGAGTTTAAAGTTCCCTAAATTATTTTTATAGTATCTAAATCTGTATCAAAGTGATTTTAATGGGTTATAATGTTGTTAAATAGTAAATTTAACCATGTTAGGAACTATTTCTCATTACATCATCACTGTATTGATCTCACTGACAGAAAAAAAAGACTGTGATAGTTTAGAATGTGTTGCGCTCCTTCCGCGGCTGGTGCCACGGGAGGTGCTTACCTTCGCGGCTTGGAGCCGCCGCCATTCCGCGGCCCAGAGGCCGCAATCCCTGGACTCCCCTGCAGCAGGGAAGCCACTTCCAAAGCTCCTCTTCAGCAGCAGGATGCCGCCACTCCAATGACAGGGCCTGCCTGCGGCCCAGCTTCCTCCTGCGCTCCTGTGCGGCAGCATGGCCGCTGTCCATGGTCCTGCCCCTTCCTCCTAGGGGCGCAGCTGCGTCTTCCTTCCCTTCTTAAAGGGACAGCGCAGGTGTGGCCCTCCTTGAACTCCTCCCAGGGAGTTGCCTCTTCTGATCTACAAAAGGGCTCCTCAG
Source organism: Rhinatrema bivittatum (assembly GCF_901001135.1). Classification (NCBI taxonomy): domain Eukaryota; kingdom Metazoa; phylum Chordata; class Amphibia; order Gymnophiona; family Rhinatrematidae; genus Rhinatrema; species Rhinatrema bivittatum. The sequence continues at coordinate 61,425,308 of NC_042615.1, read as the reverse complement.
TCAGTTCATCCTTGCCTTGGCAAGGAGTCAGTTCATCCTGGCCTTCGTATGGAGCCAGTCCTCCTGGGTGCATCTCCTCCATGGACTTCGCTGCACCTTGCTCCTGCCTGGCATCTGAGTTCCTGATGTCCGAGTTCCTGATGTCCGAGTCTTGATGTCTTTGTCTTATGTCCAAGGTCCTGAGTACCCATGCCTCCGGAGGTTCCTTGTTTTTACATGATCCGAGCTTCCAGTTCCAAATTTCTGTTTTAAAGACTGTATCCTGTTCTGACTTCGGAGGATCCAAGGGGTAACTTGCCCTGACCCATGTCTACGTCCGGAGCTTGCCCACTCCTCTCGTGGTCTGTGACCAGCCATCCGGCTGTGTAGGTCATGCAGAGGATAGTGTGGTCCGTGACCAGCCTACGGGCTGTGTAGGGACGCCTGAAGGACCTTGCTCGCCATGTCTTATCCCCTGTGTTCCAAGCTCCATGTCTTGTCTCCCGACTTCCAAGCCCCATTCCCAGACAATGCTTCGTCTCACCACAAAGGCACACGTCCCTCGTCCCGCAATGGGGAGCGCTCCATAGCGCTCCCTTCCATCGCAGCGCAACAGATTTGCCAAGGCCTCCGAGCGTCCCAATGCTCAAGGCCTTCTTCACAGCGCAACAGAATGAGAAGAAGAGCTACAATGAGAGTGACAGAGGAAAGTTGTGTCATTTTTTTCTGTCACAGGGGCCTAGTCAATGAATAAAAACACACAAAATAGGTTTGAAAAAACTAATGGTTATGGGTCTGTGTGAATGGGATATATTTTATGATAATTAAAACATTGGTAAAGGTAAGGAACATTTTCAGTCAGTTTAAAGCTCATTATAGCTGATTCATTGAATATTATCAGCTTAATTAGACAGCTGAGTGAAAGAAAAGTTGTTTGAACATTGGTGGGCTAACTTGGTGTGGGCACCAAATAATTTTATGACACTGAAGCTCTAGGGGTCATCGATGTAACCATAAAGCCAGTTAATCATTCATTCCCCACTACCTGCAAATAAAGGTTGGTGATATTATTAAAACAGGAAAAGAAATAAATGGTATCCTTTGAATAACCTCTAAGGAAAAACCAATAGTTCTATGGGATGAACTCGTCTTTGACAATTACTTGAAATGTGGTAATAACCAAATGCTGGCTCAAAGTTAAAACCTGAGGAGAATCCTTGTTCATAATGACCTATTTTAATCCTTTGAAACAACTGAGAATCTATCTCTGTAGAGAGTTTGTCAGATGGAAACAGTATTTAATTTCATATTCAAAAGAAATTTAAAGGAACAGTTAAGACTGAGCAGTGAAATTGTATGTAAGCGGAAATAAATAACTCAGTGATCTGGTTACAAATCTGATTTTTTTTTCTTGAGTCTCATAACTTCAATCATAACTTATCTCATAACTTCAATCATGCTCACTGAACACTCACCTCATACTACCATTTCAACACATATTCAATTACTCAGCTTCTATGTTTAGCCAAGGTTATCATAATTATCTTTTAACTTTGTTAGCTAGTTTACTAGTTTAACAAGATGATGAGACATACCCTAGGGCAACACAGAGATTTCAGAAGATTGGTGGTCACAGGGAGATAGTTTCTCTTACTATTTTAATTAAAGTCAGTGTAGTAGGTGTGAAGACAACTGTATCCAGAGATGATGTGATCAAGAGTGGCCGAGGTTCCTGCCAGCGCTATCGAGCAGTAAACGCTTCCTGCGAGTACTAGCCACTAAAGTTTCTCATTATCCCTAGTAGCTCTGATTCAGTGCTCTCTATTGGCACTCACAAGCCCCACTCCCTAGCAGCTACTTCAGTGAGAAGTGTGAGAAACTCAAAATAATTCTTTGATTGCAAACACGGTTTAATACATGTGAGAATAGTGAGAGAAGAATACACACAAAAAAAAAGAAAGACAGGCATATTAGAAAGGATTAGACTAACAAAACATTTTCCTGAATGAATTCTTTGAATTGCTAGAATATCCTGAAGAAACCTGAAATGATAAAATATAAAAAGAATCAATTCTTAGTTTGAATAGTGGAATAACTTACTTTGAGTAAAAAAGAGGAAAAGTAATTTAACTTGTACTTATCTGATGTTAGTTTGTAAGTGGAAATCCTTTCTAGAAACCGGTTTCTGATTAATATTTCTGTCTGAAAAATATTGAAATAATATTAAGTATATTTGAAGGTTTAACAAAATATTTTACATTTAGGATACTTGCATTGTGAAAATGTTTTACCTGTGAAATAACAGAAATTGTTTTCAGTGGCTAAAGAACAGAACTAACCTATCTGCCAGCTTAATAAAACTTATTTTTATTTTCAATAGTGAAACTACGCTGGGTGTATTTGTAAGCTATTACTATTTAACAATTTAAAAAAGGAAATGCCTATGGTTAAAACCATCAGGCTACCCATGTGACAGTGCAAGAAAATAGTTTCTCACAGGACAAGCAGGATGGTTGTCCTCACAAATGGGTGACATCGAGGATGGAGCCCAATCACTGAAAACTTCTGTCAAAGTTTCAGGAACTTTGACTGGCCCCTACTGGGCATGCCCAGCACGGCACTAACCCTGCAGCCAGCAGGGGTCTCCCTTCAGTCTTCTTTTTTCCGCGTAGCAGTTGCCACACTGTTAAGGAGCTCTTACCACATTCCTGACAGGAATTCTTTAAACTAATTCTTGAAGAAAAATTTGCCCCTCAGGTGTCTCCCTTCTTCAAATTTTCCTCCGCAGGACTTCAGTAAGTTTTTACCATAAGTTTTGGTCGGCTACCGTTGAGTTCGGCCCTCGAGGCCTGTTGGCAGTCGACCATCCCGCGGCTAGATTTTTGGCATACGGCCATGGCGTCGGGGTTCCGTCGGTGCCCGGACTGTACACGTACTATGTCCATCACAGACCCACATAGAGTAGGGAGTGAGCATGATGTCCTGACTTGCACCAAATGTGCCCTAATGACACCAAAAGGTCGCAAAGCCAGAATGGAGAAGATGGGACTCCTTTTCCATGCTCACACTCCGACGCCATCGATTGCATCGACGTCATCGGAACCGGCACCGTCGAAGTCTCATCATCATCGACAGCCTCCCGGTGACCGTCCGCCATTGACGACTTCACGGCCATCGACTCCTGTCCGTTCCCCCGAAGATCGAGGGGATCAGAAGGAGAAATATCACCATCGACGTCATAAGTCTCGGACTGTCGAGGAATCGAAGTCATCGACCTCAGTACTGTCCAAGCCTCCTCCGAAGAAGTCTCGACCAGAAGTGGCACAGTCCTCTTCTGTCTCGCAGACACTGAGGCAACCCTCACCCCTTTGGGGTTTGGGAGCCGCGATTCCACCGGCGACGGTGGTCCCTCCGGCTCAGCCTCAGCCTCCCTCTCCCGTTGAGCCGGGTCTTGTTACCCCAGGTCTCCGGGTAGAACTGGACCGGCTGGTCCAGGAGGCCATCGACAAAGCGATGCTACGGTTCCAGACTCGTCCGGCACCGAGAGTGGAACCGGTCACCGACCCGATTCCAGCCGCACTGGCACCGCTGCTTGCCCGGATGGAAGCGCTCTTGACTGCCCTTCCACCGGCAAGACCCGGGTTACCGACAGCTTTCTCATCAGGTGGAGAAACACTGTACCGAATTCCCCCTTCGGGGGTAGTTCCATCGGTGCCATGTCATCCCTTGCCACCGATACTTTCCTCGGGGGCGATACGCACATCAGCTCCACCGATGACAGCACCGTTTCCTTCGATGCCGGCACGGGCACCGATGCCGACACCGATTCCATCGAGGACATTCTCGATGCCCCCGGTAATTCCTTCGCGTTTCTCGGAGCCTCAACCAAGGCCTTCAGGTATTCAGCCCCCTCATGGTCCTACAGGTCAGCAACCTGATCCCTATGACACCTGGGGTGATGATACCTCTACAGACACCGATGATTTGCCTTCACCACCCTGTCCTGCGGAAAGTAGAAAGCGTTCTCCCCCTGAGGACCTCTCTTTAATAAATTTTGTGAAGGAAATGTCGGAGTTGGTCCCTTTTCAGCTTCAATCGGAGCAAGATGACAGGCACCAGATGATGGAGTCGCTCCAATTCTTGGATGCCCCTAAAGTCATCACCTCTATTCCAATTCATCAGGTTTTTCTGGACCTTCTAAAAAAGAATTGGGAATCCCCTGGATCTGTTGCTCCAGTAAACAAAAAAGCTGACTCTACCTATCTTGTACAGTCAGCACCTGGCTTTCAGAAACCACAGCTAGACCACCACTCTGTTGTGGTAGAATCAGCTCAAAAGAAAGCTAAAAGAATAAAGCCACATTCTTCCGTACCTCCTACTAAGGAAAATAAATTCCTAGATAGTATAGATAGGAAAGTATACCAAGGAGCCATGCTGATTTCCAGAATAGCCTCTTATCAGCTATATATGACCCAATATAATAGGGTCATCCTTAAACAGATACAGGAGTATTCAGATACCTTACCAGACCAGTTCCAGCTACAACTTCAATCCCTGCTAAATAAAGGGTTTGAAGCTGGGAAGCATGAGATAAGAACAGCTTATGACGTTTTTGATGCTTCCACTAGACTTTCTGCTACGGCCATCTCCGCCAGATGCTGGGCTTGGCTTAAGTCGTCTGACCTTCGCCCGGAAGTTCAGGACAGGCTCTCTGACTTGCCCTGTATAGGGGACAATTTGTTTGGGGAGCAAATTCAGCAAATTGTTGCTGAATTGAAGGATCATCATGAGACACGTAAACAGCTCTCATCCATTCCTTCTGACTTACCTTCTAAACAGCTGTTTAAGAAGGACCCAAAAAAGTCATTCTTCTGCCCACAGAAGTATTATCCCCCACTAGCCAAGTCTAGGTCTGCGAGGCCTTATCATAAATCTCAGCCTCGCCAGTCTCGTAAACAAAAGCCCGCAGCAGCTCCACAGCCTGGCCCTGCCTCGGGTTTTTGATTTTCAACTAGAGAGCAGATGCCACATCCCTCTTCCTACCATACCAGTAGGGGGTCGGTTAAGCCACTTTCTAGACAAATGGCATCACATCACCACAGATCAATGGGTGATAGCGATAATTGCACATGGTTACCACCTCAACTTCCTGACTCTTCCTTCAGACTCCCCGCCCCTACAGGCATGGAGACTCACCGATCACTCCGTTCTTCTAGAGCAGGAAGTTTCCCTTCTCCTCCAATCAAATGCTATAGAACCCGTTCCTCCCTTACAACAAGGACTAGGGTTCTATTCCAGGTATTTTCTGATCCCAAAAAAGTCAGGAGGTCTTCGACCAATCCTGGACCTACGGGCTCTCAACAAATACCTTTAAAGAGAGAAGTTCAAGATGGTAACCCTGGGCTCGCTTCTCCCACTGCTGCAAAGAGGGGTTTGGCTATGCTCTCTAGACCTAAAAGACGCCTATACTCACATTGCGATAACTCAATCTCATCGCAAATACCTCCGTTTTTTAGTAGGCCAAAATCACTACCAATACCGAGTGCTTCCTTTCGGCCTGGCGTCCGCACCACAAGTCTTTACCAAATGCCTCGTGGTGGTGGCAGCTTTTCTCAGGAAGGAAGGTGTCCACGTCTACCCCTACCTGGACGATTGGTTAATCAGGGCCCCAACCCAGCAATTCGCTCGGTCCTCCCTGACCCTGACAATTCGAACTCTGCTTTCTCTAGGGTTTCTTGTCAATTACGAGAAATCCTGCTTAGTCCCATCTCAGACCTTATCCTTCATTGGAGCAGACTTGGACACCTTACAGGCAAAAGCCTTCCTTCCTTATCAACGAGTCCAAATCCTTGTGTCTCTAGCTTGCCAGTTGCAGTCTCAACGCACAGCAACAGCCCGCCAATTCCTCATTCTGCTGGGACACATGGCCTCCTCGGTTCATGTGACTCCCATGGCCCGCCTGGCCATGAGAGTCATGCAATTGACTCTGAGATCACAATGGACCCAAGCTGTTCAGCCTCTGTCCTCCATTGTTCGCATCACCAATGCACTCCGTCTGTCTCTTGCCTGGTGGACAAATCAATCCAACCTTCTACGGGGCTTGCCTTTTCACCTACCAGATCCTCAGTTAATTCTCACAACCGATGCTTCCAACATCGGTTGGGGAGCCCATGTAAACAATTTACAAACCCAAGGATTCTGGTCTCCAGAGGAAGCCAAACACCAGATAAACTTCCTGGAACTTCGAGCAATGCGGTATGCTCTCAGGACTTTTCAAGATTGCCTATCGAACCACGTAATCTTGATTCAGACGGACAACCAGGTGGCCATGTGGTACATAAACAAGCAGGGGGGCACAGGTTCCTTTCTTTTGTGTCAGGAAGCTGCGCAGATTTGGGCAGAAGCCCTCTCCCGCTCCATGTACCTCAGGGCCACCTACTTGCCGGGAGCAGACAATGTATTGGCAGACCAGCTAAGCCGTGTCTTTCAACCACACGAGTGGTCACTCAATCCCTTGGTAGCGACCTCTCTTTTCCAGAAATGGGGTTATCCCCACATAGACCTCTTTGCATCCCCTTAGAACCACAAAGTGGACAATTACTGCTCTCTCATTCGGAGCCAGCACTCTCGACCCAGGGATGCATTCTCCCTCCCGTGGACAACCGGTCTGCTTTATGCATTCCCTCCACTTCCTCTTCTGTCGAAGACTCTCGTGAAGCTACGTCAGGACAGAGGAACTATGATCCTGATAGCACCTCACTGGCCACGCCAAGTGTGGTTTCCCATACTTCAGGATCTCTCCATCCGCAGACACATTCCCCTGGGAAAGGACCTGCATCTGATCACTCAAAACGACGGATGCCTCCTCCATCCCAACCTCCAAGCCTTGTCCCTGACGGCATGGATGTTGAAAGGTTAGTCCTTCAGCCATTTAACCTTTCAGCTTCGGTTTCTCGTGTCCTGATCGCTTCATGAAAGCCTTCCACAAGAAAATCTTATTTCTACAAATGGAAAAGGTATACATCATGGTGCACTTCTCAGTCCCTTGATCCCCTTTCCTGTCCAATTTCTAAATTCTTGGACTATCTCTGGCATCTATCAGAATCAGGTCTAAAGACCTCTTCCATTAGAATGCATGTCAGTGCGGTAGCCGCCTTCCATAAAGGTATCGGGGGTGTCCCTATTTCAGTACAACCCCTTGTAACACGCTTTCTTAAAGGCTTGCTTCATTTGAAGCCACCTTTATGTCCTCCGGCCCCATCTTGGGACCTTAATCTGGTTCTTGGTTGCCTTATGAAACCACCCTTCGAACCTCTTCACTCCTGTGACCTAAAATATCTCACATGGAAAATGTTATTCCTTTTGGCTATCACTTCAGCTCGCAGGGTTAGTGAATTACAGGCCCTAGTTACCTATCCGCCTTACACTAAACTCCTGCAGGACCGGGCGGTACTCCGCACTCACCCTAAATTCTTACCTAAGGTAGTTTCGGAGTTTCATATTAATCAATCCATCATACTACCTATCTTCTTTCCCAGGCCCCACTCCAACTCCGGGGAACAGACTCTGCATACCCTTGACTGTAAACGTGCTCTAGCTTTTTATCTAGACCGTACAGTTGCCCACAGGAAGAGCACTCAATTATTCGTCTTTTTCCATCCTAACAAGTTAGGTCAACCTGTGGGGTAAGCAGGCTCTTTCCTCCTGGTTGGCGGACTGCATCTCCTTTTGCTATCAGCAAGCTGGCATTCCTTTCCAAGACCGTGTCAAAGCACACTCTGTGAGGGCCATGGCGACTTCAGTAACACACCTACGATCGGTGCCGCTTCCTGACATCTGCAAGGCTGCCACCTGGAGTTCCCTCCATACATTTGCAGCCCATTATTGCTTGGACAAAGCTGGAAGACAGGATTCCATCTTCGGCCAGTCTGTCTTGCGTAACCTTTTTCCAGCATGATGTACGAACAGCCTTCACCTCCCGGTAGGGTGCGGATGTCCTCTACCAAATTTCACCCCACTTGTTGTGCCTGTTGCACGTCGTTGGGTACATTTGATGCACGGCCGGACATCCTCAGCTCGGTACTCACCCATTTGTGAGGACAACCATCCTGCTTGTCCTGTGAGAAAGCAAATGTTGCTTACCTGATGTAACAGGTGTTCTCACAGGACAGCAGGATGTTAGTCCTCACGAAACCAGCCCGCCACCCCGCGGTGTTGGGTTAGTTTTTATTTTATTTTCGGCACTGCCTGTAGCTTTGAAACAAGACTGAAGGGAGACCCCTGCTGGTTGCAGGGTTAGTGCCGTGCTGGGCATGCCCAGTAGGGGCAGTCAAAGTTCCTGAAACTTTGACAGAAGTTTTCCGTGGTTGGGCTCCATCCTCAATGTCACCCATTTGTGAGGACTAACATCCTGCTGTCCTGTGAGAACACCTGTTACATCAGGGAAGCAACATTTGCTTTACTCATCCAGGGTGTTTACATCAGATATGAATGTAACCACATAATCATCCCCAACACTGCACGCCATAAAATCAGAATACAAAACACAGCAGAAACAAATATGGCAAGTATAAGGTAGAACATTTTCTTCCACTTAAATCAGACATACCCTTTTATATGGAACAGAAATCAATTAAAAAAATAAATAGGTTTCTTTTGGAAAGTTTATTGATTATCCAGCAACACTGGATGAGAACATTTTGCAAGACACGAGCATATCCCATAGTACAGGATCAATTAAGGGACAATATAAAGGACTAACAGTTTTGTTTTCAGCTTTTAGTTTTAACTTTTGTAGAACATAATCCAATGTCAATGAACGGGGCCATTAAAAATGAACTGTAGAAGGCATGGTAGCTTGCATGGAGTTTATAGTTTTGGTGATTTTTTTCTCAAATTATGTTGGTAATTGAAATACTGTTGCTTTGATGGAAAACAGAAAAGGCTATACTGCTCTGTTGATAACTTACGGGCTGTTGGTGAGGATAACAACCGATTCTTCACTGCAAAATGGTTGTTTCAAGAACTTCAAAGGGAATACTTGGGAAGTCAGCTCTCCTGTTTAAAGAAAAATGTCTTACGAAGGCAATATTTTAGCCTGTCCATTCTGTCTCTTTGTTTTTATTAAGAAACTGTCATCACCTCACAACAGAAGAAAATCTTTTTGGGAATACATAAATCATTAAATAAGCAACATACGGATTACTGTGGGGTCAGGAAGGATAAGGGCTGTGAATAAGAGAGGCATCTCCCATATGATACTACTGTACAACGTCTTCATGGTGTTAGCAGTAAAGCAGAGTACCACAGAAGCAACTGTAGTACAGACAGAGATGAAGGTCATCATCTCTGGAAAAGCAGTACCACTACTAGGCACAGGCATGTGCTCACGAGAGTAGGCACTTCCAATGCACTAGAGTGGCATGCTTTTGAACAAGAGAGTGTGTGCCTGTGTGCACTGAAGTCTCTGCCTATGTGTGTGTGTGAGACAGACTCTAGACTGATGCATGTGAGAGCAGTGAATAAAAAGAGGGTGCGCACATACTAACACTACTTGTAATAAGACAAACTCCTTTCTATAGGCAGGGGACACTTCTAGTGCTGTGTTCAATTTCCATCATGCCACAAAGAATGAGATGAGAAGGAAGACACTTCTAGAAAGGTACGTATAAGTATAAATCCCATTTTTCTCAATTACAAAGTACCCTTCCAAACAACATTCAGCAGGGAGGTTATCCACGGCCTGTATACTCAAGGCCATGCTCGCATCCAGGTGCAGTTGGCCAAGGTGTAAGCCACTTTGAATTTTATGATATTTCAGCATATAAATGTTTTAAATAAATAAGGGAAGCATGCATTTCACTAGTGTTATCTGCACCAGCCAGAACACTACATACATCTTTCCCTGACCACACATTTTTATTTATTTTATTTAGAGTTTTTATATACCGGCAATCATGAAAACATATCTTGCTGGTTTACATAGAATGGGGGTGCAATAAAATACATAGAACTTAAGAACAAAGAACTAGAACTGTGGTGACAGAAGGTACAGTTACATTTAACAAGGTGGCCAAACTTGGAGTAGGAAAAATAGAAAAGAGGATAGAAAATGGTTAAACAATTGGTGACAGCTCTTTGAGGCAGGGGTGAGCAGCAGGATACAGATGGGCTGTACTGCATACCCAGCTGTTGAACAACAACCATATCTTGGTGAATATCTTAACAGCAGTAAGGAAGATGATGGAGGGCTGACAACTACAGCGATGAGACAAGATTGCTATTCCTGTTTCTTTTTGTGATAGACAGTGGTGCAAATATGAAAAAGGCAGTGGATGATGGGACCTATGAGGGGATCCATTGCTTTGCACACTTGCTGCACCTGACAATAAAGGACACCCTAGGAGCCAAAGAACAACACAGCAGCTTAGTCCTGAAAGAAGTGAGAAAGAGGTACAAGAAAAAAAAGCATGGCACTTTTACTAGATCCTGAAGCATGTGCAGCAGCTGCTTGAGAAGCAGGAATCAGTGGGGGCACCTGTGCACTATCTGATTCATGATGCAGGCAGGTACCTGGTTGAATTCCACTCATCTAATGCTGAAGAGATTAGTAGATCAATGGACAGTTCTTTATGAGTTGTCTCTGGAAGGCAAGATGGATGAGGATTGCCCCTGGGGCATCATGATTAGCTACACTTAACAGAGCTAATACGAGTTCTGAAGCCCTTCCAGGAGGTCACAGAGGATCTCAGTTCTCAAGAGCAACCTCGGATGAGGTGATCCCCATCATCAACTTCCTGCAGAATAAGTTAGAGGGTTTTCAGCAGGAACAGGGACTGACAGAATAGTTGTTGCTGTTCATGAACTCCATGCAGCAGCAGGTGCAAAATAGGTTGAAACCCCTCACACAGAAAGGTAATTATATGCTAGCCATGCAATGTGACCCCTGAGAGAAATGGAATATTGCCCTCTGGTCTGACTCTCTAATTCACTGGAAGGAGAGGTTGTTGGCTAGGGTGCAGGAACAGGTGTGCCAGAGGCAGAGGGAGAGTAGCAATACAATAGAGGAAAGAGTGAGCACCCAACACAATAGTGTCAGCCAGAGAAGCACCCTGCCAGCTACAATTTCTGCCTTACCTTTATCCACACCCCCCATGGCCATGGCAGAGCATGCTCTCTTGAAACAGGCCATATTTTCAGCAATTGGCAGCAGAGGAGATTAGTCTCCTGCAGAAAAGAAGATGTCAGAACAAATAACAGTCACACCACACACTGGCAGATCCCATTGAGGACAAAGCCACAGATCTGTGGGCACAAAAGGCTGCAATCTAGCCAGATCTTGTCAATGTGGCACAGCATTTCCTGCCCTACTCACCAATCAGCGTACCTAATGCATGGGTATTTTCACTGGCAGAGGACATTGGGAGTCCACATCATTCACAGTTGATTCCAGAGATGGTGAAAAAAGTTGTTCTTCCTTAAAATAAATTTCCCTTTGCTGGGTTTTCCAGAATTTCCTTGAGTGGCAAGTGGACTGAGGGCAAGCTACAGAGAACCAATGCTCACAGTGTTGGCCCTCAGTGCCTTACTGTTTTGATACCACATGGAAAATACTGCAGGTATTCAGTAAGCAGCTGTGTGATTCACCAAGCTGCTGGGATATTTACCGTGGCTTGTTTAATCTCGCAGTATTTTTCCCTTGGGAAAAACGCCACAGCTTAGTGAATGAGGTCAATAGCCTTTTTGCAAGTCCCTCTGCAATGTTGCTAATAATTGAAAACAACCAGCATTAGCACCAAGCCCTAGGGTACTCCGCAATCATTTTACCTTCACTAGAGTGGATTTCATTTGCCACCATGCTGTTGGAAACAAGATGCTGGGCTTGTGCAGAGACAGAACATAAGAAATTGCCATGCTGGGTCAGACCAAGGGTCCATCAAGCCCAGCATCTTGTTTCCAACAGAGGCCAAACCAGGCCACAAGAACCTGGCAATTACCCAAACACTAAGAAGATCCCATGCTACTGATGCAATTAATAGCAGTGGCTATTCCCTAAGTAAACTTGATTAATAGCAGTTTATGGACTTTTCCTCCAAGGACTTATCCAAACCTTTTTTGAACCCGGTTACATAACTGTACTAACCACATCCTCTGGCAACAAATTCTAGAGCTTAATTGTGCGTTGACTGAAAAATAATTTTCTCTGATTAGGTTTAAATGTGCTACTTGCTAACTTCATGGAATGCCCCCTAGTCCTTCTGTTAACCGAAAGTGTAAATAACCGATTCACATCTACTTGTTCAAGACCTGTCACGATCTTAAAGACCTCTATCATCTCTATCATATCCCCCCTCAGCCATTTCTTCTCCAAGCTGAACAGCCCTAATTTCTTCAGCCTTTCCTCATAGGGTTGCCCTTCTCTGTACCTTTTCCATCGCAACTATATCTTTTTTTGAGATGCGGCGACCAGAATTGTACACAGTATTCAATAGAGATGTGCATCGGGTGCCTGATCATTTCCGCTTTCGGTTTCGTGTAGCCACGGGAAAAGTTCGTATTCCCACGGATCGGCATTTTTCTTTCCGTATAGAATCATTTTCAGTTTAGCGCGTGCTAACACAAACCCGTTAGCATGCACCCCGATCCTTCAGATTTAATTATTTACAATCCCCCACCCTCCTGACCCCCAAAGATACAGGATGTGCCGCAGAATGAGAAGGAAAACTTAAAAATCCTGAACAAAGTCTATCTCTTCAAAAGTGGAGCAGACCCTCTCGACAAGGAGTGCACTGATGAGGAATCTCCCGAAATGCAAGAAAAAATATCAAGTGGGGTTAGTAGGCCCACCCTCAGAAGGGTGAAAGGAAAAATAGCTCCTTACTCTTCTAGAGCCAGCTCAAAATGACCACGCTCTCTATACTTCTAGCTCCACCTTATGCCCTTGGGATAGCCAATCTCAGTCAGCTCACTGGAAAGACTGAAAAAGGAATGGAAAATCCCACTATGCTGTTATTAGTCCTGATGACAAGGGTCCTAGGGCCATCTTAGGATAATGTATACTACTTTAGGGAGTTGAGGGATCCCTAGTGGTAGGAACTGGAGAGAAGGTAGAGCGTAGCTGATGCTAGAAGAGAGATGTGAAGAGCACACAGGCCAAAGTTGAGATCTGCGCATTCAAAAGATTGAAAGGAGGAGGGAAAGTGAGGAGCTAATTCAAGATTGTGTGGATATGTTGGTATTTGTTCTGGGAGCTCTGAGCCACTAAGTTTTATCATCTTGCATTTTGGTGAAATGGAAAGCCAGAAGAGGAGCCCAGTCTTTGCCATCGATTGTCTCTACTCTGGGGCCTCTTGAAGTCCTTTGTGGGTCATGGGCAGCTCATTGTCTGAACAATAGTGGAGATCCAGTTGGTTGGGCTTGGGAACCCCCATGTTGCTGAAGCCTCTTTGAGCTCTGTGGAACGATAAACCCCACATCAGCCGGCTTCGTGTTTTATTTGATGCCATCAGAGCTGGGACAGTTGTCACAGGAAGATGATTCAATTCTTCTGCAACCTGAAGCAGCAGCTCAGGTTTGATGCAACCTGCTATTTCAGTTACTGGAGCCTCCTAATGTTGCCAGAGCATAACAATCCACTGGAGGACAGTGTTTGTTGGCAGCTGGAGTGGTAAAGGGCCAGTTGGTTCCTTAAATGCATGTTCTGCAAGAGGTGAGAACGGGTGGCCAGTTTTCTGGTGGGATAGAGGGAGTACAAGGAGGAAGTCTCTGTAACTGAAGGTGGTATGCTTTGTTTCTTGATTGCCAATGTAAGCTCCTGCAAGTGTTTTCTTGCAAGATATTTGAACTCTAGCTTCTCTGATTGAAGTTTTTTTCATTGGGACGGTCAAGGATTTATGTGCTTTTCCCCCAGAAAATATATTTTAAGTTAAAAGATCAAAATAAAAAGATTTCCTCTAATTTTGCTTCTATTTATCAGTGTTAAAAAAAAAATTTCATTTATGCAAAAACGTTTTAGGTTACATTGGTTAAGGAAATGCTTGAAAATAACAGTAGAAGGAGTAATCTCCATTTTATTAATTTTCCTAGATTGTTGTCTACTTCTGCGAGAGACATGCTCCTTAAGTATTTGGCTGAGGTACTTCTATTTCCATCTGAATCTTTTCCTCCCACAGTGCGAGCGCAATATTTACCAGCACCTAATTTGCGAGAGGCTGGAGATGTTGGAACTGATCATTTACAAAGCACTGTTTCTGAACCAGTTTTAAACTTGGATGAGATTCTGGACCAGTCGCAGGAAGAAGTGGTGAAAAGAACTAATTTAATAGTATCCTTTGTTTTTCAGCCTGATGGGAAGTGGATTTTTCAAACTTTTTTTTTTTTTTTTTAATAAGAATATTCTCTTTTTTTTTAGACAGAAGATTAGAGTTTATCCAGACCTTTGCAAAGCCATTCAGCTTAAGAGGAAAAAGGTTTTGGCATTACGAAGTAGGACTGTTTCTCTAGGGGGAGATTTTTTTTCTTAAATTTCCTGTGAAATGTATTGTTAAGTATCAGGGTTTTCATTTTGTGTTCTATGATCCTCTCCAGTTGGACCAATTCTTGGAAAAAAGATCTGGTTAACTGATGTGGACTTTTTGGTGATATTATAGGTTTAGACAGTCCACCATCTTTTTTTTTTTTTTTCCATTGTTCTTAGTTTTTGCCTGGGTTTTTTTTTTTTTTTTTTGCTCTTTTCCTCCTCCTCTTCTTCTCTTGTGGATTTGCTATGTAGATTATAGTTTGTTTGCTATATGTTTGTTTTTCTATTATATATTTGTTGTGGTATAGGTTGCATTTTATTTTTTCTTCCAGTGCAGTATTTTGCTTGACTTGTAAATTTGTAAATTGTAATGAATAAAAAAAAAAAAAAAGATTGGAAGGAAAGAAGAAAGGATACTGACCTGCCCAGCGAAGGAAAACTTTCTATATCCAACCTCTGGTAGAAACTGACCCAGCTAAGAAATCATCCTAACACGGAATATGTCAAGAAGATTCATGTAGGCGAGTGTATTACCTGATAAACCTGCGTTCATTTGGTTGTGGGAAGGGAGGTAGTGCTAACTGAAATCAGCCAGTGGGTGACGGAGATTGTGCTGACATGACTGTTCCTCCCTTTGGGAACAATCTGACTCCTCAACCAGATACGCAGGGTAACAGATAAGGGTATAGTGACTTTTCATCTTGTATTGAGTCGGGGGAGGAAAGGCTGTGTCCTATATTGTTACTTTGATCCAAAGCTCTCCCCCTCTTTGCTATCGATGCTGCAAAGCCTGTCGTGCCATTTTGTTTGATGCAACCTGCTGTTTCAGAAAAATAAAATAAATGGCCCTGGAAACAGCACTTGACAGTGGACAGTACAGTTATTTATTTATTTATTTATTTATTTATTTATTTATTTATTTTTGTCATATAGGCCCTGAACGCAGCCTGATAGATACAGGGCTACATTTGAAAATGCACCATACCAATTCCATAGCCACAGCCCATCACGTTTTAACAAAAAACATACTAAGTTAGTAGCAGTAGGAAGGAACCAGATTTAGGTGGGCAGGCATGGGTGGATGCAAGCTCATGAATGCAGGGTTTCTCTCTCCTCCCCGATTCCATTGGTCCTTTCTTCTCTTCCTCCACATCCCAAATCTTGACAGTCTTCTCTTTCCTCCCTAGTTCACCCGATACCCCATCCTCCTTGACCAAAATGAGGAGAATAGAACTTCATACCTGCAGATGATACCGCTGATAGGCAGAGGACTCAGGGCAAGGAGTTCGTTCCTATGCTTCCCCCTTCAGAATCTGGCACCCAAGGCACTTGCCTATGTTGCCCGTGCCTAAAACCGGCCTTGCACTCCTGCCTTCTACCAGCCGTTGTCTCTACTCTACTGTTTCTAATGCCACGATTTGCACCATGCAGTGCCCCACAGAAGCAGGAAAAACAGCATAGAGGCAGCAGCCAACAGGAGGCAGATACAAAGCAGTGCTCTCTTCCTGCTGGCTGAAGGACAGGAAAATTGTACATGAGGGGGGCGAAAGGAAAAGGGAGAATGGACTGCTTGTTAGGCAATTGAGAAGGTAAGGGGGGAGGAGACAGAACCCCAGTGATCCAGCTTGTAGGTAGGAAACAAGAGGGAGAGAGACAGAGAGGGAGATGGTGATGTCAGTGGCATGACACCAGTTCCCACCCGGACTCTTCCCCCATCCCCCACTCCCCAGCCCTGTCCAACCTTCCTCTAACACTACTATAAAGGTACTGGTAGCCCAGTGATGCACTTCATCATGTCGCGAGGATGCGCTTGATGCTCAAGCATGCGGGCTCAAACTCCAACTCTCAATTAATTTGCCCAGTGTGCAAGTCCTACAGAACAGAGATCACAGTACTGAGGAGCCGTTCCTTAAAGAGGCACACACCCTAACAGGAAGGAACGCTGGCTGCCCTCCCTCAGGCTTCTAAGGAAGTGACCTACAATGTGCTAGGTGTACTGTGCCTAATCCAAAGGAAAAGGGAAGATGTTGTATGCATCACAAAGCACAAAACCGGAAAGCCAGAAAATTAATGCTGATAGGACTAGTCTATTACGGTACATATTTCAACTGCTCATGAGTTTATGAAAACTGCTCTGCCTAATGCCTATTTTTCAACTATTTATACATGGAATCCCTTGGAGTCCACACTTTCACTCAACAATTGCCCACTGTGTGCATTAATTAAACGTATCTACATTTCCATCCTATTCAAAAAAGTGGAAAATATAACACTCCACTTGTTGATAATGGAAAATTCATAAGGTGGGAATTGGCATATAGTTAGCATGACTCCCAAATTTTAATCATGTCCTCAAAACTGACCAGCTTTTTTTGTATTTTTTTTGCATTTAAAATTCACATTCTATGAACACATGTCCATCATCTAAAGCAAGTTAAATCTTAGATGATGGACACTCGTTGATAGAATGTAAAATTTAAATGCAAAAATACATAAAAGCTGGACCTTCTTGCCAATTCCCGTCTTATGAATGCCCCATTACTAACAAGTGGAGTGCTATCTTCTTGGCCATGGCAATATATGTAGCATTTCGTACGAAAGTGAGCTACGAATGCAAATGAACTCATTTGCATTTGTAGCAAATTTTTGTGAAATGGCTGCTATCCCATGGAAAATATCACAATTTAGTACATTTGCTTTTTTATGTATTAACATATCCATAGATAAAGAAATAGTAAACAGTTTAATAAATCTGAAGTTCATTTCATACAATCAAGCTCATATACCTAAACTTATTCAGGGTCACTTAGACCCCCAATTAAAAATCATGAAGCGGGGTGGGTAGTAGAGAGTTAAATAGGTTGGTTGTGATTTGTGGCTCTCAGCAAGATCCCTGCCAACTCACCCAGTCCTAATTTGATTCCATATTTTAGGGTTGATCATGCATTTCATGGAAGTGATCCGTAACTACTGTTCTCCTCTGGCTGGGTCATGTGTCCTAAAGGAAAAAACAAAAAAAAGAGAAAAGCTCTGGGAGGCAGTCTCCTCTATCTACCCCACTAAAAGCTGGTCTGCAAGTTATTTACCTGGCAACTGCTTCTACAGTTCTTACACTGATCCGTTAGGATCCTTCAGTACCCTTGTTGAGCTGGAAGTAAAGAGCATGGGGGCAGGGGGAACGAGACTGTAATTTATCAAAGTTTTGCTGCAGATTTATCAATTAAAGCATTCCATTATTTTTAATGGGAAATATATTGCTGTATAATTGAAACAATCTTTGTACTGGAGCAAAGCTGTTTTATATATCCCCAGTATATTCCTTTATGATAGAAAAAAAAAATTCCCTGCGACCCTACAGTGAAATTAAACATAACAAGAGATAATCTTTCACTATTGTAATGTCTAGCTATGATCCTTTGTTGAGACTCCCTCCAAGAATTTTCCCAAAATCTTGCACACAACATTCTTGCCTTACTATACAAGTCCTTCCCTTTAAATCTCGAGGCCTGTGAAAGATTAGACTACGAGATACCTTGTATGGTATCATAAGCCTAAGTAAAGCATCAAAGAATATGAAAGAAATTAAATAATCCTTAAGCTTATGCGTATCCACCAACAGTAGTTCCTGCAAAGATCATAAGAAAAATATTCATGAATTTTGTTTCTAGAAAATTGTAAGATATAGCATGGTTGTATATCAAGAAACACTCAGGTATGCAGCAGTGTCACAGGTAAGACAATTTAGGACCTTATACTAAGACAATGGGAAAACAAACCCTTCCTCCCCCTGCCCTTTTGACTGAGTGGGCATCAATAACCATTCTGTAGCTCAGTCTAATTACCTCTCAAAGATGTCCCCCTGTACTGACCACACCCAACTAACTACGGTCCTGGTACACAGAAAATCCACTTAAAATTACATCACCAGGAAAATCCCTTGAAATGTTAAACATCAGTGTCCCATTTCAGTGCAACGAGTTATGAAAATGATTATGGATTCCTTATGAGTCATACAGTAAGTGAAGATGATTCTTTCCCGTAGGGTTCTTACATAATCAAAAATCTCCAGAGAGGGTCGTAATTATTCAAGCTTCTTCCTTTTCAATTCTGTGATTTCCAGTGCTGATTTCCTGAAGAAAATGAGACCAACCAGCAACATCTAAGCATGGAGTAATAAACCTGCAATAATTCGCTTTGGTGCTGAACCAGCCTCGTCTCCCAGCTCTGACTGACGTATGAAGTTTAGGATCTGTTCCACAATAGACACAGCATGGAAGAAAAACCTCAGTGAAGCAGGTCTTAGAACTTTAAAGGGCAATTGTCAAAGCTTTTAAAATGGCTAAGCATGTTTTTTCACGTAAAAATAAATTGCTGTTTGGTTAACATTTTAAAAAATATTTACTGAAGGTCAATTAATAAAATAACAGTGCAATATTTCAGCAAAACAATTAACTAATATGTAAAAATATGACATTAACACCTCCCCCTACTCTACCCAATAAGCCGCTGGAAGAAAAATTTGCATTAAATAATAAATTAAAAATACAATAAAAATCTAAAAAATTAATTACAATTAAAATTCCTCATATGTAGTCATTCAGAAAATTTCGGACCAGAGGAGCCATATTCAGTGAACCAAGACAGAAACTTCCATCTTTCTATTCCATTCCTGAAATGCCCCATCATTCATCAAAAAAATTAATAATGCATGTAGTATGAAAAATGCTGGTCCTGCACTAAGGAGAGAGAGACTGAGAGAGAGAGAGATTATCTACAAGGCCCTCATAGTAGTTAAGTATTTATATCTCTATAGGAGGTGTTGGTGGTGGTTTATGGTTTAAGGGCCAGTTTCTCATGTGGAGTGAGACGTACAAACAGCATAGTAAACCTTGGTGAAGATTTGACATCATTTAGAGAGAGGAAAGTCTCACAAAGATGAAATTTGTACTGTGTTCTCTCACCCTAGCTTGATGGACTCTATAACAGGGTAACATCAAGCTAGGGTGAGAGAACACAGTACAAATTTTCATCTTTGTGAGACTTTCCTCTCTCCAAATGATGTCAAATCTTCACCAAGGTGTGCTGTGCTATTCATTCATCTCACTCTACATGCGAACAGTCCCCTAAACCCTAAACCACCACTAACACCTCACCTTGACCTATCAGGTGGCCCTCCTATAGAGATATAAATAGATGCACACAGTAAGGTACTCCCCAGGCTCTCTCCCTCCCTCCTTCCCTTCCCCCTCCCCACCCATCTCCTCTCTCCAAGGCCAAAATGCAATTTCAAAAATGTATTGCAAACTGAGTTATGGCCATTTTGGACATATTGCACAGCTTAACTCCCAGGGAAAAAGCTTTAGTTATTTCTGGTGTTAAAACCATGTGATATGGCCCATAATTTAATTAAAACCTGACAAAACTCCTCCCCCAAACCCACCCATCTCAAAAATTTGTATTTGTGCCACGCAATACTATACTTTTCGCACGTGTTAATGCATTCGTTAATGCCATAACGCATTTTGATGCATGATCCTGATGGTTTCCAAAATGTCATTAAACTTTATAATTGTATATTTTTCTTTTATGGTTTGGCTTAGCAGATCCAGTTCATGTGTATTCCATAACAATTGTATCCTAGCTTCTCAAGGGGGCACAGTGAATCTATTTCAGAGACTAGAAGCTTATCCTTCCTGCTGTGCCAACATATAGTTAATTAAAGGAAAACTCTTTTCAAATCAAAATGGTGCTTATCTTTCTAAAGAATGGTAGCAATTGATCCACTACCTCATGGATCTATCACAAAGCTTCCGTCCAGAAAATCTGGATTATCGGGCATTGGCACCACAGAGCCTCTGTCATCACCATATGCTGCATAGACCATCTGCGTGGATGCCAAGTGATCCTCCCAATCCTCTGATTATAGCATTTGAGTCATTGGTATTACAGGATTTAAAAAGAGAAGAAGAAAAGAAAGAACTTGTTAAATTTAATATGTCCAGAAGTGAATTTCAGGCAATCACTTGGTTGAGAGAGGACACATTTTTAGCGATTCGGGGGACTGTAGTTCTCGATGAGTGTATGTATAGGCAAGAGGCAATCCAACAACTAAGCAACCCAGAGCTATATAAAAAGTTAGATCATGATCCTGCAAATAACCTCCAAATTCAAATTAAACAACTATTGGATACAGCCTTACATTCTTATTCCATTACTGTGAAAGAGTATCGGTATCTGTTTGAACCATAGCCCACAATACCTTACTTTTATACAGTGCCGAAAATTCATAAGTCATTAACAGCACCTCCTGGTAGACCAAGTGTTTCCGGCATAGGTTTGGTATTTGAACCTTTAGCCAAATTTATAGATCGTATGTTTCAACCTTTGCTAATTAAAACTCCTTCATACATACGAGATTCAACTGATTTTATTCATGGTTTGAGTGATGTATCAGATATATTGATGACACATGGACGTTAGTTACCGCGGACATTACACCAGCATTCCGCAAGGGGGAGCACTGCAGATAAATCAACTAGCATTAAATGAATTGGAGGTGACCGCAGCTCTGAGCTCCAGGTCAATATGGAATTGGCTACAGTTACTATAAAACTGAGCTATTTTGTTTTTTGAGTCTGAGTTTTAAATAGAAACATAGAAATGACTGCAGAAAAGAGCCAAACAGTCCATCCAGTCTGCCCAGCAAGCTTATGGTAACATCTGCTGCACCATACAGGTCACCCTCATAATTAGTTTCCCAAACCGTCAGAGTCAGGGCCTTTGTCTGTTGCTGTCTGAGTCCAGTTCCCCGTTACTTCTTGCCATTGAAGCAGAGAGTAATGTTGGAGTTGCATCAACAGTATCAGGCTTATTGGTTAAGGGTAGCAACAGCTGCAACAACTAGTTATCCGCATTCTTATTTGTTTTCTCAGAACTTAAAGTTCAATGTCCTTGTTGGTTGCTGTCTGAATTAATTCCCTTTTCCTCTTTCTCCCCTGTCATTGAAGCAGAGAGCATTACTGGAGTTGCATCAACAGTATGAAGGCCCATTGGTTATGGGTAATAACTGCCACACCAGCAAATTACTCCCATGCACTCTTTTCTTCATTTCATCCTCTAGCCTTTATGGAACCACAGTGTTTATCCCATGCCCCTTTGAAATCTTTCAACGTTTTTGTCTTCACCACCTCCTCCGGAAGGGCATTCCAGGCATCTACCACCATCTCTGTGAAAAAATATTTTCTGATGTTGGTTCTGAGTCAATCCTGCCTGTAGTTTCATTTTGTGACCCCTAGTTCTACTGATTTCTTTCCAACGGAAAAGGTTTGTTGATTGTGCATCATTAGAACCTTTCAGGTATCTGAAGGTCTGTAACATATCTCCTCTTCTCCAGGGTATACATATTTAGGTTCTTCAACTTCTCCTCATAAGTCATTTGATGGAGACCCTCCACTATTTTTGTCACCCTTCTCTGGACCACATCCATCCTATCTCTGACCCTTATTGTTGCAGATCTTAGTATAAGAACATAAGAACATGCCATACTGGGTCAGACCAAGGGTCCATCAAGCCCAGCATCCTGTTTCCAACAGTGGCAAATCCAGGCCATAAGAATCTGGCAACTACCCAAAAACTAAGTCTATCCCATGCTACTGTTGCTAGTAATAGCAGTGGCTATTTTCTAAGATAACTTAATTAATAGCAGGTAATAGACTTCTCCTCCAAGAACTTATCCAATCCATTTGTAAACCCAGCTACATTAACTGCACTAACCACATCCCCTGACAACAAATTCCACAGTTTAATTGTGCGTTGAGTGAAAAAGAACTTTCTCCGACTAGTTTCAAATGTGCCACATGCTAACTTTATGGAGTATCCCCTAGTCCTTCTATTATCTGAAAGAGTAAATAACCGATTCACATTTACCTGTTCTAGGCCTCTCATGATTTTAAACAGTTCTATCATATCCCCCCTCAGCCATCTCTTCTCCAAGCTGAACAGTTCTAACCTCTTTAGTCTTTCCTCATAGGGAAGCTGTTCCATCCCCTTTATCATTTTGGTCGCCCTTCTCTGTACCTTCTCCATCGCAACTATATCTTTTTTGAGATGCGGCGACCAGAATTGTATACAGTATTCAAGGTGTGGTCTCACCATGGAGCGATACAGAGGCATTACAACACTTTCCATTTTATTCACCATTCCCTTTCTAATAATTCCCAACATTCTATTTGCAGTATCATCAAATCACTATCTGTGGTATGTTTATATTTTTCCAAGTTTGAGTGTAAATTCATATATTCTTTGGAATACTTCACCTAAATTGTGTTTTGGAGAAGGTATATTGATGATTTCTTTTTCTATGGACTGATAACATTGAAGATTTATTGAAGTTTGAGAAATGGATAACCACATTGGATCTCAATTTGGAGTTTACATTCCAACATCATAAGGAGTCTTTACCATTTTTGGATTTTAAGGTTTATAAAGTTGGGTCTGCCATCCATGCAACAGTTTATCGTAAACCGATAGAGAAAAATACTCTCTTATATTTTCTGAGTTTTCACCCGGCATCTTAAAGAGAATATTCCATGTGGGCAATTCGTAAGATACCTTCGATTGTCCTCTTCTACATATGAGTATAAATATCATGTAAAGGAGTTGATGGAAACATTTAGGGAATGTGGATATTCTTATCTTTGTGTGAAAAAAGCATACAAATGTAGCTTGTATGCTGATCGGCAGAATTTACTTATTAAAAATCAGAAGGATCTATTACATGTATGGTATGTATGATTCCATACTCAGCTCGCATAGCACAGATTAAAAAGGTCATTCTTGCTTGTTGCCCTTTTCTAATGTCATTACCATCTTTTACAGAAAAAATATTTGCAGTAAAGAAAGGATGGAATTTAAGAGCTAGGTTGAGTAAAAATAGTTAGTCAGAGTATTGAGAAGAGTGTGGTCAGATTCCATGTAGTGAATGCTCGGACTGCGATAAGGTTCTCCCTTTTAAATAGTTTTCCTATAAGGGTTCATCTTGTCTGTTTTGTTGCCATGTCGTTTTTCATGTAAGACATCATGCGTGGTATATGCGATAATGTATCCATGCTCTTACGTGTACATTGTTCAAAGAGGGAAGTTAGATTGAGAATAATTAAACATAAAAGTAGCATACAGCCTTTGAAAGAAAATGCACAATTAGTGTCCATTAGATATCATTATCACATAAGATAGATGAAGTGAAGTTTTTATTAAGCAGGTGATCAACAATCAAGGAGGTGACATCTCACGTAGATTGAAACAATATGAACAGAGATTCATTTATAATTGGAGCACGTTGAGTGCTGAAGGTTGACTAATGAGATAGAATGGGCTGCTTTTATGTGATTAAAATGATTGGTTTGATTTAGCGTTGTATTTAAGTATGTGGATATGTAGTTATGTAAAACCATTGATGCAATGACGTTTCCCAAGGAAGAGTGTAGTATGCCAGGAAGGATCATAGCAGTATCTGGTCAGTATAGATCAAAAAGTTTTAAAGTCTTTTGTGTGTTATATAGTAAGTTCATTGATAATGTGTTTATTATTTTGCATATGCTTCTGTTTTAGGTGGTGATTAGCATTGAAAGTAGATCTTGCATTTTTTCCGTAAAAGATGAACATTGAAAGGAAATTTGAGGCGACCAATATTAGATATGAGTTGTGATATGATACAGACTTTCAGATACTTGACAGGTTAATGATCCAAAGACAATGACAAACCTTTTCCGTTGGAAAAAAATTAGCAGAACCAGGAGTCACAGTTTGAAGCTCCAGGGAGGAAGACTCAGAACCAATGTCAGGAAGCATTTCTTCACGGAGAGGGTGGTGGATGCCTGGAACGCCCTTCCGGAGGAAGTGGTGAAGACCAAAACTGTGAAGGATTTCAAAGGAGTGTGGGATAAACACTGTGGATCCATAAAGTCTAGAGGATGTGAATGAAGAGAAGAGGCATGGGGGTAGCTTGCGGGAATGACAGCTACTACCTGGAGATTAATACCCTTATTCAATAAACATACACACGGTTAATGCGACTCCAACATTTCTCTATGTTTCAACGGCAAGAGGAAATGTGGAAAAAAGGATTTGCATTCACAAAAAAGCGGGGGAGTAGCTTGCTTGTTGCGGCGGTTACTACCCCAAACCAAATAAGCCTGATACTTCACTTTCAATACATATCCAGCATAGCTCTCTGCTTCAACGGCGGGGGAGAGGAGGGATGAAGAAAATTGGATTTATATTCAGACAATAACCAACAAGGACTGAATTGCACAGGCTGAGTAAACAAATAAGCGTGGGAGTAGCTTGCTTATAGCAGTGGTTACTACCCCTAACCAATTAAGCTAGATACTTCACTTAGATGCAGCTCCAGCACTGGCAAGTACCCAAAAACTAAGTCTATTCCATGTTACCATTGCTAATGGCAGTGGCTATTCTCTAAATGAACTTAATAGCAGGTAATGGACTTCTCCTCCAAGAACTTATCAAACCTTTTTTAAACACAGCTATACTAACTGCACTAAACACATCCTCTGGCAACAAATTCCAGACTTTCTCCGATTAGTTTTAAATGTGCCCCATGCTAACTTCATGGAGTGCCCCCTAGTCTTTCTATTATCCGAAAGAGTAAATAACCGATTCACATCTACCCATTCTAGACCTCTTAAAATTATGAGAGGTCTAGAACGGGTAGATGTGAATCGGTTATTTACTCTTTCGGATAATAGAAAGACTAGGGGGCACTCCATGAAGTTAGCATGGGGGCACATTTAAATCTAATCGGAGAAAGTTCTTTTTTACTCAACGCACAATTAAACTCTGGAATTTGTTGCCAAAGGATGTGTTTAGTGCAGTTAGTATAGCTGTGTTTAAAAAAAGGATTGGGGAGGGTCACGTGATGTTGAGTGAGTGAGCAGACGCGGGTCTGATCGCTCCGGGGACCCCCTCAGGGAAAAACGCGGCAAATCTACATAAAGTCGCTCATTTTTATTTCAAAATTGCTTATTTTGAAAAGGAAAACTACCAAATATTGTTTTAAGTTAAAAAAAATTTTGAGATTTTTGTGGATGAGCAGTAGCAGATCTGATTTCTCTGAGAACACCCTCTGGGGGAGGGGAAACGCAGCATTCGTTATAAAATAACTCACAATATTTGAATTTACTTACTTCATTAAGCACAAGCTTCAAATACAACTTCAGGGGATTGATCTTTGAATTCTTTTGTGGAAATGACAACAAAATCGGGTAGGAAAGAAAGAGAAAAGATGAAGGCTGCTGATCCTAAGATGGCTGATACCACAGACGCTACACAGTTAACTGACTCGGTAGAGGGGGTGGGGCCTGACATCGCAGCGTTGGTAATAGCTGCATTAGAGGGGAGGTTTCAGCAACTTTCCACACAAATTGCTGGTGTAAGCTCTCAAATTACAGGAATTCATACTCAATTAAAGGAAGCTGAATCCAGAATCTCAGAAGTAGAGAATAAGATGGAAGAACAAGCTAAGGATTTGAGAGAACTTCAGAAATCCCAGGAAATACTGCAAAGTAAGGTTGATGATTTAGAAAACAGATCACGCAGGAACAATCTGCGTATTATAGGCATACCTGAAAGCATAACAGATGTTGATTTGGGATCTAAACTTACTTCATGGCTAATTCTAACACTGAACCTAGATAATCAGCATGGGCAGCTATATATAGAGAGGGCACATCGGTTGGGACCCTATCAGGTAGACAGGTCCTCAAAAACTAGACCGAGAGCAGTTATTCTTAAATTTCTTAATTTTGCACATAAGGTACAGATACTGCGAGCCTATAGAAAAATAACAGATTTAAATTTTGAAGGGAGTAAAGTGCTCATCTTTCAAGATTATTCAGCCTCTGTGGCAGCTCAAAGAAAAGCATTTGTTCCAGCATGCTCTCAATTAGCTAAATTAAAAATTAGAGCAACCCTGATGTTTCCTGCAAAACTGCGTATTTATTATAATGATCAAACTCATGTCTTCACAAAAGCTGCTGAAGCTCAAGCTTTTATTCAAGGACTTCCATTGATGTAATATCAGAAGATGTGACTTGATATAATTTTTCATTGGAGCTGTTTGTTTTCAATTAGATGATCTCTCGGGTGTTTGTTTTCACATTGAGAGAACTTTCAGGAATTCTCTACAAGAAAATTTTATTAATAGATTGATTTTTCAATTTTGGATCACTCATTAGATTTGGTTGTTTTCACATGAAGAAACTTTTACTAAAAGAAAGGTTACTCACTAAATAAACTGTTTTTCATGACAAATTTTTCTTTTTTTCACCTTAAGAGGGGGTTCTTAAGTGACCCTCATTAATATGTTAGGTGTGGGGGTGCATGGGATGATCCAATTTTGGTTCATCTTATGTGGTCTATTACACCTTTTGGGAAGATATATAAAGGGTAAAGCATCGAGGGGGCACATGGTTATAGTATACGAAGTACTTTTAATATATGTGGATAATTTATACAATGCTATTGTGGGTGAGAGTCTAGGCTGGGGGATAATCACTCACATAATAATAACTATAAACCAAATCATAAATAAGTTTGCATTTATTTATATAGATGGCTGAGGTACGGATATGTACTTGGAATGTCTGTGGTATAGGCTCAGTAATAAAACGCTATAAAATTTTACATTCACTTAAGCGTTATAAAACACATATTGCTTTATTGCAAGAGACGAGACTCACTGACTTGGAACATGAGAAATTAAATAAACAATGGGTGGGGAAATCCTTTTATGCCTCATCCTCCTCAAGTAAGACAGGAGTAGCTATACTTCTACATAAAAAGATTCCTTTTCACTTACATCATTTAAAAGCAGATCCAGAGGGAAGGTATATTTTTTTTAGACATTGAGATATATGGGAAAAGAATATTCTTGGGAAATATATATGCACCTAACAAATATTCTTCAATATTTTATGAAAATATCTTCCAAATTCTGCAAGAACATTCACATCTTCCACTTATTTTGGGAGGTGATTTTAATACTGTATTAGAACCAACAATGGATAGACAACCACCACACCAAACTTCCAAGATAGATGAAGGGCGAGGTCTTCCATTTATATGTAAATTATTAGATCTTGCAGATGTTTGGAGATTGTTACACCCTAATGATCTTAACTTTACTCATATTTCACGAGCTCATGGATCACAATCTAGACTGGACTATTTATTGGTTAGCTCCACTTATTTTTCTAAAGTGACAGGTTCAGATATAGGGCCTTTAGTTATTTCGGATCATGCCCCTGTTTGGGTGGATTTTGCGGGATTTAATAGCACAGGAGGGGATAAACATTGGAGATTTCCAGCCAAATTATATTATGATGAAGGATTCAAATCATATATAAGAGATAAATGGAAAGAATACGACTATTTCAATAACCAGCATCAAGGTGATCCAATTTTATATTGGGACATGGCAAAGGCAGTCCTGAGGGAAGAGATTATATCATATACAGCTAAAAAACATAAGGAATTGTCAGCGACAATAGTTCGATTAGAAAAACAATTAAGGAAAGCTAAAGCCCATTTTACCTCTTTTCCTACAAGGGAAAACCGCATAAAATTTTACTCTCTCCAAAGTACTCTTCATGATTTTATACAACAAAAAACACAAAAAAATCTTCTCTACTATAAGCATCGGTTGTTTCAATTTGGTAATAAGACAGGGAAATTATTAGCTGGATTAGTAAAGTCATGGGAAGGAAAATCATATGTTAAAGTATTAAGGGATTCAACAGGACAAATAAAGACATCCACTAAAGATATTGGGAAAATATTTACAGATTACTATCAAAAATTATACTCAGTGGATACAGACTATCACCCAGACATTCATAAGTACCTTTCTAAGATAAAACTCCCCCGGGTAAATAAAAAGGACCTATCATTAATTAATGCTCCTATGGGAAAAACAGAATTAGAATTGATCATTAAGGATTCTGCTCTAGGTAAATCTCCAGGTCCAGATGGATTCACGTATGAGTTTTACAAAGTCATGTCTGATTTAATTAGTAGTCCTATTCAAAAAGTATATGATAGGCTTTCTTCGGATGAATTACAAACTTGGCAGGCGAATAAAGCAACTATAGTAGTACATCCTAAGTCTAATCGAAACCCGGAGTTACCTGGTTCTTATAGACCTATATCCCTTATTAACTGTGATCTTAAATTAATAGCTAAAGTAATGGCAGATAGACTTGCAACGATCATTACTAAACTTATTTCTCCTTCTCAAATGGGGTTTGTCAGAGGTAGGCAGGCAGTAACAAATGTCCGCAGAGTTCTGGCATCTATTGCCTTCTCAGAAAAATTACATTTAAATTCTCTTATAGTGAGCTTTGATGCTGAGAAGGCTTTTGATCGAGTGAACTGGGTATTTTTATTTGAAGCCTTGAACCATTATGGATTTCAAGGCTCCTTTATTTCATTTCTAAAAAATCTATATAATCAGCCAAAAGCTAATATTTGGGTAAATGGGGAACTTTCATCAGACTTTACATTGTCTCGGGGTACTAGGCAGGGTTGTCCCTTGTCCCCTTTATTATTTGTATTATCTTTGGATCCTTTATTACGTATCTTGGAGGATAATAAGAACATAGAAGGGATTAAAATGGGATCAGCAAAATTCAAATTAGCTGCATTGCGGATGATCTCTTGTTGCATTTGATAAACCCCACCAAATCTCTTCCAGTTGCTCTTCATGTGATTGAAGAATATGGTCTTCATGCAGGTTTTAGTTTAAACCTCGATAAATCTGAGGCCATGGTAATAGGTCCTGCTGCATCTATACCTTGGTATGGGAAATTCCCCTTAAAATGGACAAATGATAAATTAAAATATCTAGGTATTTGGATTCCAAAAAGCCTTTCCAAGCTATATGACTTAAATATATCTCCAATGCAACAGAAAACTAACAGCTTTTTAAATGCTTGGCACTGTTTCCCACTCTCTCTTATTGGAAGAATACACTTATTGAAAATGACATTATTACCACGTTGGCTGTATGTGCTCAGTGTTCTACCTCTTCTATTAACTCAGGTGACTATTAGCAAATATCAGAGAGTAGTGACAAAATTTTTATGGCAGGGTTAAAAACCAAGAATTAAACTATCTATCCTAATGAAACCACTATCCATGGGAGGTATGGGTCTTCCAGATTTGAAACTCTATAATCATGCAATTAATTTACGATACATAGGGGACTGGTTGATGGGCACACAATACTTTTCAGACACCTATATCGAAGCACAATTGCTTATTCCAATATCGCTTCGTTATGCTTTACATGCTCCTAACGCTTCTTTATCTCGCACAATCAAATCAGATCTGCTTTTACAACCTTTAAGAAGAACATGGATATGGCTAATGCGGAAGAATTCGTTATCTGACAATATATCACCATTTCTTCCATTTTGTGGTAATCCAAAGTTCTTTTTAGGATCGGATGCATCACGATTTCGACTTTGGGACCGTGCGGGACTCAGATGCATTGGACAATTAATACATATGGATGGATCTTTTCTTACTTTTAAAGAACTTCGTTCTTTTTATAAACTCTCAGCTATTGACTATTATCAGTACCTTAAAGCTCGACATTATATACAATCGCTTGGTTCACCAACCTTCATGGACACTAATTGGCAATTTCTAAGTAACTGGTTTGATCCAGAAAACCCCCAGAAACGTTCTATATCATATTTGTACAAACAATTAGAGTCTTCATATAAAATTTGGTCCTTGGAGAAGGTGCAACTTAAATGGCAATTAGAACTTGAGCAACCGATATCAGTTGCAGTATTGAAATCTGCATTTGTTAGTACGCGTAAAATTACAATTAATATGCTCTTGCGGGAAACTAGATATAAAAATATATATAGAATGTACATTTCCCAGCATCAAGCATTCAAAGCAGGTTTCACTAACTCTGATATATGTATCAGGTGCAAAGGAGGACCAACACACTTGGGTCATTCCTTTTGGAGTTGTCCAACAATTCAAATATTTTGGAAGAAAGTTTATCATACTGCAAATAAAGTTGTGGGTTATAAAATTCCATTTTCTTCATTGGTGGCACTTTTTGGAATCTTTCCTATCTCATTCAAAAGAAATAAGGTCTCGATTCTCTGGATTACAAATGTTTTTTTATTAGCTTGCAAAGCCATACTAACAGCCTGGAGAACTTCAGAAGGACCATCTATATTATTATGGCGTTCTTCTATAATAAATCTACTAACCATGGAAACCTTGGCTATTAATCACCTGTCTATCAAGATTAGAAGAGCAATAAATGCAGTCTGGCTTCCCTTTATTCTAACCTTACCAAATTAATCTAAAAGTCTTTTTTTAAATCGTATAGATATTTGATATGTGATCCTTGTGCTTCTTCGATGCAGGGAGGGAAAGAGGGATGGGGAAGGTAGGGTTATGGGAGGAGGGTTAAGAATGTGTGTAGAGTTAAGAAAATATTTATTTAATAGTATGTAATAGAATATATATAATGTACCAAATGTTATGCTTTGGTAATGTTCATTATTTATAATAAAAACAGATTTAACATAAAAAAAAAAAAAGGATTGGATAAGTTCTTGGAGGAGAAGTCCATTACCTGCTATTAAGTTCATTTAGAGAATAGCCACTGCCATTAGCAATGGTAACATGGAACAGACTTAGTTTTTGGGTACTTGCCAGGTTCATATGGCCTGGATTGGCCACTGTTGGAAACAGGATGCTGGGCTTGATGGACCCTTGGTCTGACCCAGTATGGCATTTTCTTATGTTCTTATGTTAATGGCGGGGTGGAAGGTAAATAGAACCAAAAAGTTACTAATAAAGGCCAAGAGTATCAGATAAGTATGAGAAAAAGTGTGAAAGTTTGCTGGGCAGACTGGATAGGCCGTTTGGTCTTCTTCTGCCGTCATTTCTATGTTTCTATAATATTGGGGAACCCTGAGACAATGGTAGTTTATGAAGGTTAGTAATTAGTGAAATCTTTGGTTGTATGGGGATATTTGGGGTCACTTGCATATATTGTTGTGTTTTTTTTAAACATTATTATGTTATAGTTATTACCCCTGAGGAAGCAAGAATATGCGAAACAAGGGTCCCTTGGGGACTGTTGTGACCTGCATCTATCGGGGATGATTATGATTGTCATGCTATATGGCTCGGAAAGATTCTATGACATTGGAGTATTGGTATAAAAAAAAGTATTGGTGAAGATTTGAGAATAACAGTTGTACAAGTTGATTTTCAAGCAGAGCCATTGTTAGAAGATATGCAAATCTTGCAAATTTGTGATTGCAAATGAACATATGTGGGAAAAGATATATTTGTGAACAACCACATTGATTTCTTGAGAGTTTAGTGATAGTGTGGTTAGATACCATAGATTATACATATTGTGGGATTTTATATGAGTGTAAGGGGAGATTCATTTGTGTGAATGAACCCATTTGAGTGTGGTATGTTGTTTTTTTTTAAGTGGCTACATGAGGATGTTATTATATGTTTATTATAGGGTAATATTGTAACAAGAGTTTGTATGGAAATACATAAAATATTTGCATAACTAAAACAATGTTATGAAAAGTGCAATAGATGATTCTTGTTTAAAAATCACTTGTATATGGTTTTCATTCTGGATTTGAGGAAGCAATAAACATTTTCTATAAGATGTTAAATACAGTGGTAATATATACTATGATATACACTCATTTTTTTGTTGTAGATGGTTGAGTATTGAGATATATCACCTATTACATAATATCACCACCGTTTTGCCAGCAAAAGTCATAATCTTGAATTTCCATCTTGTTTAGTCCCCTAGACCCCTTTACCATGGCCAGCAGTTCGGAACAATCACCCAGCTCCTCGCACATCCAGTATTGCAGAATGTGTGCTGCCCAATAAGGCCTTAACATGCATGTTAAGATTGCATCCCCCCTCCCCACAAATGAATGTGTAAGCACTAAATTAAGTGTTTCCCTCTGTTTAAATGAAGAAGTATTATATGCAAATGAGGTGCACAGAGCCCACGAGAAGTAACATGGTACACTTCAGATCGGATGTGGCTTGAAATCTCCCAAGCTAACTGGCATGTTCACTTGGGAACAGTTAACACAAGGGATTTCCCCTCCCCCTGAATGCTGGCAAAAAAAAGTGGCCCCCCTCTTTCCGAGCACCATCACCCCCACATCCTGCAAGGTATCTCCCCCTGGAAGGCATCCTCCCATCGCAAAAAAAACCTCCACCACCCCTGACCTGCCTTACCAATGGTCTTCAGACACACAAGAGGAGAATGGCCGAAATGCTGTACAATAAATAGATAAATATTGCCTTCTTTTTACTGTGCACGTGTATGACTGTTTAAATTATCTCTTAAGTAAAAATTAGGATCAGCAGAATAGAAGAGCTGTAAAATAAAACTAAATAAAATGAATTCCTGCCCATGCTATTTCCACCACCAAATAACATGGCTAGCTTTGCGTGACCACTAACAAGTGAGTGTGATGGAATGTGCTATTGTTCTGACAGCCCTCCCGCATGGGAAGACTCAGCTTCTTCTTAATAGTAAAATAGGTTTCTGGAGGGGTGAGTGGTTGGTTTTTTTTTGTCATTAAAGGGGTGAAGGCTATCAGGATGGTGCCTGTGGGAGAAGATGGGACAGTTAGATAGTTCTCAGAGTTTAGAGATGAGGAAACTTTTTTTTTATTTTGCTAGGATTCAGGGAGCAGGGAAATCCCCTGTGCAAACAAGCCAAAAATACAAGGGCCAATTTGCATGGGAGAATTTACGCCACAGCTACATGGATATTAAGGGGCCGATATTCAGCGGCGCAGGCATGCTGATGAATATACACGGCTATCAAACAGGCCGATACAGTAAAAATCGCAGGCGAGCGCACAGGCCACTCTCCTGTGCGCGCGATTCAGTATTATAATTTATTTAAATTAGGACCCAAAAAGAGGCGCTAGGGACACTAGTGTGTCCCTAGCGCCTCTTTTTGGACAGGAGCGGCGGCTGTCAGCGATTTTGACAGCTGACGCTCAATTTTGCCGGCGTCGGTTCTCAGACCCGCTGACAGCCACGGGTTCAGAAACAGTCACCGGCAAACTTGAGCATCCGGTTTTCAATCCGTGAGCTGCGGGCCCATTTTAATTTTTTTTTTTTTTAATTTTTAACTATTTGTAACTTTTGGGACCTCCGACTTAATATCGCCAAGATATTAAGTCGGAGGGTGTACAGAAAAGCAGTTTTTACTGCTTTTCTGTGCACTTTCCTGGTGCCGAGAGAAATTAACGCCTACCTTTGGGTAAGCGCTAATTTCTGAAAGTAAAATGTGCGGCTTGGCTGCACATTTTACTTTCTGAATCGTGCGGGCATAACTAATAGGGCCATCAATATGCATTTGCATGTTGTGGGTGCTATTAGTTTCGGGGGGGTTGGACGCGCGTTTTCGGCGTGCTATTACCCCGCCGGAGTGCACTGTACTGTATCGGCCCAAAAGTTAGCCAGATAAGTATATCTAAGCTAACTTTAAAACAGCCCTACTGTGTGACCAGAGTTAGCCACATAGGTTAAGCGTATAATTCCGAGTATTTGAGTTAGCTGCATAACTTATGTGGCTAACTCTGGCCCGCCCCCAAATAATGCGTCTAAATTATGCTCCAAATATAGCTGCTTTGCCATTTAGTCGGATAAACGGCTTCTGAATATCAGGTCTAAATATTTTTTTTGTTATCATCCACGTTGTTTATTACTGAGGCCGCACTATTGAGGGAACATTTTACCGTGCCCTCAGTAAAAAGGTTTGCATAACATGTTATGTCCTGCTTTAATGTGCATATAGAGTAAAAAGCTTACCGAAGGGGCATGGGAAAACTTTTTTTTTTGTTAACCATGAATTTTATTGCACAGACCTCCTCAACCTTCCTCTTCTAATCTCATGCCTGACTCTTATTTCTATTTATTGCCCAAATGGTTTTTATTTCCTACATATACCTGGTTGGAATAAAAGGATTACATATTTTTAATTTAGTTACGTCCTTTCTTTCTACTAACCCCCTTCTGTAAGAACGCTCAGGCCGATACAGTACAGTGCGGTGCGCACTGTTAACCCGCATTTGGACGCGTGTTTTCGACGCGCTAGCTTTACCCCTTATTCATAACTCCTTATCCATAACCCAAAGGTAGGCGTTAATTTATGCTGGCACCGGGAAAGAGCTTTTCTGTACACCCTCCGACTTAATATCATGGCGATATTAAGTCGGAGGTTTCAAAAGTAAAAAATTAATTAAAAATTAAAAAAAAAAAAAAGTTAAATTGGCTCGCGGGTTGAAAACTGGACGCTCAATTTTGCCGGCGTCCGGTTTCCGAACCCGTGGCTGTCAGCAATTTGAGAACCGACGCCGTCAAAATTGAGCGTCGGCTGTCAAACTCGCTGACCGCCGCCGCTCCTGTCAAAAAAGAGGCGCTAGGGACGCGCTAGTGTCCCTAGCGCCTCTTTTTACTGCCGGCCCTAATTTGAATAATTTGTTTTAGTGAATCGCGCGCACAGCTCTCCCGCGAACTTTACTGTATCGGCCTGACTGTTGGCTAGCTTCAGCCATGGTCATACGCTCCACGTTATCAGCACGATGCCGGCATGGGATTCAGCTCTCGCCCTGAAATTTCCTTAGAACCAGGGGGGTGAGGGTGGACTGGTTAAAGGGGATCATCTCTCCCAGGAGTTAAATACAAATCAGAATGAAAGTAGGGGTGCTGAATGGCTTGCCTATGCATATTGCCTTCCCTCAGCACGGCTGAAAGTACAGCCGCGCCTTCAGCCATATGGAGGAAGGGTGATTGTGAGACAGCCACTTTCTGCCAGTAAATTGCTCTTTGCCCGCACAAATGACTTTGAAAATTGCCCTCTATAAATTGTTAGCGAGAAGACGGGCAACAGAATTTGCGGATCCGATCAAATCTGACAGGGGCCATGTCGTGAATGCTTCCGCTTTGGCCCTCCACGGATAAGGAATAGATTGGAAAAGCACAGCTTGTTTGGGTTATAAGTGGTAACAAGAAATCCTGTACGTTCCCATGCCACAACAGGCCTTATTCAAAATTGACTTTTTGCCATTCTGTGCCCATGGAAAAATTCTTTATTCAATAAGGCCCAATTAGTCCTGAGAGTAGGTAGTATATCCATAACAAACTGATAAGTATCAGTAGCTAGCCTTGCCTGTTAAAAATATTACAACAAGAGCCCGGCTCGCTTCAGCTAGCAGTCAACCTGGATACTGTACAAGCAGCAAATGAAATGCAGATGTTCAGCATTTCTTTTGCACAATCAAATAAAGTGGTAGTATAATAAAGAGGCAGAGAGCAAGTACAGCATCCGAAGCATAGCACAAAATTATCATTTAAAAACTTTATGAAAAAAAAAAAAAAAGAAATTAACATTTTCTCATTCTCAGTTTATTACACTTGGAAGTGAGGTCAATAAAGCAAATAAATGCTGTGCCAATGTGTCTGTTTTTTTATTATTATTTATTTAAACCTTTGTCACACAAGGGATCAATTTTTTTTTTAAGGTTTGTATATTATATGACTCACTGACATCCATCTGTTGACTGTTGTCCTGAACCTCATATGGAAAATGTAATTATTGGAAAAATATGCTTCTTAGACAGAGCCTACAATCTGCTGTCTTGGTAACTGCTGCAGAGATGTCTAAAAGACATGAACTGTAAGGATCCAGAAGCTAATGTACAGTAACTTCTTCAGACAAGCCCTATTTTTTGGGATGTGCTGGGGGTGAGGGGGTGAGGGGGGGGGGGGGACGGGGGGGACATGCTGGTCCAATATAAACTATCGCAGACCCTGAGGCACCTTTTTGCTTCAGTGGTGCAAATCGTGCGTGTTCTGGGATTTGTTCCGGAGGGGAAGAGACGGCCCCTATTGGCGGTGTGGCTGTTCATGCTGCTTTCTTCCCCACGAGGCACCTGCTGCGTTCTGGGTTTGTGGAGCATCCTGAGTGGTGTTCTCTCTCTCTAACATTGACATGCTATTGTTCTCTTCTGCCTCTGGAAGAATCAGGAGGTGAAAGTCCCACTCCCCACATACACACAAACAATCCACACAAAAGGCATCGGGACCTTTCAACACCCAAGATGGGATCAAGAAAACAAAAAAGTATTTTTTTTCTTGTGACATTAATAAATACTTTTTATTCTGGATAACCTCTGTAGCTGAGTGTGTTGGTGAATGGGTTTAGTGATGTGTGAGTGTGAATGATGGGTCTGAGTGCTAGAGGGTAAGTGTATATTTTGTCAGTGTAGGTCCCAGTAGAATAGGTATGTGAATTCTGGAGGGGGAACAGCATGATTAGTGCTTGCACAGTAGGTTGTGAATCATAGTAATGATGGCAGAAAAGGAGCAAATGGAGCATCCAGTCTGCCCAGCAAGCTTCTTATGGTAGTATCTGCAACTCCATGCATGTGTTAAGGGGAGTAATTGCTGCTCCGTGCAGGTTATCCCCATGCTTATCATTTCCCCAGAGCTAAAGGTCTGGGCCCTCATTGCTTGTTGTCTGAATCCAACTTCCCTTCCCCCCCCCCACTGTTGAAGTGGAGAGCAATGTTGCAGTTGCATCAAAAGCATCAAGGCTTATTGGTTAAGGATCGTAACCACCACACCAGCAAGTTACCCCCATGTACCCTTTTCTTCATTTCCATCCTCTATCCTTTAGGGAGCCACAGTGTTTATCTCAGGCCACTGAATTCATTGACTGTTTTCGTCTTCACGCCCTCCTTTGGAAGGGCATTCCAAGCATCCACCACCCTCTCCGTGAAGAAACATTTTCTGTTGTCGGCTGTGAGCCGCCCCTCCTGGAGTTTCATTAAGTACCCCTAGTTTTATTGATTTCTTTCCAATGGAAAAAGTTTGAATTTTGTGCATCATTAAAACCTTTCAGGTTTCTGAAGGTCTGTATCACATCTCCCATGCACCTCCTCTCTTCCAGGGTTTACATATTTAGATCCTTCAGCCTCTCCTCATAAGGCTTCTGATACGGACCCCACACCATTCTGGTCGCCCTTCTCTGGACCATTTCCATCCTGTCTCTATCCTTTTTGAGATACGGGCTCCAGAACTGAACACAGTACTCCAGGTGAGGCCTCACCAAGGATCTATGCAAGGGCATTATCACCTCCTTTTCCTTCTTGTCAAAGCTGCTTTTCAAAAGTCAAATGCTGAGATGTGATGTAGTGATTGTGGTGCTGTCAGTTTAAAAGTGGCAAGCTCCGTGGGACTTTCCCTAATGATTTCCTGATAGTTTTTTATTATTATGTTCTAGTGAACTTGAGTATAGTAAATGAAAAAAGGGATGCACAGGCTGGTTTCCATGATTTTCCATGGAAAGAACTATGCAGAGGCAGTTCAGGAATGCTTTCCGACACAGATGTGGAGAAAGAGGTGGCAAAGCTCTTACATTACATATTGCATACAAGTATAGTTTTTCCATTTGTGGCAATATGTTCACACCATTGTGTTATGACAGCAAAGAAAAAAAAATCTGCTGGATAAGAAGAGACAGCACTGTTTCAGAATAAAATATTTTATTTGCGACTGTTCATTTATGTGTCATTGTGAGCTCTTTGGTAGGACTGTAGTGCTTACGGGAGGCAGTTATTTCTATCTTTTTCATGTATTAATCACCCATATCCTGGGCGATGTACATAATAGGGATGTGAATCGTTTTTCAACGATTAAAATTATCGTCCGATAATGTTTATATCGTCTTAAATCGTTATAGAACACGATACAATAGAAATTCTAACGATTTATCGTTAAAAATCGTTAAATCGTGTTAGTGCGCACTAACTCGATTTAGTGCGCACTAACTGAAAATGATACAAATAAACACTTTCCAGGTCACTGAAGGTCAGTTAGGAATGAATATGTGTTCCTATTGGCTGGCTGCCCTCTTATCTATTGATATTACCAAGGTTACCACTGAGGTGATGGTTGGGGGGATGGGAAATGGAACTGGAAACTAACGAACACCAACAGAAAATGAAACAAAGTGTTCACACTTCCCAGGTCAGTAAAGGTCACTTAGGAATGAATATGTATGTATGTATTCCTATTGGCTGGCTGTGCTCTTATCTATTGATGTTACCAATATGGTTGGGGGGATGTGAAATGGAAACAGTTGGAAGCTTGACAAAAAAAGTAATGTAATGATCAGCACTCACGTGACTAGAACTTGTTTGTTTATTATTTTTGTTAGCAGGCACCTGAAATGCTAGTGCATGTTGAATTTGCCAATCACTGTGCATTTTAGAAAGGTGGTCCTGGCTGGAACTGTACACAGTTCAAATATATGTAATTGATTGTTGGTAAGTGTATTTTTTAAGTAGCCACACTGGCACCAGTATGTTTACTTTTCCTCCTACTTAACTCACTAGCTCAGCTTTGTAAGAAGGGCTTCTCTGCTTGTGTGTTGTTTTTTGTTTGGTGTGAGGAGAGCAGAAACATCAGATCTTTATTCAATCTACTACAGTCATCTCTTACAGTGCCCTATCCCTATTAATACCAGGAGTGTTGTGATCTTCCTGCACACAGTGCCCTAACCGTGATACCAGTCTGAGACAGCTCCCTCCCTGCATTACTAGTGAGAGGCTGGCTTCACAGACAGGGGGGAGCTGCCTGACCCTCACTCCTGACTTCCCCCATGTCCCAGCTAGTGAATGGTGTGTGGGTGAGGGGGGGGGGGGGGAGGATGGTGAAGTCTGAGACAGCTCCCTCCCTGCATTACTAGTGAGAGGCTGGCTTCACAGACAGGGGGGAGCTGCCCTACCCTCACTCCTGACTTCCCCCATGTCCCAGCTAGTGAATGGTGTGTGGGTGAGGGGGGGGGAGGATGGTGAAGTCTGAGACAGCTCCCTCCCTGCATTACTAGTGAGAGGCTGGCTTCACAGACAGGGGGGAGCTGCCTGACCCTCACTCCTGACTTCCCCCATGTCCCAGCTAGTGAATGGTGTGTGGGGGAGGGGGGGGGGGAGGATGGTGAAGTCTGAGACAGCTCCCTCCCTGCATTACTAGTGAGAGGCTGGCTTCACAGACAGGGGGGAGCTGCCTGACCCTCACTCCTGACTTCCCCCATGTCCCAGCTAGTGAATGGTGTGTGGGTGAGGGGGGGGGGGAGGATGGTGAAGTCTGAGACAGCTCCCTCCCTGCATTACTAGTGAGAGGCTGGCTTCACAGACAGGGGGGAGCTGCCTGACCCTCACTCCTGACTTCCCCCATGTCCCAGCTAGTGAATGGTGTGTGGGTGAGGGGGGGGGGAGGATGGTGAAGTCTGAGACAGCTCCCTCCCTGCATTACTAGTGAGAGGCTGGCTTCGCAGACAGGGGGGAGCTGCCTGACCCTCACTCCTGACTTCCCCATGTCCCAGCTAGTGAATGGTGTGTGGGTGAGGGGGGGGGGGAGGATGGTGAAGTCTGAGACAGCTCCCTCCCTGCATTACTAGTGAGAGGCTGGCTTCACAGACAGGGGGGAGCTGCCTGACCCTCACTCCTGACTTCCCCCATGTCCCAGCTAGTGAATGGTGTGTGGGTGAGGGGGGGGGGGGGGAGGATGGTGAAGTCTGAGACAGCTCCCTCCCTGCATTACTAGTGAGAGGCTGGCTTCACAGACAGGGGGGAGCTGCCTGTCCCTCACTCCTGACTTCCCCCATGTCCCAGCTAGTGAATGGTGTGTGGGTGAGGGGGGGGGTGGATGGTGAAGTCTGAGACAGCTCCCTCCCTGCATTACTAGTGAGAGGCTGGCTTCACAGACAGGGGGGAGCTGCCTGACCCTCACTCCTGACTTCCCCCATGTCCCAGCTAGTGAATGGTGTGTGGGTGAGGGGGGGGGGAGGATGGTGAAGTCTGAGACAGCTCCCTCCCTGCATTACTAGTGAGAGGCTGGCTTCGCAGACAGGGGGGAGCTGCCTGACCCTCACTCCTGACTTCCCCCATGTCCCAGCTAGTGAATGGTGTGTGGGTGAGGGGGGGGGGGGGAGGATGGTGAAGTCTGAGACAGCTCCCTCCCTGCATTACTAGTGAGAGGCTGGCTTCGCAGACAGGGGGGAGCTGCCTGACCCTCACTCCTGACTTCCCCCATGTCCCAGCTAGTGAATGGTGTGTGGGTGAGGGGGGGGGGGGGGGGGGGAGGATGGTGAAGTCTGAGACAGCTCCCTCCCTGCATTACTAGTGAGAGGCTGGCTTCACAGACAGGGGGGAGCTGCCTGACCCTCACTCCTGACTTCCCCCATGTCCCAGCTAGTGAATGGTGTGTGGGTGAGGGGGGGGGAGGATGGTGAAGTCTGAGACAGCTCCCTCCCTGCATTACTAGTGAGAGGCTGGCTTCACAGACAGGGGGGAGCTGCCTGTCCCTCACTCCTGACTTCCCCCATGTCCCAGCTAGTGAATGGTGTGTGGGTGAGGGGGGGGGGGTGGATGGTGAAGTCTGAGACAGCTCCCTCCCTGCATTACTAGTGAGAGGCTGGCTTCACAGACAGGGGGGAGCTGCCTGACCCTCACTCCTCCGGGGTATTGTGATCTTCCTGCACACAGTGCCCTATCC
Organism: Rhinatrema bivittatum; assembly: GCF_901001135.1. Taxonomy (NCBI): domain Eukaryota; kingdom Metazoa; phylum Chordata; class Amphibia; order Gymnophiona; family Rhinatrematidae; genus Rhinatrema; species Rhinatrema bivittatum. Next base: position 61,384,120 of record NC_042615.1, on the reverse strand, counting down.
CTGATACCAGGGGTGTTGTGATCTTCCTGCATGCAGTGCCCTATCCCTATTAATACCAGGAGTGTTGTGATCTTCCTGCATGCAGTGCCCTATCCCTATTAATACCAGGAGTGTTGTGATCTTCCTGCATGCAGTGCCCTATCCCTGATATCGGGATGTGTGCAAGAAGATCACAACACCCCCGGTATCAGGAATAGGGCACTGTGTGCAGGAAGATCACAACACCCCTGGTATTAGGGATAGGGCACTGTGTGCAGGAAGATCACAACACTCCTGGTATTAATAGGGATAGGGCACTGTGTGCAGGAAGATCACAATACCCCTGGTATCAGGGTTAGGGCACAAGTTCTAGTCACATTGACTGATCACATTACTTGTTTTGTCAAGCTACCAATTGTTTCCATTTCCCATCCCCCATATACTGTCAGTAGGAAACTTGGTAACATGAATAAATAAGAGGGCAGCCAATAGGAATACATATTCATTCCTAAACTGACCTTAACTGACCTGAAAAGTGTCAAATTGTATCATTTTCAGTTAGTGCGCACTAACTCCCAGTTAGTGCGCACTAATCGGAAAAAACGATTTTTAACGATTTTTTAACTAAAAAATCGTGCCTAAGACGATTTTCTTGCCCTGCCACACGATTTCTATCGTTAAGACGATATGGAAAACGATTCACATCCCTAGTACATAAGCACAAACACATCGCTTACATAAAAACAGTATTCATTGTCATACAGTACAAAAACAATATCAGACAGGACACCATTTGTAGACTTAATTAAAGGCGTGTCTGAGCAGCCATGTTTTTAGTAGGGACTTAAAAGACTTGGCGCTGTCTGCCATCCGTAACTCTTCCGGGAGTGAATTCCAGATCACTGGGGCTGCTACCAAAAAAGCACACGCTCTGCTGGCGCTTAACCCGGCATGAAGTAGTGATGGAACATCAAGGAGCCCTCGTTGTGCCGAAACGGAGCTGTCGGGTCAGGCAGTATAGTCGTAGTAAGGCATTACTTCATGGTAGAGTATCCGAGGAGATCATATTGAACGTGATGGTTGCTATCTTATATTTAATTTGCTTAGCAATTGGGAGCCAATGTAACTCAAATAACACTGGTGTGATGTGTTCCTTTCTCTTCATACTGGTAATCAATTTCACTGTAGCATTTAACAACAATTGAAGGGGTTTAAGTGTTGTAGCTGGTAGGCCCAAAAGAACAGAATTATAGGAGTTGACCAGAGGTAAAATGGTGGCATCAGAATGTTGGTGAGGGTTCCATTTGAAAAATCCCCACTCACTCATCTCACCTTCAGCAGCCTGGCTCAGAGCAAGACGGGGAAAGAAACCTGAAGCAGTATTTCAGTTATCACAAACAAGTCTGGTGTAAATTCAGATGTTAGGAAACTAGCAATGCTGAACAAAATTGATTTCTCTCTATTTGAAACGTTAAAAGAGGGCAAGATATACTATACTAGGGATATATACTAGGGTATACTAGGGAAATACTTCACCTCACTAAAAAATCCACAATACCCATAACGGATCCCTCAACCCTATCCAAATACAACATACTCCCGCCGGTTAGAGACCTCGGAGTCAGCCTGGACCAGGAACTGAACTTCAAACAACATGTCAAAACACTGATAAAAGAAGGATTCTACAAACTTCAAATCCTGAAGAAACTCCAACCTCTACTCCATCCCCCACACTACCGGACGGTACTGCAATCCCTCCTTTTCGCTAAAATTGACTATTGCAACGCCCTCCTGACTGGCCTTCCCACATCCACCCTCAAGCCCCTCCAGCTCCTACAAAATGCCGCAGCACGGTCACTAACAAATAAGAAAAAAACAGATCACATCACGCCAGCACTCAAACAACTCCACTGGCTGCCTGTTCCATTCAGATCTCAATACAAAACACTCATGCTCATTCATAAAGCATTACATAATGACAAAGTCAGCTGGTTACAAAGACCTCTGGCCACCTACATCCCTATTAGAAATCTCCGCTCTACCAACACAGGCCTACTCCCCATTCCCCCCACAAAGGAAGCACATAAAGTCTCCACAAGAGAACGTGCCGCATCCGTAGCGGATCCTCACCTATGGAACAACCTCCCAACCGCTCTCAGAATTGATCTTTCCACACCTACCTTCCGAAAAAACCTCAAAACCTGGCTCTTCAGGAAAGCTTTTACCCTAGACAATTAACCCTGCCTCAGTCCCCCCTCCCACCTTATATCATGCCCCACCCTTCCTCTGTACATAGTTTATTAAACCCAAATTCTTCCAAAAGACAACCGTGGTTTACCCCAGAGCTAAGAAAACTTAAACTACTGCTAAGACAAAATGAGGCTAAATGGCGTAAAAACCCATGCACCATCACTCTATCTATCTACAAATCAACTCTTCATCAATATAAATCCAACACTCTAAGATCCAAGAGGAACTACTACGCATCCAAGATCCACGACCTAGTATTTGACGCTAAAGCCCTCTTTAGCTACGTTTCCAACCTTACTCAAATAAACCCGTCAGAAATTGCTCACAACCAAGCCAAATCTAAAGCGGAAGAACTAGCACTATTTTTTAGCAACAAAATCAGCAAACTTCTAACTCAGCTCCCACCTAACACCATCTCTCCATCAACACCACCTCAGACCTCCTTCAACAATACTCGCCTAGAAGAACTGGAACTCACTTCCTCCATCGAGATCCAAGGTATCCTTCGGAAAATGAAACCATCCTCTCACCCATCGGATCACATCCCCTCGAAACTGCTTCTATCTATTCCTGACTCCATCTCCAAATCCTTGTCAGACATCATAAATTGCTCAATAACACAAGGATCTTACCCAGATGACCTCAAACTGGCCTCTCTCAAACCTCTACTCAAGAAACCAAACCTGGATCCTAATGACCCAAACAACTACCGACCGATTGCCAACCTCCCCTTCATAGCCAAGATCATGGAGAAATTGGTGAACACCCGACTCTCAAACTACATTGAAGAAAATAATCTCCTATTCCCTTCACAATACGGATTCCGCAAAACACGAAGCACGGAGTCCCTCCTCATTTCCATGACAGATTACCTCATCCTGGGCCTTGACAAAGGACAAGCCTTCCTACTGATCCTACTGGACCTTTCGTCGGCCTTTGACACCGTTAATCATTCCCTTCTCATTAACCAGTTAGCCTCCATAGGTATATCTGGCACAGCACTCTCTTGGTTCATATCCTTTCTCAGCAATAGAGGATACAAGGTCAAGATACAGAACAAAGAATCCTCACAACACCCCTCATCAGTTGGAGTCCCACAGGGGTCTTCCCTGTCGCCTACTTTATTTAACTTATACCTTCTACCGTTATGCCAACTCCTCACCGACCTCAACCTCAAACATTTCCTCTACGCGGATGATATCCAGGTCCTGATACCCATCAAGGATTCCTTCGCTAAAACTCTGGCCTTCTGGGATACATGCCTCCAAAAAATTAAACTCCTTCTCACCAGCCTAAACCTGGTACTAAATTCTTGCAAAACAGAACTACTGCTCATCGCCCCAGAGAACAGCACCATCACCTCTACACAGCAAGCCACGCCTACAATCACACAAGTGAGAGACCTAGGAGTCCTAATTGACAATCACCTAAATTTCAAAGCCACTATCAACAAAACCACCAAAGACTGTTTCTACCAACTACAAGTGCTGAAAAGAACTAGACCTCTTTTCCACGCCCAAGACTTCAGAACCATTCTGCAAGCAATCATATTCTCAAAATTAGACTATTGTAACACCATCCTACTTGGCCTTCCCGCTTCTTACACCAAACCGCTTCAGATGGTGCAAAATGCAGCTGCTCGAATTCTGACAAATACCAGGAGAAGGGATCATATAACCCCCATACTAAAGAGCCTCCACTGGTTACCTATCCACTTTAGAATAATATACAAGGCCATTCTTACCACATACAAAAACATCCACCTACTGGCTCCCATCGACCTACAGATCCCTCTCCAACTACATAAATCGACAAGACCGACAAGAGATGCATACAAGGGATCGCCACAGGTACCGCCATCCAAATCTACCAGACACAGCACGCTAAGAGATCGGGCGTTCTCTACAGCCAGTCCAACGTTATGGAACTCCATCCCCCCTAATCTCAGACTGGAACCATGCATATCAACCTTCAAAAAAAGACTAAAGACCTGGATATTCTTACAAGCATTCCCGGACTCCAATTGATATCACACCTCAACGTCATCCCTCAACTCCATCTACTATAGTTAGCCTTTTTGAATTAATAACCTGTCCTTTCTCTTCCTCCTTCGCCAAGTTCTAGTCACCCTGTTAAATGTAATCTGCCTTTCTCCGCACCATTGTTATAGTTATGTTTTACTATGCACCCCTGTTTTATGTGAACCAGCATGATGTGATTGCGATCTCGAATGCCGGTATATAAAAATCCGAAATAAATAAATAAATAAATATGCTGTATTAAGTTATGCTATTCAAGCATGTTATAATAATTGTATAAACCGTTATTGGAACATAGCCAGTTCTCAGTTAAGCTGTTATAATGTACTATGTCATTACAAGGTTTGCCTTAGACATATTGTTATATGTACACCGATGTGATATACCAAATCGAATGTCGGTATAGAAAAATAAATAAATAAATATATGTTAAAAGGCATAAAAATACATTTTTCCTCACACAGGAAATAATGGGAACTTTGCGGGAAAAAAGGGAATCTGCATGAACTTAGTCCTGCTCTCATCACTAGTTAATGTATTTATAGTAAGGGCCTCAAGGAAATGAATAAAAACTGCACATCTAGGTAGATGACTAACCCTTTGTGGGCGGGGCTGGAGGCAAGCCCCACCTCCTGTGCACTCTCAATATCTTTTATTAGGTTTTTCCAAACAATTTTTTGAATGTTTCAAAACTGCCTGAATAGCATTCTGTTATCCCCTATCATGACAGTAGATTTTTGGAAAAAATGTGGCCTCTATTCACCTGTGAATGGAGTTCATAGAGATTAGAGAGCAATAATTATATGCTCTGAAAAGTCAGTCTATTATATAAAATAGATTCATCAAAATAAAAAAACATGACCTTAATAATAACTCATAAATCACAAGAATAATTTAAATTGTGCATTCTATTTCTTTCCCTGGGAAACTGGAACAGCTGCTCTCAGTCTTGCTTCAGTCAAGGGAAATTACAGATGTAGGCTCAGGTGAGTTAGCAGTATGGTCTTTTGGTTTAGCTTTCAACAAGTGAGGATCTGTTTTTGTTTTTTTCTGGCTGAGCTGGGTGCAGTAGACCCAACTTGGTGCAGTTGGGTCACAGGAAATCCCTTGCAATGCAGTCACTGCCTGTGAGGATCTGCCTCAAGGTTAATTGGAGACTTTAGCTTTCTGACAGTTTTTGTAGTTGGGACTCCTGACTGGAGGTGAAACCCTGGTCCAGCCCTGGAGTAGGATTTGGATAATTTCCTGGAGGAGAAGTCCATAAATTGCTATTAGTCAAGTTGATTTAGAGAATAGCCACTGATATTACTGGCATTAGTAATATGGGATCTATTAAATGTTTGGATAATTGCTAGGTACTTGTAACCTGGATTGGCCACTGTTGGAAACAGGATGCTGAGCTTTATGGGACCCTCAGTCTGTCCAGGTATGGCAACTTCTGTTTTTATGACCATTTTAGCAGCCATCCTCTGGACTGACTCCATCCTGTTTATATCCTTTTGAAGGTGCGGTCTCCAGAATCGTACAGAGTATTACAAATACGGTCTCACCAGAGATCTATACTGTTGTGGGAGTCTCAGTTTAGTGGACCCTTGGGCCGACCTGCTGGAGACTGGGAATAGATGGTCAATGTCTCTAATAAACAGCAGGCCGGGAGGCAGATGTTCAGGCAGGACGTAGATGCTCTTCACCCTGGAAGCTGGTACTCCCCTGGGAGGAGCCCGTAGGAGCCCAACCACTGGGACTTAGATGGCTTCACCCTTGGAAGCCGAAGCCCCCCCAGGAGAAGCCCGTAGGGGCCCGGCCGCTGGGACTTAGGTGGGTCGTGGATCAGGACAGGTAACTGGAACCAGTCTAGGACAGTAGCAATACTGTAACTGGGTACGGGTACTGGAACCAGGCAGGAACTGTAGCAGGACTCGGGTACTGGAACCAGGCAGGAACTGTAGCAGGTAAACAGGATCCAAGCAGGCACTGTAGCAAGCAGACAGGAACCAAGCAGGTACTGTAGCAGGAACGGAGCGACGAAGCCAAGCGAGTCACTCCGGGGCACAGCGCAACAGGAAACCGGGAAGCTAACCCATTGCAAGGCGAGGACTAAATGGCCGCGGCTGGCTTATCAAGGCCGCGGCGTCTGACGTCAGGAACTGGGCGGAGCCAGCACTGGCGGGAAACAGGCTAGAAAGGCGCCCAAGTGGCGCGCACGCGCACCTAGGAGCAGGACGTCCTCAGGCACCTTTGCGGCGGCGCAGAGCCAGCGGGGACGCCGCCAAACAGGCCGCAAGCCAGGGCTCCGAAGGCGGGAGTAGGTCTGGGAACAAGGAGGTAAGGGCCTGGCCGTGGTGCTCGCGGCCAGGACCGCAACATATACAGGGGCAATATCACCTCCCTTTTTCTGGGGACCATTCCTCTCCCCATGCAGCCAAACACTTTTCTGTCTTTTATCCACTTGTTTAGCCACTTTAAGATCATCAGATACAAATACTCCCAGATCCTGCTCTTCTTTTGTACTTAGAAGAATTTTACCTCCAATTCTGTACTTTTCCCTTGATTTTTTTTTTTGCATCCTAAATGCATTATTCTGCATTTGTTAGCTTCTAATCTTAGGGGCCAGACCTTAGACCATTCCTCGAGCTTCACTAGATCCCTCCTCCTCCTCGACCCGAGGCCCCACCCCCTCTACAAAGAAAAACTTGATCTCAATTTCAGCAGCAACAACGACAAGATCCGGACCCTTGATGACCTGGGACAGAGGTACAATTTGGACTTGAATACAGACACCAGTCTGTTCGACAACAGATAATTCTCCAAACGTAAAAGGACTCTCTGACAGGACTTTGCCAGAACCTCTATGGATATCACTGATTCCTAATATTTCTTCCTAGAAATTAAGGTTCTTCAATATGGTTTATCATCTGCACCAACAGCTGAATACAATTCATTCAATACTCATATTTATTTACAAAAATGTTTTCCATCAAATTAAACTGAAACATTTTTTCCCTATATCAGTCCTCCTCAGATGTATCTATGACTTCCTGTAAATCAAATTGGGTTCCTCCAGGCCCTAGTGATACCCTCACTTTCAGCTTTTGAGAGAGTGGTATTGCATTAACTCAAATCATTTGAATCAGTGTCATCTCTGAAACCCTATCAAAATTTATTTAAAAGTCAAACAAAGTCCCTTGCCGCTGATGAATCTATTATAATTAAACCTACAGATAAAGGGGACAGTATTGTTCTTTTATATAGATCTCAATATGATACAGAGGTTTTACGCCAACTCTCAGATACCTCTTTCTACCTAGATTTATCATTAGATCCTACACCACAATTATGAGTTGAAATCACAGCCCTTATACAGATGGGTCTGGAATCTAATTTCATTACACGATGTGAAGCAGATTTCTTGTTAGAAAAAAATCCAATGCTTCCAGTCTTCTATATTTTACTCAAAATATATAAATCATTAACACAATCTCCAGGAAGATCTGTTGTCTCAGGGATAGGTTCTATCCTTGTACCTTTATCAAATTTTATCAGTTTTCTGTGCTCTCTGGTCCCTGAAGTACCCTCGTAAGTCAGGGTCTAGGGACATTTCAATACCATTATAGAGTTGTTAACATCACTCTCAGGAAGACACCTATTAATCACCTTGGACATTGAATCCTTATTTATTTAGATTTTTATATTTCACTTTTCAGCACTTCAGAGTGGATTACATTCAGGTACTATAGGTATTTCTTTATCCCCACAGGGCTTATAATCTAATTTTGTACCTGAGGCAAAGGAGGGTAAAGTGACTTGCCCAAGGTCACAAGGAGTGACAGTGGGATTTGAACCCTGGTTTCCAGCCCACTGCTCTAATCACTAATCTATTTCTGCACTCCTAATATATGAATACCCCCCTAGGAAGCTGCAATATCAGTGATTCACTCTCATTTAGATGCTCATCCAGTGGGAGCTTGGGTATTTACAGATTTCTTTGATGATTTAACTCGTTTAGCTTTAACAAAAAAGTTTATTTTTGTACAATGTTTTTTTTCTCCAGTTCAAGGATACAGTCATGGGGAAACTATCGCCCCAGACATAGCTTGTCTCTGTTTCTAATTTTGAAAATTTTTTTTACACAATTCCCTGATCTGGTCAAGGATTGCTGTTTGGTTGCATTTCACAGACGACATTTTCTTGATCTAGAGTGACATAGAAATACAATTTTTTGTTTTCTTAGACTGGTTACATACCTATGACCCCAATCTTCGATTTACTCATGCTATAAACCCTATGGAGATTTCTTTTCTGTACATTTTGGTAAAATTAGAAGGAGTTTGCCTGACTACATCTATCCACAAGAAACCCACTGACAAACATGCTATTTTTACAATACACAAATTATTCTCCTTGATTATTACATGATAGCATTCCCCGGAACAATTTTTTGTCTCAGACATCTGTGTTCATCCAGATCTGATTTCATTATTCATGCCCATGCTATGTCAAATCAATTCAGAAAGAGGAGTTACTCACATCATGTAATTAAACAGGCCTTTAAAAGAACTCTCTACATCAATAGAGATTTGTTGTTTTTACACTGGGATAAGGATGAGTCGAATAGAATACCGTGCATTCTTCTATTTTCACACAAAGCAGAGCTTGTTTGCAAACTGATTCGCTGACTCTGGTCCATGCTAGCCCCTCTAGGGATCTTTTCTGAATCTCCAAGCTTTGCATTTTATAGAGGATGTAATTTACGAGAATTCCTAATCTCTTTCTTTCTTTCTTTCTTTCTTAACATTTATTAATCGCTTTCCAGATAAGAATTATCACCCAACATAATTTACAACAAAATCAATTTAACATAAAATTATAATAAAACATCATAACTAAAACATAAAAACATAAAACAATATTTCCAACATTTTCCAGTCGCACCCTTTTCTTATACAAGCCTAATTCCACCTACTATCAATTTGAGACAGCTGTTAATTGTTTATGAGCAATTATTAACAAGTGTTAATTATTTGCAAACATAAACCAAGTCCTTAATTTCTTCCAAAGTCTAGCCAAATTTGACTCTTCTCTCACCTCCAGAGGCAAACTATTCCATAAATTCAGAATTAAATTTGAAAATGATCTTGCACCCAGTAGAGAATAAATAAACTTTCTTACCGGCGGAAGATCCAAATAACACCTTCCTGCAGATCGTAAATTTCTTTTGGCTACATGTCATTGCAAAGATCCCCTCAATGAGGGAAAACTAAAACCATTTAGATTTTTAAATGCCAGCTCCAGATTCTCCCGCTGGCAATAAATCTTCCAGACCCCACTGGCCTATTTCTATCGGCGCTCCTTTCTCCTCCCTGGCTCTTGGGATCACAAAGAGTGCCTGCTCCGCCCCTCGCCCCCCACCCCAGGCTGCCTTCTCCAGCAACTGCCCTCTTGTTTCCTCCCATATCAGATTCAGATTCCCCTTAAACAGTTCATGACCCCAACGATCATCAAAATCCTCAGTTTTATCCACCTTTCATTTTTCTCAGTCATGGTCTTGCTGTCTTATCCCAGAGCCTCTTGTTTGGTTCCTGCTGTGAGTCTTATCTTTCGGTCTTCACTTACTGTAGATGGCAAGTCCCAAGGAACGGGGAGTGCCTGTTTTGTGTCTCTGTATAGCGCTGCATATATTTGGTATGCGCTATAAAAAAAAAAAATCAAAACAGCAATAATAATAGTAGTAATAATACAGTGAAAAGTAAACATATGCAAAATACAATATATTAGTATGATAAAGGCATAGTAAAAATACAATTAAAAACAATCTATCCAGACCTGGTGCAAGTTACTTATGAGGGAAGAAGAGTGTTCCTAGGAATGTGCCAGGAAGGTTTTGTCCTTGGCGCTTCTTTTATTCTACGATATCCTTGTAAATGTTTGGTTAAATATTATGCTATCATCTATGTTTTTTTTTGCCTCAGAAGAACTAAGAATTTTTTTTTTTTTAGATGATAAAATGTCTAGATTTATTCCAGCAGCAGATAAGGGGGATAAGTAATTGGTGGTTTTGTGTTTTGGTCACTTCAAGCTTAGATTCCAGTTTCTTTGTGTGTGTGCGTTTTTTGTTTTTTTTATTATTACCTAGCAATCTTCTTTTTTTTCTACTCTGCCTCCCCAATATTGAGGGCTAATGGCTTAATGAGATCTTTGATTTGCTTACTATTGTGAGAAACGGTAATAGTTTCTCATTCAAATGTTACCGAAACAAAACTGCTTGCTTTGTGAGCAAAAAATGTAATAAAGAGCACATTTAAAAAAATCTTTAGAGCTAAGAGACAGGGAGTTTGATATTAGGATGAGCCTTGCTAATGGAATTGCACCCCCCCCCCCTACACACCCCACCCCTTAACCACTAGTACCCATACAAAATGGGGAGCACTGGCGGTTCTGCCTTATCACAGGGGCTAGGAGGAGCATGGGATAAACACTGTGGATCCCTAAAAGGCTAGAAGATGGGAATAAATAAAAAAGCTAAACCAGCACGGAGCGGCAGTTACTACCCTTAAGAGAAACAAGGGGGTAACCTGCATGGAGTGGCAGTTACTACCCTTAAGAGAAACAAGGGAGTAACCTGCCCGGAGCGGCAGTTACTACCCTTAAGAGAAACATGGGGGTAACCCGCACGGAGCGGCAGTTACTACCTTTAAGAGAAACATGGGGGCAACCTGCACGGAGGGGCAGTTACTACCCTTAAGAGAAACATGGGGATAACCCGCACGGAGCGGCAGTTACTACCCTCAAGAGAAACATGGGGTAACCTGCACGGAGCGGCAGTTACTACCCTCAAGAGAAACATGGGGTAACTTGCACGGAGCGGCAGTTACTATCCTTAAGAGAAACATGGGGGCAACCCGCACGGAGCGGCAGTTACTACCCTTAAGAGAAACATGGGGGTAACCCGCACGGAGCGGCAGTTACTACCCTTAAGAGAAACATGGGGGCAACCCGCACGGAGCGGCAGTTACTACCCTTAAGAGAAACATGGGGGTAACCCGCACGGAGCGGCAGTTACTACCCTTAAGAGAAACATGGGGGCAACCCGCACTGAGCGGCAGTTACTACCCTTAAGAGAAACAAGGGGGTAACCCGCACGGAGCGGCAGTTACTACCCTTAAGAGAAACATGGGGGTAACCCGCACGGAGCGGCAGTTACTACCCTTAAGAGAAACATGGGGGCAACCCGCACTGAGCGGCAGTTACTACCCTTAAGAGAAACATGGGGGCAACCCGCACGGAGCGGCAGTTACTACCCTTAAGAGAAACATGGGGGTAACCTGCACGGAGGGGCAGTTACTACCTTGGGAAGCTTGCTGGGCAGACTAGATGGTCCATTTTGGTCTTTTTCTGCAGTCATTACTATGTTACTATGTTAGGATGACCAATAATTTTCCCAGTAATCCCTCCACAGAGTGGAGTTATACAAAAAAATTTTTTTTTTTTTTTTTAATTTTATTAGATTATTTGTAATGTCACAGAACAGGCACAGAAACTGACACTGGAGCTGCACTGGCACCGATAGGCAGCACTGTGCAAGCAGCGATGCATGCTCCCTACCCCACAAACCATGGCTCAACCAGAGGTTACAGTGTCCAGTTTATTTTATTTGGATATATGGTTATGTTTTCTTGATTGTAATTAATGAAAAAAATTAATATACAAATAATTTTGCCTCTCAGCTGCGTAATTTGAAAATGGACATAAGAAAATATGCAAACACAGCAAAAGGGTTTCCTGAGGTAAGCAAAGGAAAGCTGGGGCTTCAAAAAATTGACTTAAGCAAAACAAAACCTTCCATTTTACATTACATATTTTGACTCTTATTCTCTACGGAGGGGAATTCTATAACACCGTGAGCAAATTAGGCAGCAAATATATGTGGTATAAATTGCAGTTCTTTCCTTAGTTGTATTTTTGGCCTCCCTGGGAACCTGGGCTCCCTCTTCCCTGGGATCCTTTAGGATGAGTCGAGGGCTCCACTGCTGTCCTCGTCTCCTAAGATACAGAGGGGCAGTGCTGGGGAGCATTTTGGAATCTTGAACTTTTACATTACAGGAGCCTTGCTGGATACCTGGGCCTTTCTTGGACTCAGGGAACGGGGAACCCTGTGTTCAGGACACCCAGGGATAGGGAGGACCTGCCCACTAACATGGGAACCCACTGCAAGGAACAACTCTGGTGTTAGTATTTTTTGGGGACAAGGTTAATTGCCCTACTTCCTGCCTGGAGTGAATAAACAGTTCAAGCTGCTGCTTGGACATTGGATCCCAGACCATTGGGATCCCCACAAGAAAAGAACAAGAGTAAAGCTCCTGAAGATCTGCTAACTGTGGGTAAGAGACTAAATACAGCTTTGAGGACTCCCATCCGGCGTCTTCACACCCTGGGGAGAGAGAGAGAGAGAGAGGCTGAAGACTCTCTGTGCATGGACGGGATTTTGGCCATCTTTGGAAGGGGTTTTCCTGACCATCTTAGAGTTGCCGTGCCCGCTGGGGCCACCCTTTTACCTAATACAAGAGAGTGGAAGGAACCCTTGCCTGTTTGAAAGATTCCTGCACAGATAGAGGGTAAAGACTGTTACCGAAGAAAGAAAGACTGTGGTGCTGGATTCACATCTATTGTGCCATTATTCACCTAACTTCTGAACAGTAACGTTTGATTTTGGACACTAACCCAGGGCATCCTATAGCATACTGTGAAGAGATTATCCCTCTCCCAGGGATATTTCAGTAAGGAGGAAGTCACCCCTGAAAGTTCACTCATTCCCCCCATAAAAGGGATCCGCACCCTGGGGAAAGAGTCTGAAGGAACAACTAGCCAGGGTTCCAGCCCTGAAGAGATTATACATACTTTTATGGCCCCCAACCGTGCAGGACGGACCTGCCGGGGTTGGGGGTTACACTAATTGGTTGATTTTAAAAACCATACGTGCGCCAAAGCCGGGAGATACACGCATGACTCAGCGAGGTGCACGCCCGCGCGGATTTTAAAACCCACGCGGGTATCTCCCACTACGTGCTCAAATCATAAAAAGAAAAAAAAAAGAGGGGCGGGGTCTGGGCAGGCCGAGTCTGTAAAATGAAGTCAGCGCGTATGTATTTACGTGCGCGAGCGCGTGCTGGGGTCCCCTACTGCGTAACTTTACTTCTGCTGTGGATGGTGTTTACATCATGTAACAAAAAAAAAAAATAGGCTAGTCAGTGGGGTTTTAAGGGCTGGGGCTAATAGAGTAAAAGGTTAGCTAGGGGGATTGGGAAGTCCTCTCCTTTACTGGGGCAAACTGGGAACGAACTGGGGAAAAGGGCCATTGCGACAGTGTGTGTAGCTGCTAAAATTTCTCCCACTTGCGTGCTTCAGGCGGCATTTGCGCGCGTTGATATAAAATTGTGTGCACATGTACGCGCATATAGATAGAAACAGTTTAAAGCACTATACCTATATGATTATCCTATTAATCATATATATGGATAAGATCCATGTCACCTTACATACAGATTGTATTTTTGAAATATGTAACCGAAACTATTCTGGCACTAAGTAAGATAGCATTTCCTCAGCAGAACATTAAAGATATGTGCCTCTCTGTAAACCGTTGTGATGGTACACGACCGAACGACGTATAGAAAAGATTTTAAATAAATAAATAAATAAACAAACAAGCCCGTATGCTATAAAATCGTCGCGTCCATGTACGCGTGTAAGCAAACACATGCACATTTGTGCCCACACTCAGGTCTTAATATTCACCTCTTAGATAGTGAAATACCTACTGTACCTGAATGTGATCCACTTTGAAGTGCCTGAAAAGCAGAATATAAATAAAGCTGCTGCTTATTTGGTATGCATAGCTACACCAAGATAATTCATGCGCATACTTTAAAAAATAAAAACATATGCATGTAAGTCCCTACCCCGCCCAGGCTCATCCCCCGAAATGACTTTTCCCCCTGTGCATGCGGTAAGTAGGCACATAATTTTATATATGTATTGGTCGCACAATTTTCTAATGGGCTATTTCTGCGCCTAAAAGCACTATTTTCTCCGCAGAAGTCCCTTTGTACATTACCCTTCCTAAGAGACAAAAACGCATGTTCTTATAGTCCAAGAAAAATGTATTATCCATAGGAAAGTATAGAAAAGTTAGCTATCTGCAACTTATATAAAAGAAAACCTCTGGCCCCTTCCAGTTCTCAGTTCAATCAAATGAAAAGTGTGCCTTTAAAGGCCCCAGTGAAATTCTAATCAGAAATTAGTAAGTGGTTTCTAAGTTGAATCTTGTGTGTTTGCCAAATGCTTTAAAAAGATGAATCTGCAGTTGCTGGATGCTTGGATAACCCACAGTTACTTCTGTGCGCTCCATGTCAAGCAGGTAATCACTGACTCATAGAGAAATAAAAATCCCTCTCTATTCTCACTAAAATCGTGACAGTTCTGATTATTCCCTATATCATAGTTTGCCTAATAATAATACAATATATGCAACTATCTTTGTACTGTTCCACTAACTTGAAATAATATAAAACCAAAAGTTATCTAAAAATTACTTTACGCAACTATTCCCGACAAAAGCAACCAGAGGTTTGATTGAATTCAAGTTACCTACACTAAGAAAAATCTATTCTCTTGAAAAGCAATCTCTTTTCCAGGTTAAACTCACTAAAAATCTTACTGCACAAAGAAAACATCATTTCCTTTTTTTCTTTTCTTCTTTGCAGCCAAAAGCAGGCTGTGGGTAACGCCTAATCTCATGGCTATTTCTCCCTCTCTCCCTGCCTCTGTCTGCTTGAAACAACAACAAGAAGCTCATCTGTTTTAACCCTTGACTTCAAAGAGGTACTTGTGATTGGTTAATAAATGCCATTTGTACTCAGTCCCTAAAAGAATGTGTGTTACTGGCTAACACACATTCAGTATATATACTGTACTATTGTATATAATTAACCTCCTTTTTCTCTTTCTATTTTCCCCCTCCCAGTTATCAGCCCCTGTTAATTGTAACTGCATCTCTTCTTCACGTTTATTTATGTTCTTGGTTGTTTCTTCACACCCCTGTTTCATGTAAACCGGCATGATGTGAATGCTTTCATGAATGCCGGTATAGAAAAACCTTAAATAAAATAAATAAATAAATAAATAAATAAATAAAGGATGAATAGGTTCTGTATCACCTAACTAAGGGGGTCATTCTCTAAAGGGATCTTGTGCGTTATCTAAATTGGGGTGGCACTGGGGAGGACGCCGCGAAGACATCGCTGCCAGCGAAAGGTAAGGAACCTTATCGCCGCCAGTTTCTCGCCGAATAACCACACCTTTTATGGTGTGGTTATTCGGTGCGAAAGCTGGCAGCCAGCGCACCGCAGTGGTGTGATGGCTGCCGGCTTTCGCAGGCCCGCCCCCCCGGTTCGCTCCCCCACCCCCCGTTACCGCCGGATTCTCTAAGGTCTCTAAGATTCTCTAAAGGGATCGCACGCGAAAAGTCCCTTTTCGCGTGCGATACCTAAATCGGGGCGGAGTTGGGGCAGAGTCGGCCCCGGAAGAGGAGGAGTCGGGGCGGCACCGGGGCCGATGCTGCGGAGACATCGCTGGCGGCGAAAGGTAAGGACCCTTATCGCGGCCAGTTTCGCACCGAATAACTACACCTTTTATGGTGTAGTTATTCGGTGCAAAAGCTGGCAGCCAGCGCACCGCGGTGGTGCAATGGCTGCCGGCTTTCACGGGCCCGCCCCCTGCTTCGCCCGCCCCCCGTTACCGCCGGATTCTCTTGGTTGTGAGACAAATGTTTGCCATTTGCCAGTTTTGAGTTTCAGTATTGTCTGGTAGGCTCCTAGAGATGTTAATTATAATATCTCACCACCTTATGATGTAATGTCATCAAAGTGGCACTGATTGCCAGACAATGGCACAGTGTTGAGTTCCAGCCAATTGGGTCACTTACCTCTCCATAAAGTTAAATGAAACTACAAAGTACAGAAATCCTCCCGCCTATTGCTGCTCTCTTTCCCACCAGGGACCCACTTTGGTGCGGCAGCTTCTACTGCTTCAGCCCAAATTTTGCAGGAGAGTGAAATTCTGCACCAATTCTGCATTGCGCAGTGGTGCAGAATTCCCCCAGGAGTAAAGCAGTAGCTAAATTAGAGATAGTGTGGCATTTCCTTGACATGTTTTAGTTCTGTGTCTTATTATGTCAGTATTTTAATTTCTGGTAAGTTATTATTTTATGTTGTTGATAGTGTGGGATACACATTTTTAAAATAATGTTTATTATGGAAAATGCTTAGAATATTATCTAACGCACCATCTCTTCCTAACGACCAAGCACAATCCAAAGCCGACGAACTGGCATTCTTCTTCCAAAGCAAAATCTCCAACCTCTTAACTCTCCTGCCTCCCGCCCCCACCTCTTCTACTAGCACCTACCATCTCCCTAATAAAGGCATCACTCATGAATAGAGATGTGAATCGGAACCGGAATCGGTTCGGATTCCGGTTCCGATTCACATGTGGGTTTTTTTGCATCGGGCCCGATCGCGGTTTTGTTTATCAGCTGTGCCCGAGCCGATAAACAAAAAACCCACCTCGACCCTTTAAAACTAACCCCCTTAGCTTCCCCCACCCTCCTGACCCCCCCAAAAAACTTTTTACAGGTACCTGGTGGTCCAGTGGGGGTCCCGGGAGCAATCTCCCGCTCCAGGCCATCCTCCCGCTCCCGGGTGCCGCCATCCAGTGCTCCTACCATGTGACAGGGTCCGGCCAATGGCACGGATACCCTGTCACATGGTAAGGGCAAAGGGCCATCGGCGCCATTTTGATTAGTGGCAGCCAACGGCCCGGGAGCGGGAGGACCGCCCGGAGTGGGAAATCGCTCCCGGGACCCCCACTGGACTACCAGGTACCTGTAAAGAGTTTTTGGGGGCGTCGGGAGGGTGGGGGAAGCTAAGGGGTTAGTTTTAAAGGGTCGGGGTGGGTTTAGGGGTTATTTTTGTGTGCCATTTTTCCGGCACTCCCCCAAAATGATAAGGGAACCCCCACGATCAATATTGTGGGGTTTTCCTATCGTTTTGGGGAAGCCCCCGATTTCTGACGATTTTGAAAATATCAACGATATTTTCAATCAATCGAAGCCCGATTCACATCCCTACTCTTGAATCGTTTGAACCTACTACAGCACTGGAGATTCAAACTTTATTAAAGAAAAAGAAACCTTCTACCCATCCCTATGACCAAATCCCAACAAAGCTACTCCTGCTAGTACCTGACACATTTCCAAACCTCTGGCCAATATCATAAACTGCTCTTTATCTCAAGGAATCTTCCCAGATGCCCTAAAACTCGCCTTGCTTAAAACTCTTCTAAAAAAAACAAACCTGGATCCAAAGGAACCCAATAACTTCCACCCTATTTCCAATCTACCTTTCGTAGCCAAGATTATGGAAAAACTAGTCAACTCTCAACTGTCAGATCATCTTGAAGATCACAACATTCTTCACCCAACCCAATACGGGTTCCGTAAGGCACTAAGCACCGAAACCCTACTCATCTCTCTGACAGATCACCTCATCATGGGTCTGGACAAAGGTCAATCCTTTTTACTAATTCTCCTTGACCTCTCAGCGGCTTTCGATACCGTAAACTACTCCATCCTCCTCAACCGACTATTGGACATCAGAATAACAGGAACTGCCTTTCCATGGTTCAAATCTTTCCTCAGTAACAGAGGTTACAAAGTCAGAATCAACAATAAAGAGTCCCCCCGCTTCAATTCCCCACTAGGAGTTCCCCAGGGATCCTCCTTGTCCCCCACTCTCTTCAACATATACCTCCTTCCCATGTGCCAGCTGCTAACTAACCTTAATCTAAAACACTTTCTATACGCCGACGACGTTTAAATCTTGATCCCCATTACAGAATCCATTACAAAAATGCTCAAGCACTGGGAAACTTGCCTCCAAGAGATCACCCTCCTCCTGTCTAACCTAAACCTAATACTCAATTCAGCTAAGACCGAACTCCTCCTCATTTCCCCAGACGACAGCAATACTCCTCAAAAGTCACTCACCAATATCTTTGTCACCCAAGCAAGAGACCTGGGAGTATTAATTGACAACCATCTGAATTTAAAAACATTCATTAACCACATAAGCAAGGACTGCTTCTATAAACTGCAGGTACTAAAAAGAATTAAACCACTTCTTCACCTTCAAGACTTCAGAACTGTCCTCCAAGCTGTAATATTCTCCAAGACTGACTATTGCAACTCCATTTTGCTAGGTCTCCCCACCTCCTCAATCAAACCTCTTCAGATGCTTCAAAACGCGACAGCCAGAATCCTGACAAGCTCCGGCAGAAGAGACCACATCTCTCCCATTCTAAGAAATGTACATTGGCTACCAATACTTTTCAGAATTCTACACAAATCCCTCACCATCATCCACAAAACCATCCATAACCAAACCCCTCTCAACCTTCAATTCCCACTCAAACTACACACCTCATCTCGACCTATCAGAGAAGCCTATAGAGGTTCCCTGCACGCCCCCCCCCCCCCCAACCAAATCCACACACCATCTAGCATCTAGAGAACGGGCTTTCTCCACTGCAGGACCTACCATATGGAATGCTATTCCCCCCCCCCCCCAATATCAGACAAGAACCCTGCCTGTTGACATTTAGAAAAAGGCTTAAGACTTGGTTATTTAAACAAGCCTTTCCCGAAACTCACTGACTCACCATAGCAACCATTACTATTAGAGATGTGAATCGGAACCGGAATCGGTTCGGTTCCGGTTCCGATTCAAATCTTTATCATCCGGCCCGATTGGTTTTTTGTTTATTGGCTGCGCCCGATCCGATAAACAAAAAACCCACCCTAACCTCTTTAGTCTTTCCTCATAGAGGAGCTCTTCCATTCCCTTTATCATTTTGGTCGCCCTTCTCTGTACCTTCTCCATCGCACCTATATCTTTTTTGAGATGCGGCGACCAGAATTGTACACAGTATTCAAGGTGCGGTCTCACCATGGAGCGATACAGAGGCATTATGACATTTTCCGTTTTATTCACCATTCCCTTTCTAATAATCCCCAACATTCTGTTTGCTTTTTTGACTGCCGCAGCACACTGAACCAACGATTTCAATGTGTTATCCACTATGACGCCTAAATCTCTTTCTTGGGTGGTAGCTCCTAACTTGGAACCTAACATTGTGTAACTATAGCATGGGTTATTTTTCCCTATATGCATCACCTTGCACTTATCCACATTAAATTTCATCTGCCATTTGGATGCCTAATTTTCCAGTCTCACAAGGTCTTCCTGCAATTTATCACAATCTGCTTGTGATTTAACTACTCTGAACAATTTTGTGTCATCTGCAAATTTGATTATCTCACTCGTCTTATTTCTTTCCAGATCATTTATAAATATATTGAAAAGTATGGGTCCCACTGCCCACTCCCTTCCACTGAGAAAATTGTCCATTTAATCCTACTCTCTGTTTCCTGTCTTTTAGCCAGTTTGCAATCCATGAAAGGACATCACCACCTATCCCATGACTTTTTCCTTTTCCTAGAAGCCTCTCATGAGGAACTTTGTCAAACGCCTTCTGAAAATCCAAGTACATTACATCTACCGGTTCACCTTTATCCACATGTTTATTAACTCCTTCAAAAAAGTGAAGCAGATTTGTGAGGCAAGACTTTCCTTGGGTAAAGCCATGCTGACTTTGTTCCATTAAAACATGTCTTTCTCTATGTTCTGTGATTTTGATGTTTAGAACACTTTCCACTATTTTTCCTGGCACTGAAGTCAGGCTAACCGGTCTGTAGTTTCCTGGATCGCCCCTGGAGCCCTTTTAAATATGGGGGTTACATTAGCCACCCTTCAGTCTTCAGGTACAATGAATGGTTTATATGCAGAAATCAACTTTTTATGCAGCAAGAATGGGCGCACAGGTACCCATATACACGTGTGTGTATGGACGTGTGGCCAGATGCGTTGAAATTTGTATCGTTCGTACAAATACTTGTGTCTGTTATAAAATAGGTCAGGAGCATGTATGTGTTCACTTAATTTTTAAGCTTGTATGCACACAGCAGGGTAATATAGACATTGAGCCATGTGAGAGAATTGTATAATAGTGCGTGTTTAGCCCATGACCAGTTTCACCAGGTCATCCACCAGTTTGCTCAGTCTACAGCTAGGTCCTCCAGAAGCCCCTGGTTCTTTAGCCTGCACTCTCCCCAGTTAATTTAGACTTACACTTTATCCACAGTAGAAGTAACTTTGCCCTGCAATATACCTGGGTGCGTGCCCAGGCATGTGGGTACATACGCGCATATCTCTTGGCCCCGCCCCAGAACACCCATGCCCTGCCCACATTCTGCTGCTTTTTTCCCCCATGCAAGATATTGTGCACATATGTGGGCCACTTATAAAATTGGGTGGACATGTGCATGTGCTAGATGTGCGCCCATCTCCCGATTTTGCCATGCACTGGCTTTTAAAATTCACCTTTGGTGGAGGAGAAGTGAGACCGTGAGGCAGTAAGGAAGGATTTCCAGACTAAGGCACCAACCTGGTTCTTGGCGACAACCAGAGAGAGGTTGTGAGGCCCCCTTCCCCCTAGTCGGGCCCTGCTGACGTCACCAAAGAGTGCCCGGGATTTACCCATAAATTGCAGGGCCCTGTGGCGCACAGCCGCTGGTGCGCAGCCAAAGCCATGCGCCAAAGAGGTGCACCCCTGGGAGCAGAAAATGGGGAGGAAGAGACAACCCAAAGCTTGGACATCCTCTCCTGCTCCTTCTTGAGTAGCATTTCATGGGCCAATGGATGACCACATTATTTGAACGGGTGAGTCATCTAATAGAGACTGTGTTGGTGAAAGTTCTCTCTCTGGAATATCTTTAAGTCCTGGGCCCAAACAACCATCTCTTCAGTCTGCTACATTGTCTTATGTGGAAGATTTGACTTTTTCCAGAAATATTTCTGCCACTACGGTGGCCTCCACCTACCCTCATCTGGTTCTAGAGACTCCTCTAGAACCAGATGAGGGTAGGTTCTCCACACCACTCCTCTAGTGTGGAGAACCAGACGAAGTTAACTCCATCAGTCTTGGAGGCTTCGAGGGTTAGTTCCCCAGTTGTCCCTTTTCCTTTCAATAATTCCTCTTCTGTGTGGGGTAGTTGAAGGAATTGAAGAACCAGCAAATGTTACTCTTCTGGATGTGTGGAAACTGGTTGCTAAGGCTGAGAAAAATGTATCTTGCTCTGTCACCCAGATTCAAGTCTTTTTATTGTTTTCAGTTTATTTTATTTTATTTATTTTACTTAATTTAGTTGATACTATCTCCTATTTTATTTTATTTATCTTATTTTATTTTATTTATATATTTTTTTAAAAACTCTTGTTTATTTTATATTTTATTGTAAACCATTTTGGTCAGCTATTTGCTTTTGAAAGACGGTATAGAAATGTTTTTAAATAAATAAATAAATGTCTTCTTAACAGAAATGAGAAAGAACTAAGATGGGAGATCAAGAAAATAGGACTAAAAATGTAGAAGGTTCCATCTCAGTAATTAATTCACAGTTAACCTTGGTACAAGCTGCTTGTACATCTTTTATTAAGGATAATTTTATTGTCCATAATCAGCTTGAAGGTGTTAGAAAATGAAATGAGATCTTGTAATTACGTTTTTTAAATGTTCCTATTTCTAGGCTACTATCACCCAGAGTATTATTTAGGAAGTATATATATGAGGTACTAACTTTTGATTAGGATAAGGTTCTTGTTCTTTCTAAATTATATTACCTTCCTAAAAGGAAAGTGATAATTGATAAGGAAGGGGAAATGGATATCCTGGATAGTCCAGGGATTTCCACCTTTCTAGAAGATTCAGTGGGTGATATTCCAACCAGAGCTATTTTGTTAGTTTCTTATTCTTTACAATAAGATAAAGATCTGGTCTTTTATAAATATTTTCAAAATGTAAAGATTTGTCTTTTTGTGGTCAAAATATTCAGATCTTTCCTGATGTTTTTCTAGGACTACTCAAGCCTGTAGGAAACATTTTGTTTCTCTCAAACAAAGGGTTCTAGATATTGGGGCAAGGTTTTCCCTTAAATTTCCATGTAGAACAACAAATTTGTTTTTCATGATCCCTTACATCTAGATCGCTTTTTAAGGGTTAAGACACTGGGATTTCCTGTTGCCCTTAGCAATGATTAGTAGGGCAATAATGTTTGGCTGATTTCCTAATGGTTCTATGACTATTACAATGATTATTACTTCTTTTTGTTCTTTTCCTTTCATTTCTCTCCCTCATTGATATTGTTGTACAGGCTGCGGCAGGCCCGCGGCCAGGCCCACTTACCCCCATCTGCCTGCTCCAGCTCTTGGTTCCTCCTCTCTTGTGGCCGTAGGCAGCCGTTTGCACACCCGAGCTGCCTCTAGTGCTTCTGGCTCCTCCATGGACCTCTCATCTCCTCGGTGGGTCTCCCCGCATGACCCGCGGGGAAACGCCACCTTCTTGCGTCGCCCATGCCGCTTCCTAGGTGCATGTGCATGCATCTGCTCTGCTTTTAAAGGGGCCGCAGCAGGAAACCACCCCGCAGTCCCGGATGATGATGTCACTGGGTCCCGGTACTTAAGGCTAGGCCCAGCTGGTGCTTCCTTGCCTTGGCAAAAGGTCTCCACGCTAGTCGTGTGCTTAGTTGCTTGTTTCTGTGCTTCGTCTGTGTTCCTGGTTCCCGGTTTGTTCCTTCTTCGTCTGTTCCTGATCTTGCCTTGCTCCTGGTATCCATTCCTGTCCCTGTTCCTGTGTTCCGAGTCTATCCTGTTTATCTTCACTACTGACTGATACCTGGCTTGATCCCTGTTTGTCTTCACTACTGATTGATACCTGGCTTGACTTCCACTACGTCTGACTATGCTCCTGTTTGATTCCTGGTTTGACCTTTGCCTTGCCTGACCATTCTCGGATTGACTCCTGGTTTGACCTGTGCCCGTGTTAACGCGTTACCGCTTCTCCTTGCTTGCCGCCTGCCCCGACTACAGCCTGATCTTCTACATCTCAGCTGAATCTACTCTGGACTTGACCACTCAGGTTTCGGCCTGCTCTTGTTCGGGCGCCTCCTGTCTTGCTACTTGTTCTCCTTTGGCACCCGGGTCTCTGAGACTCTGCCTCGTCTGGATTTGTCCTCCTACCCAATCTACCACTGCTGGCCTCTAGCTAATTCCTTCACTGCTTCCAGGAAGACCTCGGACGGAGGCCCACCTAAGACCAGCCAGCCCCAGTACCCAAGGGCTCAACCTGCGGGGAACGAGGGCTGGTATTGGCGAAGCTTCAGCCATCCTCCGTCAGTCGGCCAGCTCCGCCTACCAACGGTGGGGACCCATAGGACTTGCCCTGCAGGTAGCGTCAAACCTACCTTGGGCCAAGGGTCCTTCTCTGGTGCAACAGTTGATGTGGGCTAGTATTGTTTTGAAATTATGGGCATAGGTTTGGAAGTTTTCCATGTTTATGTATTATATTGATTCTTTTTTCTTGGATTGTTTCATTTTATAAAATGATATAACCTAACAAAAAAAATCTTATTTAAGCATTTTCTTTACATTCAGTTTCAAGGTTGTGCACATTTTTAAACTCCTGATGCATTAGCAAAGCATTAGCTTACGGCATTGGGAGTAAAACAAAACTTGTAATGTGTGCGGTAAGGAACAGTGAACAGTTTTAAAGCTCAGCTTATTATATCAGCCCCTCTAGATGACGAAAAAAAACATTTGAACAAGAACAAGATTCTCTCTTTTTTTCATTGTCCTAGCATTCTCCCTTATAAACATGTATTTCTCTTGGTCAAAAGCTCAATAGTGGACATGTTGGAATTGAAGCCTAACATTTTATCTACATACAGGGGTACATTTTCAAACTTACTTGGGGACTTTACTTGTAAAATTATACTTGTAGCTTGACTGAATGGACTTGGGTGGATCTTCAGCTTCCTAAAACTATGCATGTAAGTTTTTAATTTATATATTTACTTGTATATTTTCTTGTATGTAAAAAAGTAGCAAATGAGGGTCATTTTTTGCCACCCTATGTGGGGCTAAAGTCTGTGAGTACTTGGTACTGGCAGTCTTTAGTTTGAATATTCAAAACAGATTTATGCGCATAAGACCGCTTTAAAAATTCACGGTTGTCCCTGTACATGTGTACCCATATGAGGAGAAAGTCAGAGTTCTTCTTAGCAGATATAACTTTCTACCTGTATATTTATATGCATATTTTTGAAAATCAAATGTATGTGTTTAGATACGTCCCCCAACCCAATGCCGCCCACAGGAATGCCTTGTGCTAAAGTGTTAAAAGTATGCACAAAATTGGGTTTCACACACACTTTTATATGCACAACCTCCTAATTGACTTTCAAAGTGCCACTTAGTAGGGGTGTGCATTCGGATTGACCGCATTAGTAAAACGCAACTCATATTTTTTTTTTACTTAAAAAATTGATTCGACATAAACGATCGGATTTCCCACATATCGAACATAGATATGTTCGATATGTGGGAAATCGCGATTGTTGAGCCAAAATAAAAATATAAACCCCCTCACCCTCCTTAATCCCCCCCCCCCCCCGACTTACCACAACTCTCTGGTGATGGAGCGAGGAGTGAGGACGCCATTTCTGCAATCCTTGGCGAGAAGCATGTGACGTCGGCGGCACGTCGAGTGACGCCGGCGTCACGTGATTCCCGGCTCGTTCGCGCCGGACGGCTCGTTCGGCCCAAAAAGAACTTTTGGCCAGCTTGGGGGGGTCAGGAGGCCCCCCCAAGCTGGCCAAAAGTTCTTTTTGGGCCGAACGAGCCGTCCGGCGCGAACGAGCCGGGAATCACGTGGCGCCGCGTCACTCAGACGCGACGTCACGTGATTCCCGGCAAGTTCGCGCCGGACGGCTCGTTCGGCCCAAAAAGAACTTTTGGCCAGCTTGAGGGGGTCAGGAGGCCCCCCCCCAAGCTGGCCAAAAGTTCTTTTTGGGCCGAACGAGCCGTCCGGCGCGAACTTGCCGGGAATCACGTGACGTCGCGTCTGAGTGACGCGGCGTCACGTGATTCCCGGCTCGTTCGCGCCGGACGGCTCGTTCGGCCCAAAAAGAACTTTTGGCCAGCTTGAGGGGGTCAGGAGGCCCCCCCCCAAGCTGGCCAAAAGTTCTTTTTGGGCCGAACGAGCCGTCCGGCGCGAACTTGCCGGGAATCACGTGACGTCGCGTCTGAGTGACGCGGCGTCACGTGATTCCCGGCTCGTTCGCGCCGGACGGCTCGTTCGGCCCAAAAAGAACTTTTGGCCAGCTTGAGGGGGTCAGGAGGCCCCCCCCAAGCTGGCCAAAAGTTCTTTTTGGGCCGAACGAGCCGTCCGGCGCGAACTTGCCGGGAATCACGTGACGTCGGCGTCACGTGATTCCCGGCTCGTTCACGCCGGACGGCTCGTTCGGCCCAAAAAGAACTTTTGGCCAGCTTGAGGGGGTCAGGAGGCCCCCCCAAGCTGGCCAAAAGTTCTTTTTGGGCCGAACGAGCCGTCCGGCGTGAACTTGCCGGGAATCACGTGACGCCGCGTCTGAGTGACGCGGCGCCACGTGATTCCCGGCAAGTTCGCACCGGACGGCTCGTTCGGCCCAAAAAGAACTTTTGGCCAGCTTGAGGGGGTCAGGAGGCCCCCCCAAGCTGGCCAAAAGTTCTTTTTGGGCCGAACGAGCCGTCCGGCGCGAACGAGCCGGGAATCACGTGACGCCGCGTCACTCGACGTGCCACCGACGTCACATGCTTCTCGCCAAGGATTGCAGAAATGACGTCCTCACTCCTCGCTCCATCACCAGGGAGTTGTGGTAAGTCTGGGGGGGGGATTAAGGAGGGTGAGGGGGTTTAAATTTTTTTTTTGCACATATGTACATATACCCAACTCATTGGATTTTTTTTATGTCCATATTGGCCGCAAGTGGGACCCCCTTTCGGACATAAAAAATATGAACATAAAATTTTGCTCTGCACATCCCTACCACTTAGTAGGGATGTGCAGAAGGAAAAAATTAGTTTTTATTCGGTTTTCGTTTCGCTGGGACCCAAATTCGTTGCATTAGTTTCATAGGGGGGAAAGCCAATTCGTTGATTAGTTTTATTTGTTGTCTGTTTTCCCATTAAAGTCAATGGGGGAAGTATTTGCAGCCTATTTTTGGCTGCAGAATTGGGGTTTTCTTATCAATTCTGATGAAACTTCTGGGAGCAATCATCAGAATGAGAAAAGAGCTCCAAGGTACTTAGACTGTGGCATAAATAGCCTAAGGCACTGTAAAGGAGCAAAAGGGTACCATGAATGGCAAGAGTGCTTTAACAGAGGTGCAATGCAGCAGCGAGAGTGTCAAAAACACACCACATCTTCAAAAGAGAGCACCGATAACTGTTGCATGAACCCCCGAAGGCAGCATGACAGGCAAAGTGGCAAGACAAGTGGCATCAACATCCTACAGCACAATGAAGGGGGAACATAGCAAGCAGAAAGAGTATCAGAAAAAACCACAAGGCGCCGATAAAGGGACAAAGCAGCAGAAAGACTAGCACCAACACACTGAGGAACCATGATAGTGGCAAGACCACCACAAGGAGTAGAGGGAGTCGTCTGGTGTACGGCAGCAAGGCAGAGTAGCAGAAAGTAGATAGGGGCAAGACAGGCCGGCAGAGCGGAGGTAGTCTGGTCCCTGTGGTTTTGATAGGGGCAAGACAGGCTGGCAGAGCTGAGGTAGTCAGGTCCCTGTGGTTTTGATAGGGGCAAGACAGGGTGGCCCTGGGGAGAATTCCCTTTCCTTTGCGCAGGAAAGGGCTCCCTATAATGGGTTCACCCCTAGAGTGGGGTGTTTCCGTTGGCGGCTAGTGAGTCTTTAAAATCTGGTGGACGTAGCAGATATACAAAAGAGAATTTTCAAGGCCGAGATGGCGGAGATTTCCATGTGAACAGCGGTTCAACAGAAGTCAGTGGGTGTTAAGAGATAGGGTGGCTAGACCCGGGGAGAGTTCCCTTTCCTTTGCACAGGAAAGGGCTCCCCAGAATGGGTTGTTGGTCCCTAGAGTGGAGCACGAGCCTTCAAGTGTGGCGAGTCGACGTGGAGGAGGTTTCCATGTGTTCAACATGGGTCAGAGGTCGCTAAGAGATAGGCTGGCTACACCCAGGGAGAGTTCCCTTTCCTTGTGCAAGAAAGGGCTCCCTGAAATGGGTTGGCCCCTAGAGTGGAGCACGAGCCTTCAAGCATGGCAAGTCGACGTGGAGGAGGTTTCCATGTGAACAGCAGTTCTGGTTCAACATGGGTCAATGGGTACTAAGAGGTAGGCTGGCTACACCCAGGGAGAGTTCCCTTTCCTTTGTGTAGGAAAGGGCTCCCTGAAATGGGTTGGCCCCTAGAATGTGGTGGTTCCATTGGTGTCTAGTGAATACCCAGAAGCTATTAACTGTACTTATGCACTTCAGCTGATGGCAAAGGAACTTGAAGAGCTCTCAGAAATAAGAAAACTGCTACTCAAGTCCAAATCTACAATATTAACCTATGTTGACTTTGTACCCTACAGTGCCTCTGTAAACTATGGGAACACAGAGGATGAACTAGAGTACAATTACCACCAGTTTTCTGTAGTACTAGAAACATTAATGTTGGCACCTAAGAAAGATTTAGGGGAAATGGCCCATATTTTGAAGGTCATGAAAACTATTGAGCATATGAAATATTCAAGCTCCAAGCTGGACAGCCAGGCACAGCGTTTGAAGTCAGGCCATTGTAGGGACGTAAGGCCTGGACAGTGGACAGACAGGCACAGCATTAGAGGTCAAGCCCTTGTAGGGATGA
Source organism: Rhinatrema bivittatum (assembly GCF_901001135.1). Lineage (NCBI taxonomy): Eukaryota > Metazoa > Chordata > Amphibia > Gymnophiona > Rhinatrematidae > Rhinatrema > Rhinatrema bivittatum. The sequence goes on along the minus strand of NC_042615.1, from coordinate 61,355,926 downwards.
AATGCTTGGACGGACAGGCCCAGCGTTAGAGATCAAGCCCTTGTAGGGACATAAGGCCTGGATGGACAGGCACAGTATTAGAGGTCAAGCCCTTGTAGGGACGTACAGCCTGGATGGACAGGCACAGCATTAGAGGTCAGTCCCTTGTAGGGACGTAACGCCTGGACGGCCAGGCACAGCATTAGAGGTCAAGCCCTTGTAGGGACGTATGACCTGGACGGACAGGCACAGCATTAGAGGACAGGCCCTTGTAGGGACGTAAAGCCTGGACGGACAGGCACAGCATTAGAGGTCAAGCACTTGTAGGGATATAAGGCCTGGACAGTGGATGGACAGGTACAGCATTAGAGGTCAAGTCCTTGTAGGGATGTACGGCCTGGATGGTCAGTCACAGCATTAGAGGTTAAGCCCTTGTAGGGACATAAGGCCTGGATAATGGATGGATAGGCACAGCGATAGAGGTCAAGTCATTGTAAAGACATAAGGCCTGGATGGACAGGCACAGCATTAGAGGTCAAGCTCTTGTAGGGACTTAAGGCCTGGACAGTGGATGTACATTCACAGCATTAGAGGACAGGCCCTTGTAGGGACGTAAGGCCCGGTTGGACAGGCATAGCATTAGAGGTCAAGACCTTGTAGGGACGTAAAGCCTGGATGGACAGGCACAGCTTAGAGGTCAAGCACTTGTAGGGGCATAAAGCCTGGACGGACAGGCACAGCATTAGAGGTCAAGCACTTGTAGGGGCGTAAGGCATGGATGGACAGGCACAACATTAGAGGTCAAGCCCTTGTAGGAACATAAGGCCTGGACGGACAGGCACAGCGTTTGAGATCAAGCCCTTGTAAATACCCAGAAGCTATTAACTGTACTTAAGCACTTTAGCTGATGACAAAGGAACTTGAGCTCTCAGAAATAAGAAAACTGCTACTCAAGTCTAAATCTATAATATCAACCTATGTTGAATTTATAGTTTATACAGTGCCTCTGTAAACTATGGGAACATAGAAAATGAACTAGAGTGCAACTACCACCAGTTTTCTATAGTACTAGAAACATTAATGTTGGCACCTAAGAAAGATTTAGAGAAAATGGCCCAATATATGAAGGTCATGAAAACTATTGAGCATATGAAATATGCAAGCTCCAAACAACTTACGTCAGTTTTTTATGTTCTTACATTCCAAATGTTGCAAAACAGGAAAAAGAATATTCTGGAAAGAAGTGATGCAGAAATACATGAAACTGAAATTAGAAATACTAGAACTAAACTCAGACAGGCTCAGCGTTTGAGGTCAGGCCCTTGTAGGGACGTACGGCCTGGACAGTGGACAGACTGGCACAGCATTTCAGGTTAGGTACATGTGCTGATATTATCTGGAGCATAGGAGGCAGATGGAGCTGCTGCAAGGCTTTCAATTGCTTTTATTCATCTTGCCATTCACAGGGAAAATTTGGAAACCCAAGCAAAGGCATGTTTATTTTCAAAAACACTAGCATTTCCATCAACTCTGGTGCCAGCCTTGAGCGGTGAGGGCTCATCATATCCCCTGTCATTGAAAATACACGTTCACTGGGCACACTGGTTGGTGGACATGACAGATATCGCTGAGCCACTTTGGCTAGGTATGGCCAGACAGTGGCCTTGTGTGCCCAATATTCCAGCGGATCTGTCTGCATGTTCTCTGTCGGCTCTGAGAGACACCGTGTCACTGACAGCTGTGCTGGTGTCTCCTTTGCTTGGGTGGGCTGAGAGTCACTCATGCCAGCTGCTTTCTCTCTAGCCCGTTGCACAACAGATGAATCTTTATGGGCAACATGCCTTTGGCATTCTGAAGTGGAGGAGGAGGAGGTACTAGCTGTTGCTACCACAGCTCTCTGAAGTGCCCGCTGTTTCCACCTCTGCTTCACGCCTAATCTGTCTCTGCCTATGGCATTCCTATTCATGGACTTTTGCTAACCGCAGGTTCTTCACCAATAAGAGACAATCGTACTGTGGTGCGAGTTTCCCTTTCACACGGGGATCACAGACTGTGGAAAGCATGTATGTGTTCTGTTCTGTTAAAGGCCTTAATCTCTCTTCCACCTGCTGCTGCAAAGTGTCCAGACAATGCAGCACCTCAACTATCATTCCCTCTTCCTGTTTAAAGGCCTCCAAATTTTCATCCAGGAAATTAACTATAGGGATGATGTCAGCCAAGGTGGCACTTCTGGAACTCAGCTCCTCCATGACATCCTTGAAGGGCTGCAGGATTTTTACCAGCTGACTCATGGCTAACCAATCATGATGCCCTAGGGGATTCTGCACACCTATGTCCATTGTACCAGAAAGCTCATGAAGGAGTGTCTGCAGCTCCACTAACCTCTCCAGCATCATAAAGGTGGAATTCCACCAGGTGGCAAAGTCTTGAATGAGACGCTTGGGAGGCATGTCCAAATCAGTCTGCTTTTGTCAGAGAACCTGCCCCACCTTCACACTTCTGTGGAAGTGCGCTGCTATGTTCCTACACTTCTGTATTAGGTCCTGCAGGTATTCATTCTCTTGGTGCTTGGACTCCAACCCCAAAGCTGACTTCACTACCAGTTGCAGAGTGTGTGCGAAACATCAGATGTTCTGAAAGCCCCGTCGGATATTGCCTTTACCATGTTTGCATCATTGTCTGTGACAAAGAACCCTGCCTGAAGATTCCTGTATTGCTGGTGTAGCTGCCAGCCCGCCAGCATCTGTCTGATGCATGCTAGAATATTGGCTGAGGTATGGGCATCGTTTGTCAGGTAGGTGTGCAGTAAAGCCCACCTCCACCCTGATACTTGTTCACTAATAGAGCTGCTGCCTGCCGCTGCCTCAGCAAGGTCCCACCAGTGTGCTGTCAGGGAGAGGTAAGAGTGTGCAGCATTCAGTGCAGTCTAGATATCACAGGTGAAATGCACACTCCCCTGTGCCTTAGCTAGCAGCTCTTGGATGTGTCTGTGACAATGGTTGTACAGTCTGCGGATGACCTTTCTACTAAATGTGGTTCTGGAGGGGACTTTGTAATTTGGAACTAAGACCTTCAGCAAATGCTTGAAACCCACATTCTCCACTAAGTGCAAGGGCTGGTCATCAAGGGCCATCATTTCCGCAATGCTCCTGGTTACAACTTTTGAGGCTGCCTGCCTCCTTCCCCAGGATAGCGTTACTGAACACCACCCCATTTCCTCCATGGTGGGTTGTCACTTCTGACACATGGCAGGGGGCTGCTGGCCTGCCACCTGACTGCTAGAAGGGGCTGAGGGCATGGGTGACTCTGTTCCTTTTCAACCACTTTACGCTGCCTTGAAAAAGGGGTCCCCTGACTGGTACTGCCACCATCCCCAGATGGCAGTACTGTTGGGTGTTGCTTCTGCATATCATGCCAAAATTAGTTAGATGTCCCATTTGCTTGCCTCTGCTAATAGCCCTGGCACAGTAATTACACTGAGCAAAACACAGGTCCTCCGTCACTTTAAAGTGGCTCCATATTGCAGATTTCTTTCATGATCCCTTCTCTGTAGCCTTTGGGGTGGATGCTGGCACTGGAGCTGAAGTAGTGGGTGCACCCTGAGAAGCAATGCCAAGGGCATCAAGCACACTCTGTGCCTGCGCTGACTGCTCTTCCTCCTCTTCATCATCAGTTTCATCTCTCCCCTGCAGCACTGAAGTGGAGGCTAAGAAAGAACTAACTAATCCTCCTAAACCTCCTTCAGCTATTACTTCTTCCATTTCTGATGATGAGAATCCCACACAAGATGATTCTTCATCGGAATCAGAAGCAAAAAGTGCCTCTGCTACATTTTCAATGGTAAGTCAAGTCTGCTGTCGCACTGCTGCTTTTGGGTCTCGCCCTTTTGTCTTGAATGACTCAGCCTCCCCTTCCCTCACCTCCAAAACTACAGGATCAGAAACAGGTGGTGGCGATGCATCATCTTTAAATTTCATTTTTTTTCTGGATGGAACTGCCTGCCCCTCCAGAGATTTTAGATTGGAACAGATCCCTTTTTAACTTTAATGGGGGACTAGCACTGCCTTTTGAAGTGCCTCCTCTGCCAGTCCCAATCACTCGACCATGTCTAGCTTTCCCTGACATCATGGATTTAATGTCACTGCCTACTAGTAACTACTAAAGAGGCTACTGGGGATTTGGTTTCAAAGAGCACCACTGTCCCAATATATGTGAGTCTGCAAAACTGCCCACTGACGCCCAGTGCACTGCCTTCTTGGCTTAAAAGAGCACTGCTGTCCCAATATATGTGAGTCTGCAAAACTGCTGCCCATTGATGCCCAGTGCACTGCCTTCTTGGCTTAAAAGAGCACTGCTGTCCCAATATATGTGAGTCTGCAAAACTGCCCACTGATGCCCTGTGCACTGCCTTCTTGGCTTAAAAGAGCACTGCTGCTCCAATATATATGAGTCTGCAAAACTGCCCACTGACACCCAGTGCACTGCCTTCTTGGTTTAAAAGAGCACAGAGAGACAGTCTGAGTTCAATAAAAAAAGAAACTGCAGTTAAAAAAAAAAAAGCCTGGCTTGGCACAGCAGCAAAAATGAAAAAATATCTTTTTCAATGGAAAATTCTATCAAACTAGCTAGAAATTGAATATAACTTCCACCCACAACCCCCAAATCCTGCTTGCAACCTACCCCAGGGGGTAAAATATAAAAATAAGCAGCAAAATGCCACTGCATTTATGTGCCTAAGCTTGTCTTAGTGGGTCAGACAGAGAGACTGTCTGAGATCAATAAAAAAAAAAGTGCAGTCAAAAAAAGCATGGCTAGCTGGTACTGCAGCAAAATCGAACAAATATCTTTTTCAATGGAAAATTCTATCAAAGTAGCTAGCAATTGAATACAGATTTGAGACACTCAGACTAGCTCTGAGTACAGCCATCTCCCCGGACCACCCCCGCAAAGAAAGAGCATGGCACGCCATGTGCTTAAGGGATAAATAGTATAACATCATCAGGATCAGCGTCACAGAGCACTGAGTGAGAGCGGCGATTGGCTGCATTAGAAAAATGCTTAGCTCTGATAAGTTGCATTCTCGTCTCCTTGCCAACCTGTCTGACCCACTATATGACAGGGCTGAAGGGTCACTTATGACTCACAGGAAAGGGCTGGTTTTTGCTATGGATATTCCCACATGGCCTTCTCCTATTTCAAATGGCTGCTAAGAAATCACTGAGAACCAAAAGAATGAAACTAATATGATATGTTTTATTCATGGGGTGTTACGATGCATTTTGCGAACCCACGAATACAATGAATAGGGACTTATGTGTTGCAGATTGCACATTCGTTGAAAATGAACGCACATCCCTACCACTTAGGCACATAAAGCAGGGTTTTCGGCATGTAAGTCACTTTGAAAATTAAGCCCAATATGTCTTTCATTACCCCATCTCTATGGAGAATTTTTAGACTGATGAAAAGAGGATCAAACAGCAAAATATTCTTAGCTACTGGCAATAATTATAGTCAAGTTTCTGTTGGCACCACACAATATGCTTTACCCAACTTTTTTTTTTTCTTTTCTCTTTGGCTTTCCTATTCAGGTTATTATAATTTAGGAAGTCTGTGAAAGTGATCTAAGATTTGTATAGCAGGGAGAGGTCCTCTATTTTAGATGTCCAGTAGAATGCCTGCCTCCAATAAACTAATTCTATTGTGTTATAGGGGGGAAAAAAACCCTTTAAGATACGTTTCCCTTACAATACCTAGGCTTTTATTAGCAACACTTTATAACATTCTTTGCAACCAAATGCAAAGGAACTTTTTTTTTTTTTTAAAAGCATGTACGACAGGGCAGGAACAGCTATCATTTTGTGACTACTACACTCTTCCTTAAGGGCCATAATTAATCAGAGCCCCAAATAATCCTTATACCACTCATTTATTGAAAATTAATAGTTACATCATCAATATATTAAGACATACTCAGAATGCACTTTAAACTGCTTGAAGAACTAATGATCTTAGAAACGTATTTCATTATATTCATAGCACTCAACTACTGAGCTCACTGGATCCTTAACAACTTAATTATTTTAATTTCATTCTACGTCTTTACATATGTACCGCAACTAAAATCAATCAATACCTCAGCTAGCTTCTATTTACATACAGGAAACATTCCCTTGCTTTATATTCAGCTTAATATAATAAGTGCTAGCTCCAGCCACTTGGTGGCAGTCAAAGGTATTCTAGTCGAGAATTCACTGCCCTGTTTCTCTATGTCTGCAACATGTGTAGACCTCATTTTCTGCATAAGCCTTTGTTATTACCATACCTTCTTCCAATTCACACAACCGAGTCATATGTCTTAATTTCAGAAAATAATAAAATAAAGTGTGGAGAGGCTCCATGTGGGAGACTGAGATAGATTACATCAAAAACAATTATTTTTTCTACTTTGCTCTGGGGATAGACAGTCGACTTGGGGGGTTGTTGGGTGGCCCAAATTCAAGATTTGCAACCAAGAGCACCAGCAATGTTTTTAATCTCACGCTTTCGTTCATTTTAGTGTGACCTAATCCCCACTAGATTTTTCAGCCAGGACTAGGACTTTGTTCAGGGCAAACTAGAGATGCTTTGTGATAAAGTGAGTGTTCTCCTGCCTACCTTTTGGTCATTGTAAAAGTAATGACTTTGGATTAGTTTGCCATTTCAGTCGTTAGTTTACCTTGAGTTTACCTTCACAGTGTAATTGCTGTAAGAATGAGGCGAAAGACACAATAGCTTTGCTCTTATTTATTCAAATCCCCAATTTGTACAAGTAATAGCAACCTCTTAATAGAGGATCCTGTGTCCAGAATAATGTCATTTAACATCAAATATGCTCACCCGTGGTTTAGCTCATCTAACTTGAATACTGGGCAAACCTCTGGTGTCGAAGCCTTCTACTATGGCAAATATTTCCCAACTAACTAATGCTTACTGGAAGCAATTTTCATACTGCCTATTTTGCTGGGGGTGCTTTTTATTCATGGACTTTGCAGCAGTTTTCAGAGGAAAAGTACATGCACAATTCCACTTTGACAATTGCCCCAGGGACAAAGGCTCTGCAGAGGTTTGCACCTGCTTTTCCTGCAAATACTTTTTTTTTCCATGGAAAATGCAATGTGCATGCAGTTCCGGTCACCCCCGTCTCAAAAAAGACCTAGTGGAACCCGAAAAGGTGCAGAGGAGGACGACAAAAATGATAAAAGGCATGAAAGAAATGGCTCCTCTGTGATGAGAGGCTGGGCTACGCAGGTTAAGGTTCTTCAGCTTGGTAAAAAGATGGCTGAGAGGGGACATGTTAGAGGTTTCTGAAAGCATGAGTGGGGTGGAATGGGCGAATACAGGATGGTTATTTACCCTTTCAAACAATACCAAAACGCGGGGACGCTCCATGAAACTAACAACCAGCAGATTCAAAAGAAATCGTAGGCGGTAACTTTTCACTCATGCTCACTGTCAGGGTGTGGAATCTGCTGCCAGAGGATGTGATCGAAGTGACTACCACAGCGGGTTTAAAAGAGGTTTGGAGAAGTTCCTGTAGAAAAAGCCCATAACACATTGTTAGTCAGGTACACTAGAGAAAGCCACTGCTATCCTTGGGAATGCGTAACAGGAAATAGATCTACTTTATGGGATCCGACGGGTGCTCAGACTGGCCACTGCCGCAGACCAAGCTGGGCTCAGTGGACCTTGTTCTGACCCAGCTTGGCAGTTCTTATGTTTTTATTTTCTCTGGGGAATGCCTCCTCATTTTGTGGCTAAAAATACTGTGGAGCAACATGCCTACTTTTAGCTGGATAAAGGGTGGGTGATGTTCAGGCAGTCCTTTTACCCAGGCAAATGGTTTATGAAAATTGCCTTTGTTATTATCACTGAAGCTGGCAGACACTCATTGCACGGCTGCTGTACTGATACATTTCCTGAACCTTACATCGTTTCTGCCAGTTTTGCAAATGGAAATCTTGTTAAAAGTAAAAAAAAAAAAAAAAAGACAGAGAAGAGTATGACTAAAAGATAGCTTCAGGAAAGAAACTGTTGCTCAATAATAAGCTTTGATTGTCATTTCTATTATTAGGCACCTTGGTCATGGTGCCATATCAAAACCAAAATGCATATGTTCTTGTATGAAGGCAAGTCTGGTTTCAGTTTGTATTTTCTCAGAATATAATTTGATTTGAAAAAAAAAAAGTGTGAGTCAGAAAGAAATAACCACAAAACATGAATTGTTTCCATTTGGAATCACAGACCAGCGGCTTCTGACAATCTGAATATATTTGTTACCTCGACCTGCCTGTCCAATTTGTACTTGTAAAGCATCACATCCATTGCATCTTGAGCATTCTCTGTGCACGTGTGCAGCTATCTCCCCCTAAATGCTGCTGAAAAGATAGGCAAGCGGGCTGCATTTTCCCTCTGAGGATCAGATATGCATGACTCGTATTTCTAAAAGAATTTTACCGGAGATGGACACAGAATGCATGAAACCTTTTTGAAAACAAAGACTTTAGTGGCTGTAGTTGGGCAGAGGGGCCATCCTCTGTCCAGTGAAAACTGATCCCTGCAGGGCATGTTCCAAGGCTGGAAGGTGTGGGGTTGTCTTTCTAAAGAATGATGGGCAAGACCGCAGGATCCATCTCAACCGGGGGTTTTTATTTTCTCTATAAGCAGCTTGGCCTTAGCGGTAAAACATCCAGACAAGAGTTGAAATAAAAAGAAGGCTCTCACGGAATGAAGCCATGTACCTGCGGGCCAGGCATTCCCTCAGACCCCAGGCCCCAGTCTGAGTCTGCTCACTGGGTGCTGAGGTTTCTCTGGCACCATCTGCTAAAAGTTCTACACTCGTAACCCAGAACAGTGTAAACGTTCAGAACAATATTTTAATTGTCGAAAAATATCTATATCACTTTATTCTTTGAGGACTAAAAGCCCTCAATACATCTACCTAGATTTCAAATTCACCGCCCTCCTTTTGTTAAACCCACATCGCTTTATCTTATATCACGTGTGTGATACAAAACAAATTCCACAAAAGCACATCTGTCACAAATATCCATCATACAATCTCATAAGAAAAACATTTTAGAGAGATTAACTTGCTTTTGTGGAATTTTTTTGTATCATACACGCGATATAAAAACACATTCTCCTCAAAACAAGAGAAATCTTCAAGAACTTTCTGTCAAAATTATCCTGTAGATGTCACATGTAACTCAAAATCTCTACCAATACTTTCATAGAGAAGTCCAGATCCATCTATCAGATGTGTATAGTCTTGTGCCCATCCGTATAATGCATTGTATCCCAAAATCTTGTGAGATTCTTCGAAAGGGCACCACAGTTAATAACAGGAAATGAAGCCTTAAAGAAATCCCACTGATCCTATCTCCGCAGATTTACAGATATTATGGGCTTTTACAAATCCCTCAGCACCGCAAAGGAATTATTCCTGATGCTGCAGCATTTCGGCAAATAAACTGCCTGCATCAGGGGAATGATAACATCAGTCTGTAAAGGAAAATTTTGCCAACATAAACCCATTTACATTCATTATTCCTATTTAATAAACAATTAACTGAAGCTAGAGGCAAGGAGTTAGTTACCGCCACAACCAGCGTCTAACCCTGTTCAACACGGCAGTGTAAATAATCCATATCATCACTCTACTATTTAAAAAGCAACCATCCAATTCCAAAGCACATTTTTTCAGATGCACCAGCGCATACTTTTTAATTCGATGTACAAAAAATTAGATAAAATCAAAGACAGTCAAAACAAGGAGAAAATCAGAAAAAGGCTTCCCACTCATGAAAGCTCCCAACCCAGTAATTATATATTGCTATGTTAATATATAAGACTTTGGAGTGTCCTGCACGACGTGGCAGCTGCTACCCTTAACAGAAAGATGGGGGTAAACTGCATGGAGCGGCAGCTACTACCATAAGAAACTTGCTGCGCAGGCTGGCGGGACCATTTGGTCTTTTTCTGCCACCTATTCTATGTTGTTATGCTAACAACACTGGCAGTTTCTCTTTGAAAATGTGCATAAAACGTGTGCATTGTAGAAACATCCATGTGCTTTGCGCCTGTTATTGTGTGGGCCGATTTAAAATTGCCTCCTTACAAGGGCTAGCCCCTCCTTGGTGATGACCTTCTCATACATATTTATCACTATCCCTGCTAAAATTGGCACCAAAGTCCAACTTTAAGTCTGCAGGTCATACTTATCCTGCCATCGCTGCAAAATCATCACCAGCCAGAGCAAACAGACAGGTAAACCAACCACGTGTGAGGAGTTCTGTCTTCTAAAGATAAACTACAAGAGGGGTTGCAAGTGATATAGGAACATTGGCCTAGGGTACTTACACAGCTTTCCGCTTCTAGGTTATCAGTTCAAATCCTGGTCAGCAGTGATCAAAAATCCTATCCATCTGAAGACTGGTGGTCCATATGAAATGAGTCTGCATGGACATGACATTTTGTCACAAACAATATGGCTAGGCACAGCACAGAATTTGTCAAAATGTGAAGCAGGTAGATGCATTGTTGATTTTTCTCTCCCAGTCAAGGAAAAAGGCCAAGGCAGAGAAGGTCGCATTCTTCTGATGAATGAATGGCTATGTAGATGGTGTCAACTAACCAGAGCATTTCGGCTTCCTGAACCATAGGATGGTATTCCAATAACTGCTGAGCAGAGATGGGGGTTCGCCTGTTAAAGAAGGGGTGCAGAGTCTTCCAAATCAGATTGGCAACTCTTACCAAGGAGAAGTTTAAACTAGGGTCATCATGGATGGAAGGATGAACTCCCAAGGTAAATATAAGTCCTCAGGTAGGTTAAATATTAAACAATTAAAGAGAAATGGTATAAAAGGGCAACGCCTGGGAAGCTATGTACACTAGTGCTCACAACATGAGAAATAAAGTCCCAGATCTCAAGGCAGTGGCGTAGCCACGGGTGGGCCTGGGTGGGCAGGTGCCCACCCAACTTAGACCCAGGCCCACCCAACTGGCACCGGAACTGCAAGGCTGTCGCGGGATCCCATCCCCGCGACAGCGAACAAGAGAACCCACGCCTCGCGCGCCATCACGGCACACATGGGGAAGCGCGGCTGCGGCCGTATGGCCAACCGGTCTTCCTGTTGAGGGGGGGGAGCGGAAGCGCCGCGGGCAGCTTCCGCTTCCTCCCCCCAAAGCAGGAAGATCAGCTGCCTCTCCTGCTGCCACCCATTCTCCTGCTATCTTCGGGCCCGCCGAACTTCCTGTTTGGGGGTGGGGAGCGGAAGCGCCGCGGGCAGCTTCCGCTTCCTCCCCCCAATGCAGGAAGATCAGCTGCCTCTCCTGCTGCCACCCGTTCTGCTATCTTCGGACCAAACGGCCTGCCGAACTTCCTGTTTGGGGGAGCTTTCTCCCCCAAAGCAGGAAGATCAGCTGCCTCTCCTGCTGCCACCGGCCTCCTGCTATCTTCGGGCGTCGGGCCATATGGTCCGCCGATCTTCCTGCTGGGGGGAGGGAGGAAGCGGACGTTGTGCGCTGCGCTTCCGCTCCCCCCCCCCCCCCCTGACAGGAAGTTCGGACGCCCGAAGATAGCAGGAGTCCGGTGGCAGCAGGAGAGGCAGCTGATCTTCCTGCTCTGGGGGAGAAAGCGGAAGCTGTGCACGTGCTTGAATGTGTATGTGTGGATGAGAATGGGAGTGTGTGTGGGTGAAAACTGGAGCCTGGGTGTGTATGTGGGTGAGAATGGAAGCTTGAATATGTGGGTGAATGGGAGCTCGAATGTGTGTATGTGTGGTTGAGAATGGGAGCCTGGGTTTGTGGGTGGGTGAGAATGGGAGCTTGAATGTGTGTATATATATGGGTGAGAATGAGAGCCTGGGTTTGTGTGGGTGGGTGAGAATGGAAGCTTGAATATGTGGATAAGAATGGGTGCTTGAATGTGTGTATGTGTGGGTGAGAATAGTATCTTAAATGTGTATATGTATGGATGAGAATGGGAGCTTGAATATGTGTGGGTGAGACTGGGAGCATGGGTTTGTGGGTGAGAATGGGAGTCTGGGTTTATGTGTGTGGGTGAGAATGGGTGCCTGGATGTGCATCTGTGTGTGCATAAGAATATAAGCCTGGGGAGGGGTGAGAAAGTGAGAACTTGAATGTGAGCTGGGGGGTGGGGGGGGGAGAGCATATGAGAGTGAGAGCTTGAGTGTGTGAGAGGGAGTCTGTGAGAGAAAGCGTGTACGTGTGTGTGTGTGTGTGTGTGTGTGTGTAAGGGAAGAAGACAGTAATAGAAGAAAGACACTGAAAAGGAATTAGGAAATGAGCTATAAGGGAAAAAATGGGAAAAAGAGACCAGGACCAACTGATTAGAAAAATACAAAGATCAGACAACAAAGGTAAAAATATATATCTATATTTTGAGATGTTAGCAATTTAAATATAAGCAACACAACCGCTCTCTCAAAATTTATGGACAGGTAGGAGCCGTGTATAAAATCGTAATAATAAGAAGGCTAAAGTACCACAAATCACCGTGAATTATGTTTGTATCATTAAGTAAACCTCATACTTAGGCGTAGATGTGAATGCTATGCTGCATAATTTGGCATTATTTATCAGTAAAAAAACAACTAGTAGACCTGCATGCCTACAGCCCACCCATGTTAACCTTGTGCCCACCCAAAAAATCAATTCTGGCTACGCCACTGTCTCAAGGCAGTAATGCTCTAAAATGTATGAGCAATTGTTCACATGTTCAGCTTAGAGGGAACTATGGTGTGTAGTTTCTGTGCAAGGATCTATAACAGCTTGGCTCATTCTGATTTCCTAATAGCAAGTGTATTGGTGTTTTAGTGTCTGATGTAATATTTTCAGTGTTGCCTTTCCATAGGTAGGGTTATTCCTGTTTGAGTACTAGTAGTTAATGCTGTTTTTGTATGGGAGGTTTATTATATTGCGATTCAGTTTACTCAAAGCTTTCTGAAGACCTCGCCCGTATTCAACACCCGTTACAATATGCTATAACACCATATGGCTGCAGGTGGCTTTTTTGCAGAGTTTTCTGGTTGGTGCCATTGTAGTGCAAGTAAATAATATTCATGTTTCACATGATATTTTTACCTTAGAAGACTGTACTTTGAATGTGGAAGTGGAAGTGGTGGAGACAAGGACAGTATCAGAATTCAAGAAACCATGGGAACAAGCACAGAGGGTCTCTGAGGAAGAGGAAGGGACCATAAAGCTGAGCAGGAGATGTGACTGGGCAGACTGGATAGGCCATATGGACTTTATCTGCTGTCATGGCAGTAATTACAGCCGTAGAGACTGGCTTGCCGTTTTGCACTTAGAAGTAGTCCCTCCAGAGTAGGGTTGCACAGCAGCTACCTGCCCAGTACCTGAGGACAAATGGAAGACTTCATTTTCCAGTGCTGTCACTTTTCATAAGCAGTAAATTCACTAGAACAATTACTACATGTATTTTTTTCAAAAAGACAGATGGTCAGAAGTGGAGGCGTTCTCTCTCATTTTGGTAATGGGAAAAGTCCTTTGTACTTTTTGGCCAAAATGGATACAGAAGTATTCACAAAAAAAAAGGTCAAGCGCAACAAAATGTAAACTTGAAAAGTAAGTTTCATAGTTAACTATGAAGGGAGCAGGCAGCCAGTGGTGACAGTACTAATCCATCAAAAACCAACCAGATCTCCAGCATTAGATTCTACACACGATTCCTTTATTTAACGAGCTTGTAGGTAGCATCCAGGTCTACTTTAAGATGGATAATTTTTAACAGTGCATGTTCAGGTGGAAATATGCACATAGGGCCAGATTTTGTAATCTACGCCCGATTTTATAACATGCGCGCGCAGCCGCACGCATGTTATAAAATCCGGGATCGGCGCACGCAAGGGGGTGCACACTTGTGCACCTTGTGCGCGCCAAGCCCTAGGGGAGCCCCAATGGCTTTCCCCGTTCCCTCCGAGGCCACTCCAAAATCGGAGCGGCCTTGGAGGGAACTTTCCTTCCGCCCCCCACCTTCCCCTCCCTTCCCCTATCTAACCCGCCCCCAGCCCTATCTAAATCCCCCCCTACCTTTGTTGGATTATTTACGCCTGCCTCTGGGCAGGCATAGGTTGCGCGTACCAGCTGAGTGCCAGCACATGATCCCTGGGCTCAGCGGAAGTGGTGACACCTCTGGCCCCGCCCCCACCCTGCCCCTCCTGCCCATTTTTTCAAGTCCCGGGACATACACGCGTCCCGGGGCTTGCGCGCATCGCCGAGCCTATGCAAAATAGGCTCGGCGCGTGCAGGAGGGGTTTTAAAGGGTTACGCGCGTAACACTTTTATAATCCACCCCATACCTTTTACCTTGAAAATTCATGGATAAGTGGCTTGGTATGCACGCAGAATAACCAAACCACACCTGCTGTTCGGACGACCTAACTTGTGCAGGTTATCTTACTTGCTTCCTTTATAAAACCAAAAAGTATGCAACGCCACCCTCCCAGAACGCCCCTCTCCAATCTGCCCTAGAGTATGCTTGGTTTGCATGCACTGAGCCCAGGCTGCTTTGTACGAATCCTGTAAAGAGATTTTGTGAGTGAGCCCCTTGCACATATCTGGACGCAGTCATTGTGATTCACTGAGACACTGGAGGGACGTAGTCCGGGGCCACCGTGTGCACCAAATGGCAAATATTCCACAAACAGGCTCATCAATCTGCGTGACAATGTGAGCGCAACACACTGTATCTTCCTCATGGAAAACCTCACTCTCTACGATCTTTGGTGAAAGATGCTTGATTCAGCTCCTATAAACATAGACTTAACCGAATAGTCCTAGGAGCAAACAATAAATGCTTTATTCAGAAAAGCTTGTTTTTCTTTTAAACACTTTTTTCTGTCTTGAGAAACATAAATTTAATCTCAGACTTTTTTTTTTTTTTTGCAAACTGTTCTCTCGGCATCCCAGATGGCTGGCTGCTGACTCAATGCAAGGCAGGAAAGGGGTTACACAAACATGAAGGCCACTTGACAGACCATGGTAACTTGGTTAATGTCATTCTGCTGCCAAAAACTAAGTCTCTGCTGGGGCTGTTTCCTTTCTTTCAGCTCTGTCACCAACTCAGCACTTTCTACCTGGGGTTTTTTCTTTCCTCACATTTGCAGGGAGTTGCTTCTTTTCTGAACAGAAACATAGGAATATAGAAACATGACGGCAGAAAAAGAATGTATGGCCTAGCCAGTCTGCCCATCCATCCAATTAATTTAGCATTTTAATTCTCATTACTTCCTCAGAGATCCCTGCATTTATCCCGTGCTTTCTTGAATTCAGATACTGGTTTTGTCTTCACCACTTTCATTGGGAGGCTGTTCCATGCATCCATCAACCTTTCTGTAAAGAAATATCTCCTAAGATTACTCCTGAGTCTACCCCCTTTCCCCTTCAGCGCATGACCCCTCGTTTTAGAGCCTCCTGTACATGGAAACCTTTGAGATATTTTAATGTCTCCATCATATCTCCCCTATCTCGCCTTTCTTCCAGGGTGTACAACTTTAGATCTTTAAGTCTAAGCTATCTAATACATGCATATGAGTTTCATTAAAACTATGGTAACCCTCTTCCATTCCTCCCCCCCCTCGTCTTCCAACCCCCCTTCCTACCCCCTTCCTCGGACTACCCTGTTGCACCAAAAAGCCAATTCTTATCAGTTCCTTCCAGTTTGTTACTTTACTTCCCCATGCTTAAGTTGTATCCAAGTTTTTCTCTCCTCCTGTTCTTTGTAAGACAATTTTGTCACTGTCTTTTTATGGTTACAATGTAAACCGGAGTGATAATTAACTCTGTTATTTGAACTTTGGTATAGAAAAGCTATAAGTAAATAAATAAATAAGTCGAATCCCATATACTTTAAAACAAAGACCTCTGATCATTTTAGTAGCCCCCCTCTGGGCTGTCTCCGTCCTGTTTATCTCCTTTAGAAGGTGCGGTCTCCAGACTTGTACACAGTATTCTAAGTGAGGTCTCGCCAGGGACCTATACAGGGGCAATATCGCCTCCCTTTTTCTGCTGACCATTCCTCTCCCTATGCAGTCAAGCATCTTTTTGGCTTTTACCATTGCTTTATCCACCCGTTTAGCAAATTAAGATTATAAAATACAATCACCCCCAAATCCCGCTCTTCCTTTGTGCTTAGAAGAATTTCTCTTCAAATACTGTACCTTTCCCTTGGATTTTTGCATCCTAAATGCATTAAATCTGCATTTTTTTTTATTAAATCTTATTTGCCAGACTTTAGACCATTCCTCCCGCTTCACTAGTTCCCTCCTCATGTTTTCCACACCTCCCTGGTTGTTACAGATTTTGGCATCATCAGCGAAAAGACAAACCTTTCCCGACAATATTTCCGTTATGTCGCTCACAAAATTGTTGAAAAGAACCGGTCCAAGGACTGATCCCTGAGGCACACCCCTAGTAACACCCCCCCTCCCCTGAGAAAACTCCATTCACCACTACCTTTGTCGCCTCCCACTCAGCCAGTTTCTAACCCGGTCAGTCACTGTAGGATCCATACCAAGGGCACTCAGTTTATTTATAAGTCTTCTGTGCAGAACCATGACAAAGACCTAACTGAAATCCAAGGACACTATGTCTAGAGCTCTCCCTTCATCAAATTCTCTGGTCGCTCAATCAAAGAAATTGATCAGATTCATCTGACAAGATTTACCTCTGACAAAACCGTGCTGCCTCGGATCTTGCAATCCATTGGAGTCCAAGAATTGCACTATCCTCTGTTTTAGCAGTGACTCCATCCAGGGCCAAGGCAGATTTTCCTTCCAGCTGATGTGGTGTTTCTAAAAGCTTCCATTCAAAATGGCTTCATTCACTGAGAAATCAATTTGCTAGTAAGAACGAGCTTTCTAGATTACTCCAGACAGAATGCTGAAATAAATGGGAGTTTTGGGAGGCTTGGATTGGGGGAGGGAAAATTTCTGCATGTAGTTGGCCTGCAGACATACTGTCGCAGGTGCCAGGTACATGGGTACTTTTTCCCCTGTGCACCTTGGGGGGATGGAACTAATCTCTATATTAAGAACTATTTTGTATTGATTATTGTATTTTGATCTGTAATGCAAACTGCTTTGGGTCCATATTTATGAAGTTAGGAAATATAAAAGTGTAAAATGTAATGTAATCACAACTCCCCTCCACAATGTCAGAGCAGGAGTCCAGTCGGGTCACCCATGCTACCTACCACTCATATAGATAGATAGAGAGTGAATGATAATGAGGTCTTCTGTTTTAACTTTTAAGCAATAACCACTGATGAAACATCCTCAGCAGAAGCAAATAAAATCCATGTTTATTGATAGGGAGCAGGCGACACTGACCTCTGCCCCCTCTCCTCACACATTCTCAACCTGTCCTTTTGCTGGGGTTGGCGGAATTGAGGGCTGTGATGAATTGCAAACATCAAAGATATTATGTGGTTATTTTTTTTAACCTTTTTTGGGACAGAACAATTGATACGTGTTTTAAAGTAAATTAAAGGATAAAAAATGTGACATGTTGAGAGAGAGAGAGAGACTCATGCTATATATATATATATATATATATATATATATATGCAACTGTAAGAGGGGACCAACTCCTCTTGTTGGTACCTTTCATTGATTCAAATGATAGAAATTCATCAGTCATATCAAATTGGCAGTTAATTCCTCTGAATGTGGCCCCCCTCCCAAAACCTGCCCTGAGTTGAAAGTGTCCCCTCTTATATAACATATATAAAACATGTCTTTGCACAGAGAATAGATAGATATTTTATTTACATCTCCAATACATGAGTTCTATTGGAGATGCAGAAATCTCATGCAAAAAATCATCCCACTTTGTTTCAATAGAAGCTCTCTCTTTAGATATTGCTTTTTCTGTGCTACAAACTAACCACAGTTCCTTTCAATTCTGTTAGACATTTTTCATTCTTCAACAATGATGATTTCAACAAGGAAAACTTGGCAGTGCAGTGCAAAACTGATTGATGCATAATGTCATATGTCCTAACATTTCAGAAATCTGATGAGATACATTTCTGTAAAAAAAAAAAAAAAAGGTAACACGTCAACTCCTCGTGGAAATACATTGGATTGGATTTTTTTTTTTGCTATTCAGAAAGCAGAAGGAATTTTGTAGCTGTCACATCCTGAAAGCCCAAGTCAGTGTAGAAATGATTTTAAAAACAGTGGTGCTTAAAGGATGCTGTTTCTGCTTTTCACCCCTTTCCAAAAACGTGTAAAAATTTCTGCTAAACTTGCATCCAAATTGTAGATATTAAAAACAGAACTTCTTTAGTTAGTTTCCATTTATTTAAATGAAAAAATGTGTACATTTGTGTCTGTATATAAATAAGAAAGGGAGGAGAAAGTTTGTGCATCCCACGCCCACTAATCCTTGATAATCTCAGGGTGACTGGAAAGCAAAGGTTCCCAAGTATGGAGAACTTTTGAATTTTAAAATCCTTTTTAGTTTCAATTTTTGGGAGTTATTTAATGTATCTGTTATTTTGAAATATTTTATTGGTGTTTGGGACATTTAAAAATAACTTGTATATGAGTTTATAATTATTTGATCTTGTATTCATTAGCTGAAATAATCTTATTAGTATGTTTTTATTATTATTATTATGGATTTATTTTATTTCTTGATTTTATTGTTTGATGTTTGAGGCCTGGTGATGGTTCTGTTTTATCATTGTTGCACTGCAAAGAGTATCTGGCTTCCAGTTCAGTTTCGTCTGCCCTTTACTATTTCTACTTTA
Organism: Rhinatrema bivittatum; assembly: GCF_901001135.1. NCBI lineage: Eukaryota > Metazoa > Chordata > Amphibia > Gymnophiona > Rhinatrematidae > Rhinatrema > Rhinatrema bivittatum. Next base: position 61,337,106 of record NC_042615.1, on the reverse strand, counting down.
TGGTAGTACTGTTCTGTATTTGATGTTCTGCATGTGTGACTGATGTTAGGTATTCTCCTACTAGGAAGTGTATTAGTGTTTTAGGGTTTGTGGAGGGTCAAGCCACACTCAACACACATTACAACAGTCCTAATACCATATGGGTTTCAGGTGTCTTTTTTTTCAGGGATTTCTGGTTGGCATCACGGCAGTGCATGTAAATATAATGTAAGTGATATTTTTACCTCAGAATGCTATATTTCGATATTTTTCAAGTAAAATGTTATTATAAACACATAACTCTTAACTGTGTGTGTGGAGCGGGCTGGAGGTGGGGGAGGTTGGGGAATGAGGCTGTGTTGTACAAGACTGTAAGGTTCGCCTAGGACACCTTATACCCTTGCACCAGCCATGGTCTCTGGGAGAGGTGGTGAACCGCAGGGGGTGGGGGGATGGGCTTTTTTTGGTAGGTCTGGGACAGACAATGAATGAACATGGGGGGGGAAACAGTACAATAATTGTTCTAACAGGGCAGCAAAAAAGCTAGCACCGGCCCTGTTTATGGAGGTGAAATGCTTTTTGCTCCTATGTAAAAACCCTCACAGTTTTATTGAGACACAATATCACATAATAACTTAATAAAACATTAAATAAAAAAAAAAACCCCCAAAAAAACCTCACAGGTGTCAATTTTTAAAGTGACTTACATAGGTAAAAAAAAAAAATGCAAACCATTTCCCTCACGTTAAATCTCCTGTCTAATAATCACCCTCCCTCAACAGAGCTAAACGTTTATGCATTGAGAGGTGGTGTTCCTGGGCACATGTGGAGGTTGCAGGGAGATGAAAAAATGCATGTGTAGATTTCATCAGATTTCTGTTCGTGCTTTTTTCAGCAAAATCAGGTGTGCAGAAAAAGTAAGTGCAGGTGACCATTCATCATGTTCTGAAGGGAAAGGGCACACGTGTAAAAAGTGCACACAGTCTTTGTCCCAATGCGGACAGTTTGAAAATATCCCCCCATGATAATACATAAGAAAAAAAAAAAAGTGCATTGAACACAGCAGGTAAGCAGTACAGCAAGCTTGCTTACTTGTAAACAAGGTGCCTCGGGCCACTACCGTGTCATCTCTAAGTGAGGAACCACTCCGGTGTACCCTGCGCTGCAGGCCTCTACCCCATCACCGCTACAGGACCCTCACCCGTGTTCCCGTAGCTCGGGCCACTACCATAGCATCTCTGAGTGAGGAATCCCTCGGTGTACCCTGCGCTGCAGGCCACTACCACATCACCACTACGGAGAGACGTCTTCGGCGTACCCCGCCCTGCGGGTCATTACCAGATCTCCAGTCTGAGGTATTCCCTCTGGGTATACCCCTCTGCTCAGACCTTGTTACTTTTCCTGCACACCCCCCCCCCCCACTCCGCGGGCTGTGCCTTTCCACCTCTCTAATAAAGACTCTGTTCCACAGCTGTGTCTGACGTCTGCTGAGACCGCGCCTCCCGATGGTGAGGCTCACAGGATTCCTCCCTGTGGGTGGTACCATCTCTCACCTCAGCTCAGGGCCCTCACACCTACAAGTCATAACTCCGAGGTGCGGGAAACGCTGAGAGAAAGCCCAGATGAAGTAGCGCTGAGCCAGGGCCTGCGGAGCGGGAAGTGCTGATGCAGGAACCCGGAAGGAGAAGCACAGAGATCTGAAGGCAGGAACAACTGGTCTGTGGAAAAGGAACTGGCACCAAAAGGAACCAAGGAACTCGTTGCCAAGTCGGTTAGTGGTGGCTAGAGGGGAAGCTTAAATATCCCGGGCCAGTGATGTCATCAGCCGGGGACGAGCCTGGAGTTCCCGCCATTGGCCCTTTAAAGGGGAGGACAGAGGGCACGTGTGCGCGCGCCTAGAGAGGCCCAGGAACGGAACGCAGGTCGGCGGCGTCCCAGCCGCCACGTGGAGTGCAGGGAGCCAGGAGGAGCGCGGCGGCAGTGACTGGCCACCGCCGCGAGAGTACCGGGGGTAGAGAACCAAGCATGACATGACGTGAGTTGAGCCTGCCGTGGACAGCCACGGCCGGCGGTCATAACATGATGCTTTCACTTAGCTGTCCTGTAATCCTTCCAGTCCGGTTCCTATTGTTCTCGCTGCAGCTCTCCCTTTGTCTTTTCCAGGTGCTGGATGCAGATGTTTGAAGGCGGTCTTTTTCTTCTCTTCGGCTCCTGGTGCAGGTGTTTGAAGTCCTACCTATCTTTAAATTGAGCCTGCCGTGGACAGCCACGGCCGGCGGTCATAACATGATGCTTTCACTTAGCTGTCCTGTAATCCTTCCAGTCCGGTTCCTATTGTTCTCGCTGCAGCTCTCCCTTTGTCTTTTCCAGGTGCTGGATGCAGATGTTTGAAGGCGGTCTTTTTCTTCTCTTCGGCTCCTGGTGCAGGTGTTTGAAGTCCTACCTATCTACCTTATAAATGGCCTGTGACCGACGGCCCGCAAATGCGCAGTAGAGCGCAGCTCTACTGCGCATGTGCGGGCAAGGACGTCGGTCAGAAAAAAAATGGCGGTGGGGCCGCAGGAGCGGGAGGAGAAGCAGCGGCGCCGCGCGCGCGCGGTGCCGCTGCTTCTCCTCCCGCGCCCCCCTCCCCCGAGATCTGCCGGCAGGAGCGGGAGGAGAAGCAGCGGCGCCGCGCGCGCGCGGTGCCGCTACTTCTCCTCCCCAGATCTGCCGGCAGATCTCGGTGGCGGTGGGGCCGCAGGAGCGGGAGGAGAAGCAGCGGCGCCGCGCGCGCGCGGTGCCGCTGCTTCTCCTCCCGCGCCCCCCTCCCCCGAGATCTGCCGGCAGGAGCGGGAGGAGAAGCAGCGGCGCCGCGCGCGCGCGGTGCCGCTACTTCTCCTCCCCAGATCTGCCGGCAGATCTCGGTGGCGGTGGGGCCGCAGGAGCGGGAGGAGAAGCAGCGGCGCCGCGCGCGCGCGGTGCCGCTGCTTCTCCTCCCGCGCCCCCCTCCCCCGAGATCTGCCGGCAGGAGCGGGAGGAGAAGCAGCGGCGCCGCGCGCGCGCGGTGCCGCTACTTCTCCTCCCCAGATCTGCCGGCAGATCTCGGGGGGGGTGTCACTCCCGCCCCCCCCCCCCGAGATCTGCCGGCAGGAGCGGGAGGAGAAGTAGCGGCACCGCGCGCGCGCGGTGCCGCTACTTCTCCTCCCCAGATCTGCCGGCAGATCTCGGGGGGGTCACTGCCGCGCGCGCGGGAGTGACACCCCCCCCCGAGATCTGCCGGCAGGAGCGGGAGGAGTTATTGGAGCCGGGTGAGGGTTGCGGGAAGTCGCGCTTACGGCGCCGGGAGGAAATGGAGGTGGGTGAAGGGAGGGAGGGAGAGGGGGACTGAGTGAGTGGGAGGGAGAGGGGGGACTGAGTGAGTGGGAGGGAGGGGGGACTGAGTGGGAGGGAGAGGGGGGACTGAGTGAGAGGAGAGGGAGGGTGGAGAGGAGTGGGTGGGGGAGGGGGGTGGTGAAGAGTGAGGGGAGAGAGAATGAGGGGGAGGTGAGAGACAGAGGGATGTAGCCCGTTTTAACGGGCTTTACGGCTTGTCTTTAAATAAATCAAAGCAGGTGTTCCCTGAATACACTATCCGTGACCCCCTCTTCTGAAGATGTGTTTAAATAATGTTTCTAAATGTGGTTTCTTCGACGTCTTATTGAACTGGTCTAACCTGGTGTGTAAACAAAGGATAATCAGATTCACCCTAAGCTCTCTAAAAAGAGGGAAAATGATTTGGTTCAGATTGATTGAAAGGTCTTTTCACACACACACTCTGGCACATCCAGAGCTCTTAAGTGAGAAAAAGCTTAAACTTACTTTTAGTTCCTCTCCTCTGATGGATTACTGTGCTCAGAGGTTTTGAATTAAAGCTGACCCAGAAATATCTAGTTCTGTTTCACATGAAACACTGAATAGTCCCTTAAATTGCACAGACCAGAATCTGAGTGAAGTGCTTACGCTGTAGAACTCTCTGGTTCTATCGATTTATGTAGCAAATGTTTGCAGTGAGGTCAGTCTGAAAGGTTTGTTTACACTTTTCAGTTAACAAGTAAAAGAATATTATCACAGTGTTTCATACACCTCAGTTTCTCATACTCAGTAAATTTTCTCACTGCAGCAATCTAACTGAACTAAGCCGATGAAAATCTCTGCGTCTTGACTGTGATTCTAAGTAACTGACTGTTACTATACTTTTGCTGCCACAATTCTTATCTGGATTGCTCTAATATGAACAAAATTTTAAACCACAAACTCATTCCTTCCTTTCAGTCCCATTCTACTTTGAGTATATTAACAACAATTCCCTCTGGATTCCAATCTTTCAGACAAAAAAAGACCTTTCAGTCAACCTTTCGGACAGCTCAGTAAAAGGAGCCAGAAACAATCTGCCCTTTTTTTTTCTCTGTCTCTCGTCATTCTACTTCAGTCCCACCCATCTCTTGTAAATGGGAGTGAAGACAGAAAGAAAACTTCACAACTGATTCTCCCACCTCCCCCCAGGCTTCTCAGTCCACAGGAGGTGTTATTTTCCTGCCAGCACTGATAATAAGATACTGTTTGTTTGTTTTTTGTCATTCCCTGAAGCCTAAGACTCTTGTCACACAGCTTCAGGTTCTTTACTTTGAGCCACAACAGACCCTCTCCCCAGGCAGACAAACACCCAGAGAGGAAAGAAAGCAAGCCACCTCCCAGCAATGCTTTCTACAGCCTCAGAACTCAAGTCAGCCAAAAAAAAAAATGCCTTTACCCTCTTATGGTATTTTTAACCCCTGGTTACAAAGAGCAACTATTTAACACACAAGCCAGCCCCACCAGGTGGAGTGAATAGGCTGCACAGAACTGCTTGTCCACAGTTTCTTTAACCTCAGGACAGGGGCACTGTTATTACTGGGCATATGGAACCTGTGCCCCCAGTCTCGGCCGTGGCTCCTGCTAATTTTTTTAAATCCCCAACTTATCCTGCCTGCAGGCATCTGCACGACACATTGTTTCTGCACTGCTGTGCTTCAGATTAGGGATGGTGCGAGGACACTGAGGACTTGTGCTCCGCTGGGTACTACTTCCCTATAGATTAGAGAAAAGAGGCTGCTAGGTTGGCGCGGTCTGCCCAGCGCAAGGGAGGCTGCTGAATTGCCTGGGCCTGCTTGGCCAAAAAGAAAAGGCTGCAGTCATCTGGGCTGCCCGGCTGAAGAAATGAGGCTGTCAACAGCTGGGCCACACAGTTGAAGAGAGGAAGCTGCTTTTAACCTATGGCCAAAGAGAGGACACTACTGTCAGTCGGGCCTATGGCAGAAGAGAGGAGGCTACTGTCAGCAGGACCTGCAGCCGAAGAGAGGAAGCTGTTGCCATCGATGGGGCCACACCGCTGAAGTAGACTCTTGCATTATTGGGACTAGGTGGCCAAAAGAGGCTCTTGCGTCAGTGAACGCATGGCAAAGAGACTGTTGTATTGGTGTGGCCATGTTCTGATGAAAGAAGACTGATGCTGACTGTGCCCTTCATGTTCTGTGGAGAGAAGAGAGAGTATGTGTGTGAGTGAGAGAGCATGTGAGAGAGAACATGTGTGTGTGTGTGTGAGAGCATGTGTGTTCATGTTTGTGTGTGTAAGAAATGCTATGCAGGCCCAATGAGAAAGCTGCTGATGTTTGTATGTTCTAGGGAGAGAGAGAGGATGTATGTGTGTGTGAGAGACAGCATGTATGAGAGAGCACATGTGTGTGTGTGAGAGCGTGTGTGAGAGAGAGAACATAGGGGGAAGAGAGAGAGCATGTATAAATAGAAAGTGTACATGAGAAAGGAGAAAGTTTGTAACTACCCTCACCTCCCCCCCCCCCCCCCCCCCCCAATAATCCACAACAATCTCAGGGTGAGTGGAAATCAAAAGTTCCCAGATATGACAAACAGCAGATTTTTTAAATGCTTATTAGTTTTAATTATTGGATATTATTTGATGTATCTTCAATTTTTTAATATTTTATGTATTTATTTTATTTATAATTTTTACTGGTATTTGGAAACATTTTTAAAACATTTTAATATGAATTTTGAATTATTGGATATTCTTTTCATCAGTTGTTTTGAAATATTTATTCTTTTTATGGTTTTACTATTACAAAGTTTTATATTTCTTGATTTTATTATTTGATGTTTTATGTTAAATGGTGATGTTTTAATTTTTCCATTGTTCCACTGCATACTGTTTTCTTGTTCATTTTTTTTATCTGCACATTTCTGCTCATACTCTATGGTCTGTTTATTCTGTATTTGGTAAGGATTTGCTTGTTTTCTGCATGTGCAAGCTTGTGGTTTCTGAGTAGAGATCTATAGCAGCTCAGCTTGTTCTAGTTTCCTATTAAGAGGTGCATTGGTGTTTTAGGAACTGGTACAATATTTAAAGTCTTGCATTTTTGTAGGGATGGTTGTTACTGATTAGGTGCTGGAAGTTAATGCTGTTTTGGTATGGGAGGTTTACTATATTGTAATTAACTTTTTTTCAGAGGATTCATTGCCAATTTTTTTTTAGCATTGAATTGACAATGAAGGGAGGTTTACTGTATTGTAATTGTAATTCACTTTTTTTCAGAGGATTCATTGCCAATTTTTTTCAGCATTGAATTAAAGACAACAGAGTTTTAAAATATCTGTCATGGATTTGCCTGCCATGTGTTCTAGTCTGTCTAGTCCAGTCCTGTCTTTGTGTAGTCTCTGTCTTGCTCTGTCCAGCCTAGTATCCTTTCCCAGCCCCATTTCATACCCAGTATCTTTGCCCTGTCTCTGTCTGTACTCAGCCCCAGTCCTTGCTCAGTGACCAGATCCAGTATCCAGTCCTCAAGCACCAATCTGCTCAACCCTGACACCAGCCTTGCCTCATCTAGCCTTGCCTGTCCAGCCCTGCTCCAGCCTCTTCAGTCTTGCTCTAGCTTATCCAACCTTCTTCCAGTCTCTCCAAACCTGTTCCAGCCTCTCCTGCCTTGTTCCACTCTCTCCAGCCTTGTTCCAGACTGTCCGGCCCTGTTCCAACTTCTCCAGCCTTGCTCCAGCCTTGCTCCAGCTTGTCCAGCCTCATCCCAGTCTCTCCATCCAAACTGTCCGATTCACCTTAATGTACTACCTCTGCAAAGAACTACTAGCCTCAGAAGCCAGGGGCTCAATCTGTGGGGAAGTGCCTTGCTAAGTGGAAGACTGGGCCTTGCATAGCCCAGTGTGCTGCCTTGCAGTCTTGCACCACTCTTGGGGTGGTTTACCCAGATCTCAGCAACCATAATAAAATGAAGAGGCTAACCCCTAATCACAGATGCTACCAATAAGAGTAGTTATGTTCCTGCCTTAACAAATCAATTTGTTTCTACACTGAGTTCTGCCTGCCCTATTTGCAAAGTACAGAGCCCTTCCACCTTCTCTGAATGCACCCTCTGTCATTTTTAAAATCCTGATAGGTGGATATGCCAAAAATGTCAGTATGTTATTCCTTACTACTCACAGACATGCCTTGTTTGTAAGATCTTGAAACCACAAATACTGCAGCCTGTTTGTATACAGGCTACTAAGGAAACTCCCAGTACTAGTCTTTTGAAAAGCTTAGATCTCTTGAAATCCAGAGTTTGGCAAGTTAATTCTAAATATACTGCTAATACAACCATAGTTTGCCCAAGTGGTTTAAATTCATTATCTAGGAGGGTTAAATTTTTTTCTGATTCTAGCTAAGAAAACCTGGGACAAGTGAAAGCACTGCATAATCCAGCTCTGTCCTGCTTCTAGAGCTCAGAGAACCACTGTTGTATGCAGCAACTTGTTAATAAGACAACACTGACAGCTAAGAAGGTAGCATGCACTTTTTCTCCGCCTGCCTGCTTAGAACCTTCTCACCAGAAATCAGCTCAAAGATCAAACCCCATGGGCTTGATGGACCCTTGGTCTGACCCAGTATGGCAATTTCTTATATTCTTATGTTCTTCTTCTGCTACACAGAATCCATGCCAGATTGCTATTCCTACTATTGTTCTGTCTCCAGGAATCTCCAAAACCTCTTTTCAACCAGGGAGTGAAGGGAGAACACTGTTAATGCCTCTACTGCAGAAGAAGTTTGATCCAGCAGTCACAGTTCTGCCTGATCCTCTGGAGGACTCCATTCCAGATGAGCCACTCCAGGAGGAGCCTGAAGCCACAGCCTTCTTCCAGTGGGAGCCTGCTCTGTCCAGCCCTCTACCTTTAACTTTGAGGGATTCCAATCCTGTAATTTTGTGGAGAAGTGAGCACCCAGAGGGAGGCACCATTCTGGATATCATGTGCCCAGAAGGGGGCAATATTCCTGATGCTGAGAGCCCAGAAAGGGGGGGAAGTTGTTTATGGTTCCAGTCCTTTAATCTTGTGGAGAAGATAGCACCCAAAGGGAGACACTGTGTTAGTCTAAGAATTCCCAGTAGAGGGTGCTGTTCCAACCTTGGAGCATACAGAAGAGGGTGCTGTTCCAGATTCATAACACACAGAAGAGGGTACTGTATCTGATTTGGAGTGCCCAGAAGAGGGCATTGTTCCTGATTGGTAGCACTCAGAAGAGGGCACTGTTCTAGACTTTGAGCAGCAGAAAGGAGTGCTGTTCCAGACATTCAGTTTTCCAGCCAAGTCTTGACCTGCCTGTCTAGCCAGTTCACGTCCTGCCTGCCAGCCAGCCAAGTCTTATCTTGCTTAGTACAGCCTTGGAAATATCGTGATTTATCAATCCAGTCCCGCAGAGACACCCACCTAGTACTCCAGAATCATGTTTCTGCTTGCCATGGCCCCCATGGACAAGCAGAGGAGGGAGTCTTAAAAGGGGGGTACTGTCTCAGATTTTCCTGCCATGCAGCCTCTCCATGCCCTGGTACTGCCTGCCATGACTCCTCCTCACCTACAGAGGCCTCCAGCGAGCCTCACCACCAGCCTTGCTAAGCTCCTCCTTGCTACTCTTGCCACACCCAAGCCCTAGCACTATGTAACTCAGCCTTGCCAGAAACACCTTGACTCTTCATGGAGTCACCCTTGGCTCTCTGATCTGGACATTCTTGTCTTGTATCTTGCCTTAAGGCCTTCAGGCATGCTCTTATCTTGAACCTTGCTTTGCATCCCATTCTATTCCCAATCTCTACACACACTCTCAAAACCCTATTAAGAATTAAGGAACGTAAATGGAGGCATAGTAAATCACATGAGACAAAAAGTGCTTATTGTACGTTAAGGCGTTTTAACAAAGAAATTAATATGGCTATAAAAACCCTTTTTTGCGAAAAAGATCTCTGAAGCTAATGGTAACCCTAGTATTCTTTTTAACATTGTAAAATCTTTGGCCACAACTAATACGCCAAATAGTACTAACTACAATCTTACTGAGTGTAATAAAATAGCTTCTCACTTCAAAGCAAAGATACCATTTCAAAAGAATTTCAACATCCACCCTATCCTACTTTTAAGATTCCCTCAGACACAGTGGTTTGGTCCGAGTTTGCTCCCATAACAGGTTCTACATTATTGAAAATAATTCAAAAAACAGAAAATTACTAACTCGTCATTTAATCCATGTTCAGGATTATTATTTAAAGCTATCGCTCCATTAACCAGTAATTTCTTATGCGAAATGGTTAATCAATCACTTCAAACTGGCATTTTCCCTGAGAACTTGAAAAAAACTGCCACCTACTGATTAAAAAAAAACCAAATTAAAAGATCCTTTAGACCTCAATAATCTTAGGCCAATAGCTTTAATTCCTTCCTTAGCTAAGTTAATTGAATCAGTTGTCTTACACCAACGTTCCGATTTTCTAACTGACAATGACTTTTTACATCTGGGGCAACATGGCTTTAGAAAAGGCTATTCCACAGAAACACTTCTACTTTCCTGCTTTGATACTGTATTTCGCGGTTTTGATGCCTATACTGACCTCATTCTCATTGCATTAGATATTTCTGCAGCTTTTGACACTCTGGACCATCATATTCTCCTTATGGGTTTAAAATCTTTAGGTATTCAGTCAACTGTTCTTTCTTCGTTTCAATCCTTTTAACCAACCGATCACAACAAATTCATATTTATAATCAATCTTCAGATTACTATTCATCATCATCCGGTGTTCCTCAGGGCTCATCACTATCACCAATACTTTTTAACATCTATCTATTGCCTTTATGTCATATTCTAGCAGCTCTTAATGTCTATTTTAGAATCTACGCAGATGATATTCAATTGTTAGTTCCTTATAAAACTTCTTGGTCCGATACATTTTCTATAATAACATTATATTTGTCTATAATCAATTCTTGGCTTGACCACAATCGATTAAAATTAAATCCTGCTAAAACTGAATTTACACACCTAACATCAATTTCTAATTCTTCCATAGGACCTCCTACTCGTTTAGATTTCAAAGGAATCTCTATTCCAATTCATAATCATGCCACTAGTTTGGGTGTCACAATTAATTCACATTTATCAATGTCAAACCATATTTCCACCATGACAAAAAAATTGTTCTACAAATTACACCTATTGAAAAGACTTTGACCATTGCTTTTTCTTCAAGATTTCCACACAGTCTTGCAATCTTTGGGTTTGGATTACTGTAATGTGCTATATTTAGGTCTATCTGATTCTGCAATTTATCCACTAGCATTTCATGATGTCTCCTGAAAGGCCTGTTTTAGTAGGTTTGAAGGAGAGAGAGAGAGAGAAAAGCCATAGCATCCTCTCCCTAGATAGGTATTTGTATCCCTCTGGGAGGCCCACCTAGTAACTCGAGGTGAGGTTTAGGTATTAGTGTAGGGGGTTAGGGGCCACCTTGACATTCAACGTGAGATGTACGAACAGAACAGTGGTCTCTTGTGAACATTTGATGACTTACGGAGAGAGGAAACTCACCCAAAGATGAGATTTGTGCAGTGTTCTCCATCTAGCTTGATGTTACCCAGTTAGAGTGTCCATCAAGCTAGGTTGAGAGAACACTGCACAAAACTCATCTTTGGGTGAGTTTCCTCTCTCCGTAGGTCATCAAATCTTCACAAGAGACCACTATTCTGTTCGTAGTCTCATGTTGAATGTCAAAGTGGCCCCTAACCCCCTACACTAATCCCTTAACCTCACCTCGAGTTACTAGGTGGGCCTCCCATAGGGATACAAATACCTATCTAGGGAGAGGACATCATGGCTAGTCTGTCTGTCTGTCTCTCTCATCCCCCAGTGGTTGTATGCAGAAAATGCAACAGGTCTGGCACTTATTGCAAAGTCTGAAAATGTTATTGCAATTTGCACTAACTTAGCTCTTCATATAGGTAATTAGCACAAATTGCAATAAACTGTCTATTAGCATAAACCATGCCCCTTTTGCTATCACATGCAATACTTATCGCATTTGATAAATCCAGGCCTTTGTTTGGTATGTCTTTTTGTTCATATGAATTATTATGTATTTTATTTGTGTTTTTTAGTTTGTATATTTATAGTTTTAAACAATAGATTATGTATGTTTTTAATTTTTGTTAACTGTTTTGATTAATTTCCAAATTGTAAAAGCGGTATACAAACATTTTTAACTAAATAAATAAATAATAAATAAGCCATTCCTTCTCCTTGCTCTATGGCCCACTCTAGGCCTTGCCTAGCCTAGTGACTTTTGGGCTTCCAACATCACTGCCTTCAGACTTTTATGTTTTCTCTTTAGTGTTGTCTTGCCTAGTCCTTGTCCAGTCCTGTTCTAGTCTGTCTAGTCCAGTCCTGTCTTTATGTAGTCTCTATCTTGCCCTGCCCAATCTAGTATCCCTTCCCAGCCCCAGTTCATGCCCAGTATCCTTGCCCTGTCTCTGTCTGTACTCAGCCCCATTCCTTGTTCTGTGACCAGTTTCAGTATCCAGTCCTCAAGCTCAATATGCTCAACCCTGACACCAGCATTGCCTCATCCAACCTTGCCTCTCCAGCCTTGCTCCAAACTGTTTGGACTCATAATAATATACTGCCGTCGCAAAGACCTACCTGCCCCCAGAAGCCAAGGGCTCAATCTGCGGGGGAGGGGGCTGGCTAAGCATAAGACTGGCATTTGTCTAGCCCAGTGTCCTGACTTGCAATCCTACACTGCTCTTGGAGTGGTTTACTCATATCCCAGCAACTGTGACAATATCTACAATACTCTAACCCAAAGGCTGTATGTAAGTGGCTGTGTGCTGTGCTATGTTTGGGTCCCTCAGCCAGCTGTGAAAGCGCATTAAGAAGAAATGAGTGAAGGGTGTAGATGATTGATGTACTCATAATATTTCTATAACATTTGGAAAACAGGCAATGCATGCCCACAAATAATGGGTTTGCATGCATCTATTCAGATTATGCTCTATAGTTTTATATTTCAAGTTGACTCATGAATGCATAACTCATTATTGATGGCTCTGGTGATGCATTTGCAGATAGTTCAATACCACTGTCCTTTGGATGCTAGAATGGAAGGAATAGAGAAAAGAAACAGAGGAGGAAGATTCAGGGGCAGCGGTGGTAAATTTATGAAAATGAGGTAAGGGTCGGTTGTGCATTCACACACACACACACACACACACACCACTGTCCTCAAGAGTCCAGTCTATGGAAAAATTGGCACCCACTGGGGGAATAGGGTGGAAAGGGCCTATGGGCCCAGCCGTGTCCCAGATCTTCAAAATACCTACCAATGTCCCTGGTTAGGAGGCAGATAATTAGGAGATAAAGAGAGAGGCTGGGTGATGAGAGGGAAGCAACTGGATGGTATGTGTCTGCAAGAAAGAGGAGAAAAGGAGTAGAGGACCAGAGTGTGTGTGTATTTGTGTATGTGTGTGTGTGTATCTGTGTGTGTGTGTGCAACTGACCCTGCCTCATTAGCATAAATTTGCTAACACTGCCCCTGAACTTGCCTCCTCTTTTTCATCCCACTGTTCCTTCTATTCTAGCATCCCCAGGACAGTGGTAATACAAAAAATCTACCAAAGGATCAACAGAACCAATAAGGCCATCAATAATGAGTGATGCACTCATGAATCAACTTGAAACACCATAAGAACATAATCTGCATAAATGCATACATTCCATTAATCATGTACATGCATTGCTCATTTTTACAAATTTAATAGGAATATTATGAGTGCATCAATCATCTACACCCTTCACTGATCTCTTCTTACTGTGCTTTCACAGCTGGTTGAGAGACACAGAGAAACACAGTTGCTTACATGCAGCCTTTGGGTTACAGTATTGTAGATATTTAAAAATTATGTTGTCTTTAATTTGATGCTGAAAACAAATTAACAATGAATCCTCTGAAAAAAGTGAATTGCAATTAAAATATAATAAACCTCCCATAGCAAAACAGCGCTAACTGCCAGCACTCAAGCAGTAACAACCCTACCTATGAAAAGGCAGCACTGCAAATATTACACCAGGCCCTAAAGCAGTGGTTCTCAACCTTTTTTCGGCCAGGACACACCTGACAGATGGTTCTCACATGCGTGACACACTGAACATGTGACCGTCATGGGGCAAAATGTAAATATACATTCTGCATCCTCAGGAACCCCCTCGACCCCCAAAAATGGGTGCAGAGCAGAACTAGGGCATTACCCGTAGAACTCACCATACAAAAAAGATATTCTGGTTCTGATGACAACTCAGTAAAAGCAAAACCAACTCTCTTTACTGGCAGGCACAATACTCCTCCTTATGAAAAGACAGTAATTTACCACTACTAATATTTAACCAGGCCCTAAATACTAATACACCTCCTATTAGGAAAACAGAGCAAGCCAAGCTGCTATAGATAGATCCCCACTCAGAAATAATTGTAAAACTATACTAATAAATGTTACAAAACAGCTGATGAACAGAATAACATCCAACAATTAAAAACTCATAAAAATTTTTAAAAATTGTCCAAATATCAATAAAACATTTCAAAACAGCAGACACATCACATAATACCCAATAATTAAAATGGTAGTCAATAAAAAAAAATAAACTTAAAAAGCCACCTTTACTTACCCTCTCCAGCAACTCACCTACTCCTTTCCATTGCAGGCCAATAGCACTCACCAGAAGTAGAAGTAGCTGCTGAAGCTCTGTCCTCATGGTCCTCTTCCTTAGGGCCCACAACCAGTCACAACCAGTCTCTGTCTCACACAGACCAGTAACCTCCCTAACTAGTATCTCCTCCTCACATACAGCAGTCACCTCCCTGACCAGTTTCTGTCTCTCCTACACACACACCAGTCACCTCCCTAACCAGTCTCTGTCTCTCGGTGCTTAGCAACACACTGGTTGAGAACTGCTGCACTAAAGCACCAATATATCTCTTATTAGGAAAATAGAGATCTCTACATAGAAACTCAAGCTAGCAGAATACCTGACCATGGTCACACATGCAGAAAACAAACAAACCCTTACCAAACACAGAAAAAATAGACCATAAAGTATAAACAGAAATGTGCAGACGAAAATTGAAACTGCAACATTACAGACTCTGTAAGCAATGCAATAATGGAAAAACTAAAACATTACTATGCCACATAAAACATCAAATAAGCAAATCAAGAAATATAAAGCATCATAATAGTAAAACCATAAAAAGAATAAATATTTCAAAACAACTGATGAAAAGAATATCCAATAATTAAAAACTCATATAAAAATGTTTTAAAAATTTCCCAAACAGCAATAAAAGTGGAATATAATTTAAATAAATAAAATATTTATAAAAGAAAACATATCAAATAACAACCAATAATTAAAACTAATAAGGATTTAAAAAAAAACAAAAAAACATTCTCCATACCTAGTAACTTTGATTTCCAGTCACTGTGAGATTGTGTGGATTAGTGGTGGTGCTATCAAACTTTCTCCTTGCTCTTTCTCTCACATACACATATTCTCCAACATAAACACACACTTGCTTACTCACACATGCTCTTGCTCTCTCCCTCATATGCTTTCTTACATACATATACATGTTCTCTTTCACACACACACATATGCTCTCGCAAATGCTCACACACACAGGTGCATTTGCTGTCTCTCACACACACGCACACATGCTCTCTTTCTCAAATATATATGCTCTCTCACATGTTGTCTCTCTCTCACACACTTGCTCTCTCTCACTCCCCAGAACAAACAAACAACAGCAGCTTTCTCTTTGGGTCTGCGCAGCATCTCTCACACACACAAACATGCACACACATGCTATTTGCTCACACACACACTCATGTTCTCTCTCACTTGCTCACATATGCACATTCATTCTCTCCACAGAACATGCAGGTGCAGGCAGCATTATCCTTTTCTTCAGCCATGTGGCCCCAATAATGCAACAACCTCCTTGCTGCATGGCTCACTGACAAAACAGCCTCTTTTAGCCATGTGGCCCACCAAGAGCAATGCTCCTCTCTTTGGCCATGGTCCCAGCTGACAGCAGTCTCCTGTCTTTGGAGGCACATCCCAGATGACAGAAGCCTTTTCTTTTTGGCTGTGCAGGCCCAGGCAATTCAGCAGCCTTTCTTCTGCTGTGTGGGCCCAGCCAACTTAGTAATTTCTTCTTATCGATGCACAGGGAGGAAATATTCAGTGAAGCACATTGCCTCAACGCCCTCAGACCATCTCTAATCCGGAGCAGAGCAGCGCAGCAACAATAATGTATGGTACAGTTGCCTACAGGCAAGATAAATTAGGGATTTAAAAAAAAAAAAATTAGCAGGAGCCACAACTGAGACTCGGATCATTGATCTGGAGACTCAGGGCATGGATTCCAGGTGCCCATTACTAATGACGTCACTTCTAATCTCACCAAAATGATCTCCCTTTACTCTCTCTACACCAGGCTCACCCTCTCCGCTTCTGTCTCTGAATGACAGGAAGGGAGGAGCTGAAGTAAGGATCAGAATAGTTCTTCTTTGCTCTGCCATGTCTATTTCAGGCTCATTCCTCCTGTCTTGATCCCTGTTCAATGCCTGGGAGTAGGGGGGCTGGATCAGGAAGCAGAGGGCTGTTCTCTGCTGGGTGAGATTCAGCACAGCTGGAAGGCAGCACATCTTCAGCCAGTCTACTGTACCCAGATCTTTGCCACCCTAAGCACAGGCCTAATATGCCTGCTGACAAATCAAGGCCTGGCAACAAAGAATGGATCTATTCTTTGGGATTTACTGGGTACCTGTGAGCCAGGTTAGTTAATGCCACAGACAGGATGATGGGTCAAAGCATAACACATCTTATGTTCCTATGTTCTAAATGTTGTGTCTGTGGACCCATGGGCTGAGACGAGATAGGCATTACCTGCAGGGAGGAGTCCTGCAGGTTCTCACCATTGGCAGGCAGACCCAGGCAAGGCAAAGATCAGAGAGGACCTTCACCTATACCAGCCCATGTTCCCCTCAGGTTGAGCCAGCAAGTCTTAGGGCCGGCAGGACTTAGATGGTGTCTCAGCAGATAAGAGAAGGGAAGATCTGAAGCCAGCTAGGATCATGGGCAGGCAGCAAGCAGGCATATCCGAAGTCCAAGCAAGGGTCAGATGCAGGCAGCAGTCAGGTGTATCCGAAGTCCAGACAGGGGTCAGAGGCATGCGATAGTCAGGCATATCCGAAGTAGAGGCAGGGGTCAAGCCAGGTATCCATCCGAAGGAGGGGGAGAGCGATGGATAGGGCTGAGGCAAGCAGGCAGAGGCTGGAACAAGCGGGCAACAGAGGATGAAACAGGCTGGAACGAAGACTGAAGACAAGCTGGATGAAGACCAGACGCTGGAATGCAACACGCACTACTATGGAGTAGTTGGACCTGTTGCTGAGGCAGTGAGGGAGAGACAGAGAGGGCCCTTTATAGGGCTGAGCATGTGAGGTCAACGGAAGGAGCCGCCGGCCTTTTCCTGCCACGGTCCTTTTAAACACAGTGGTGTCAGGTGCCCGCATGTCTAAGGAGGAGCGTGGCTGGTTGAGGTCGGTGGCGTCCTGCCGCTTGGTGAGTCGGTGGTGCATCGTGGCCCTTGCGTGTGGAGCGCTGGAGGCACTTTGCCACATGTAGAGGCAACGGGGACAGTCCGGCTCAGGAGGTAAGAGCGGCTGTTCATGGGAGCAGCCCGCGGACCAACGAATGCAACACTAAAGTCATATGGGATAGGGAGTTTAAATGAAAAATCCACTTTTGTTCCCTAAGATACAATATGTTTACAATCTGGACTTTCTGAGAGCCAGCAGATGCCATCTATGTTTGAACTGTGGCTCTTCTGTACGCCATAATTAAAAACGTACAGCAGATACCATTTCCTTTTTAGTATATTTACTCTTCTTCTGGGAGGGTGCGTGTAGTGTTTGATACCAGGGGAAGGGTACAATAAATCTACAGACTGTGGCTTGACACGTCTTTGGCTCTGTCGAACTGTTTATTTGAAAGGGTACACAATGGAAGGTCTCTTTGCATGTGCTGTTGAATCCTTAAGGTGTAATGCAGAAACGTACATGGAACGTTTCCTTATGCAGGAAAGCATGGGAAATGTAAGTATGCATTCAACTGTCAAGCAACACTAAAGCCCTTTTGCAAGTTCAAGCTGTGTTCGCTTAAGCTTATCAAAAGCATCATTCAGGTTAATTTTACATTATAACAAAATTACATTTTCTGTTCAGTGTCGTTTTTTTCTATAAAAATATAGAGCTGTGTGTTGAAAGTTGTTTTTTTTTTTTCCTTCTCAAAGTTTGTAGCTCTGTACCCCATAAATCTCCAGACATGTGATTTAAAGATATTCTGGGTAATAGCTGCTTAATGACTTGTTTCCCTGTTCGCCATTTATCATCTTTGTAAGTGTGTCTGTCAACAGCAGGCTATTTTCTGAAACTCCAAGAACAAATGCTCTACATTTAAATAGGGGATTTGTGATCGGGAGAATGCAGACAGTGAGGAACATAAAAACCAGGGGGATAACCAGGGGGTTTTAGAAGTAATGTCTGGCTGTCATCATTCACATTAGCAATGGGACTATATGACGTTTCAGTTCAGAGATCGCGAATATTGCAGGTTCTCATCTGTCATAGTGATTAATTTAATTTTTGGTAAGCAATATTCCAGTAAGATATCTGGGACCTGTAGAGGCTCACATAGAACAGATGAGGTGCACTGTTATATTGATAAGCCTTCCTCTGTAAATCCCCAAGCCCTCTTTCCCACATCCTATATAAATATATTTTATGCATGAAACACAAAATGTATAATGTGGTTCTATACCTTGCTAAGAGTTCTTTGAAAAATAGTATTATTAGTATAAGAAACCAATGTAAATTCTATATTCAAAGTTTTCTAATGCATGCTCATTGGTGCCAATAGAAACACAAGTAAAGGGATGGCCCACTGGAAATGCTGTAGCCAGTTTGATCTCCTAGTTTGGTCTTCTACTCCCCAGGTCGGCTAAGGCTGGGAGTGTTGCAGAGGCAGTATTCAAGGTCTCTGTATGGGAGACAGACAGGGCCATTCTTAGGGGCAACATCTGGTGGCCAGATTGAGAGTACACACAAAAGAGTGGATCCAAAAACAAAATTGCAAAGAGTGGTCATTCATAAACTCCCGAAAGGTATCAACAAGCCTGTCGGCATGCCCTGCGATGCACGGGCTACCTGGTCAGTTCATTCATCCACCTTTGGAAGAGAATCAATTTTTGTAAAAGTTTTTAAAGAATACATATTAAAAAATGTATATTAAAGGTTGTCCATGCACACATTTAACAGCAAGCCCATCAAGGCTGGTGTTTCACAAACCATGCTTCTTCAGGAGCTGTAGCTTAATCACTTCATTACCAATGAGAAACAAATAGACTGTTGTCTGCAAAAAATCAACAAACAGAAAATCCATGTTAAATCAGTATATGAAGAGTAGAAAAGTATTTATCTGTGACCGGTCAATACCAATTATCATCAGGATAAAACATTTCAAATCCTCAAGATGGAGAAACACGGGAAAATATGTTTTCCTTTAAATGCCGTGCAACCCACATCTGATGACGTAATCACATCAAACGTGTTGGCAGGGCTATCCTGCTGAAATGACAGACAGCTGATTATATATGTCAGCAAAGAGACAAATTCTGTCAAACTAAAAACGCACTCAGATCCAGATCAGATTGGAGCCAACTTGGTGAAACTGTTTTCAATCTATAAATCCAGTGTTGTTCTAAACGAGACAAACTCAAGTACAGGTCACCGCCCTACCAGTCAGGGTCATAGCATTTAAGGGAAGACACCATTTCCTACGTTTCCATCTTGAGGATTTGAGATGTTTTGTCCTGATGATAATTGGTATTGACTGGTCACAGATAAGTATTGTTCTACTCTTCCTATATTGATTTAACATGGATTTTTTGTTTATTGATTTTTGCAGACAACAGTTTATTTGTTTCCAAATGGTAATGAAGTGTATAAGCTACAGCTCCTGAAGAAACATGGTTTGTGATACACTGGCCATGTTGGGCTTGCTGTTAAATGTGTGCATGGACAGACTGGTTGTCCAAAGAACCTGTAATAAACATTTTTTTATATACATTCTTTAAAAACTCATAAAAAATTCATTCTCTTCCAAAGGAGGATAAATTAATTGACTGGCTGGTCGGTGCATTGCAGGGCACACTGACAGGCTTGCTCACAACGTCCAAGAGTTTATGAATGACCACTCTTTGCAATTTTCTTTTTGGATCCCTTCTTTTATGTGTACTTTGATTCTTTAGGGATTCAATGGCTTTTTTCTTAGTGTTGGCCAGGTTTACCGCCCATGATACAGGGTTCCAGAAAGTGCCCTAGTGCATGGCTCTTGGCCTTGGGGATCATTGCTGCAATAACTAGACTAGGAACAGTGGAAGGGAGGGTCTAGTAAAATAGATGAAAAATTCCTGGATGGTTGTGAATGAAGGCTCATGTTGCCAGACTCCCAGTACTGATTCCGACTGAGCTGGAAGAGAATGGAGAAAATACTAAGCCAAAAGATAAAGAAGTAAAAAAACATGCAACAAAAATTGATATATTTAGTCAAGACTGTAAGTTTGCTGGATCAAGTTCAGTGAACAGTTTTGGATTGTAGTTTTCTGCTCCTTTAAACTCGTAACTCAATCAGAACATACCCTAACTAGGGTTATGATGCTATAGTCCTTCATTCACAATTACCCAGAATTTTTCCCCATTCTTATTCTTTCATCCTCCTTTCTCCCTAATCAATCATTTCAGTGACAGTCCATGACGGACAGTCTTCAACCCTTTCAGAGTCTACTTCTTCTTCAGCAGTTCCTCACAGTCAAGGATAATTGTCTTCCACGATTGCCTTATCTGTGTTGTCTGAAGATGGATGATGACGCTGATCCAGAATTGACAAACTTTGCTTGAGGATATCCTTGAAGTACTTTTTCTTTCTTCCTCTTGAACATGCTTTGGGAATTGGAACCATGTGGCTGGCCCAGTAAAATTGATGTCAAGTGATCATTGCTTTGATGCTCATAGTGCTTGTTTTGCAAAAACATTTTCATGTTGCTGCATTCTACTAGTGATTCTCCTATGGAATGACGGTATATAAAACAAACAAATAAATAAATCTGTCATTTGACTGGATTCAAAGGACTTTCTTTAAGAAGCATTGATGTTACTTCTCCACAGTCTTCAAGTATCTCCTATATATTGTCCATGTCTTGACTCAGATACAGTAGGGTGGGAATCATGACTACTAGATAAACCATGAGCTTAGTTTTGGATATGCTCTTGCAAATATTGTGCACCTATTTCCTCAAGTGACTAAAAGCTGCACTCACAACATGCTGCATTTTTTCATTGATGTTGCTATGGTTCCCGGCCGCGCTTAACTGCGGCCAGGCCCCCCTACCTTCATCACACTGCCGGCACAGGGTCCCGATCGTGGCGGCCAGCAGCACACAGGCCGTGGCGCGACTGCCTCCGGATGTCGGGGAGCAGCGTCGGGGAAGACGCGACAAACTCCACCTCTTAAAGGGGCCGCGGCGCGAAGACCAGGCCGGCCCCGGAAGATGGCATCATCAGCCAGGGAGATTTAAACCTCTCCCTGAAGACAGGAAGACACCTTTGCAACAAGGTTCCAGTGGTTGCCTGCTAGTTTTCTTCTGGATTCCCTGTCTTCTGGCTTGACTTGGATTGGATTTGGACTTTGCTGCTCGCCGCCTGTCTCGGACCTTTTGCCTGGATATTGGACTTTGTTGTTCGCTGCCTGCCCCGACCTGTGGCTTGGATTCTCTGTCTTCTGGCTTGACTTGGATTGGAACTTGGACGTTGTTGCTTGCTGCCTGCCTCAGACCCCTTGCCTGGAACTTGGACTGTGTTGCTTGCCGCCTGCCTCAGACCCCTTGCCTAGAACTTGGACTGTGTTGCTTGCCGCTGCCTCGGACCCCTTGCCCTGAACTTCTCATCGCTGTGCTGCAGTACATTCCACCTTCCGGAGACGAGCACACCTGGGCACTGCTGGGGGGTATCATCCCTCGTCCCGGACCAAGGATCCACTACCATAACAGATTGCAAAGGCCATGGATCCGGTGGATTTGACTGGTCTCCAGGCTAATCCAGGCCTAGCCCTACAAAAACCATGTCTCCACCACCCGGATCCTACTCGGCCATTCATAGTGGAGGTAGACACCTCCGAAATAGCTGTTGGGGCGGTCCTCAGCCAAGGGTCAGCTGGTCACTCCTTCTGTCTGCCTTGCCACCCGACGGGAGAACCTACGGATCCACTTCCTAAGGTACACCATCCTCCCGTCGGCCCAAGGGTTCACAACCTGAGCATAACAATTCCCTTCAAGTAAAGCAAATCTCTTGTATTTCAGTGCAGGGAAATTTTCATTGCACATTCCAGATGCAAGCTCGAGGGAGCCTGACACCCCGTGCATTTCGATTCTTCCTCCGGGGCATTGAGTCTCAACTGGCATACTACAACACAAATTGTGCATTAGCTGGCTAAATGCTTAATCGATAAATCACATTTGTGTTTTTTCTCCCCAACATGAGAACACTCAAAGTAAGTGGTGAATAAACTTGTGGATAAAGGTGAACCGGTAGATGTAGTGTATTTGGATTTTTGGAAGGCATTTGACAAAGTCCCACATGAGAAGCTTCTAAGAAAACTTAAATTCAAGGGATAGAAGGAGATGTCCTTTTGTGGATTGCAAGCTGGTTAAAATATCGGAAACAAAGAGTAGAATTAAACAATCAGTTTTCATAGTGCAAAAAGGTAAACAGTGCAGTGCTTCAGGGATCTGTACTTAGACTGATGCTTTTTAATATATTTATAAATGATTTGGAAAGGAGTATGACGAGTGAGATGATCAAATTTGCGGATGATACAAAATTATTCAGAGTAGTTAAATCACAGGTGGATTGTGATAAATTGCAGGAGGACCTTGCAAGACTGGAAGATTGGGCATCCAATGGCAGATGAACATTTAATGTGGACAAGTGCAAGGTGGTGCATATAGGGAAAAATAACTCTTGATGTAGTTACACAAGTTTAGGTTCCATCTTAGGAGTTACCACCCAGGAAAGTGATCTGTCTGTCAAGGTTGATATTACATTGAAATCATCAGCTCGGTGTGCTGTGGTGGTTAAAACAAGCAAAGAGAATGTTAGGAATTATTAGGAAGGGAATGGCAAATAAACTGGAGGATGTCATAATGCCTTTGTATCACTCCATGGTGAGACCGCACCCTGAACACTGTGTGCCATTTTGGTTGCTGCTTCTCAAAAAAGAGAGTTGCACTGGAGAAAGTACAGAGAAGGGCAACCAAAATGATAAAACGCATGGAATGGTTCCCCTATGAGGAAAGACTTAAGAGGTTAGGACTGTTCAGCTTGGAGAAGAGATTGCTGAGGTGGGATATGATAGAGTTCTACAAAATCACGAAACAACTTGAATGTGTAAATGTGAATCAGTTATTTACTCTTTTGGATAATACAAGGAGTAGGGGGCATTCCATGAAATTAGCAAGTAGCACATTTTAAAAAAATCTGAAATAAATTATTTTTCACTCAATGCACAATTAAGCTCTGAAATTCATTGCCAGAGGATGTGGTTAAGGTAGTTAGTATAGCTGGGTTTAAAAAAGGTTTGGATAAGTTCCTGGAGGAGAAGTCCATAAACTGCTATTAATCAATAGGGAATAGCCATTGCTTGTTGCTAGCATTAGTAGCATGGAATCTATTTAATATTTGGGTACTTACAAGTACTTGTGACTTGGATTGGCCACTGTTGGAAACAGGATACTGGGCTTGATGGACTCTTGGTCTGACCCAGTAAGGCATATCTTATGTTCTTAAGTGAGTATATTTTGTGATTTATCAAATAAACATTTAACCAGCTAATGCACATTTTGCCACATATTATGAGAGTCTCCTTAACTATTTATAAGAATTAAAAAAATTTAAAAAATGTGTGTACCATCAATTAATATAGCGTTTCCCAACCGGTATGCCACAGCACACTACTGTGCTGTGGCTGGAGTGCAGGTGTGCAATTAATGTCATTTACAGCGTACAGTTACAACATTCAATTACAGCGTACAGGTTAACATATATATTCTTTATTGATTTCAACTATTCAAATATTGCACCAAATTCTTCACTGTCTCAATACATAATCAGAATCAAAAATATAATACAGATTCTGGACATCTATAAAGTGCATTAACAATCCTATTACATTACAATAAATACCCCTTACCTTTTAAAATTCACACGTTCATCCATCCACATTCATCCTGTTAACATCACAAAAACATATTAAAACACCTCCCCACTATACTTATTGCACCATAACCCAATTTTCCTTTATAATTGACTCTTCTTGATCACACCATGGGTATCAGCTTTTCTTAATACATATCCATACTTTCAAATCTTTTTTTTATATTTTTTCACATACAAGCATGTGGTTGTGGGTAGAGTAGTGGGCTGCAAATAATGGAAGCCAGGGTTCATATCCTATTGCTATTCCTTGTGACCTTGGGTAAGTCACCTCACCTTCCATTGCCTTCCCCCCTGCCCTGGCCCTCGGTGATTTCACCTGCACCGGGCCATGGGGAGGGGGAGGGGGGTGGCCATTTCATCCTTCGTCTCAGGCAGCAGATTGCCTTGAGCCATCCCTGCCCTGAGTATGGCTAAACTGGTAGAATCCCAAACTAGAAGGGAGGGGGGAGTTAGCGTAGGGTGGTGTGGCAGCATGGATTTGATTTCGAAAGAGTAAGACGTGTTTGGTGTGCTCTCCAGTTGTAGGCTTCCAGCCTATAGCAGGTAGGGGAAAGGCACAGGCTAGCAAGTGGATTGCAGAGAGAAAACATTTGGCAGTTTTCATTGGTTGCTAATAGTATTTGGACCTGGACTTCCTGGGAGGTTATTTCCCCTGCTCAGGAGGTCAGGAGGGAGCTGTACACCTCTTTGCTGCATCAAAGAGAAGGTTTTGGTAACCTTTAAAGTGATGAAGAAGTTATTTCCTGTTTTTACATCTAAAGGGAAGGAAGATTTGTTTTTTCTGCCACCCTGCCTTAACCCAGAGCTGGAAAATTAAGAATTGTTTCCAGCAAAAGGCCTTTCCTCCAGGAAGGTCTGCCTGCAGTTTTGAAGAGGAATCTAATGGAACGGAGAGAGGTACATCTGGAGACCCCCAAAGGGATTTTCCACTCTGGGGATAAAGGGCATGGACAAGTTAGAAATCAGGAGTACTAGTAGACTTCAGGTACTGTGGAAAAGGGGACATTTACATCTAGGATGCCCCAGCCACTTTGAGACACCTCTAAAATTGTTTCCAGCGAAATTAGTAGCTTCCAATACTTGCTGGCATTGTAATACTGAACCTGGTACCTTATCCCATGCACTTTAGAACTGCACTAGCACTTAGTGAACCTGCTATCTGCTGGAAAACATACCTAGAGAAGATTAATGCCTCCTTCCTGATCTGCTTCTGGCATGAAGACAAGCCCTGCCCACCCATAAGGGATGTCTGCCAGTGTCGCTGGCCATTCTGCATAAAAGTGAAAACCCATGGGAGTTGGTGCATGTTGCACTTTAGAACTGCACTAGCACTTTGTAAACCTGCTAACTGCTATATAGCATACCTGAAGAAGATTAATGCCTCCTTCCTGATCTGCCAGTTAAGTCTATCTGGGAGCAGGTTTCTGAAAAACTCTAGACTTGTTCTCAGACAGGTCTAGAGTTAGCCTAATAATAATAACCCCAAATATTAGAGTTAGCTGGATAAGTTATTCGGCTAATTTAATCCTGCTCCAGAATGATCCCAACATGTCCCTTGCTTATTTGGCTATATCTTAGTCGGATAATGATATAGCTGGATAAGTAATAGAAATATTTAAAACTAGCTATTTAGTCAGATAACTTAAGAGTTATCCATCTAAATGGTTTTTGGGTACTTGCCAGGTTCTTATGGCCTGGATTGGCCACTGTTGGAAACAGGATGCTGGGCTTGATGGACCCTTGGTCTGACCCAGTATGGCATTTTCTTATGTTCTTATGTTCTTATGAATATTGACTTCTATATCAACCAGCTAACTTTCATCCACATGTTTATTTACAGTTTCAAAAATAATCTAATAAATTGATAAGGCAAGACTTGCTTTTGCAAAAAACATGTTGACTCTCCTTCATTAAACCATGTCTATGTGATCAGTAATTTTGTTTTTAAGAATAGCTTCTATTATTTTGCTCAGCATCAACATCAGACTCATTGGTCTATAGTTTCCCATATCACCCCTGAAGTCATTTTGAAAAACTGGCTTCACATTGGCCAAGCACAATGACTATTTTAAATGATAGGTTGCAAATCAGCAGAAACAGGTTTGAAATTTGAAGTTTGAGTTCCTTCAGAAATCTGGAGTTAATACCTGCTGGTCCAGGTGATTTGTTATTCTTTAATCTGTCAATTTGATTTATTATATCCTCCTGTTTCACAGTGATTTTGTTTAGTCCCTCAGAGTTATCAGCATCCAAAAATGTTTCTGGTGAACCTTGACCCTTTTATTCACGGTAGCAATATCTGTGATATGATTGTTAGATCAGAATACCATGAAACAGTGACAAACTTAGGTGGTGGACTAGCTGCGCGAGGACATCACTCATGTGGGAAATGTTCAATGTGCCCACAGTCATTTGATGGTAAAGCATTCCCTTTTGACAAATTAGCTAGGCACCGATTGTTGCCTAGCTAATTTATCACCTCAGGGTGTTGTGTACATTATGTGGTGCACATGCTGGTTGGTATATAAAACTAAGAAGCTATTGATAACTAAAATGATAGAGCATCATAATTCTATTACACAACAGAGGATTGAGGCTACAGTTGTTGCTCAATTTATAGCTTTTCAGCACATTTTTTCTGTCTTTACTTTTGCAGTGTCCATGCGGTAGTAATTTTGATCTGTTATAGATAAGAAAGGAACAACATTGGATACATTATCTTAACATCATACAGCAAAATAGCTTAAATAAGGAGATTCAGTGGGCTGATTGTTGATTTGTTTGGATGTTGAGGAGTCATTTTGACTGGCTATTGAGTGGGGATGACAAATGGTGATGTACCCCTGTCCATTGGTAGGTTTTATGTCTATGAGATTATGATTGGATAATGGTTGAGGTGGGGAGGTCTCTTTCTAGAGCAGTTTAAGATTGTTGTGGACTTTAAAGAGTGACGTCCATTAGCATTGGACATTGAACTAGCTGCCATCTTTTAAAGCTTGAAGAGAAGCTGTGTGTGAGATATGGCACAAGTATGTAAAACTGCTTTCGATAAAATATTTTTTAAGCTCATTATTATATGTTTGGCATTTTGTTTAAATTTGACATTATTTTGCAGGTAATTTGATTCCTTGAGGCAGGCACTGCTGTGGTGACAACCAGAAAAGCAAAAAAGATGCTTGGAACCCATATGGTATTATGCCTATGGTAACACGTGCTGGATTTGGGCTTGGCCCTGAGAAAGCCATGAGTAAACTGAATTGCAATAACAATATAGTAAATCTCCTATATCTGAACAGAACTAAAAGCCACCACAAACATTAACCACCCTATCTATATAAAGAAAACACTGTAAATATTACAAAAGGTCCTAGAACACCAATGCACCTCCTATTAGGAAAACAGAACAACCCAGACTTTATAGATCACTACACAGAAACTACAAACTAGCAGAATCCCTTACCTCAGTCACACATGCAGAACACAGCCAGATCCTCAAAAATAGAATAAAGAGATCATAATGTATAAATAGAAATGGCCAAACAACTACAACAAGCCAGACTCTGCATGCATTGCAACAATTGAAAAACAGAAACTACACCATTTCTCATAAAGCTTCAAATAAAATAAAAAACAATATAAAACAATCACAATAGTAAATAAATATAAATAAAAAGAATAAATATTTCAAAACAGATGATAAATAAAACATCCAATAATGAAAAACTCATAAAACGTTTCCAAATGACAATAACATTTTTCAAAACAGCAGACACATCAAATAACACCCAATAAGAAAAACTAATAAGGATTTTTAAAAAATCCCTTGCTTTCCATTCCTGGCAACTTTTAATTTCCAGATGCCCTGAGACTGTCGTGGATTAACAGGGGGAGAGTAGGGGGATTGTTACACACAAACCTCTCTCTCCCATACTCAATCAAACTTACACACACACACACACACACACAAATACACACACACACTCTTTCTGCCATGCTCAATAACACCCACACCATGCTCAGTCTCACCAACACCCTCGCTCTCTGCCATGCTCAATCACACACATGCACACACTCCCTGCCATGCTCAGTCACACTCACACACCTGCTCTCTGAAATTCTCAGTCACACCCACAAACACGCTCTCTGCCACGCTCAATCACACCCACATATTCATTCTTTGCTAAGCTCAATCACATTCATACCAACAATCTCTGCCATGCTCAATCACACTCACATACTTGCTCTCTCTCTCTCTCTCTCTCTCACTCACTTGTTTCCGCCTCTGGAAGCAGCTTCCTCCTTTGGCCCCCAAGGTTCACTGGAGTCCTCTTTCTAGAAACAGGGCCGTACTGCACCTGCTCCTGCTCCAGACTTAGAGAAGGCCAATGCTGTATCTTCTGGCTGGTGGGCAGTGCTGCTCCTCCTGCGCCTGACTGCCAGGAGAAGAGGGGAGGATGATTTTTTTTTCTGCAGGCTGCGCTGCTCCTGAGTGACCGGGGCAAAGGAGGCTGATGTTTCTTGCAGGGGGGAGGAAAAGGAGGCCAAGACATCTTCTTCAAGCTGGCGGGCACCCTGCTTTTCCAGCTTCCATCATTCATCTCGCGATCCGCAGACCGTACTGCTCCAGACTGCAGAGGGAAGGGATCCAGCTCAGGCTGCCTTAGCTGGGTGGCAGAATTTATATTTTTGTCCTGATTTCCCTCCTCCCCCTTCAAGGAAGGCTCTGAGGGGGGGGGATAACAAGAACAGGTGTAGCATTTCATTCTCTCCCCCCGGCGTCAAATCTCTGGGTTGTAGCAAGACGAGGGGAGTTGGCTTTTCTGTAACACTGTGTGCGAGCAGTGGTGCCTTAAGATATATAGTGCCTACGGCTGTGGCCATATCAGCCATTGGCTAGCTATGACTCTGGTGACCAGAACTGCACACAGTACTCAAGATGAGGTCACATCATGGAGCAATGCAGAGGCATTATGATATTGTCTGTTTTATTCTCCATTCCTTTCCTAATAATCCCTAGCATTCTATTTGCTTTCATGGCTGCTCCTGCACACTGAGCAGATTTCAATGTATTGTATTATCAGCAATGATGCCTAGATCCTTTTCCTGAATGATGTCTCCTAATGTGGAACCTTGCATTGTGTAGATATAATTTGGGTTACTTGTCCCTAAGTGCATTGCTTTGCACTTGTCTATATTAAATTTAATTTGCCATTTGCATGCCCAATCTCCCAGCTTTGCAAGGTCCTCTTGCAATTTCTCACAATCCTCTTGGGATTTAACAACTTTGAATAATTTTGTGTCATCGGCAAATTTCTGGTGGCAACTATACGTTAAGGATGGCATATAAAAAAAATACAATAAATATACTACCACCCACCTGGCCAGGATGAGGAAACAGTTTGTAAAATGCTAACAGAGATCAGAGTGGTAAAATGGGCAATACAGTAATAATGGGAGACTTGAATTACACAAAAAAATCATTGGCTAAATATCACAGCAGGAAATGTAAGGGGGATGTAAGGAGTGGCGTGAGTATGAGCCCTTAATGCTGCGGCAAGGCCAGAAGGCTGGACGAGGCACATGCGACCTAGGAAAAAGCACGGCGCGTGTGTGGCCTGACTCCCCATTAAATAGGTCCCGCGGCAGGAAGGCTTGTTTGGCGCCTCCTGATGATGTCATGTGGTGAGAGTATTTATTTATAAAATGTATATACTGCATAATAAGTGAAAACAATAAAAGGGGTGTACAATAATACATTTATGCAGTAGTTAAAATGCACATTATACCCTTTTATACTTGGAATTTCTATCCATAAGGATTTCACAATGCAGTTTATAAAACGTTTATCCTGCTTGACTCTATGCCATCCTCAACATATAGTGCACCCCTCCACCCATTTTAACTGCCCTGTCAATATAATTTATACCTTAGTGTCACAGTGTCCCGCTGGTTATCCTCCTTCCACCAGATCTCTGAGATGCCTATTCTTTCTATATCTTTGCTGCTATACAATCTTAGGGGTAGATTTTAAAAGATGCACATGCGTCCATGTGCGCACACCACCCGGCGCGTGCACATACGTGCCAGATTTTATAATCCGTACGCGTATGTGTGGGCGACGCATGCAGGGGGGGGGTGCAAAATTTTGCTATTTCGCATGACGACGAGATCAGAGCTCCCCCAGTTCCCTCCCAGTCTGCTCCATATTAGGAGGGAGGGAACTTTCCTACCCCCTACCCTAACCTCCCTTCCCCTTCCCCTCTCCTCCCCACCCTCTAAATCCCTCCCCCTTTTTTTTTTTGTTTTACCTTTTTTTCTTCAAGTTACTTCAGGGTACTGCCCATCCCCGCCCCCCGGACCGCCCATTTGTCAGGGCCCGGCACTTATGCGCGTAAGTGGTGATTTTTACGTGCACAGCAGATTTAAAATCCGGCCGTTATTTTTCAGAGTTCTGGCGTTCTGCCAAGAGGAGATTGGAGGTTACAGGATTTCAGGCCTACTACAGTGCAAGTAGAGGTGGAGAGGGAGGAGGCAGACGTGGGTTTGAAATGGGCACTGAATACATTCTCATCCTATTAGACTTGTCTGCAGCATTTGATACTGACAATCATCAGATAATGTTGTTGCGTCTCCAGAATCTAGGGATATCCTCAACAGTTCTTAAGTGGTTTACATCTTTTTGAACTGGACATGGCTGCCAGGACCAGGTTGGTCAAGCCTCCTCCAGATGTCATCCTTTCGAGATTGGTGGCCTTCAGAGGTCCTGATTGTCTGCTATTCCTTTTTTAATATTTATCTACGGCAGGTCTCTAGTCTCCTTGCAAAAGCAGAGATTGGTTACAGACTATGCAGATGACATTCAGCTTTTCTCCAACTACTAATCCCTTTTTGGTTGTGAAATAAGCCATTGCATAAAGGTTGATGTCATGACTTAATTCCAATATAAATTTTTGGACTAACATGAAAATTATTAGAAGGGACTTATGCAGTCTCAAAAGCTCATGCATGACGTCACCTCCAAATATTCCACCTTTAAAAAATCCAGTATATTCACCTCTAGGTCTCTGTTTCAAGCCTGACTCAGGCCAGTAGTAACCAAAGTCATTACCATCTAAAAGCCATTTTGGAGACAAGCATGACATGGTTGATGCCTAGTTTCAACCTGCACCAAATGGACAAATGACTACATCATTAAAGCCTCCATCGTGGTTTAGAATTTATTGGCACCATCTTTTTTTTTGTAGTCTCAGCAGCAAGGTTGAATATTGAAGAGGCAACAGGAGGGTCCTTCCAGAGCAGCTTTGAGACACATCAGTAGGGAAATGTTGGACAGCTTGGCTTACTACAGCCCCTGCTGTACCTGTTCTGTGTGTGTGGACCCTCTAGGCCTCCACTATTAAATCTTTGTCCCTAGCTTATGCCCTGAGGATTTAAGACAGGAAGCTGGGCAGTCTATCCCTGACAAGCAACTCCAGTGTGACTGCTTGGGTTGGTCAACCACTCTGCATAAAAGCAGGCGGATTATGAAGCACGTACGGAAGTTTTTGGTTAGAGTTTAAGGAAGGAGAATCTTAGTGGAGCTCCCACTTTTAGGACCCACAGCCTGAAATACGGAGTGAGGCATATTCTTGACACAGTGCCCAACTAGCCTGGCAGGCATTGTCTCAGGAGTTGGAGAAGAATTTTGGAGAGTCTATTGGGTTTTTTTTTGTGAAGAGTCACTGCTTTGTGTAGATCTTAGTCCTGCTCTGGGGAGGATTTTTTCCTTCCTCCACGGAGGTCCAGGAGAAGAGGTGTTTTCCCATGCCTGCACTACAAGGAGGGACAGCAGTATCTTTCTATCAGAGAATTGAATTGCATTTTTAGAAGATTTGAATCCTTTTTGGTTTAGAAACATAGAAACATAGAAACGACGGCAGAAGAAGACCAAAAGGCCCATCCAGTCTGCCCAGCAAGTTTCGCACTTTTTTAAATTTTTCTTCTACTTATCTGTTACTCTTGGCTCTTAGTAACCTTTTGGTTCTATTTCCCTTCCACCCCCACCATTAATGTAGAGAGCAGTGTTGGAACTGCATCTAAGTAAAATATCTAGCTTAATTAGTTAGGGGTAGTAACTGCCGCAATAAGCAAGCTACACCCATGCTTATTTGCTTACCCAGACTATGTAATTCAGTCCTTGTTGGTTGTTGTCTGTATATAGATCCACTTTTCTTCATTCCCCCGGCTGTTGAAGCAGAGAGTTATGCTGGATATGCATTGAAAGTGAAGTATCAGACTTTCTCCCCTGCTGTTGAAGCAGAGAGCTATGCTGGATATGCGTGAAATATCAAACTTTCTCTGATATTCACGCATATTGGAGGATTTTCGCCATTCCTGCCCACGAGGAGGAGTAAAGACTTTCATATTTGCTGTATTTTGGGGACTTTCTAAGTCAGTAGGTCCAGTTTAATGCCAGAGAAGAGACAGGAGATCCAAGTCCCCACTAGGAGCCTACATTCTATCACTGTGCATTCTGGGGTTTTCTCCTAGTGCCTGCCATCAGCTATGCAGGTCTGAGAAAAAAAAGTACATTTGGATTTTTTAGAAGCTCAGTTAGAGATTTGTTGCTGATCAGTTTGAAGATATTTTTGCTTGTGGTACATTTTTTGTTTGAACACCCCATAAGCATGTGCTGTGTCTTTCTGAGAATTAAAAGTGAACCCAAAATCCAGAGCATCCAAATGGTACATATGTCTGAGAAAGAGACAGAGAGAGAGTTTCCCCCCCTTTATTTCTTGTGCCTTAAAGGCTTATTGTCTTCCCCACCAGAAAGGACCCTGGCACCTGGGGCCTGTAGACAGAGAAAGAAGGAGAGAAGGGTGGCCCCTGAACACCGAATACCCCTGTGTTCAGCACACCCATTGAACAGAGGGATAGACAAGATGGCACATGAACAGGGATCCAAGGTTATCCACAGGGTGTAATCTGAGTTTATGGACTGAAGAATGATAATTTACAGGTACTGCCTGGTTTGGAGGACTTTGGCAAAAGAAAGTAAAATTATCTAAAATGGCCACTGTTCCCGCCTTCAGAAAAAGGAGGAAAAAGCTCATCAAAGTTGGAAAGGGAAGGCAACTCTGTACAGGGGCATGACATCACTCAAAATGTTGGCAACACACAGCCATTCAGGAGCTATAAAGACATGACAGCATGGGTACGGTCAGCTTAGCAAGAAGAGAGCTAGATCGAGTGTGTACGCCATCAGCGAAGGAAATATGTGGAAAGTTGAGTTGAGAAGCCTACAGAGTTATAGAGAATAGTTTGATTACCATGATGAGATTGATTATGGCCAGCCCATTTCAGTCTGGGATGGGAGATGGCAGTCCACCATCACACTCTTGAGGAGGGTTGGCCTCCAGCATCCGGAGAATCAGTGGTCAGTCTGGTGAGTATGACCATCACCAGTACCCATTTCTTTCCATCAGCAGAGCTTGGAATGATGTTTGGGCCTCTGAAGAGTCCTCGGTTCTTCTACCCAAAGGGCCATCTATATTTGTCATATCGTAGAGTGTACCCTGATGGGAGCAGCAGAATGCATAGAGTGCCATACTTTCCAGCTGCCTCAGCAGGTGGCCTTGCAGTGCTTCAGGGACAGCTCCAACTGGTTCTTGGGGGTGAATGTGGTCCCGCCAGCATACATAGACCCACGCTTGATGAATGCATTAGAATAAGTGGACCTGGAACTGCAAGAGGGACTCTCCTCTCCAATGAAGTCAGAGGGCAGTGGGAGCATCGAGGGAAAATGGAAGTCCAGTGTGCTGGGTGTGGTACAGGGACCCCAGTTGAACCCCCTGCCTGTTAGCAAGAAGTTAGTGTTGCTCTTTGGATCCATGCTATGTTTAAAAAAGGCCCTGGATGCAGTGGTTGAGGAGGTGACTGAGGAAGTCTGCACAGATTCCAGCCTATGGTCTGGAAAAGGTCTTGTGGGCTCAGCAGATAGATACTGCTGAAGTGCAGCCAGTGGAGAAAGCATGAGAAGACCTGGGAGAGGGAGGCTAGCCCTGAGGAGACCTTTGCCAGCTACTAGGCCTTGAACTACACCTTGCAGCTAACCACCTTCCCCCCATGGCTGCTAGGAGGGGAGAGGAGCATGCTCATCTGATGAGAGTTGTCCAGCTCTTATTCCTTGGGGAGGATGGGAAAGAAGATTGTGATAGGGAGTAAGGCAGGAGTGGCCAACTCCGGTCCTCAAGAGCCACAAACAGGCCAGATTTTCAAGATATCCACAATGAATATGGATGAGATAGATTTGCATATCTCATGCATATTAATTGTGCCTATTTGTGGCTCTCAAGGATCGGAGTTGGCCACTCCTGGAGAAAGGATTCAAGTGAGTGAAATTTTGCTGTGAGCACTCGCTATGCCTGAAAAAGGTTCTAAGTAGCAACCCCCAAGATCAACCTATTGATGAAAGAACCCACCACTATACAGGAGTTCTGCCAGCTGTCTATGGACACCCCAGTTCCACGATCCAGTTTGGGGTTTTTGCCTGCTTGGTCAGTTGTGATAAAATATTTGCATCAAATTGTCTAGTAATGATCTTTTTGGCATGGATTTGCATTACTTGTGCATGCAAATCACATGCAAAGAAGGTCATTGTAATAGGGGAGGGTATCTGGGCCGGGACATGCAAAATATAACGTATATTGCAACGATACCCACGATATATGTGTTAGAGCCTATTATCGTGTCTTAAGGCCCTAATGTAATTTGATGAATGACCTAGTAAGTTAGCTGGATAGATTTATCTGGCTAGCTAGCTCAATTGGAAGCATGGCATACTTTTGGTTACAAATGTTCAGCAAACATAAAATTAAAATGAAAAAAACAAAACAAAACACCTCATACCTGCAGTGTCCACACAGATTTGAATAAACTTTAAAAACAATAGCTGTGACTTTTACCTCAGTTCCCCTTTAGAAAAGAAGCAAAACGGTTATGTAATGATGCTGCCTGCAGATATAAAATGTTGATGTTAGCAGAGATGAACTGGTTTGATTCTAAACAATTTTCATGCCTTTCACAAGTCATGCTTATTTAAGAAGCATTTGCTTGAAGACACATCTTTTTAGGAGAAATGGGGTCACTGCTTGTACAAAACAAAGCTAAACAAATTTGAAAAGAAAAACATTTAAAAAGAAAAAAAGCCTTAAAGCAGTAAATCAGCCTGGCCAAAAAGTTCTGTCTGTGCTTATTAATCATTTCTTTGTAAAAGTACTGTCAGGTCCCAAACTATCGTGTATCTTACTTTTTTTAATTCTTTTTTTTTTTTTTATAAATGCTTGAATCTCTTGCCTTGGCTCTGATACTGCTTGTTTATGAAGAGAATACTCTACTGATTACCTTGAGGGTGGGAAGGGGGGGTGGGGGGTATCATTTGAAAATCCTCCAGAACATTTTTGGTGAGAATTGTAGGAGAGTTGCAGCTCTTCCTCTTCCCTTGCACTTCTGTTGTCTGCACTCTCCTGGCTCCTCTCTCTCTTTTTTTTTTTTTTTTTCGGAAATGTGACCTGGTTAGGACCAGGAATAGTGCTCCCGTTGATGAAATGATAGTATTCAGGATTTGAGGTGATGGTTAATCTGAATGGAAAAATGAGAGCAGTCGTCCGGCCTTCCTCACTCCCTTTGCACACACGGCCCCTGACCAGAGACACAACCCTGTTTCTTTCTAAGGTGGTTAGGCAGGCCACGCCTCCTCCTCCGCCTCCCTCTCAGTCCTCTGTCTTCATTCAGAGCAGTCCAGGACACCCTCTCCTTTTACTCAACTTTTTTCTCTATGTGCCCTTCTCCTGCTTCTTTCCTCTTCTTCTTTCCCCTTCTCCTCTTTCTTCCAATATCTTCTTCTTTCTCTCCACTTTCATTTTCTCCCTTTCTCCTTTGCTCCATTCTCCTGTTTCCCCTTATATGCCTGGACACTTTAAAATTCAAATTTTTGGGACTACAGCACCTCTGTCCTCTGTCCCATTTGTTTCATGGTAGACTCAAAAACTCATGTCTTAAGATATTTAGGAAGGTACTTTTTACCAGCAGACGCTGAACCAATTTTTAAAGAAAGAAGCAAGCACCCGTGCCTATTTTCACTTTGAAACTTGCTGCGGACACTAAGTTCTCATGCACATTTGCACAGCGCCCACTTTTTGTGTGCATGCTTTTTCCATGGCAGAAAGCATGGATAGACTTGAAAATACAGTTTATGTGAATTATTTTCCTCTTCCAAGCGCTGGAAAGCCTCCTTTAAGTGTAGATACAAGTATGCACATGGTGGAACAGTGCCCGCATGTTCATTTTAGCCCTGTTGAGGGAGGGCAACATTCAGATGGCCAATTGTAAGGGTCAAAAAGGTTATGATAGGCCTGACGTGTGTGTGTGTGTGTGTGGAGGGGGAGTTGGGGGGGGGGGGGGGGACGACGACTGGTGTTTTGTTCTTTCAGCCACAGGCAGGCACTATAAAGAGTAGCAGGTATTTATGGAAACTGCTAGCTGAGGGAAGGCTCTGCCCCCTAGGGAAGCGGATTGGCCCCCAGGACTGTTATAAAGGAGTTGCTGGGAATTAGGGAGTTGTTCTCAGAGACTCAATGGCTGGAAGCTAAAAGGAGAGAGGCACATGGACTGTGAAACCTGCAAATCTCTTGAGTGCCCAAATTGTAAACTGAAGGTAGTCATGCATAAAGCTCCCGGTGATACCCGAGCAGAAAGGGCATGCATTCTTTCAAACTTCAACCCGACTTCAATTTACATGACTACATCGCTATTTGCCAACCTAAATGACTTTGAAAATTGTCATCTATGCAGTCTCATGAAGGTATCATCATTACCCATCTACTCCTTTGTGATCATTTTAAAAGAATTATCACAACAAATGATAAATACAAGTCAAACAAGTACAACAGTTAAGATAGGTCTCTATTGATGAGTTTAGAATCTAAATTGGGAAGAAAAGGAGGCATATAAGATATATATAAGAAGGCTTGGTGATATATATATATATTTTATTTCTGTTTATTAAAGTTTTTCAGTACATACAAAGAATAAACCTTTACACGGGAACCATGAGAAAGACAACAGATATAAAAAGAAAAATTCTTTCAACAATACAAACTAAACTGCATAAACAGTCTTTCTCTCGCTAAAAGACCAACAAAATAGGTGGGGAGGTCAGAGAATTGAGGATTACAAAGGAAATATAAGATTTATTTATATACGATAAGCAGCGTGAGAGCTATCACCCTTAAATTATAACTTAGATAAAACGTAGGAAGACTCTGGGTTAGATGTAAAATTCACCGCTCTAGCATTTATGAAGATTAATGGAAAGCCTCCCTGAAGACCTGTTGTCTTCACACAGAACTTGAAAGTGGAGAGAAAGAGCCTGATGTATTGCAAAAAGTAATGAGTTCCAGAGCTTGAAGATGACACTGGAAAAGGCTTCAAAGCAAGGCAAAAGGGAACGGAGAGAACAAAGGTGTCTGATGAGCTCAGCATGTGGAAAGGCTATGGCAAGAATTCAATCTGAAGGCAGCTAGGAACTGGAAGTCCAATCCAATCTGTCCAACTCTGATGCAGTATCACAGCTAAACATCCTCTGAGCTCATCCCATGCTTTCTTGAATTATGTCACTGTTTTCGCCTCCATTATCTCCACTGGGAGGTTGTTTCATGTATCCGGCACCTTTTCTGTGAAGAAATATTTCCTAAAGTTACTTCTGGCTACCCCTTTTGAGTCTCATAGTTTAACTTCTTCAACTAGAACTTCCCTTCCACTGTAAAATACTTTGTTCTTGTGCATTTTTCATATCCTTGTAGTATTTGAATGTAAGGGCACCCCCAGATCTGCTCCTTACTAGTATAATGTGGAGTCAGTGGCCTCAACAGACTCTGCCCCTGCTAGTGAGGTCAATGTAGGTAGGTGTGTTTAAGGGGGTGTGACACTCCCCAGTGGGAGGTGTCATAGCTTTGATAACACTCCTGTGCCCATGTGATTCAGGAGGAGCATTGGTTCAGTTGGAGCCAGCCATAGTCAACTAAGGGCTGAGAGTCATTGAGTAGTAATGAGTACCTCTCCTTGTGGAGGATACTTGAAAGAGTTTTTCCCTCCACAGGGGAAGTACCAAGAGTGGACTTCTCAACAGCGAGGTGCCTTCAGGAGAAGCGTTTCTGTCCAGGGAAGGTGACTGAGACCCAATGTCAGGGTTCCCAGATCTTTTAGGAAGGAAGGAATCTAGGGGTTCCATAGAGTAAATTCCTGAGAAGTGTTGGAGGTTTTGGAAGAAGTAAGTCCATATTCCTCATCTGTCATGAAATTCTTGGAGCAGAGGGCAAGTAGAAGAATATATCCTTGGTGACAGTTTGAAAGAGTTAAAAACTACCTGAGGAAGTGTTCCAAGGATTTCCTGATTTAAAGGGGATTCTGCCAGAAGTTCACCAGAGTTGGAGAAACTGCTGAGAGAACAGAGGAGAGCTGCCTTTAGAGGAGGCCTAGATTTGCCAGTAAGCACCCTAGGCCTGTGCGTAGGGTGGCATAAATCTGGAGACAGCGGGTTGGCTGATAATTTGCTGCCTTCCAAGGGAGGAGAAGCTGGATTAGAAAACAGAAGCTAGTTCTCTGATGCCAGAAGTCTTCTGCTTTAGTTACTCTTCCCCTCCCAGGCAGCAAACAGGAAATTGGAGAGGAGGAGGAGCCTGGAGCATACATAGCAAAGTCATGAAGATCTATTTTGCTCCCTAATCTAGATCCTTCTCTCTGCCATTCAAGGATAGTTAGGCAGGGGATGAGCCTGAGCAGGCAGAACATGGGGGGATGGGGTCATTCTGTGGAGGTCAGGAGGGTCTGAATGGGAATCATTGAGGGATGAGGAGAGAAGCTGTGGGATGAGAGAGGATTAGATGAGGGGGCATGGTCTGTGTGTGAGAGAAAGGAGGGGAATGAGAGGAGGGGGCAATGTTTGTGTGAAAGATAGGAAAAGAATTGGTGTGAGGTGTGTGTGTTATATTTGGGTGAGAAGTTAGAGAGGAGATATAAGGGGAGCAAGACCGGAGCAAAGGAGGGACACCAGCCTTTTCAACCCTCACCTTCCGCCGATACCTGAAGTTGAATCCTCTCTCCTTTGATCTTGAATTCTATTCTCCGGATTCTGGAACGTTCTTCCCTTCCTACCTCTCCCTTCTACCAAGATTTTGGAGCCCACTGTGATGGGTGGCATGGGTGTGAGCCCTGTGAGCTGTGGCATAGTTGATGTAGCCTTGCAGGTGAACCTAAGAGGCCTACTCCAGCAGCTGGCAAATATACCCTGTAGCAGGACAGTCTGGAGCTTCACCTATACCAGCCACCTCCCCTGCAGGTTGAGCTCTTGGGTTCTGGCAGCTGGCAGGACTTAGGCAGGTCCCTAGGGTGGTGACAAGAGCAAGAGTCCAATGGCATGCTGGGGTCAGGGCAGGCAGCAGTCTAATGGAGTCAGAGACAGGCCAAGGTCAGGTCAGGCGACAGACAAGGATGGTCAGGTCCAGGCAATAAGTCAGGTACAAGCATAAGGCAATTGTGGACAGATCCAAGCAAGCAGACAGGTGCAGGTGGCAGGCAATTATGGTCAGGTTCAAGCAATAAGTCAAAATCCAGAAGTCAGGCCAAGGGTGGATGAAGACACATAGAAGACACTGGATGAGACGGGCAATACGAGACAAGGCTGGAGAGACAAAGCTAGACAAGGCAAGGCTGAATGAGGAATCAGGAACACAGGACACAGGAACCAGAAACTCGAAAGCAACACACGCTACTATGACAGGAGACCTGTTGCTGAGGCGAGGTAATGTTGCATGTCCCTTGCTTACATAGGCTGGTCAGCCTGATGTCATCAGAGGGTGCAACTCAGCATTTTATGCCGAGAGCCCATATCCATATTCACCTGAATGGAGGTGGCAGGAGCGATGGCTGGCAACATTTTGGGCTGTGCTGAATGGTGTTTGCAGCAGGAGACTGTAGTGACTGCAGGACAGTTTAGGCAATGTTGGGGGTGAGTGAGACGGTTTGCGGGACCAGCCCATTACCTCTATTATGTGACGGGTTACTCAATGACACCTATCACAATATGGGGCAAAGGGTGGCTGTTGCCATTTTGAATAATGGCAGTTGCCGGGCCTGGGAGCGGGAGGTCATTCCTGGGCCCTCACTAGACCACTAGGGATATTTTGGTGAGTCCAGGGGGACTTGAGAGCGTAGGCTAGGATGGACCAGTGTGAACCAGCTGGTCAGTGTTTAATAGTGTAAAAAAAGGGAAGGGTTGAGGGTGGATTTTCAAATTACAAACTTACTATCGAGGGGTGGACCTGAAATGGCCCAACCACAAAACAATAGGAAAATCAAACCAAAAGTATTTTTTGGTATCACCCTATCTATTACCTATAGTAATTTGCAAACCCCAAGAAGCGTTGCAGCACCTTGAGACGCACTGGCTGGGTTGGGAGATAATATATCCCAAGAAGGGAAGTTGTTCCTGTTCAAAGGTGCACTTCTCTAACTTGGCATAGAGGTAGAGCTGACGGAGTCTCTGGGGGACCTATTTCATATGACGTCGATGCTCTGGCAAGGACTAGGATATTATCCAGGTAAACGACCACATGGGAGTACAGAAGGTCCTAGAAGATCTTATTGACTATAAATTGGAAGACTGGGGGGGGGGGGGGGTCCATATGGTATCACTAGGTATTCATAGTGTTCATCACCTGTGTTAAAGGTGGTCTTCCATTCATCACCTTCTTGGATCCTGATCAAATTGTATGCCCCCTGAAGGTCCAGCTTGGTAAATATATGCATGCTCCAAAGGTGATCAAAGAGCTTGGAGATCAAGGGAAGAGATTAGTGGTTCTTCTTGGTAATGGAGTTAAGACCATGATAGTCATTACAGGGACATAGCAATGTGTCCTTCTTCCTGACAAAAAAGAATCCAGCCCTGGAAGGTGATGAAGAGGGGCGAATGAAGCCTCTGTCCAAATTCTCTTTAATATATTTGGTCACAGTCTTTGTTTTAGGGGCAGAGAGCGGGTATACCCTGCCTCTGGGTGGAGCACAGTCATAGAAGCAAAGAGGCGGAAGGATCTCCACCTGCTGTTTGCTGAACACAACTGCAAACTCTGTGTATTGTGGCGGTAGACCTGGAAGCTCTGAGGTGATGGTCCAAGCCAAGGGCATCACAGGCGAAACTTTGGTAAGGCATTGTCATGACACCTAGAGCCTCTTTTGGTGACCTGTAATGAAGCCCACTCGATGTGGGGCTGATGTAACATGAACTACAGTTGGCCTAAAATGACTGTATTGACTGCTTAGGATAACACATAAAGACTGATTTTCTTGCCATGCAGAATCCCTGTGTGCATGATGAGGAGCATGGTGGCTCTTGTAACATGTTCAGGTAAAGGTTCTCTTTATACAGACGAGATTGAGAGCATAGTATCTAATGGGACTGTCGGTATCTGGGAGTAGTGGAGTTAAAGCCTTATGGTGAAGTGAAAGGCTATTTTAGCCAAAAGATCTTCATGCAAAAATTTGAAGAAGGATCCATCTGAAGAAAACAGGAAAAAGCATAAACATTGTCAAGTTAAATGTAAAACACTGATAAGACGGGCTAAGAGAGAATTTGAAAAGAAGTTGTCCATAGAGACAAAAACTCATAATAAAATCTTTAAAAAATATATCAGAAGCAGGAAGCTTACGAGGGAGTCGGTTGGGCCGTTAGATGATAGGGATGTGAATCGTTTTTGAACGATTAAAATTATCGTCAGATAATTTTAAAATCGTCCAAAATCGTTAGAGTGCACGATATAATACAAATGCCCCCGATTTATCGTCAGGGGCATTTGTATTGTATCGTTAAATAGGGCGCGGGAAAACCGGCACACCAAAACAACCCTAAAACCCACCCCGACCCTTTAAAACAAATCCCCCACCCTCCCGAACCCCCCCAAAATGTTTTAAATTACCTGGGGTCCAGTGGGGGGGTCCCGGCACGATCTCCCGCTCTCTGGCCACGGCTGCGTTAAGAGAAATGGCGCCGGTGGCCCTTTGCCCTTATCATGTGACAGGGCAAAGGTAGTGCCGGTGCCATTTTGGTTCCTGGCTCCCGACGTCACGCGTGCAGGAGATCGCTCCCGGACCCCCAGGGACTTTTGGCCAGCTTGGGGGGGCCTCCTGACCCCCACAAGACTTGCCAAAAGTCAAGCGGGGGTCCGGGAGTGACCTCCTGCACGCGGGCCATATTGCCAATATTCAAAATGGCGCCGGCGCTACCTTTGCCCTCACTATGTCATACAGGCGACTGACCCAAATCATGGTGAACCTGGAAGATCCAGTAGGCTAGACTGACAAACTGAAGAGTAGCAAATCACCTCTACTGGATAGTATATATTATAGGTTTCTGAAATAACTCAAAAATGAAATTTAAGACTATTACAAGTAATTTGTAACCTATCATTAAAATAATCTGTTGTACCTGAAGTCTGGAAGATGGCCAATGTAACCCTGATATATAAAAAGGGCTCCAGAGGTGATCTGGGAAACTATTGACTGGTGAGCCTGACTTCAGTGCTGGGAAAAATTGTGGAAACTATTAAAAGAATAACATCAAAAAACATATAGATAGATATGATTTAATGGGACACAGCCAGCATGGATTTACCCAAGGGAAGTCTTAACTCACAAATCTGCTTCATTTTTTGAAGGGGTGAATAAACATGTGGATAAAAGTGAACCAGTAGATGTGGTGTATTTGGATTTTCAGAAGGCATTTGACAAAGTTCCTTATGAGAGACTTGTAAGAAAACTAAAAAATCTTGGGATAGGAGGAATTGTCCTTTTGTGGATTGCAAACAGATTAAAAGACAGGACACAGTGAGTAGGATTAAATGGTCTGTTTTCACAGTGGAGAACGGTAAGCAGTGGAGTGCATTAGGGATCTGTACTTGGACTGGTGCTTTTTAATATATTTATAAATGATATGGAAAGAGGTACGATGAGTAAGGTGATCAGATTTTCAGAAGACACAAAATTATTCAGAGAAGGTAAATCACAAGTGGATTGTGATAAATTACAGGAGGACCTT
Organism: Rhinatrema bivittatum; assembly: GCF_901001135.1. Lineage (NCBI taxonomy): Eukaryota > Metazoa > Chordata > Amphibia > Gymnophiona > Rhinatrematidae > Rhinatrema > Rhinatrema bivittatum. Next base: position 61,294,232 of record NC_042615.1, on the reverse strand, counting down.
GAGAGACTGGAAGATTGGGCATCCATATGGCAGATGAACTATATTGTGGACAAGTGCAAGGTGATGCATATAGGGAAAAATAACCCATGCTATAGTTACACAATGTTAGGTTCAACATTATCAGTTACAACCCAGGAGAAAGATCTGGACATTGAAATCATTGGCTCAGTGTGCTGTGGTGGTCAAAAAAGCAAACAGAATGTTAGGAATTATTAGGAAGGGAATAGCAAATAAAATGGAATGTGTCATAATGCCTCTCTATTGCTCAATAGTTAGGCCGCACCTTGAATATTGTGTGCAATTCTGAGTGCCGCAACTCAAAAAAGATATAGTTCAGGGGTCAGGAACCTTTTTGGCTGAGAGAGCCATAAACGCCACATATTTTAAAATGTAATTCCATGAGAGCCATACAATATGTTTAAAACTAAATACAAGTAAATGTGTGCATTTTATGTAAGATCACACTTTTAATGTACAATAAGTCTCTGAAAATATTACACCAGGCCTTAAGACACCAATACATACATCTCCTATTAGGAAAACGGACCAAGTCAGGCTGCTATAGAGTCCTACATAGAAACAACACGCCAGCAGAAAACCTCACCTGAATCACGTGCTGTCCCTCACCTAACATAGAATAAAGAGACCAAAACGCATAACAAGAAGCATGCAGAAAAAACTGAATTGGAAACTGCAACAAGCCAGAGTCTCTGTATGCAGTGTAACAAAGGAAAAAAGAAACATCACCCATCCTTATAAAACAAATCAAGAAATATAAAATCATCAGCAGTAAAACTGTACTAACAAAAAGAACATATTTCGAAACAGCTGATGAGTGGAATATCCAATAATTAAAAACTCATAAAACATTTCCAGATACCAACAAAATATTTCAAAATAGCAGACACAAAGATCCAGTAATGAAAAATAATAAGGATACAAAAATGTTTTTGCTCTGCATACCTGGGAACGTTTGATATCCAGGTGTCCTGAGATTGTTCTGAATTAGGAGGAGGCGGGGTGGTTTGCTTGGAACTTTCTCCTCTCTCTCAGTCACATACCAGCGCTCTCCCTCACACTGGCTCTCAATGACACACCTATACACACATGCTCTCAGTACTCACATATACCCATGCTTTTTCTCTCTCACTTATATAGGCTCTTAATTACACATTTACACACATGCTGTCTATCTTTTCACGCTTACACACACACACAGGCTTTCAATCACACACATTTCTCTCACACACAGACTCTCATTCACATGCTTACAAACATGTCCTCTCTTTCTCTCATTTACACACAGGCTCTCAATCACATACTCACATGCTCCCTCACCTAAATCAGCTCTCAATCACACACAGACACACATGGTCTCTCTCTCTCATTGAAACACAGGCTCTCAATCACATACTCCATCACCTAAACCAGCTGTCAATCAGACACAGACACACATGATCTCTCTCTTACTTATACACACAGGCTCTTAATCATACATACACATGATTTCTCTCACACACAAAGGATCTCAATCATACACACATACTCTTTCACACAAACAGGTTTTCAATCACAAACTTACACATACAGGTTCCCAATGGTAAACTTACATTCATGCTCTCTCTCACAGGCAGGCTCTCAATCACAGACATACTCTCTTTCACATATACAGGCTCTCAATCATTCACATACATGCAATCTCTCACTCACACACACAGGATCTCAAACACACATGCTTGCTCGCTCATTCACTATCACTCTCCCCCACCCCCACCCCGGGAACTCGCGGCAGCAGCAGCAGCCTCTTCCCAACGCTAACCTCCTTCATTTTCAGCCCTCGCGGAGGCGAAGGCGGAGTCCCATCGGTCGCGGTTGAAACTCTTCATTTTCCTCCGAGCCGCGCTGCAGTCTTCTTCCCGTCGGACATTAGCGTGGCCTCTTCTTCCCGCGCAGGCACCCGATGCTCACCACTTCCTCTTCCGGGCCGCGGGAAGAAGAGAGCGCACCGGCGTGCTCTCTTCTTCCCGCGCCCGGTAGAGGAAGTGGTGAGCATCGGGTGCCTGCGCGGGAAGACTCTCCCGCGCAGGCACCCGATGACTCCAGCGCTGGCACCCGGCTGACACCCGATGACTCCCGCGCAGGCACCCGGCTGACTCCAGTCGTGCCGCTGACTCTCTCTTCTCCTCCCCCCCCCCCCCCCCCGCAGCCCGGAAGAGGAAGTGGAGAGCATCGGGTGCCTGCGCGGGAAGAAGAGACCGTGGTCTCTTCTTCCCGCGCAGGCACCCGATGCTCTCCACTTCCTCTTCCGGGCCGCGGGGGGGGGGGGGAGGAGAAGAGAGCACGCCGGTGCCCGCTGACTCCAGCTGTCCTGCCGCGTTCCGCCCGGGCTGACAGCATTTTAAGCCCGGGCGGCGGAGGACCGGGGAGCAGCTGGGTCAGCGGGGAACCGCGAAGTGTGGCGACACTTGTCCGCGAGCCAGATGCAGCCCTCAAAAGAGCCATATCTGGCTCGCGAGCCATGGGTTCCCGACCTAGTTGGACTGAAAAAAATAGAAGGACAACCAAAATGATAAAGGGAATGGAATGGCTCCCCTATGAGAGAAGGCTAAAGAGGTTAGGGTTGTTCAGATGGTTGAGGGAGAATATGATAGAAGTGTACAAATCATGAA